>NC_080076.1:74756540-75440578 GCF_949987535.1 Balaenoptera acutorostrata | reverse complement strand
CTCATCATACTCATAATGTCCAGGTTTCAACAGATAATTACTCATCACATCAAGAACTAGGAAGATTTCAAACGGACTGAACAAAGACAATCCGTCGATGCCCACACTGATGTGACAGGGGTGTTGAAGTATCTGACAAGGATTTTAAAGCAGCCATCGTAAAAATCCTCAAATAAGCCATTAAGAATATACTTGGGGGCTTCCCTGGTGGCGCAGTGGTTGAGAATCCGCCTGCCAATGCAGGGGACACGGGTTCGAGCCCTGGTCTGGGAAGATCCCACATGCCGCGGAGCAACTGGGCCCGTGAGCCACAACCACTGAGCCTGCGCGTCTGGAGCCTGTGCTCCGCAACAAGAGAGGCCGCGATAGTGAGAGGCCCGCGCACCGCGATGAAGAGTGGTCCCCGCTTGCCACAACTGGAGAAAGCCCTCGCACAGAAACGAAAACCCAACACAGTCAAAATTAAATAAATAAATTAATTAATTAATTAAAAAAAAAAAAAGAATATACTTGAAATCAATGAAAAAATAGAAAATCTCGGCAAAGAAAGAGAAGATATAATGAAGAACCAAACTAAAAGTTTAGAACTGAAAAATACAATAATGAAAAATTAAAAGAAATTAATGGGTGGGTTTAAGATTAGGATAATGGAGACACAGGGAAATATCAATGACCTTGAAGACACAGCAATAGAAATTACTCCATCTGCAGTCAAATGCTCTACCACTGAGCTATACCCCCAGAAATTACCCCAACTGAACAACAAGGAACATAGTCTCAGGGACATGTTATATTCACATCATCAGAGTCCCGGAAGAAGAAAAAGAAGGCGGGGTGAATAAATACTTGAAAAAGTAATGGCTGAAAAGTTCTCAAATTTGACAAAAGACATAAACCTATAGATTCAAGAAGCTGCGTGAACTTCAAGCTGAACAAACCCAAAGAAATGCACACCAAGACACATCGTAGTCAGATTTCTGAGAACCAATGACAGAGAAAACAGTCTGGAAAGCAGTGAAAGAGAAATGACACACTATTTATCAGTGAAAAACTAAGTGATGGCGAATTTCTCATCAAAAATCATGCGAGCCAGAAGAAAGTGGTACACCATTTCTTGAGTACTGAAAAATAAGAACTGTCAACCTAGAATCCTAGATCTAGTGAAAATGTCCCTTAGGAATGTATGGGAAATGAAAACATTCTCAGATGAAGGAAAGGAAGAATAAAAGTGCTTTATTTGCAGGTGACTTGATTGTCTATAGAGAAAAATCCCAAGGAATCTACCAAAAAAGAAAAACCAACACAAAACAAACAAAAAAAGCACAACAACCCAGAGAACAACAAAACTCTAGAATAAATAAGTGACTTCAGCGGTTTGCAAGATAGACATAAACTTACATAAAGATTAATTAAAATCAATTACATTTCAATAAACTACTATCAAAAATCCAGAAGTAACAAAAATAAAATCACCGTATCAATAAAATAGTAATTAGGAGGAGGTGATCGGTTTATCCTGCACATAAGAACAGTCTGTGAGCTGGAAGCATTCAGACCCACAGTGGAATGAAGCTCAGAGTTACATTGCTATAGAACTGCTTATACAGTGAAAATGCAGAAGCTGTTTATTCTTTACAAAGGTTGTTTATAGCATTGGGGTTTTTCCTAATGACAGGGGATTAGTTAAAAGCGGTTATCTTATTCCAATTTTGGAAAACAGTTTGTTTCATTTATGATTTTCAGAGGCATTTACAAGAAACAACCCAAGTTGAGTTTTGGTTACACAGCAGGATAAGCTAATCTAAGTATCACTTATGTGGCTTAACAGGTTTTGTCTACTCAAGAGAATTTTCAAGTCCAGTCTCCATTTTGTATTTAATTTTAACACCAGCAATGAACACACGGACAAAATTTAAAAATATTGATACAATTAACATTTACAACAGCTGAAAAAAAGAGAAATTCTTAGGTGTATTTCTAATAAAACATACACAGGACTTGCATGCTGAAAACCACACAACACTGTGAAAGAAATCAAAGAAGATGTAGACAAAGGAAGCTGCATACCATGGTCATGAATCGAAAGAGTCAACCTAGTAAACATATCAATTGCCTATGGACGATTTACAGGTTTAATGTAATTCCTATTGAAATACCAGCAAGATTTTTATCGTTATAGATGAGATTATTACAATATTTATATGGAAAAGCAAAGGAACTAGAATAGCTAAAACAAAAATTTTTTTAAAGAAGAAAATGGGAGGAATCAGTCACCTGATTTCACAACTTATTTTATAGGTACAGTAATCAAGACTTTGTGGTATTGACAGAAGAACAGGTGCATAGATCAATGCAAAATGATAGATAACTCAGAAATAGACCCATAGCAATATTCCCAACTGAGTTTTGACAAAGGGCCAAAAGGAATTAATGGATGAAAGATGTTCCTTTTCCAGAAATGATGCTGGAGCAATTGGACATCCAAAAAAAAAAGAAAAAAAAAAACTACAACCTAAGTGTCACATGATATACAAAAAGTAATCAAAATGGATCACAGATATAAATGTAAAACTATAAAACTTTTTGGAAAAACTTCTGTAAGAAAATCTTTAAGATGTGAGGCTAGGCAGAGGCTTAGAACTGACACACCCAAAGCAAAAACCTTAAAAGGAAAAACTGATAAACTGGACTTCATCAAAATTAAAATATTTTTGCTCTGTGACCTTGTTAAGAGGAGGAAATAAACTGTAGATTAAGAGAAAATATTAGCAACAAACATCCAAAAAAGCAGTATTGTCTAAATATGTAAAGAACTCCAGACATATCAGACATTACACTGAAGAACTGACAAGTACAGATTCTTTTAAAGCATAGATGTTTCTAATTAAAAAATCTTATAATGTTTTAGGTCATAAGGAAAGTCTCAGTAGATTCCAAAGACTCAGCATCATACAAACACATTATCTGTGTATAAAATAACTCTCAAATATCAACAATAAAAAACAAACACCCCAATTTAAAAATTGGTAAAAGACACGAAGAGTCATTTCACCAAAGAGGAATTTACAGAGAAAAAATAATTTTTGACATTCATTAGCCATCAAGGATGAAAACCACAATGAGATACCACTATATATCTATCAGAACGGCTAAAATAAAAAATAGTGAGAACACCAAATTTTGCTGAGGTTGGAGAGGATCTGGATCATTCATAGATTGCTGGTAGAATGTAAAATGGTACAGCCATTCCAGGAAACATTTGGGCAGTTTTTACCAGTAAACTAAACATGCCCCAGCAATTGCGCATCTCTTTTTTTCCCAGAGACATGAAGACTTATGTTTACACAGAAACCTTGTACATGGATGTTTATAGCAGCTATATTCATAATAGCTAAAAACTAGAAAGAACCCACATGTCCTTCAGTGGGTGAAAGGCTAAACTAACTGTAGAACGTCCATACTACCAAATACTAGTTAGCCATAAAGAGGAAGAGACTATTTATTTACCTAACATCTTGGATGAACCTTCAGAGGATTACGTGAGTGAAAAAAGCCAATCTCAAAAGGACTGTATGGTGTATTTACACAACATTCTTGCAACTACAGAGAAAAAAAAGTAGTGGAATCCAGGGGTTAAGGAGAGGCTGCATGGAGAAGGGAAGGGGATGTGGGAATTAAAGGGATATGAGGGACCCTTGTAGTGATGGATCAATTCTGTATCCTGACTGGACCAATGTCAATATCCAGGTTGTGACATTGTACTATTGTTTTGCAAGATGTTACCATTAGGGGAAACTGGGTCAAAGATCCGTGGGATCTCTTTGTATTATTTCTCACAACTGCGTGTGAATCGACAGTGATCTCAAAATAAAAACTTTGATTACAAAAAAAT
Organism: Balaenoptera acutorostrata; assembly: GCF_949987535.1. Taxonomy (NCBI): domain Eukaryota; kingdom Metazoa; phylum Chordata; class Mammalia; order Artiodactyla; family Balaenopteridae; genus Balaenoptera; species Balaenoptera acutorostrata. The sequence goes on along the minus strand of NC_080076.1, from coordinate 75,436,686 downwards.
GAGGCATCTCATTCGCAGCGGGATCATTCGGTACTTTTCCAGCCCCCTGTTTTCCAGAAGGAAGCACCCCCATTGCAGTGAGACTCCAAGATTATTAAAGTAGGATTAATTTTAATATTCTCCAAGCTTTGTCCACGTCTATCACTCAGTGAGGCGTCCTGCCTACTCAAATTACTCTACGGGCTTCTAGTCTCTCATTTATGTCATATTATTATTCGTTAATGCATCCAAAGGACTAATTGACTCACCTTCCAGGGTCCAGGACTGTTGAGGAGATTTCAGGTGATTACGCAAATAAAGTACTCAGCGTAGCATCTGGCACATATAAGTAGAGCTTAATGTTAGTCAAAAAGGGCAAAGTCTAGCTGGGGAAAGCCTGCTGGGACTCCATTTGGGCCCAGCCTTCCTCCTTGGCACACCTGCCTCCCTCAGACAGACAAGAGCCGGCGCAAAATGGCGCGGGTCTTGGCGGAGGAATTGGCCTTCTCTCCGGGATGCGGGCGGGGCGGGGTGGGGCGGGGGCGGGGACGCCCCAGTCCAGCCCCAGTCAGGAGGCCCTGGTTGGACAGGGTGTTGAGGGGGCGGGGCCTCAGCGCAGGGCGTGGTCTGCATTGCCCGCGCTTTTTCGTCCAGGCCCTCAGCAGGGAGGAGGCAGAGGTACCGCTTTAAAGTAGCCCACCTAGAGTCCGTCATACAGAGTGAAGTAAGTCAGAAAGATTAAAACAAATACGGTATGCTAACACATATATATGGAATCTAAAAAAGAAAAAAAAAGGTTCTGAAGAGCCTAGGGGCAGGACAGGAATAAAGACGCAGACGGAGAGAATGGACTTGAGGACACGGGGAGGGGGAAGGGTAAGCTGGGACGAAGTGAGAGAGTGGCATGGACATATATACACTACCAAATGTAAAATAGCTAGCTAGTGGGAAGCAGCCGCATAGCACAGGGAGATCAGCTCGGGGCTTTGTGACCACCTAGAGCGGTGGGATGGGGACGGTGGGAGGGAGACGCAAGAGGGAGGGGATATGGGGATGTATGTATACGTAGAGCTGATTCACTTTGTTATACAGCAGAAACTAACACGCCATTGTAAAGCACTTATACTCCAATAAAGATGTTTAAAAAAAAAAAAATCTCCTGACAAAAAAATAAAATAAAGTAGCTGAGGCTTCACAGACGACGCCTCAGGCATCTTGGCCCTTGTGAACGGAAAGCGCTGAGGGGAGTGTATTGTGGTGAATGATAGTCCTGTGAACTGAGGGTTGAACAAAAACCGGTATAAAGGACAGGTACACACCTTTTGACAAATGCGAAATGCCTTTGTTTTTGAATGCCCGTGGAACGTTCTACATTAAAGCCTGATAATTTTACTTTTCTAAATTTTTAAAAAACTTTTTTATTGAAGTACAGTTGATATATAATAAATACCATATAAGTTACAGGTGTACAATATAGTGATTCACAACTTTTAAAGGTTATACTACATTTATAGTTATTCTAGAATATTGCCTATATTTCCTGTATTGTGCAATGTATCCTTGTAGCTTATTTTATACATAATAGTCTGTACCTCTTATTCCCCTACTTCTATCTTGATGCTCCCCCCTTTCCCACTGGTAACCATCAATTTGTTCTCTATATCTGTGATTCTGTTTCTTTTTTTGTTATATTCACTAGTTTGTTGTATTTTTTAGATTCCATATTTAAGTGATATCATATATTTGTCTTTCTCTGCCTGACTTACTTCATCCAGCGCAATACCCTCCAAGTCCATCCATGTTGTTGCAAACGGTTCTTTCTTTTTTTATGGCTGAGTAGTATTCCAGTATTCCTGCACGTACATACCACGTCATCTTTATCCGTTCATCTGTAGACAGACACTTAGGCTGCCCCCGTGTCCTGGCAGCTGTGAACAGTGCTGCTGTGAACACCCAGGTGCATGCATCTTTCCAAGCCTGATGAATTTTAATAGATACATGGCCATGAAATATCACTGCATGCAGTGTTGAATTTTCATGATTATTGGTTAGTTTGCCTGCTGGTTGCACTGATCCGCATTTATGTCTGTTATTTTATACATGGTTTAGAATTAGATTCAGGGTCAACAAATACAGTAGCCTTTTTAACACACTTTTGATTCTTCTGAGTTTTATCCTTAAGCATCTGTCACTTCCTGGAATCCACTCCAACCAGGAGGAAGAGAGGCATTCCAATGCCTATGAAATGGAATCTGAGTTTTTAAAACTACAAATTTGCATGATTCAGTTCTTCATGATTGCAAAACATTTATTTCTTGATATTTTGGTTTTTCGAAAACTGGTGCTTTCGAAAGAGATGTTAATTGAGCTGTTTTAATTTGACATCATTTTGACGTCAGTAATAATTTGGATAGCAGTAGTGAATTTGGGTCCAATTTCATATTCAGGGTGTAGGTTCATGTAATCGGAACTTTTCCACTTATTTTCAATTTGATAACTTCCCTGTGTTACCCTCTCCCTGAGTTATGATAATTCTTTTCTGACACTTTTGAATATGTTTTATTAAACTTTAGGTGACTTTTTTTTTTTTTTTGGTAAATTAAAACATGGAAATCCTCATGAGTATTTCAGTATGTCATAGTGCATTGAACATTAACTAAAAGAATTCCTCTGGGGTTTCATTGCCCTCGTTTTGGTCCTTTAAACTGAGTGAACAAGATTCTGTACTCTCTTCTGGGGGCTTACTTTATATGTTGGCAATACATAATGCAGTCTTTTAATCATTGTAACAGCTTTATTGAGATACAGTTCACTTACAATACAAGTCACACTTTAAGGTGTGAAATACGTCATTTTTTAGAATATTTACAGAATGCTGCAATATCACCACAATCAATTTTAGAAGCTTTACATAATTCCCCCCAAAGAAATACCTTACTCATTAGCAGACAACCCCTATTTCTCCTAACCCCTAAGGCCTAGGCAAACACTAATTTACTCTCTATTTCTGTGGATTTACTTATTTTGAACATTTCATATATATGGAATAACGCAATGTATGACCTCTTGTGTCAGGCTTCTTGGCTTAGTGTAATGTTTTCAAGATCCATCCATATTGTAGTGTGTATCAGTACTTGATTTATTCTTTATTGCTGAATAATATTCCGTTGTATAGCTAGAGCACAGTTTACTTATCCATTCCTCAGTTGATGGACGTTTGGGTTGTTTATACTTTTTGGCTATTATGAGGAATGCTGCTGTGAACATTCATGTACAGGGTGTTGCGTGAACATACGCTTTTATTGCTTTTGAGTGTATACCCAGTAGTGAAATTGCTGGGCCATATGGTAAATCTCCGTTTCACTGTTTGAATGAATACCTGCAAGACTTTTTTCCAAAGTGACTGCACCATTTTACATTCCTGCCAGCAGTATGTGAGGGTTCCAATTTCTCCACATCCTCACCAATACTTATCATCTGTCTTTTTGATTATAGCCATCCTATGGGTGTGAAATGATATCTCATTGTGGTATTGATTTGTATTTCTCTGATGGCTAATGTTGTATTACATCCTTTCATGTGCTTAAGGGCCATTTGTCTATCTTCTTTGGAGAAATGTCTGTTCAACTCATTTTCCCATTTAAAAAATCAGGTTATATGTCTTTTATAACTGAGTTGTAATAGTTCTTAAATATTCTAGATTTATTTTATCAGGCATATGAGTTGCAATTTTTTCTTTATATTGGGGGTTGTCTTTTCACTTTCTTAATGGTGTCCTTTGAATCACAACGGTTTTACATTTTAGTGATGTGTCATTTATGCATAAGGGAGTCTTACTGGCTGGGAATTATTTAGACATTAAATCACATCCTCATCAGTATTTTGGTTATATAAATTAAAAGCTAAATGTGAAAGGGTTAGGGAAAGATTTGAATTAGTTCATTTCAAAATTTGCTATAGATGCTAAAGAACTCATCAGGGACATGTCATTCCCCTGTTCAAACATTTCTTTTTTTTTTTTTTTCTTATTTACAATGTTGTGTTTAATTTCTGCTGTACAGCAAAGTGACTCAGTTATACACATGTATAGTCTTTTTCATATTATTTTCCATTATGGTTTATCACAGGATATTGAATATAGTTCCCTGTGCTATACAGTAGGACCTTGTTTTTTATCCATCCTATATATAATAGTTTGCATCTTCTAATCCCAAACTCCCAATCCTTCCCTCCCTCACCCTCCCCTTGTCAACCGTAAGTCTTTTCTCTGTATTTGTGAGTCTGTTTTTGTTTCGTAGATATGTTCATTTGCGTTGTATTTTAGATTCCACATATAAGTGATATCATATGGTACCCTGTTCAAATATTTCTTGATTATCCTTTTAATGTCCATGTGATTAGTAATAATAGTCCCTCTCTCACTTCTGATATTAGTAATTTGTGCCTTCTCTCTATTTTTTTTAAAAGTTTGCCTAGCTAGTTTATCAATTTTTAAAAATCTTTTCAAAGAACTAGTTTTGGTTTTAATGATTTCTCTATTGATTTCCCATTTTTTCAATTTCATTAATTTCTGCTGTAATTTGTATTATTTCTTCTTTTTTGCTTTGGGCTTAACGTTGTTCTTCTTCCTCTAAGTTTCAGATCTTTCTTTTTTCTAATATATGCATTTAATGCTATAAATGTCCCTCTAAGTGCTGCTTTTACTGCATTGCATAAATTTTGATAAGTTGTATGTTTATATTCATTTTCATTTAGTGAAAAATATGTAAAATTTCTCTGGAGACTTTTTTTTTTGATCCATGTGTCATTTAATCTCCAAATATTGGGGCATTTTGCAGGTATTTTTCTGTTTTTGTTTTCTACTTTAAAGTTGTGTGTTTTTTTGTTTTTTGTTTTTTGTTTTTGGGTTTGAGAACATATTTTGTATAATTCATATTGTTTTAAGTTTTTTGAGGTGTGAGGGTTTTTTTACCCAGAATGTGGCCTATCTGGTGAATGTTTCATATCAGCTTGAGAAGACTGTATTCTGTTGTTGTTGGACGTAGTATTTTATTAATGTTAATTAGATCTAGTGGATTGATGATGCTGTTCTGTTCATCCTTACTGATTTTCTGCCTCCTGCATCTACTCGTTACTGAAAGAGCAGTGTTTAGTGCTACGATAGTAGATTTGTCTATTTCTATGTCTATCCAATATGATAGTGGACTTGTCTCTTTCTCCGTGCAATTTTTAAAAACTTATTTATTTACTTATTTATTTTTGGCTGTGTTGGGTCTTCGTTGCTGCGTGCGGGCTTTCTCTAGTTGCGGTGAGCGGGGGCTGCTCTTCATTGTGGTGCGCAGGCTTCTCAATGCCGTGGCTTCTCTTGTTGCGGAGCATGGGCTCTAGGCACGCGGGCTTGCTTCTGTAGTTGTGGCGCACGGGCTCAGTAGTTGTGGTGCACGGGCTTAGTTGCTCCATGGCATGTGGGATCTTCCCAGACCAGGGCTTGAACCCATGTCCCCTGCATTGGCAGGCGGATTCTTAACTACTGTGCCACCAGGGAAGTCCCATTATTTTCCTTTTCCTTCTCTGAAGAACTTCTTTTAACATTTCTTTCTTTCTTCCTTTCTTCCTTCCTTTCTTTCTTTCCTTCTTTCTTCCTTCCTTCCTTCCTCCCTCCCTCCCTCCCTCTCTCTCTCTCTCTCTCTCTCTCTCTCTCTCCTTTCTTTCTTTCTCTTTCTTCTTTTCGTAGTCCCTTTACACAAATGTTACCTGTTATAATTGTTCCACAGTTCCTTGATATTCTTTTCTATTTTCCTCAGTCTTTTTTTCTCTTGTTTTTTAGTTTGAGAAATTTCTGTTGCCCTATCTTCAGGCTCACTGATTCTTTCCTCAGTCATATCCAGTCTACTCAGGAGCTCATAAAAAGCATTCTCCATTTCTGTTACAGTGTTTTCAACTTCTACCATTCCCTTTGATTTTTTCTTAGAATTTCTCTCTCTCTGCTCGCACAGCCCATCCGTTCTTACATACTGTCCAGTTCTTCCATTGGAGCCCTTATCATATTAATTTTACTTATTTTAAATTCCCAGTCTAGTAATTCCAAAATCTCTGTCATATCCCAGTCTGGTTCTGATGCTCGCTCTTCAAACTTTTTTTTCTCTTTTTTTGCCTTTGAGTATGGCTTCTGATTTTTGGTTGAAAGCTAGACATAATGTACTGGGTAAAAACAACTGAGGTAAATAGGTCTTTAATGTGAGTTTTTATGTTCTAGGGATTAAATTGTTTACCATTTGTTGCTAGTCATAGGTGCCAGAAGCTATCGTTTCTTCTGGGGTCCTTTGTTTTTTTCAGGGGTTTCTTTTTTTCAGTTTATTTTGTGTTCCCTGTTCTCTTTGGGTTTTCCTTGAGACTTCTTCATTAAGATCTGAGACTTGAAGTTCTTTCCGTTGAAATCCCATTTTGATACAGGAGCCCTATTAATGCAGTGGAAGGGGAATGTAGGGGAAGGGGAAGTGTCTACAGTTCTGTCATTAGATCTCAGCCTGTGTCCCTGGGATTTAACCTTTACAGGTGCTTTTCAAATTATTTTTCCCATTAGGTAAGAGAATGCTAGAGGGAGCTGGAGTTGAGTATTTCCTTTCCTCCACATGGAAAGCTCAAGAGGACTAGATTTGGGGACTTCCTTTCTCCAGGCTAGTTATGATCTGATAGAAACTAGGGTGGGTGCTCTGGTAAAACAGTTTCCCTTGAGGGAAGGCTTTCTTACGGAGAACAGACTGCGGTGGGCTGTTGCTCTTCTTCTCTCCCTGCCAGAAGTATGAAGGACTTTTCTATGATCTTCACCCTGAGAACGTGGTGGGACTCCTGGTGGCATAATCCATGAAAGGGTGGAGGCCCCGTAAGACTGCCCCCTCCCCTGGAGTTTTTAAGCATGTCCACAATGAGCCTCCAGAAATTCATCAATTGCAGTTTAAGTTTTGTTACCCAGATCTAGGCTCTAGCAGAGTCCTGTGCTTTGTGAAGGTGTGATTCTCTGTATTCACTTATCTAGTTCTTGTGGTGGTAACTTGCCATGTGATCTCAGTTCTCTGAAGGATTTAAGAACTGTTGATTTTCAGTTTGTTCAGCTTTTCTCTTATTGTGATGACAGGAACGATGATCTCTAAGCTCCAAACATATTGGACCACAAACTGGAAGTCTTAATCTTTTATAATTAAAATTAATGTTTGCTTCTTTCCTCTGCAAATAGTTCCCTTTCATCTTTATTTGTTGGAAAAGGGAAGAGATGTATTCATGGAGTCCTTCTGCTTTTTTTAAAGCAGAATGTCACAGATTGCTCCAGGAGATGTCACATCCTAGAATTAAAGCTTTCCTTGTTGGCCCCATTCCAGAAGCTTTGATGCCAAGCCCATACTCTTTAGGGCAGATATGTATGTAGGTGATTTGCCTAGGACTCTAAAAGTAAAAAAGTAGAAAATAAAAAAGAGATTTGCTGCATTAGAAAAGACTAGTGTGTAGAGTGTGGGCTCCTGTTGTACACTCGGGATGATCTAGCCCCCTCCAAGTCAGAGAGGTGGGTGAGAAGTAGCAATTCCAACAGACAAGGATGATCCTCCCTATTTATCCCTACCTTGGGCTCATTTTATCCTGGGCTGCATCACTTAAACTCAAAACACACTTTTAATATTCAGGGGTCAGTCCTTGTAGCCATCACATTGTGCTATTCTCCACACCCTATGAATGGGTCCACAGGAAACTGGAAACAGGTCTGGCTTTCCGTGTCACCACTCATACAAGCCAGTGCTTTTCCACACTTGATCTACAGATCACACACAGGTGAGGATTATGCAAAAAAACAAGAACAAAGCTTTATTATAAATTATGAACACAACACAAGGGTTCTGGAAGGAAAACAGGGAGAGGGGAGGACTCAGCTCCAGGCAACAGGGGGCATCCCCTTGTTCCAGGACTGAAGGAGACGAGGCTAGGGCCTCTGTCTACTGTCCTGAGGGCTCTGACCGCTGGGATGGGACAAGAGCCTCAAACCACCCACCTTTGGGGGGAAGACTGCAGGCCGGGGGTGGAAAGGAATGCTGTATCTCTGGGTGCCCAGTTTGCTCCATGATTACAGAGGTTAGGGCTAAGATGTCCGTTTCACATGGAAACAGGGTCCACACAAGGCCCAGCCTGGGAGGAGGTGGACACTGATGGCTTCTCCCCAAAATTATTGGCTCAGGCCAACTTTCTCTTCTTACACCTCAAGGTAATGAATCCCGACCTGGAGGAGAATGACTTGGTCGATGGTCCAATGGTTTTCTGTCCCCTGGGCAGGTGATGAGGGGGCCCTAACAGGAAGGCTGCACCTTGCTGTGCCCACCGCGGAGGCGGGGCTACTAGGAGTAGAGGCTGGAACCGACATGCCCCTAAAGGCAGCCTTGGCTGGCATGGGCTGGGCCCTCCGCTGGAAGTAGGCGCGCCCCCAGAGATGTGACTTAAGATGGGGGCAGTAGTGCCTCCAAACCCAGGCTTATTCTTAGTGCTGGGTCCCGTGGTCACCATGGGGGTGCTCTGGTGAGGAGGGCCCCAGGAGTTCAGGCCCACGCTTTCCCCATTGCTGTGTGTGGTGCTCGGGGGCCCCCTGGTTCCTGCTGTGATGCGGAGAGCTGCAAAGATGCAGCTCAGATCTAGGGCAGCCGCTCCACTCCCAAAACCCAGCTGGGTGCTGGCATGGGTGCCCACGGTGGAATTTGTGGATGATGAACTCCCAGAAGATGCTTGTGTGGGGCTGCCCGAAGCTGGGGGGCCCGGAGCAGAGGCTAAGGCTGGAGCTGTCCGTTTTCTATGGTGGGGAGAGCTGCCACAGGCGGTGGTTCCTCGCTGCTGCCCATCAGGGGCCCCAGAGATGGGCTGGGTAGTGGCTCCAGGCTGAAGAGGAAATCTCAGAGTCTGGGCAGGGCCGCAGAACCTGAGTGCAGGCAGGCCTCTGGTGACTGTGACTGAGGGTGTGCTGTCACTGGGTGGGGCGTCTGCAGGGCCTGGGTAGACAAGAAGAGGTTCCCATTGGAGCCAGGGGCGGACCCCAAGAGGAGAGGCTGGGAGGGTGGAGGGGTGTCCATGGGGGTGACCTCAGGGTCAGAAGCGGCCTGGGGAGCCAGGTCTGCAGATGTGCTGGTTGAGGGTCTGGAACTGACAGTACACATAATGGGCAGGCTGCGGGGGGGGGCAGTAGGGTTGGTGACGGGAGGGAGGCTCTGTGGGGTGAAGACAGGAGACCCCACGCACACGGGTGTGCGGGACTCCATTCGGGAGGTGCTGGGAGCTGCAGGGAAGGCAGGTCTGGCATCCACGGCAGCTGTGACGGATGCCTTGGGCTGTAAACGGCCTCCTCCTGCCCCATTCGTAGGAGGCCCCGAGATGAGCTTCAACTTGAAGCAGGGAAGGGAAGCCGCAGCAGCGGCAGGAGCGGGCCAGTCAGGAGCCAGGCTTCTGATCGCACCGGCCATGCCTGGCACGGGGGAGGGAGTAGGGGCGGAGGGGTCTGGGGGCCTAGCACACAGGCCAGCCCTGCCTGATACTGGGGGGGGAAGCGGGGGTCAGCAAGGTGAGAGGGGCTGAGGGCCGTGAGTGTGAAGAGGTGCCTGGAAGAGGCTGCGGCAGGGAGAAGAGGCGGCCGGGTGAGCTGTGCTGCCTCCCAGACAAGGGATGCACAGAGGAGGCCCCTCCAGCGGATGCCGGGATGTCCACTGGGGCTGGGGAGTCCTGCTTCCTACCGCATCTCTCCAGCGGTGGATCCCTGCTGGGGTCTGGAGGGACGGCTGGCGGAGAAGCAGCCCCTGTGGCAGGCAGGGGGAAGGGACAGGAAGGCTGCGTGGCGCCGAGGCCCCCGATGGCCTGGGTCTCACCTCAGCGCACTGTTGATGCGCCGGAGCGCTGCTTCCTTCTCCGCGTCTAGGTGTTCAGCGGTGACCCGGAAACCCAGCTCAGGGGGTGAGGGCAGCCTCAGAGGCTCGCCTCGCCTGTGCAGCAGCAGAGGAATCCTGCGTTTTCGGGGCCTGGGACTGTCAGATGTGGGTGAGCAGTTCCTCCAGGTCCGTTTCTGCCCTCTTGTTGCCTCTGCATCCTTGTCAGGCTGGCTTTTGCTCTGGGAAACCACCGGAGCTGCAGAGGGCGATGGACGGCCCTCCTCGCTCCCTTTCTTTGAGGACTTCTGGGGCAGCCCTTGCGGTATGGCGGGACCCCTCCTTCTCTGCACTGGCGGGAAACCTCGGGTGGAGCTATATGAGCTCGTGATGGCGTTTCTTTGGCGGCAGGAGCTCATAAAAGAGATCTGGAGTTTCCTCTTGTACCTGTCTTCTGCCCTCTTGGCGTCGAGGTGTATCTGCAGAGGTCCAGGCCTGGGCACGAAGAAAGAGACCCCCAGGGGCCTAAATGCAGATCGTGTGCCCCCGGTGCCATCGGGGCCGCTTCTCCGGTCGTCATTCCTCCCGGTGACTGTGGGGACTTCCTCCTGCTTGGCCATCCCTTTCCCGCTCTCTCCCAGGGCCCTCAATGCCGTCTTCTCTGTGCACCGACTACTGTTCGGAACACACCTGGGTGTCGTGGGCGGCACTGGCTGCCCCCGCGCCACACTGACAGGGACTGTGTCCACTGCAGACACTGAGCTGCGGGACATCGTGGAGCTGTGAGCACCCATCACTGCCTTCTTCCGATGGCCTCGCCTGCAGATGGCGATAAGGACCCCCAGAAAGGAGCGCAGGGTCTGCGGGATGCTGTAATGTGGTCTCAGAGACTCTGTGGCAAAGCGCAGATGCAGAGTCACTGGACACTTGTGGGCTGGCCTGCGAGTGGATAGCGGGCCATGGACAGCTGGGTGACCCGGGCCGGCCACGGGAAGTCGGTGGGCGCGGGGAGCGGGCTGGGGGTGGCCGAGCCCTCCTGGGAGGTGCTAGTCCCCCAGTGCCCTGGGCGGGGGTGAGGGGCAGGGCCTGCCTAGGTAACTGTCCCTAGAGAACTTGGGTGAGGTCGGTCCTTGGACAGAGAGCTGGGCTCCGAGCGCTCTCCTTCAGCTGCCAACTCGGCCAAAGGCGAAGTGCGCACTGTTTGGCCTGTTGCTGGGACGCAGCTCTGGAACCTGTGAGCGAAGAATGGGCTCGCGTTCGCGGAGCGCAACAGGTTAGGGAGGGGTGGCGCATGCGCAGAGGACATGTGAGGCCCTGGGGCGCACAGGTGAGGATGCGCCCCTGGACCGTCTAGCGCTTCTGAAGCCCCCGGGGTCTGAGGGTTGGAGGTGTCTGCCTTGAGGGTGATGAGCTTCTTGGCAGGACAGCTGGCCCTTCTCCCCTGGCCGGGCCCCAGTGCTGTCGGGGGAACTAACTGTACTGGACGGGGTCCCTGCCCAGCAAAGTGGAGCAAGGTTGCTGGCTGTGCAGCTCCCACAAGAGGCGGCAGCTTTGGCAGCAGCGCCTCTGCGTCCTCCTGCCCTTTCCCCTGGCGGCACCGGAGGGGAGAGCCGCTAAGAACAGAAGTGCCCACACCACCCAGATCCTGCTGGGGTGACACCTGAAGTGGTGGCCAGGGCTGGCTGAGAGGGCCATACTTACCATATGACCCCAAAACCCACTCCTAGGCAATTAACCAAGAGAAAAACTTTTCACAAAACACGTATGTGAACGTTTTAGCTATCTTGTCCACAATTCCTAAATATAGTACTATTGAGGTTACCCAGTTTTCTTGAGTTTGTCATTTTTTAATTGTTCTTGGAATAACTCTATGTATACATATTGTTTCACAGTCTAGAGTTAATATTTTACCAATTAAATAAAATTCAGAAGGCTTACATCCATATAGATTCTTTAACCTTCCACTCTTTGTTATAGTTGTCATATGTGTCACCTTTATATGACTTGAACCCCACCCTCTGAGACTGTGGTATCCTTTTTTCATACATATACAGGGAATTCCCTGGCAGTCCAGTGGTTAGGACTCAGCACTTTCACTGCTGGGGCCCTGGGTTCAACCCCTGGTAGGGGGAACTAAGATCCCGCAAGCCATGCAGGCACAGCCAAAAAAAAAAAAAAAAAAAAAGTCATACATATATAAAATAATGTAAGAGGATAATTTTTCCAGATACTTGCCATTTTTGTTGCCCTTCTTTTGTTTCTGAAGTTGCAAGCTTACTTCTTTCTTGTGTCATTTCACTTCAGCCTGAAGTAGTTCCTTTCATGTAATATTTTTATAGCAAATTGTCTGGTGATGAATTCTCTTAGTTTTCTCTCATCTCCATCAGCCTTCATTTTGGGTTTTGTTTGGCTTTCAATCTTTAAGGATATCTTTGCTTTAAGGATATAATATCCTGGGCTTCCCTGGTGGCGCAGTGGTTGAGAATCTGCCTGCCAATGCAGGGGACACGGGTTCGAGCCCTGGTCTGGGAAGATCCCACATGCCGCGGAGCAACTAGGCCCGTGAGCCACAACTACTGAGCTTGCGCGTCTGGAGCCTGTGCTCCTCAACAAGAGAGGCCGCAACAGTGAGAGGCCCGCGCACCGCGATGAAGAGTGGCCCCCACTTGCCGCAACTAGAGAAAGCCCTCACACAGAAACGAAGACCCAACACAGCCAAAAATAAAAATAAATAAATAAATAATAAGGATATAATATCCTGGTTTGGTCTTTTCCCTTAATGCTTTAAAGATGTTATTCCATTCTTTCCTGGTCTCTATGTTTTCTGATGAGAAATCACAGTCCTTCAAGTTGACATTCTGTGATGTATAACAGGTCGTTTTCCTTGACTGCTTTCAAGATTATTCTTCACCTTTGCTTTTTTATCAGATTGTGTGTCAGGGTGAGGCTTTCTGAGCTTAGATCTGTGTCTCTAAATCAGTGATGTTTTCAACCATTCTTTTCCTCATATATTTTCTTCTGCACCTTTCCTTCAGACCCTCCAACGGCACAAAAGGTAGAACTTGCAATATTGTTTCACATATCTCTGAGACTTAATTTTTGTTCATTTTTCCTCTTTGTTTTTCAGATTGTGCCATTTCTATTGATCCATTATTTTTCTGAATCTTTCCTCTGTCTTCTCTGTTCTGTTATTCAGCCCATCCAGTGAATGTTTGCTTTTGGATATTGCATGTTAAGTTCTAAAATTTCCATTTGCTTCTTTTTCATAGTTTTTACTTCTCTGTGAAGAACTTCTTTCCAGTAATTTCAAGAGGATTTACCTTTACCTCATTGAGCATGGTTGTAATGGATGCTTTGTCTGCTAATTCCTTCATGTGGGTTATTTCAGGGCTGGGTCTGTTGATTGCCTTTTTCTCTTGAGAATTGGTCACATTTTCCTAGTTCTTTGTATGCTCTGTTGTGTGATTTTGGGTGGTATCCTGGAAAGTTTGCTTATTATGTTTCAAGACTCTGGTTCCTATTAAAATCCTCCAGAGATTGTTACTTTTTCTTTTTCTGTTGTTTTAATGAAGCAATTCATGAACAGTAAGTCAAACACGTATTGTGCCTTGTCTTCTGAGTTGTTCCAGTCTTGGTGCAGTTTTCAGGACACTGCTGTGCTGTTTGTGTCCACATGGTGCACGTACCACTCAGGGGTTAATCTGGGAATTGAGTGGCAGTTTATACTGTAGTTCACTTCTGCAAGCCTCTACTCTGCCTCGTTGGGTCTGTCTGTGCATGAGGCTCAGGGGGATCCCAGGACTTATGTTGGCTCATACACAGACCTAAATGGTCTCCTCCTCTAGCTCTCTCCTCTTTGGGCTTCTACCCACATTCTCAGGCTTCAGGGACCGCTCCTACATGTTCCTCAAAGTGTTTCAGCCTCCATGCTGTCATGTAGTTCCATATGGCCAGGTTGACCTTTCAGGTGAAATAGCAAGAGAAAAGAAAGGAAAATAACAGGCATTCCCCCACACTCTTCAGACAATAGGAGCCTCTTTACCTGTTCCTTTGTCCAGAGACACAGGTCATTTCTCAGTGAAGGTCTCTGCCATCACTGAGGTTGCAGGGGAGATGTGGTAACTGGGGAGAAAAAATCAAATGGGGATGACCCCCTCACTCCTCAACATGCAAGCCCCCCACTATCTCACTTGTCTGGCTAGAAATAAAGGGTTGATCCCACGGTTTTAACTTTCAGCTGCTGCTGGACTTTGCATGCCTTGCGTAAGCTGGGAGACAGAGGCAGGAAAAAAGCCACCATAATCACCCTGTTATGGGCTGTTATTCAACTTTGGACTTTCAGGCCCCATCTGCCTATTAGTGTTCACTTCTCAGAGTTTCAAGTGCATGCTTTTTGTCCTCTATCTTGAGTTTCATTTGTAATCTGCGTGAGAGAGCTTGTATGGGGCTTTCTCCGTCTTGGCCCAACCAGAAGTCTACCGTTACTTTAAAAATAAATATATTTAGGTTGTCGCATATAGCAAGATAGCCTCCTCTTTTTAGGCTGAATAGTGTTCCATTGTGTGTATGCCACATTTTCTTTATCCATTCATCTGTTTATGGACATTAAGTTGTTTCCATACCTTGGCTATTGTGGCTAATGCTGCCATAAAAATGGGAGTGCAGATGTCTCTTTTGAGATCCTAATTTCGATTCTTTTGGATATAGACCCAGGAGTGGGATGGCTCGATCATGCTACGTGAAATAAGCCAGTAACAGAAGGAAAAATATTGCGTGGTTCCACTTTTATTAAGTATCTAAAATAGTCAAACTCACTCCAGTTGATAACACTGAATTGTATAACTGATATTTGCTGAGAGAGTAGAACTTAAATGTTTTCACTCCCACCCCATTAACTTGATGGGGGAAATCCTTTCACAATGTATCAAATCATCGGGTCACTGAACAAGGGCTAGCTGCCTGATGTGCGTAGAAGCCAATACTATGGCACTGGGTTTTGAGGAGAGAGCTTTATTGTGAGGTCAATCGACAAGGAGACAGGAGGCAAGGCTCTCAAATCTGTCTCCTTGATCTAGGGTTTGGGGTGAAATTTAAGGAGTCAGGGGAACTTCAAACTTGGAAGCTGATCAGCTAGTGTTGAATCAGTCCATAGAAACAGCTACTCCTGCACCTGGAAGCCAGCTTTTCCTTACTGAAGGACTCCTCGCTTTGTAAAGGGCTCTGGTGGCAACATTTCTATTCTTTAAGTTCTGTAGACTGAAGATTCTGGGTCATGCTGGAGACATGGGTTCCCATCTTCTACGTGCACAGTGCTGTCTCTGTAAAATAACTCAAGGTTTGATTACTCAACCTATATAAGGAGGCAAAACCAGTTTAAGCTGGTATTGTTTCAGTTTGATTATTCAGCAGTCTCTTTAAGGAGGCAAAACCAGTTTAACCAGTTTAATGTTTTACATGCTTTTTCAACCACGTTGTAAGTGGCTCACAACTGTGTTTGTCAATTATACTCCAATAAAGCTGAAAAAAAGGACCCCTTCCTCCCAAAAAAGAAAAAAATGTCAAACTCATACAGAGAGTAGAATGGTGATTGCCAGGAGCTGGCGGGGGCGGGGAAATGGGGAGTTGTTGTTAAACAGGCATAAAATTTCAGTTCTGCAAAGCAATACGTTCTAGAGATCTGCTGTACAACATCTAACAATATCGTTTGTGCATTTAAATATTTAAGAGGGGAGATCTCAAGTGTTCTTACCACAATAAAAAATGTTAGGCAATTTCTGGTTATCACAGAATGCTTGGAATATATAACTAAAGCAGTAATATGCTAAATATCAAACTCGATAATGAGGTAATTCCCAAGAAATAAAAATTAGGATTGTTTGACAATAGAAGAATAAGTATGTCTCTCCATGTGCACTCTGAAAAAAAGATGTTTTTATAAATGCATGTGAAAGAAAATGTTTCGTAGTTATTTCTATTTTAATATGATCATGGTACATTAAAATGTATTAGTGCTTGCCTGTGAACACTAAGGTCACTTGATTTGAAATTTTCTATATTGTTCTATATTTTTGTGACTAAAGGCATTACTTGGGGGAATTAAAAGAATATCTTGAAGCGATTTTGGCTTTGGATCTGCCACTAATTCCTATTTAACCTTAATTCAGGGGTCGGATTGTTTGACCCAAGGAAACAGAATAGTATAAAAAGAAAGAATGTGAGTGTCAGATGGTGGCAGTGATTAAGTATAGCAAGAGATGTCTTTGCAAAAGTTACTGTTGGTCCCAGAAGACTCTCACTTAGCTGTGTGACCCTGGGCAAGTCACTTCACCTAAATCTGTGAATTATAGGGCTGTGGTGATGATTTAAAAGTAACTGGGCACGGTGGACACTCGGAAATCCTGGGTTCTTAATAAAGCCACTGCCCTGCTCCTTGGTCCTTTGGAATTACTATATTAGTAAAATGTATACTTGACAGTAATTTTAGCTTAAAGTTTATTTTGTCTATTTCGTCTCAGCCTTTTGGCTAAGATCAAGTGTAGTATCTGTTCTTGTCAATTTAAAGTTTATTTTCTCTGATATCATTGCAGCTGTTCCCACTTTTGCTTTCCACTTGCATTGACTATCTTTTTCCATCCCTTCACTTTGAGCCTATATGTGTCCTTAAAGCTGAAGCGATTCTACTGTAGGCAGCATACAGTTGCATCTTTTTTTAAAATCTATCCATATGCCTTTGGATTGGTGAATTCAATCCATTGAATTTAGAATTATTGAGAACTTACTAATGCCATCTTACTGTTTTCTGGTTGTTTTGTATTCCTGTTGTTTCTTTTCCCCTCTGTTTCTGCCTACCTTTGTAAATTGGTTATTTTCTGTGGTGGTGTGCTGTTTCCCCTTTCTTTATCTTTGGTTCATCTGCTCTAGGTTTTGCTTTGTGGTTACCATGAAGCTTACGTAAGACATCTCATAGATTAAAATCGTCCATTTTAAGCTGACAGCGTCTTAACTTCAGTTGCCTACAAAAACTTTACCTTTTTACTCCCCACTCTTGTTTTTGATGTCGTTATTTACGTCTTTTTATATTGTGTGTTTGTTAATACATTACAGTGGCTATAATTATTTTAAATACTCTTTTCCTTTGACCTTTATAATTAAGTGGCTAACACACCTTCCTCTTACAGATTTAGAGTTTTCTGATTGTATATTTACCTTTAGCAATGTGTTGTATACTTTTATACGTTTTCATGTTGCTGATTACTGTCTTTTCATTTCAGCTTGAAGAATTCTTTTCAGCATTTCTTTCAAGGCAGGTCTAATGGTGATGGACTCCCTCAGCTTTTGTCTGCCTAGAAAAATCTTTATTTCTCCTTCATATCTGAAGGATAACTTTGATGGATAGAGTATTTTTGGTTGGCTTTTTTTTTTTTTCTTTCAACATGTTGAATATGTCATTCCACTCTCTCCTGGCCTGTCGGGTTTCTGCTGAGAAATCTGCTGATAGTGTAATGGGGGTTCCTTTGTAAGTTAAAATCTTTTTCCCCTGACTGCTTTTAGAATTCTTTATCCCTTGATTTTTGACAATTTCATTATAATGTGTCTTGGAGAAGGTCTTTTGCATTGAGATAGTAGGACACTCTTTTAGCTTCAAGAACCTGGATGTTGTTGAGATTAACCTGGTATAAATTCAAGTTAGAGTGTTTTAATTTTAGGATGTTAAAGGTAATCCCCATGGTAAACACAAGGAAAATAGCTATAGAATATACCCAAAAGGAAGTGAGAAAGTAATTTAAATATTTTACTGTAAGAAATCAGCTAAACACACACAAAGAAAGATAGGAATGCAGGAAATGAGGGGCAAAAAAGCTTTGGGCATATGGAAAACAAATAGCACAATAGCAGAAATAAGTCTTTTTTTTAATCAGTAATTACTTTAAATGTAAATGGATTAAACTCCCCAATCAAAATACAGAGATTGGCGGAATAGGTAAAAACATATGATCCAACTATATGCTGTCTACAAGAGACTCACTTGAGATCAAAAGACTCAAACAGGTTGAAAGGATAGAAAAAGGAATTCCAAACTCAGTGAGAAAACTCAAATAATAACCAAAAGAGAGCAGGAGTGTCTATACCAATATCAGACAAAATAGACTTTGAATTTAAAATGGATCAAAGACTTAAATATAAGAGCTATACAAATTTCTGAAAAAAAAAGGGATAAATCTTCATAGTCTTGGATTTGGCAACGAACTCTTAAATATGATGGCAAAAGCACAAGCAACAAAAGGAAAAAGAAATAGTACTTTATCAAAATTAAAATCCTTTGTGTTTCAAAGAACACGACATAATAGAGATAGCCTCAACCACCAGAGGGCAGACAGCAGAAGCAAGAAAAACTACAATCCTGCAGCCTGTGGAACAAAAACCACATTTACAGAAAGATAGACAAGATGAAAAGGCAGAGGGCTATATACCAGATGAAGGAACAAGAAAAAAACCCAGAAAAACAACTAAATGAAGTGGAGATAGGCAACCTTCCAGAAAAAATTCGGAATAATGATAGTGAAGATGATCCAGGACCTCGGAATAAGACTGGAGGCAAAGACTGAGAAGATGCAAGAAATGATTAACAAAAACCTAGAAGAATTAAAGAACAAACAAACAGAGATGACCAATACAATAACTGAAATGAAAACTACACTAGAAGGAATCAATAGCAGAATAACTGAGGCAGAAGAACGGATAAGTGACCTGGAAGACAGAATGGTGGAATTCACTGCTGCAGAACAGACTAAAGAAAAAAGAATGAAAAGAAATGAAGACAGCCTAAGAGACCTCTGGGACAACATTAAACGCAACAACATTCGCATTATAGGGGTCCCAGAAGGAGAAGAGAGAGAGAAAGGACCAGAGAAAATATTTGAAGAGATTATAGTCGAAAACTTCCCTAACATGGGAGAGGAAATAGCCACCCAAGTCCAGGAAGCGCAGAGAGTCCCATACAGGATAAACCCAAGGAGAAACACGCCGAGACACATAGTAATCAAAGTGGCAAAAATTAAAGACAAAGAAAAATTATTGAAAGCAGCAAGGGAAAAAAGACAAATAACATACAAGGGAACTCCCATAAGGTTAACAGCTGATTTCTCAGCAGAAACTCTACAAGCCAGAAGGGAGTGGCATGATATACTTAAAGTGATGAAAGGGAAGAACCTACAACCAAGATTACTCTACCTGGCAAGGATCTCATTTAGATTTGATGGAGAAATCAAGAGCTTTACAGACAAGCAAAAGCTAAGAGAATTCAGCACCACCAAACCAGCTCTACAACAAATGCTAAAGGAACTTCTCTAAGTGGGAAACACAAGAGAAGAAAAGGACCTACAAAAACAAACCCAAAACAATTAAGAAAATGGTCATAGGAACATACATATTGATAATTACCTTAAACGTGAATGGATTAAATGCTCCAACCAAAAGACACAGGCTTGCTGAATGGATACAAAAACAAGACCCATATATATGCTGTCTACAAGAGACCCACTTTAGACCTAGGGACACATACAGACAAAGTGAGGGGGTGGAAAAAGATATTCCATGCAAATGGAAATCAAAAGAAAGCTGGAGTAGCTATACTCATATCAGATAAAATAGACTTTAAAATAAAGAATGTTACAAGAGACAAGGAAGGACACTACATAATGATCAAGGGATCAATACAAGAAGAAGATATAACAATTATAAATATATATGAACCCAACACAGGAGCACCTCAATACATGAGGCAAATGCTAACAGCTATAAAAGAGGAAATCAACAGTAACACAATAATAGTGGGAGACTTTAACACCTCACTTACACCAATGGACAGAGCATCCAAAATGAAAATAAATAAGGAAACAGAAGCTTTACATGACACAATAGACCAGATACATTTAATTGATATTTATAGGACATTCCATCCAAAAACAGCAGATTACATGTTCTTCTCAAGTGCGCACGGAACATTCTCCAGGATAGATCACATCTTGGGTCACAAATCAAGCCTCAGTAAATTTAAGAAAACTGAAATCATATCAAGCAACTTTTCTGACCACAACGCTATGAGATTAGAAATGAATTACAGGGAAAAAAACGTAAAAAACACAAACACATGGAGGCTAAACAATATGTTACTAAATAACCAAGAGATCACTGAAGAAATCAAAGAGGAAATCAAAAAATACCTAGAGACAAATGACAATGAAAACACCATGACCCAAAACCTATGGGATGCAGCAAAAGCAGTTCTAAGAGGGAAGTTTATAGCTATACAAGCCTACCTAAAGAAACAAGAAAAATCTCAAGTAAACAATCTTACCTTACACCTAAAGAAACTAGAGAAAGAAGAACAAACAAAACCCAAAGTTAGCAGAAGGAAAGAAATCATAAAGATCAGAGCAGAAATAAATGAAATAGAAACAAAGAAAACAATAGCAAATATCAATAAAACTAAAATCTGGTTCTTTGAGAAGATAAACAAAATTGATAAGCCATTAGCCAGACTCATCAAGAAAAAGAGGGAGAGGACTCAAATCAATAAAATCAGAAATGAAAAAGGAGAAGTTACAACAGACACCACAGAAATACAAAGCATTCTAAGAGACTACTACAAGCAACTCTATGCCAATAAAATGGACAACCTGGAAGAAATGGACAAATTCTTAGAAAGGTATAACCTTCCAAGACTGAATCCCTATCAAATTACCAATGGCATTTTTTACGGAACTAGAACAAATCATCTTAAAATTTGTATGGAGACACAAAAGACCCCGAATAGCCAAAGCAGTCTTGAGGGAAAAAAACGGAGCTGGAGGAATCAGACTCCCTGACTTCAGACTATACTACAAAGCTACAGTAATCAAGACAATATGGTACTGGCACAAAAACAGAAACATAGATCAATGGAACAAGATAGAAAGCCCAGAGATAAACCCACACACCTATGGTCAACTAATCTATGACAAAGGAGGCAAAGATATACAATGGAGAAAAGACAGTCTCTTCAATAAGTGGTGCTGGGAAAACTGGACAGCTACATGTAAAAGAATGAAATTAGAATACTCCCTAACACCATACACAAAAATAAACTCAAAATGGATTAGAGACCTAAAGTAAGACTGGACACTATAAAACTCTTAGAGGAAAACATAGGAAGAACACTCTTTGACATAAATCACAGCAAGATCTTTTTTGATCCACCTCCTAGAGTAATGGAAATAAAAACAAAAATAAACAAATGGAACCTAATGAAACTTCAAAGCTTTTGCACAGCAAAGGAAACCATAAACAAGACGAAAAGACAACCCTTAGAATGGGAGAAAATATTTACAAACGAATCAACGGACAAAGGATTAATCTCCAAAATATATAAACAGCTCATTCAGCTCAATATTAAAGAAACAAACACCCCAATCCAAAAATGGGCAGAAGACCTAAATAGACATTATTCCAAAGAAGACATACAGATGGCCACGAAGCACATGAAAAGATGCTCAACATCACTAATTGTTAGAGAAATGCAAATCAAAACTACAATGAGGTATCATCTCACACCAGTTAGAATGGGCATCATCAGAAAATCTACAAACAACAAATGCTGGAGAGGGTGTGGAGAAAAGGGAACCCTCTTGCACTGTTGGTGGAAATGTAAATTGATACAGCCACTATGGAGAACAATATGGAGGTTCCTTAAAAAACTAAAAATAGAATTACCATATGACCCAGCAACCCCACTACTGGGCATATACCCAGAGAAAACCGTAATTCAAAAAGACACATGCACCTGAATGTTCATTGCAGCACTATTTACAATAGCCAGGTCATGGAAGCAACCTAAATGCCCATCAACAGACGAATGGATAAAGAAGTTGTGGTACATATATACAATGGAATATTAGCCATAAAAAGGAACGAAATTGAGTCATTTTTTGAGACGTGGATGGATCTAGAGACTGTCATACAGAGTGAAGTAAGTCAGAAAGAGAAAAACAAATATCGTATATTAACGCATGTATGTGGAACCTAGAAAAATGGTACAGATGAACCGGGTTGCAGGGCAGAAGTTGAGACACTGATGTAGAGAACAAACGTATGGACACCAAGGGGGGAAAACTGCAGTGGGGTGGGGATGGTGGTGTGCTGAATTGGGTGATTGGGATTGACATGTATAAAGTGATGTGTATAAAATTGATGACTGATTAAAAAAAAGAAAGAAAGACATAATACAACCTTCAGAATGAAGGGAAATGTTTGCAAATCATATATTTGATAAAGCCTAGTATTCAGAATATGTAAAGAACACTGGCAACTCAACAATAAAATGTCAAATAATCCAAATTTTAAAAATGAGAAAAAGAATTTGCATAGATACTGCTCCAAAGAAGAGACACAAATTGCCAATAAACACATGAAAACATGGCCAACATTATTAGTCAAAATTATGCAAACTGAAACCACAGTGAGATACCACTTCACACCCACTAGTATGCATATAATTTTTTAAAAAACAAGGGTTGGCAATGATGTGGGGAAATTGGCACTTTCAAGCATTGCTGGTGTAAATATGAAAAAGAAAATACTTTGGCAGTTCCTCAAAAAGTTAAACACAGACATACAATATGGCCCAGGAACTCCACTCCCAGGTATATGTCCAGGAGAAATAAAAAACATATGTTCACACAAAAACTTGTACATGAGTGTTATATTGTCGTATCATTACTCATAATAGCCAAAAAGTGGAAACAACCCAACTACTCGTCAACTGATGAATGGAAAAATAAAATGTTTTATATCCATACAATGAATATTATTCAGCCATAAAAAGGGTGAAGGACAGATACATGCTACAACCTGGATGCATCTTGAGTACATTTTGCTTACTGCAAAAGTCAGACACAAAAGTCCGCACATTGTGTGGTTCTATTCATATGAAATGTCCAGCATAGGAAAATCAATAGAGACAGAAAGACCCAGGGCTGGGGTGAAAGGGGAGGAGAGAATGAGAATGACTGATACTAGGTATGAGATTTCTCTTGGGGATGATGAAAATGTACTGGAATTAGAGATGTTGATTGCAAAACCTGAGTATACTAAAAGCAGCCGAATCACACAGTTCAAAACAAATGTGAATTGATGGAATGTGAATTATATCTCAATAAAAAGATAATATGACTTAACATTTTTATAGTCATTACTCTTTTTTTTTTAAAATAAATTTATTTATTTATTTTTGGCTGTGTTGGGTCTTCGTTTCTGTACGAGGGCTTTCTCTAGTTGCGGCGAGCGGGGGCCACTCCTCATCGCGGTGCGCGGGCCTCTCACTATCGCAGCCTCTCTTGTTGTGGAGCACAGGCTCCAGACACGCAGGCTCAGTAGTTGTGGCTCACGGGCTTAGTTGCTCCGCGGCATGTGGGAACCTCCCAGACCAGGGCTCGAACCCATGTCCCCTGCGTTGGCAGGCAGATTCTCAACCGCTGCACCACCAGGGAAGTCCCTATAGTCATTACTCTTGATCAGTTTCATGATGGAATTCCCACAGTGACTTCAATGGAGTGGCTTGTATGGGATGATATTTGAGGCTCAACCCTTTGGGACCAGATGCTCATCTTGAGCTGTTGAATGACAGTGAGGGCCAGCCAGTATATTTTCTTCACTGAGGATCAATCCCCATATGTATCCTTGGTTTGAATCCTTGTCTTTTTTTCTTCATATTCCTGAAGCAAGTTCCTAGGAAATACATTCACAATAGCGAGAGGGGTTGACATCTTCCTGGCAAAAGTCTTAACTTATTCACAGGTCAAACTTCAGATCTCCTTATTACTAGCTGACCGGGGAGCCCCCTGAATCAAAGTAGAGCTTACGAAGATGGACCTTGCATTTTAGCGTGCCCTTAAAATACGCAACAGGCTGATCGCATGGGGAAAATAACTTTATTTACATGAGACAAGTACAAAGTCAGCACAACACAATGAGGGAGAGTATGGGTGCTGGTGCCTGATGGCCTGAAATCAAATCCTATTTGAAAGCCACTTGTACCTGGGAAGGTTAGTTATTTAGCCCTTCTGTTTCTCAGTTCCCTGGCCAGTGATATGGAAACTTTAATAGGACCTGCTTATTTGTATTATGTTCTGAGGCTAAAAATTAGTAAATACAAAGCCTGAAGAAAAATGATGGGTACTTCATAAGTGCTACCTACATAAATGTTCAAGTATTAAATGCCTGGAAGAATAAGCAGGTTGTCTCCAGAAAGGGAACCTAGGAGGCTACAAACAGGAGGATAGAGCCTACTTTTTCACATTGATGACATGAGTAAGAAGTTTTAGAGCTCATGGAAAGAATATTATTTCTTGTGATGCACTGTGGGGTGGGCAGAGTAGGGGCTGTGGCCCATATTTTATAGTTTAGGGCACTGAAATTTAGAGAGATTGAATAACTTGCCCAGAGTCACAACACTGATGAGTGATGGGTCTGAGGCAGGGGAGGGAGTTGATTTCCTGGGGATAGAGATTCCTGAACACATGGACATGAGATCATGCCCTGGATACACAAACCAAGAACTCTCCTCACTCCCTTTCCCACATCCTCCTGCCCCAAGGATGCTGCAGGGAGACAGCTGGTACCTGGAGGAGGTGCCTGGCCCACGAGAATGGCTCAAATCTGGACCCAACTCCTGGCTCTACGTTTCAATCCCTGACCCCAAATACAATGCCTTTCCCCCAAATGAAGACCCCCTGATGGACCGGGGTATCCAAATATGTGTGCATCTCCCCTCCCTTCCCCCTCAGCACTTGAGTCTAGCAGCTGATTTGCAGTGACACTTCCTGGTGGTCAGGTAACCACCCTGAACGACCAGTAGTCTTCTTGACTCCCTAACTGACTCAGAACCCAGCACATTCCAAACCAACTGCCCACATGACAGTTGCACAGAGAATCAGCATCATCTTCAACTGACCAAACCTGGATGATGAGCAGTTAATATTCATTAGCTGGGAACAGGGTCTACTGGGCTGGTGTTTTGGTGGCTTAACAGATGAAGCTTACAGGCCCCCAGGGTCTCACTGGCTAGAAACTGACCAGCTGAGCAGCTTGGACTAAGGCCTGGCTAAGAGCGGGCAGTGGCTGCACGGGCTCTGAGTGGGCACCTTCCCTGCCCAACCCTCCCTCAGCCAGATCCAGGCTCTGCTGCACAAACTATAGCCATTACTCCTGAATCTACTTACTGGTATTACTTCCACAGTACCTTCAATGGAGTGGTTAGTGGGGGTGATATTTGTGTCCTTACCCTGTTGTTTGGCCAGATGCTGATTCTGATGTGTCTGAACCACCGCTGCGGATGGCCAGCAGATTATCTTGATCGCATCTGATATGATATTCTTGTGCATCCTGTGTTTGATTCCTTTATAATCTTCCTTTTCTTCTTGGTACCCAAGTCATGATCCTGGAAAACACAACAAAAATTGAGAGAACTATTGATATGTTGCTGGGAGAAGACCATGCGGAGGTGTCAATTCATTCCCAGGTCACACGTCTGTCCTCTTTGTTCACCAGCCTCCTAGGGGAGTCTAGGGGAGTCAAGTGAATCAAAGCTGGCCTTGGGAAGAGGGTGTTGCAATGTGGTGTGCACTTAAAATAGCCAGCGGGCTGACTGCACGGGGACATGACTTTATTTAGTGAGATAATATAGAAAGGGAGCACAGCACAGTGACCGAGAGAGTGGGGGCTGGTGCCTGATGGTCTGGATTCAAATCATACCAGAAGCCACATGAACCTGGGAAAGTTATGCAGACCCTCTGTCCTCAGTTCCTTGTTCTGTGATAATGGAAATGTTAATAGGGCCCACTTATTAGTATTACATGATGAAGCTTAATACAACAAATCAGGTAGACCCTGACGAAAAATGATGGGTACTTCGTAAGTGCTACCTAAATGTTCAAATATTACATGTCTGGAAGAATTAAGCAAGAAATGTGGTAGTGCTGCCTCCAGAGAGGGTACCTGGATGCCACAGGGCAGGGGAGCGGGGAAGGTTATGGGTGTGATGCTTTAGAGCTTGTGAAGAATATCTGTTATCATCTCCTGTGGTCCCCACATCAGCCCCGTAGGGAACTCACGGCACGTGCTGTGATCCATATTTTATGGTACATGGCACTAAAATGTTGAGATTTTAAGTGACTTTCCCGGAGTCACAAAGCTGATGACAGATGGATGTGGGACAGGAATGTAGTTGGTTTCCTGGGACAGAAATCCCTGAACCCCTGAATCCTCTAGATGGTGCCCTGGACTCCTGAGCCCAGGGCTCCCCTCCCTCCATCCCCCCAATCCTCCTGCCTGCCCCATGGTTGCTCCAAGGACAGGAGGGGTCTGAGCCAACAGGAGGGCCCATGCCTGACCCAGCTGCCTCCCTTACATGTTGATCCCTGACCCCACAGCTGTTAAATATCCCTGAAAGAAGGTCCCTTGAAGGGTCAGGGGGTCCCATCTACGCCCCTCCTCCCTCAGCATCGTCACACACCGGGTGAGCCTCCTGGTGGTCTGACCAGCGGTCGGCTTGTCTCCACGTGGCTCAGAGCCCCGGTCTCTCCAAGCCAGCTGCCCACGTGGCACGTCTCTAACAAATTAGCTTGGTCTTCAACAACCAGCCCTGGATGCACAGTTACTGCTGATTAGTGAGGACAGTGGCCTGCTGGGCCGTGCTTGGTGGCTTAGTGGGTGAGGCTGGCGTGCCCCACTGTCGCCTGACCATTGATGTGAGCAGCTGTCAGAGCAGCCTGGGCTACGGCCTGGCTGGGGAGGGGCCGTGGCTGCACTGGCTCTGAGGGCGCACCTTCCCTGCTCATCCTTCCTCATCAAAATCCAGCCCCTACAAACTCCTCATCCATCCGTAGACCCTGCAGCGGCACAGGAGAGAGGCCCATGTCCTCCTGGAGGGACCCCTCCATAGCCACAGCCTAGAGACCCCATCCCAGGACTGTCTCTGAGGATGACTCAGGCCCTCCTAATCTCTGTCACCAAACGTTCATTCCACTAACCCGATGGCATTGCCCCTTCTCTCCACGTTCCCAGGCAGCACCCAAACACCCAGTGATCCTGCCCACATCAACCACTGGAAATACCACCATGAAATCCCAGCTTCCCCCCTTTCTAAAAACCTCTAGATTTAGACGGCTAATATTTGCTTTTGGATTTTGACATCGACATTCAGAAGTGTTTAGCCTGTAATTTCTCCTGTCCTGTACTATCTGCTGCTGGTATGACATCAGTATTCTCCTGGTCCGATGAAAGCAGTGTGGGTACGTTCCCTCTGTATCTGTTCTCTGGAAGAGTGTGTAGCAGACGGGCATCATTTGTGTCTTAAATGTTTGGTAGAAATCACAGGAAGCCACCTGGGCCTGAAGTTTGTTTTGTGGGAAAATTTTTTTTGCATCTCTTTCTAATTGAAGTTTACTTGGTGTATTGTACAGGGCACAGATCTTAAGCGTAGAGCTTTATGGTTTCTTGTAAATATAAACACATCTGTTACTAACACTCAGTTCAATATACAGGCCGTCCCCAGCACCCTGGCAGCCCCCTGTAGAAGGGGAGAAGAATTAAGTGCTAACTTATTCGGTTATAAGCATGACATCAGTTACTCCATGTATATTCCAAGTGCAATGATTTACACACAGATAACTCAAAATTAGTGTGGCAGCACACTCAGAAAGTAGTGGAGGGCGCTGGAGGGCTGGGAGAATCCAGTCCCTTTGGGATTTCCGCTGTGGAGGTCTGGGGCCAGAGTAAGGAAGCTGAGAGGAGCTTCTCAGAAGCATCTGGGCTTTTACAGAGGGAAAAACTACTGCTTCCCAGAGTGGAGCGCCCATTGTAATTCACTGAGCCCTCCCTTTGCTGAGGGTGCTTTCCTATACTTGTGTGTTATTTTACATAGAAATGTTTAAAAATTAAACCAAGTAGGAGATCAATTTTGCTTGATGTAAAAGCCTCCAGTGTTAAAAATAAAACATATATCTAAAATTATGCTGAATCTGTACAGTTCAGACAGGCGATAACTGGCACTAAATAGCTGACTCAGGAGAGGAGGAGCAGAGAGGCGGCCCTCCTTCCTTGGCCTCGTGTCTCATTTAAGCTTCCAGACACTGTACAAGCTCCATCCCCTCTGAGTCTCAGGCTGAGGCCTCCAGGTCACGGTCTTCACAGGTGTCAGACCAGAACCTGCCGCACAAAGGCAGGGACTGGAGTCAGCGGGGAGGTGGGCTCCCTCGGGTCGGTGTGTGGGACCCAGGGGGCTACTCAGACCCTGGAAGTGACTTTGGGCCCTGACATCCCCAGGGGTCACATCCCCAGGGCACTGGGTGCGGCCTGTTTGCTGCTCTTTGCCAAGTGCGCTCTGGTAGCAGAGAGACATGTCCTACCGGGGCGATTTAACCTGGGCATTTGGCCGGGCGGCGTTCAAGTGACTGGTCCCCTGAACAGTGAAAGTGATGCAGAGGAAAGGGAAGGCTCTGGGGCTCCAGGGTGAAAAGTGTGGGTCCCTCCCACCTGGGCACTGTGAGGAGTGGGAGGTCTGATGACACAGGTGGGAGTAGTGACCCTGTCCCTCCAGCCCTGCTCAACCCGACCCATCAGGAGACCTGCACAGTGGAAATGAACAATTGTTAAGTCACATTTTACCCCCAATAATTTTTTTCCTAACATCCCCACCAAGCCTTGCTTGCTTCATTCAGTTCTGAGATAGATTATTCAGTGGTAATAAAAAAATAAGGCTTATGGCCTAAGTACTCCAATGTGAAAAGGTTATAGGAAACACTGCTATGTAAAATATAATGAGGGCTTCCCTCATGGTGCACTGGTTAAGAGTCTGCCTGCCAATGCAGGGGACACGGGTTCGAGCCCTGGTCTGGGAAGATCCCACATGCTGCGGAGCAACTATGCCCATGTGCCACAACTACTGAGCCTGTGCTCTAGAGCCTGCGAGCCACAACTACCAAGCCCACATGCCACAACTACTGAAGCCTGTGCGCCTAGAGCCCGAGCTCCGCAACAAGAGAAGCCACCGCAATGAAAAGTCCGCACACCGCAACGAAGAATAGCCCCCGCTCGCCACAACTAGAAAAAGCCCGCGTGCAGCAACGAAGACCCAATGCAGCCAATAAATAAATAAATAAATAAATAAAATTTATTTTAAAAATAATAATAACAAAAGAAAATAAAATATAATGAAATAGGGACTTCCCTGGTGGGCCAGTGGCTAAGACTCCGTGCTCCCAATGCAGGGGGCCCAGGTTCGATCCCTGGTCAGGGAACTAGATCCCACATGCCCCAACTAAGAGCTTGTATGCCGCAACTAGGAGTCCGCATGTCACAACTAAAGATCCTGCGTGCTACAACTAAAGATCCCACATGCCACAACCAAGACCTGATGCAGCCAAATAAATAAATATTTAAAAAATAAATAAAAAATGAAATATAATCAAATATATAATTTTTTTTTACTTATTTACAAATTTGGAAATTAAAGAAACATAAGCAATTTATAATTCTGCCCCCTTACCCTGTCCCAGATGAGTATGGCATTGAGTTTCTTTCCATTTTTTTGTGTGTGTTTTGTTTTTACATACATGTGACCAATCTACAGAACCTCAGCCTGAGAAACGTGGCCATGAGGTGACTCAGGCCCTCCGCAGGGCTCTGTAGAGGCTGAGGGGCCCCCAGGGGTTGGCTCCCTCCCAGCTGGGTGTGGATCCTGCAGAGTCCCCTACTTGATGCTGAGACTACTACGGGCAGACAGGGCTCAAAGCTGGCCCAGGTGAGCTGTCCTGATTGCATGAGAAGGAGTCCCAGGTGCCTCTGTCCTTCTCACCCTTTTCCCAGGAAGCCTGAAGGAGGGGGAGGGTCAGGGTCACGCCATGCTATCTCATCATATCCAATGTTAGCGGATCTAGCATTCAGCCGCTGAGTGGGGGATGCCCCCTTGCTGATGTTAAGGGGGTTGGTGGAGCAGAGCTGGGTCCCGCACGACCAAGATATTAAATAAATCCTGGAAGACTCTTACAAACGTGTATGATGTGAACAACGCAGCCTGGAGTCAGGCACAGGTGGCCTTACAGTAACCTACAGCCCTCTCCTCCAAATGGAGGAGCCATTGGAGGCTTTGGCCCAGCAACCTTAAAAGTTTATGTGGAGTGGGTTATCGCTTCCAGGAAAGATGTTCTCAGGGCACCCTTCATTTGTCTGCATGGGTTTTTACCATCCTCTTGTCTCCCTTGCATGCAATACTGGTCACCCCAGTGTGCTCCTCAGTTTTGCTGGTTCTACCAAAGTGCCAGAAAGAAAGTTAGGAAGCAATGGAACCCACCTGCCCTTATTTGCCTCCCCTCCACAGTTTACTTGTTTCATACTCCCATTTCCTCTTTTTCTTCCACTTTATCTCCTTCCTTCATTCTAATAGAGTAGGAGAGAATTTCTTGACAGCTGGAGAGAAAACAATGGCACGTGTCAGAGGCGCCCAGGGCAGGACTACACCCATCGGTGGTAGTGGTGGGAGGGGGCAGGGCAGAGCCAGACTTCACAGGCAGGGCTGGGGTGGCTCCAGCAGGGTGGGCCCGGTCCTTCTGACTCTGCCCTGCCTCCTGCCCCAGGGAGGGCGGCACTCAGGGTTGCTCAACACGATTCAGTGACACAGACAGGGTGGTGGGCGGGGACTCTGGAGCCAGGGCAATGCTAAGAAAGTGGAGGAGGACGGCTGCAGAGGGTTTGTACAGATTTTATAGAAGATCCCAGGACCTCAAGTGCCTGGATGAGAACAGGTCCTTCTGGATGAGAATCATTAAAAAGAAGGAAGGAGGGGACGGGGAAGAGCTACATAGAGGAGCTTATGGATTAGAAAAAGAGAGAAAATGTAAAGGAGATGAAAGAGTAAGTAAGTTACATGCAGATTGTTGCCCTCCCGTTCAGAGTCTTCACTGTCAGCAAAGGAGTGTTTTAGTGCCCAAGGACAGCAATGATGCTGGGGGTGGGGGCATGCGAAAGGAGAGCTGAGAATCAGAGTCAAGGTCAGGACTCGGGGCCCCTTCTGTCCCCATCTCTCCCAGGGCCTTGATGGCTTCACCTCTGCAATGAGGGAGAGGGTCTAGGATCTCTAGGGCCCCTTTTCCAGCCCTCGAATTCTGTAACTATGACCAGGACGCCATGCCTGTGTCCTCCTGTGCCTCCGACAGCCAGTCACATCTCCACGGCTTTCTGTGCATAACACTGCCCTCCTCCCAGCTCCCTCCTCTTCCTTCCTTCTTCCCTGCCTTGTCGGCTTAAAGTCCCTTCTCCTTGACAACCTCCACCAACCATATTGTTCTCCAACATATGGGAACATTGCAGGAACAATTGTGGGTGTCCTGCCACTCTCCCTAATCAATCAATGGATCCATGAACCAATCCAACCAAATGCAGGAAGCACCTGTCATGGACCCAGGGTTTCGATGGGCCTCCTGGGAGAGAATGGCAGCCAATTCCACGTACAGTTTATCTGTCCTGTGCCTGAGGCGATGACCTTAGCTACTTGCTAGATACTTAGTCCTCACAACAACCCTGTAAGTTTTCTAGCTCCTTAGAGGGGATGAACACAAGATTAAAGGTAAAGTAACTTGTCCAAATTCTCTTGGTCTGCAAGTGATGCAACAAGAGTTCTCCAGCAGGAGGATATATGCCCACATGAGTAAACAGTACCTGCTAGATTCTCCCGGAGTCCTGGAAGGACTGGAGAGAAGGGCACAGGGTGGGCATGGCTGGGGTATGGGGGAGCAGGGGCAGCGCTGCCGGGCTGCAGCGGTGGGTTCTGAGAGGAGAAGCGACCCCCTGGCCCTGCCTCCCAGACGCTCTGTCCTGGGGCAGGTCAATCCCAGAGGACCAGGTCAGCAGGGCTATGAGGGCAAGTGTGTGGAGCCAGCCCGGCAACCCTTCACAGCATCCTCGAGAATTCCTGCCAGCCATGGAGGGGCTCGAGGGGCAGCTGAACATGGGCCTTATTCCTGGTCCCAGGATTTGGCTTGTGGGTGAGGAGTGGAGGTGAGAAATGGGCTCCAGGGTGTGCTCCCCCCTCACCTCTCCAGGAGGACCCAGGAACCTGTGCAGGAAGCTGGGAGGACGTCATCTCTAATCTCCCCACCCCTGGGAGCACCCTTAAACCAGGAGTAAACCTGAGGGCAGGACATGAAGGTGCCGCCACAAGACCTGAATGTGCAGAGGGAGAGCGTCTGCTTCTCACCCAGCACCGGGATCACACACGAAGAACTGTGTCTCCAGGTTCAAGTGTTCGTGAGGGAGTCGTGTCCCACCAGATGGCCTCATCCCAGCTCAACCCCCAAACCCCAACCCAGTAACACTCGTGCTTTATTCCCAAGAGATGCCACCCAAACGTAAGCAAAGGTTCTGGTGTTTGGCAGTGGCAAAGGCAGCAAGAACTGGTCTCCTGGAAATGATTATCTTAAATAACAAAGCAAGAAAAGGTGATTACAAACACAGCACCCTCAAAGCCCACAGAGGTAATACCTCTTCCTATTAGGTCGTTAAAATACAGAAAACATGGGAGTTCCCTGGTGACGCAGTGGTTAAGAATCAGCCTGCCAATGCAGGGGACACGGGTTCGAGCCCTGGTCAGGGAAGATCCCACGTGCCGCGGAGCAACTAAGCCCGTGCGCCACAACTACTGAGCCTCCGCTCTAGAGCCCGCGAGCCACAACTACTGAAGCCCGCGCACCCAGAGCCCATGCCCTGCAACAAGAGAAGCCACTGCAATGAGAAGCCTGCGCACCGCAACAAAGAGTAGCCCCCGCTTGCTGAAACTAGAGAAAGCCCACACACAGCAATGAAGACCCAATGGCAGCCAAAAATTAATTAATTAATTAATTAATTAATTTAAAAAAATACGGAAAACACAAAACAAGCCTCCACGTTTCCTCTTCCTTCTGATTTTACACCTTTCTTCCTCAGCCTACTAAAGCAGTTGAGCCTTGTTCCCTACCTGGAGAGTCTTCATCCTCGCTGCTTGAGTCATTTATGCTCTCCTCAAGCCATTCTTTAGAAACAGAAACTTGAGCAATAAAGTTGTTAGAGAGAGTGGCTCACTCCTTCCTTCTACTCCAGTGGAGGCCATGCTGGCTCACTCAGCATCACCCGGCTCTTTCCTCTGGGTTCTCAGCCTTCCCTGAGCTCCCTGGAGCCAGAGCCCTTCACCAAGATCATAGCTACAAATCTTCTAATGAGAGAGAGGATCCCTCTTCAACTTCTCACTACCCCAATTCCCACCAGATAAGTACCACTCTCACCTGCAAATTTAACAACCTGAAATTCCACCTGTGATGGAAACACTTTGAATTAGATGAGTTCAGCCAACAGACCTGTGCCCAGATCAGGTCAGCTGCACAAGACAGTGTCCTGTGAGGATGGAAATATCCTCTCTACCTTGTTGAATATAGTGGCCGCTAGCACATAACTCTATAAGGCACTTGAAACGTGGTTGGTGTGATGGATGGACTGAATGTTCATTTTATTTATAATTAATTAATTAGTTAGTTATAAACAGGCAAATCTGGCAAGGGAACACCACACTGGATGTCACAGCTATAGAATCCAAAGATGAGGAAGACATAGTCTCCCTCGCTCCGCCTCGTTCATTGTAAGTATAGTTTGCTGGTCTTATCTGACAACGCATTTGTAGGTTCTTCCTGGACTCAGGCACACGTGCCAGGCCTTAAGTGAGGCCCTGGGGACAAAGACAGTAAGGTCAACACCCAGGTCCTAGAGGATTCCCAGCAGGGGGCCCACCTGTCGGCAGAGATGAAGAGCAAGGCCGGGCACACCTGTGCTAGATGTAATCAGAACAGCAGGGTCAGGGGTGAGGGAGGGATGCTTCAGGAGCCCACCCGTCTCATTCCTGATCTGGATGAGAGCCCGGGCAGGCCCCTGGCTTGGTGTGGACCCAGCAGGCCTGGACAAGCTGAGGAGGGACACTTTCCACCCCTGAACTGGATCCCAGTCCGGGGTGGGGGGATGTACATTAGACATTTATGGGGCCTAAGACCGGTTGTCCAAGGCTGACCACTGGGGTGAGAATTGATGAGGAAGATACAGGCAGTGCCCTTGCAGTGGTCACCTACGTCCAAGGTTCCTGTCCCCACGAGTGGGAGGACACAGAGTTTGGGCCTGAGAATTCCAAGATGATTTCGAAGAAACTCTCAGATTGATGCCTCTCAGTCATAGAGAAGAGTAGCAAGGACCACCTCGACTCTGGGCACATCCCTCATGTCTTTGCTGAGCTTGCCCGGTGCTAGTGCCTGCGCCCCTCCCCACCTCCACTGCACCTGGAGTGTTCTACAGCTGCCTGGCCACATGCTGTGAGCTCTCTTCAGTTTAAATGCTTTTCTGGGCCGGACAACCCTTGGTTAATATTGTCTAGAAAAGGAGTAGCAGTCATGCAACCTCTGGAAGCTGATGGAAAGTAAAAACTGGTCCCTGTCCCAGCATGAGGGAGAAGAGGTCTCAGAGCCTCCTGTCTCTGGCCGGACCCTGTAGTCCATTCCTGCTGACCCATGTCAGACCTGACTCCTCTTCTCTGCCTCCCACCAACTGCTATGATGCAAAGTGCTGGGTATGTTCCAGTTGATGGAGAAGACAACAGAATAGGAAGGAAGCTCCTCTCTGCAGACACTAAGTTGGATGTCCCTGTTATTCTCACTGCAGCCACTGCACCTCATCCCCCTTCATCCCCACATGAAAGGAGCACAGAGGTAGAGATGGCCATGGCTGGACACAGGTGGTGATGCTGTACTGATTTTTCCCATCTGAAGACTTTGGAATCTATCACCCCTCTTCCTTCCCATGGCCTGGGTACTCTTGTGTCTTTCTTGTGTCCCTCCATATCTTTTTCCTCTCAAGGTCCTGCCCAAGGTTCTGGGCCCTGATGTCTCCTATGGAACCCACTGCGCAGCTGCTCTTGGTATCTCTCGCTGTAACCTTTAATCACACACAGCCAGGGTCCCCTCAAGCACCCCTGGGAATCTGTGATCTAGAGATGAAGGATTTCTAGGACAATCTTGTTATGAGAAACTTGCTTCTGGGGGAAAAAAATTGATCTTTTTAATCAAGTAGTCTCCTCTTTTTATTTTGTGGGGAAAAATTTCAACACTCCTGTAGGACAATCAAATTCTATTAAAATGCCATGCATTTCACACAGGAGCCATGAAACAAAAGGATCCTCAAGTCAGACTCTGCCTCATTTTATATTTGCATTGACTTCAAACAACTCCCTTGACTTGTTACTTGCTAAGGCTTCAGAAGAAACCCAGACCCTATTTCCTCTGGCAGGTGTGACAGGGACATGAGTGGCGATGTTCCTGTCCCACTGCTGAGTTCCCCGTTCCCCACCTTGCAATGCACAACCTCCCCTTCATCCTCCCAGGAAGGGAGCCCAGCGCCTACCCTGATGCTCGGTCCCTGAAGGAGATCTCTGTACAGTGTTTCGTGCCCAGCACACAGAAACCAGGGCTGGCATAAGTGATGGGAGACTGATTTCCCACATCAGAATGGCATTTCCTATTCTTGCCAACATTTTCTGAAGCAAAATACTAGACCTTAGTTGGTGAAAGTTGGAGTGAATGTCCTTCATTTATCCCTGGAGGATCCTCCTTTCTCAGATTCCTCCAGAACTGGGTGCGACATGTGGGTTCACCTGGGGCTCCTGCAAAAGGAAGGAATGCTGCCCCAGTGCCCAGCTGAGATGGGGGAGGATTAATTCTCAAGCCTCCTGTAATAACAAAAAGAAGCTTTGGGAATGTGGAGAGGGACAGCAAGGAGGCACCCTTGAGAAAGTACCCCTTTAACGTTAAAGTATCTGAAGGAGCAAGGGCTGGGATTACTGCAATCTCAGGCCTGCCGAGCATCCCACACAAGGATTGGGAACAAGGATTGGGAACAAGGATTAAAGTCATAATTGATATGCCAAACTCATAGGAGAAGTTTAGAGTCTGTCCCAAGAAGCAGAGGCCCCAGAGAAAGTCCACAGGATTTGGAACAGGGTAAAATCTACAGGGCCTGGTTCCCTATTTGCTGGTTGTACAACTTTGCAGAATATCCCCACGTTCTCAAGCCTCCCATTTCTCATAACTCAAATAGTTACAGATTCTTTTCTTGTATTTGATCAACCAAAATGAGGGGAACGTAAAGGCCAACTCCGAGTGGAGATTTATTATTAAACGAATACTTAATGTCTCAGTAATAGTGATTCTGAAGCCACAGTTTTGTCCATTTAGAACCCTGTGAATGTTTTCCTGGATGGCAACAGTATTTTGTCCCAGTTTATTGAGGTGTGCTTAGCATACAGTATACTGTACATACTGAAGGTCTGCAGTTTGATAAATTTGGACATACATCCTATAGTATAATAAAGATGGTGTCTGGTCTCTGTCCCTGGCTCCTGGCACAAAGCTTCAAAAATCCTTGGAATTTGCTGCATGCTAAGATAGCCTTTGTTAGGCCAAAGGGGTAACTCATTTTGGATCCCTGGATGGCTTTAGGATGGGACTGAAAGGCCAACTGCAGGATTAGATGGTTGTAACTTCAAGCCAAAGTGACCTCCAGGGAGAGGGGAGGGGGCTGGAGATTGACTTCAGTCATTCGGCCAATGATTTGATTAATCGTGCCTACCTAATGAAACACCAGTAAAAACTCTGGACACCCGTACACATTGGAACCTCCAGGATGGCGAACACGTGGTGGGAGGCTGATGTGTTAGGGCTCCACAGGGAGGGGACATGGAAGGTCTGCATCCAGAACCCTCTTAGACCTCACCTGTGTGTATCCTTTATAATAAAACTGTAAGTGTAAGGATAGTGCTTCCCTTAGTTCTATGAATTGTTTCCAGGGAATTATTGAAACCCAGGGGTTGTGGGAACCCCTAAATATACAGCCAGTCCATCAGAAGTGTGGGTGGCTAGGGATCCCCAAATTGCATCTGGTGTCTGATGGAAGGAGAGTCTTGTGGAGGACTTTGTCCTACCTTGTGGGATCTGATGCTAACTCTGGGTGGTGACCATCAGACTCACATTAATGTATGCCCAGATTCGGGGGGGAAACAGAGCATTTGGTGTCAGAAATGGGGGATCCACTACAAGGACCCTGACCCACTGAGACATGTGGTTTGGGAAGAGAAAGGATAAAAGGTTGGCGGGTGAGGATTTTTTGATTCCTGGGTGGCCACAAGGTCATTTACAGTATGGAATAGCAGTTGTGCTGCAGTCCCTTACTCAAAGGTGAACAATATAGTTTAGAGATGATGGACCCAGCTCCTGGGGTTTTGGCTCACTGGATGCATAAGAATTGTAAAATAACAAGAAAAAAGTTCAGTATGTAGCCTGCTGGTTACTATTATCTGTAATAGCTAAAACCGAATTGAAAGAAAGTTCTGAGTCAGATGTTGGTGTTGACAAGCTCAGATTTTGGGCAGGAGAGAGGACCTCTGAGACCTCTGGTCATCAAAAAGGTAGTCCAAGTCGAGGATGGCAAAACGAAGAACTTACTGAAACCAGGAGGTAGAGTGTGCAGTTCTCTCATTTTCTGGATTGGTATCATCAGCTTCCTGAAAAACCTGTACTGAAATGGCACGTGAGGGATTAATGTGGGGGCTGTGTCTTTGGCTTTGAAGGCTGCACAGTGGAAGAGTGTGTTTGCTCTGATCCAGGACCCACATCTCACTATGGAACAATCACAGAAGGCTGTGCATGATTCAGGCACACCAAAGGTTATTCCCGACAGCCTTGTGGGCTGGATAAAAGGCCCTGTGAAGTCTGTTTCCCCTGAGAAGAAAGACTGTCTGACTCCCCCTATAAATGCCAACTAGTACATCTCAGATGAAGCAGCTGAAATGCTTTGCACACAAGCCATGCCACACTGGCTTTATGGAGATCAGGATTTTAATCCACAGAGTATGCCCCTTACCCAAGACATGGTAAGTGCTGTGATTAAAGGGCCTCTTTTGCATGGACACGCCATGTAACCTAACTGCTGCCAAATCAAAGAGCGCCCCAAAATGATTTATGAGATTTTTCTGTCTCAGTTTCCCCTTACGGGTCTTATAGATGCTAATTAAAAAATAGACTAACTTTAAACAATGGCAAAAGGCAGAAGGGAGAGTCAAGGGACTCATTCCAGCAGAATGGAAATCTTTGCATGGTTTTGAGGAATGGGATGAATAAAGCTGACCTTAATGGCATTGAAACAAAAGTCTTAATGGAGCACCATCAAACGATGAGTGGACCAATGGGACGCGGGTCCTCAAACATGTCTTTCCACTCTATTTAACCCAGTTTGGAGCAATTTTAAAAGTCAGGAGGCAAAGACTACAGTGAGAAACCCAACTGGGAGTCACCTGGGATGACAGTCAAGCAGACTCACCTAGATAAAGACTGACAAAGGGGCCAGTGTATCTTGGCTCAAGGCTCTGCTGGGGGACCCAAAGCCTTATGCACATGAGTGGGTGGAATGATTGGGGAGGGAGGAATGGAAGTTTCCTGGGCTCCTTGACAAAAGAACTTCATGAACTGTGTAGCACCCAAATCTGTGGGTGAGACAGGACCTCAAAGAGCCTACAATTAAACTGAGAAAATAACAAAAATGCATGAGTTAATCAGATTAAGGTGGAAAGTTTGGATGAAAACTGGAATGTTTATGCAGGCTCTGTGTGAAGTGGCTGTGTCTGTTTTACCTGAACATATTATGGGGATGGATATTGGGTCTGACTGAGGAATGTTTCCCTTGCCTGGCATAAAACAGAAGGCACATAAGTCCACCCTTCAAGCAATACTAATTGCTAAACGGGAAGCAGTAAAAATGTCAGAACCTACAGAGTATAAAATAGAAGCTTAAGTGTTGGTACAGACGAATTCTCGCTACAGTAGACCCATGTAGAGTGTAGACTGGGGTTTATGGCAAAACCCTGTGATCCCCTCCCAGTGACCACTGCTGGGATAACGGACTAGAGAATTTCCATATGAGGAGCAATTATTATCTTGCTATCGGACATTAACTGACTCTGCCCTACAACTGAAGGACATAAAATAATCTTGAAACCTGAAATACCCATAATATCTTGGGTGACAGTAGAGGGACATTCTAATAGGGAGGGCAAAGCCCAGATGAGTTCCATAATAAAATGGAAATGGTTTGCACAGGAGCATGCTGTGAGGGGATTGCAAAGACTTGTTCAGTGTATTCGTGGGGAAGTACACTCATTTTCTCTAGGACTGACTTTGGAATCACATGAGGAGCTACTGATTCCATTGCCACTTGGGACAGGGCCCTACAAACAGCTCTTGACTGACCAAAAAAGAGCGGCTTAGCTTTTAGATGACAGTTCCAAGATGAAGAGATAGTTTCCTGTTTGGAAGACCATCACTCTGATCAAAGAAGGTAAAAATAAACTAGCTCCATGCCCCTATATTGCATGCCGTTTGGGTTTTTACTGATGCATGGGTGGTGACCAATAGCTTGGCCATATGGTCAGGCCAAAAGGCAATGGAAAACTGGCCTATCAGAAGGATGCCCAGATGGGGCATGGCCCTATGGAAATTTGAAGACTGAATTAAAGTAGGATATGTCAACGCCCATCAGAAAAACCAATCTTCAGATTTGTAAGATGACTGGAATCGATGAGTTTGGATATACTAATGTGCTTGCCTGAGGTGGCCTCCTCAGTCCACGGACTGTAGTAATGGACTGAATCTGCATGCATTCCTCTTGTGCCCTCTGAGACACAAAATGCCAAGAAGAACTGTTCTGTCTGTCGACAAGAGAGACACAGACTGCTGATGGCCGTGGAGTGGATTCCCCAGGGGGAAAGCTGGCAAGTGGATTACACTGGACTAATGCTGGGGCCCCCGTGGGCTATACCTAAGTCCTGACAGGAATAGATACTGACTATGGACTGGAGTGATGTTATCAGGTGGTACATGCCAATGCTCACACTACAACAAAAGAGTCAGAACAGAAGGTCCTGCACTGAGCAACACAATGCTCATCCTCAGAGGAATGGTTTGGTAGAGAACTGGAATAGGCAATTAAAGCATTGATTTGTCTAAAACAGGGGGAGATAGAGGCATTAACAGACTTGCTTATGTGCCCTCACAAGTGTTTGCTCACACTCACTGTGACAGGCACCAAAGGCATTTCCCCATTAGATAGATCCTTCTGCTTTTTTGGTGGATCTGAGGGAGAGGGCGTGGGAGAGGATGCTGCTTTGACTATGCAGTTCTCCCCACTGGGGGAAGATGATGGTAGGATTATATATTTTTCTTTTCCTCACCCATCACCTCAACTTTCTTCCCCTACCTGATGTAAACAGTAGTCACAGGACTGGGCTGCAACTACAATCAGAAGCAGGCACGGGTCCTAGGCAAGAAACTGTAACTCTACTTTTACACGTTTATGTCAATTTTCCTAAGGGCCTGATTGAGTGAGTCCTGCTTTCACTCCCTCAAGCCAAAATGGGGTTAATGGTGAATGCGCTTATATTGCCCAGTGGTAGAAATAGCCCATTCATTCTGTACAAATGGAGAGAAGCAGAAATAATAGCCGAAGGTAAAGGAATGAATACATGGGTTATGCAGAGAGGGAAATCCAATATTCTTCTAAAAAGGCCCTTAGCTCAATTATGCCAGATGCCTAAAAGGCTGAAGCCACATAGAGCTGAGACCACTCCTTCTTTTGGAACCTGACAATCTCAAACAGAAGCCTGCAAACCTGTGTGGCCCTGGCCCAGGAGACATTTGGTCATGTAATATGATGACGGGCTGGACTATTTATTCATAACTAAAAGGAACTCATTTTTCAGGTTACATCTATAATATTGAGATGCGGTCTAACACTGGCATTGTTGGCAAGATTATAATACTGATACTGATAGTTAAATGTATTGGGAAATACATTTGAGTTAAAAACCTACTATCTGTACCCTACACTTGCTCCTCCAAACATGAGCTATATTCACATCAGTACTATTGCTGTATCTATTATGTAAATGCTATTCCAAATGTAGATGCTCAGACAGGTATGATCATTTTGCTATAAGGTAACCATGGTCAAAGACTAGGAGAGGGGAGGGCAGACAGAGATTGGCTTCAATCAATGGGCCAGTGTTTAAATCAATTATGCCTGCAGAGTGAAACCCCAATAAAAATTACGGACACCAAAGCGCGGTGGAGTTTTTTGTTTGGGGAACAGACAGATGTGCTGGGACGGTGACGTGCCTGACTCCACAGGGAGAGGGGATGGGAGCTCTGCTTCCAGGACCCCCCCAGGCCTCGCCCTATGTGTATCCTTTATAATAAAACTGTAATAACAAGTATAGCACTTTCTTGAGTTTTTTGAGTCATTTATAGCGAATTATCAAACCTGAGGGGGTCATGGGAACCCCTGAATTTACAGCCGGTCTTTTGGAAGTTTGGGTAGCCTGGGAACCCACAAAATGTGGCTGGTATCTGAAGAAACGGCAGTCATATGGAGGACTTTGTCCTTAACTTGTGGGATCTGAT
This sequence comes from Balaenoptera acutorostrata, assembly GCF_949987535.1. Taxonomy (NCBI): domain Eukaryota; kingdom Metazoa; phylum Chordata; class Mammalia; order Artiodactyla; family Balaenopteridae; genus Balaenoptera; species Balaenoptera acutorostrata. Next base: position 75,395,219 of record NC_080076.1, on the reverse strand, counting down.
AGTAACTCTTGGTGGTTAGCGTCAGAATGACATTGCAGTGCACCTAACACATATATCCGTGAGGCAATGGCAATGGGATATTTTACCGAGAACGTTGACACCTGCAATTTTGCTGTGTAAAAGGAATATAGGGGAAAGACACACACACGCACACACACACAAAACTGCACCACACAGACTCACATACAGACACACCCCACCCCCTAGGACACAAACCTGTACCATCTAAAGGGATTACAATGGCTTGCAGAAACACGGCCAAAGTTCTTTACCTAGAAAATTCACCTATATCCTCCTGTTTGACTAGATATCTAAGGGCTTGAGATTCTATAATTGTCAGAATCATAAAGATCTTTTAAATATTTTAAAAATTAAATGTAGAACTAAAAACATGGAAAGGAATCACAGATGATCAGAAATGTCCAGACAGATTATTAAAGGAAACAACAGAACTACTAGAAGTGAAAAATACAGAAATTAAAATTAAAAACTCATTTAATGAGCTATAGCAGAAGATTAGAGATAGGTGAAGAAAGAAACATAGAAATGGACATTAGGTCTGACATATTTTCCCAATTCAGTATACAAAGAAATGGAATGTTCAAATAAAGAGGTAAAACAATATGAAACACAGAATGAGAAGCTCTGATCATCTTCCAACTTTATTCCAAGGAGAAAATGAAGAGAATGGGAGAAAGAAAACACTGGAAGTAATCACGGCCGAGCATTTCCTAGATTTGATAAAAATATGTGAATTCTCACCTTCAGAAAGCAGGATGAAAACCCTAGCACGTGAATCAATAAAAAATCCACGTAGAGCTATATTGCGGTGCATCTCAAGAAAAACAAATGGAGCGACCAGAAAGGGCTATTCTTATCCTGTAAGAACAACCAGCAGAAGTACAAACAAAAGGAACTGAAATAACACTTTCATATGTTAAGATTCAAAAGAAGATCAGTGTAGAATTATAGACTTTTACTTGTATTCAAATTACAGTGAAAAGAAACAGTAAAGATGATTTTTCAGAGACAAACTGAGGTAATTAAAGGGACAATGATCTCAGAATGAAAGTTTGAGATGTTGGGATGTTTAGTGAAGACTGGTGAGCAGAAATGAAGTACTCACCAAATGAAATAATAGTATTTTCCAAACTGGGAGTTAAAAAAAAAAAAGAAGCAAACTACTAGACAAAAGTAACATGTAGGGTGAGAAGGATGGCAATCAGATTTGAAGAGTTCTCATTTTGTTCAGAGTGAGGTAGGCACAAAGATTACGTTGCATTGTAAGCTAATTCTGCATGTTAAACTTTTAAGAGTAACTTTAAATACACAATAGTACTATGGTAAAAATTACAGTTGGTCAATCCAAAAGAAAAAAGAAAAGGAGAAAGGAAGCATCAAACCATCAGGACAAATAGCAAAAAACATAGTAGAAATAAATACAAATATATCAAAATTATAATAGAAATAAATACGATTATAAAAATATTCACTCATACTAAATTTAAATGGGCTTAACATGAGAGTTAAAAAGCCTGTATCCAGATTAGATAAACCATACAAGACATGACTACATATAAGTAGTCCACATACATACTTTTGATTAAAATGTTGGGAAGTTATACTAGGCAAACACTGGCGAAAGAGAAAGATTATTGAAGCTACATGAATAAATAGCAAACTAAATATGGTTGGAGACCAAAAGCACTGTTTTGTCTTTAGAAGGTCAATACCTAATAATAAATTGTGTGATTCAAAAAAAAAGAATCGTAATTCTCAACTCCAACACCAACTAGCTTGGACAAATCACTTTCCTTCTCTGGGCTTCATTTTCCAGATACAACCCTTGGGGATAACAGCACCCATAGCTTGGTGGTGGTGAATGAAAGGACACAGTGAGTCCCCTATAGTAAGTGGAGTAACGGACGGCTTGTGTGATGGAGAATGAGCTCTTTGGGGGCAGGGGTGGCTCCTACTCTCCCACCCGCCCCTCGGGCCCCACTCAGTGCCAGGCACACAGTAGGTGCTCAGATGCCCGAAGGAAATGAATCTTGTTTCAGTTCTTTGTGCTGCAGCCCCAGAGAGCCAGCGCCAGCTCCTGAGCGCCCTCCCCTCCCAGGCCAACTCTCCTGTGTTTTTCCATCCCATTTCCCATGAGGTGGAGACAGAGCACCAGCCCCGCCCCTGCCTCTGTGCTGAGCCTGGTGGAGGTGGGGTGGCAGCTGCTCCTCCAGGGCACACCTCCCAGTGGAGGCTGGCAAGGAGGGAGGAGGGAGGGGGAGAGGAAGTCCCTCCAGAGTTAGCCCTGCTTTCCCAGGGGCCCAAGGTCCTCAGACAGGAGAGTGAGGCTTCAAGCCCACCACCCCTACTCCTAGCTGTGTGACTGTGGACATGTCACCTCACCTCTCTGAGCCTCCCTTCCTGTACAGTGGGGCTGTTGATGACACTGGCAGCCCCTTAGGATTGTGGGGAAGGTGGTGAAGTGTGGAGCATACCGTTGGCACTCCATAAATGCACCAGGCACTGCTGTCTCTCATTTTTTACAGTACAGCTCTTGTCTTCCACAGATGGAGAAACTGAGATCCAGAGACGGCCAGTGTCTTGTCCAATGTCGCTGAGCCTATACCTTGCTGGTTCCAGCTCTGGCCTTAGCCATTCTCCCTGCGCAACCCCAAACAACCAGCAGGGCTGGGCCTCCGGGTAGACCAGGCAGGGGTCTCCTGGGCTGAGGGAGTGGGGAGGGTGTGGCGTGGAGGAGAGCATCAACAGTAATACCGCCTTGCTGAGGGCCTTACTTGTATTCTCATTAAATCCTCAAAAAGCTATGAAAGTGGTGTTACTGTCTTCTTCATTTTACAGATGAGGAAACTGAGGCTCAGAGAGGTGAAGTCACTTGCTCAAATCACACAGTGGTGGGAAGAAGGTCTTACTTAACCCCAGCCCCAGATCTATTTGTTGAATGAAGGAAGAGACAGTGGATGATCCGGGGACATACAGTGAATTCTTGGTTTGGGGGAGTTCAGCCTGCCTCCCCCAACCCTGAAATGGTGAAGGGCTACAATGCCAGCATCTTCTGGGCTTCTGGCTCTTTTGAAGCTCTCAGAGCTCCAGAAGAGGACAGCCCTAACCTCACCCCACTCCCCATGCCCACCTCTAGCTGGCAGAAGCCTCCCCTGCACAAGCTCAGCCCCAAGGAGCAGCAGCAGGGCAGCATTTAGAACTGCAGGGGGCCACACCCACACGGCACCTGCCCAACCAACGTCTGCTCTGTGCAACCAGGCAACGTTCAGAGGCCCATCAGTCTTTCTCCCCAGGACTGCTCCAGCTCCAGCCATGGACCTGGAGTCTTAGCACCTGGTCCCATTGTATATGTTGTCTCCTCCAAGCCTGGCACCTCCCCCCACCCCCCAGTCTCCTACAGCCCTCCAGCCTCCAGGAGGAGGGTCCTGGCTGTGGACCCCATGCGCCTGCAGGCCTCCAGGTGCACTGTTTGCAGTGCACCCTCAAGGAGACACAGGGAGGTGTCTCAGCCTCTGATTCCCCAAGTGGGAAGGCCAGTCCCAAAGTCTCATAGGAAGAAAGCAGAATCCCCCACCTGAAAAGATATTCACAGTAAGCCTCCCAGGAGGTGCTGTGACCCCATTTTATGTGAAAACTGAGAGTCACGAGTGAGTGGATGAGAGTTTCGGAAATGGAAACTGGAGTCTCCCACCCCCTGTCTTATCAGTAACTGGCCCTGCTTCATGGGGCTGGGGATGTCAGCAGGGGCCTCACCCTGATGATGTAGTGGAAAGAGACTGAACTGTGGCTCCACGGTTTCAAGCCAACCTCACTTTCTTCAGTCTGTAAAATGGGAGGATAAGGTTTCTGTATCAGTTTTCTAGTGCCGTGTAACAAACCATCCCAAAGTGTAGTGATGGGGTCCTAAGTAGCAATAAAAATAATAGCAATTATTTGTTCATAGTAGGAACTCAAAACGTGTTACATTAACAATTCTCATTTTACAGATGAGGATCAGAGAAGTTGAATAACTTACCCAGGGTCACACGGCTAATTAGTGGAAGAGCTGGAATTTGCACCCAGGGCTATCTGATTCCCAAGCTCATGTTCACGGCTGCTATCCTCTGCAGCTGTGCCAGAGCGTGTTATTCAGTTCCAACATTAATAGGGATTAATCATTTACGGTACTTATTCTGGGTTGCAAGCCCTGTTTCTCCCTTCTGACCCTCTCCCTCATTGTTCTCAGACAATGAGAATGTCTGGCCACATTTCAAAGAAGCCAGTTGACTGCTCTGCTTCTCATCTATATCCCAGGGTCAAGGGCAGTTGATCCAGGCACAAAGTAGAAACCAGGGGTAATTAGTCTGAATAAGTCACCCACCCATACCTGCAAAGACTGAGTAAATAAACTCGACTTCCACTCTCTCCAGGCTGTAATGAGGCACTCCAACCCCCTTCTGGCGGGACAGGGGTATGGTGGTGCCAGAGAAGGCTGAGTATGGAGTCAGGACTTTCATCCCTGCCAGATGATGAGGAAGTCCTCCACTCCTCAGTGTCAGTGGATTTTGGAGAGAGCCTGGACTTCCAACAACACCCAGACATAAAGAGGTGGCCTCCCTCGCCCCACTGGGGTGATGTCAGAGGAGGCTTTTACCACCACTCAGTGTTACTGAGGCCACTCTCCCTACCCTTGATGTCAGTGAGGTCACATGGGGAGCACTAATGAGGCACTCATACCCCTCCCTCCCACCGATGTATCACTGGAGCCCTAGTGGGGAGCTGGAACTCCACTCTCCTGTCCCATCCTGACCAGCAGTAAGGAGAACCTCAGCCCTCGAGGGTTAATGGAGGCCAACTGGGAGACCTGGATTCCACACTCAACTGGCAGTAATGAGGCAAGACCCTCTTCCCCTTGAGCAGGGCCAGAAAATCCAGCTAAAACAGAACATTTAAATAAGATCCAGAGTCTCATCATACTCATAATGTCCAGGTTTCAACAGATAATTACTCATCACATCAAGAACTAGGAAGATTTCAAACGGACTGAACAAAGACAATCCGTCGATGCCCACACTGATGTGACAGGGGTGTTGAAGTATCTGACAAGGATTTTAAAGCAGCCATCGTAAAAATCCTCAAATAAGCCATTAAGAATATACTTGGGGGCTTCCCTGGTGGCGCAGTGGTTGAGAATCCGCCTGCCAATGCAGGGGACACGGGTTCGAGCCCTGGTCTGGGAAGATCCCACATGCCGCGGAGCAACTGGGCCCGTGAGCCACAACCACTGAGCCTGCGCGTCTGGAGCCTGTGCTCCGCAACAAGAGAGGCCGCGATAGTGAGAGGCCCGCGCACCGCGATGAAGAGTGGTCCCCGCTTGCCACAACTGGAGAAAGCCCTCGCACAGAAACGAAAACCCAACACAGTCAAAATTAAATAAATAAATTAATTAATTAATTAAAAAAAAAAAAAGAATATACTTGAAATCAATGAAAAAATAGAAAATCTCGGCAAAGAAAGAGAAGATATAATGAAGAACCAAACTAAAAGTTTAGAACTGAAAAATACAATAATGAAAAATTAAAAGAAATTAATGGGTGGGTTTAAGATTAGGATAATGGAGACACAGGGAAATATCAATGACCTTGAAGACACAGCAATAGAAATTACTCCATCTGCAGTCAAATGCTCTACCACTGAGCTATACCCCCAGAAATTACCCCAACTGAACAACAAGGAACATAGTCTCAGGGACATGTTATATTCACATCATCAGAGTCCCGGAAGAAGAAAAAGAAGGCGGGGTGAATAAATACTTGAAAAAGTAATGGCTGAAAAGTTCTCAAATTTGACAAAAGACATAAACCTATAGATTCAAGAAGCTGCGTGAACTTCAAGCTGAACAAACCCAAAGAAATGCACACCAAGACACATCGTAGTCAGATTTCTGAGAACCAATGACAGAGAAAACAGTCTGGAAAGCAGTGAAAGAGAAATGACACACTATTTATCAGTGAAAAACTAAGTGATGGCGAATTTCTCATCAAAAATCATGCGAGCCAGAAGAAAGTGGTACACCATTTCTTGAGTACTGAAAAATAAGAACTGTCAACCTAGAATCCTAGATCTAGTGAAAATGTCCCTTAGGAATGTATGGGAAATGAAAACATTCTCAGATGAAGGAAAGGAAGAATAAAAGTGCTTTATTTGCAGGTGACTTGATTGTCTATAGAGAAAAATCCCAAGGAATCTACCAAAAAAGAAAAACCAACACAAAACAAACAAAAAAAGCACAACAACCCAGAGAACAACAAAACTCTAGAATAAATAAGTGACTTCAGCGGTTTGCAAGATAGACATAAACTTACATAAAGATTAATTAAAATCAATTACATTTCAATAAACTACTATCAAAAATCCAGAAGTAACAAAAATAAAATCACCGTATCAATAAAATAGTAATTAGGAGGAGGTGATCGGTTTATCCTGCACATAAGAACAGTCTGTGAGCTGGAAGCATTCAGACCCACAGTGGAATGAAGCTCAGAGTTACATTGCTATAGAACTGCTTATACAGTGAAAATGCAGAAGCTGTTTATTCTTTACAAAGGTTGTTTATAGCATTGGGGTTTTTCCTAATGACAGGGGATTAGTTAAAAGCGGTTATCTTATTCCAATTTTGGAAAACAGTTTGTTTCATTTATGATTTTCAGAGGCATTTACAAGAAACAACCCAAGTTGAGTTTTGGTTACACAGCAGGATAAGCTAATCTAAGTATCACTTATGTGGCTTAACAGGTTTTGTCTACTCAAGAGAATTTTCAAGTCCAGTCTCCATTTTGTATTTAATTTTAACACCAGCAATGAACACACGGACAAAATTTAAAAATATTGATACAATTAACATTTACAACAGCTGAAAAAAAGAGAAATTCTTAGGTGTATTTCTAATAAAACATACACAGGACTTGCATGCTGAAAACCACACAACACTGTGAAAGAAATCAAAGAAGATGTAGACAAAGGAAGCTGCATACCATGGTCATGAATCGAAAGAGTCAACCTAGTAAACATATCAATTGCCTATGGACGATTTACAGGTTTAATGTAATTCCTATTGAAATACCAGCAAGATTTTTATCGTTATAGATGAGATTATTACAATATTTATATGGAAAAGCAAAGGAACTAGAATAGCTAAAACAAAAATTTTTTTAAAGAAGAAAATGGGAGGAATCAGTCACCTGATTTCACAACTTATTTTATAGGTACAGTAATCAAGACTTTGTGGTATTGACAGAAGAACAGGTGCATAGATCAATGCAAAATGATAGATAACTCAGAAATAGACCCATAGCAATATTCCCAACTGAGTTTTGACAAAGGGCCAAAAGGAATTAATGGATGAAAGATGTTCCTTTTCCAGAAATGATGCTGGAGCAATTGGACATCCAAAAAAAAAAGAAAAAAAAAAACTACAACCTAAGTGTCACATGATATACAAAAAGTAATCAAAATGGATCACAGATATAAATGTAAAACTATAAAACTTTTTGGAAAAACTTCTGTAAGAAAATCTTTAAGATGTGAGGCTAGGCAGAGGCTTAGAACTGACACACCCAAAGCAAAAACCTTAAAAGGAAAAACTGATAAACTGGACTTCATCAAAATTAAAATATTTTTGCTCTGTGACCTTGTTAAGAGGAGGAAATAAACTGTAGATTAAGAGAAAATATTAGCAACAAACATCCAAAAAAGCAGTATTGTCTAAATATGTAAAGAACTCCAGACATATCAGACATTACACTGAAGAACTGACAAGTACAGATTCTTTTAAAGCATAGATGTTTCTAATTAAAAAATCTTATAATGTTTTAGGTCATAAGGAAAGTCTCAGTAGATTCCAAAGACTCAGCATCATACAAACACATTATCTGTGTATAAAATAACTCTCAAATATCAACAATAAAAAACAAACACCCCAATTTAAAAATTGGTAAAAGACACGAAGAGTCATTTCACCAAAGAGGAATTTACAGAGAAAAAATAATTTTTGACATTCATTAGCCATCAAGGATGAAAACCACAATGAGATACCACTATATATCTATCAGAACGGCTAAAATAAAAAATAGTGAGAACACCAAATTTTGCTGAGGTTGGAGAGGATCTGGATCATTCATAGATTGCTGGTAGAATGTAAAATGGTACAGCCATTCCAGGAAACATTTGGGCAGTTTTTACCAGTAAACTAAACATGCCCCAGCAATTGCGCATCTCTTTTTTTCCCAGAGACATGAAGACTTATGTTTACACAGAAACCTTGTACATGGATGTTTATAGCAGCTATATTCATAATAGCTAAAAACTAGAAAGAACCCACATGTCCTTCAGTGGGTGAAAGGCTAAACTAACTGTAGAACGTCCATACTACCAAATACTAGTTAGCCATAAAGAGGAAGAGACTATTTATTTACCTAACATCTTGGATGAACCTTCAGAGGATTACGTGAGTGAAAAAAGCCAATCTCAAAAGGACTGTATGGTGTATTTACACAACATTCTTGCAACTACAGAGAAAAAAAAGTAGTGGAATCCAGGGGTTAAGGAGAGGCTGCATGGAGAAGGGAAGGGGATGTGGGAATTAAAGGGATATGAGGGACCCTTGTAGTGATGGATCAATTCTGTATCCTGACTGGACCAATGTCAATATCCAGGTTGTGACATTGTACTATTGTTTTGCAAGATGTTACCATTAGGGGAAACTGGGTCAAAGATCCGTGGGATCTCTTTGTATTATTTCTCACAACTGCGTGTGAATCGACAGTGATCTCAAAATAAAAACTTTGATTACAAAAAAATGAGGCATCTCATTCGCAGCGGGATCATTCGGTACTTTTCCAGCCCCCTGTTTTCCAGAAGGAAGCACCCCCATTGCAGTGAGACTCCAAGATTATTAAAGTAGGATTAATTTTAATATTCTCCAAGCTTTGTCCACGTCTATCACTCAGTGAGGCGTCCTGCCTACTCAAATTACTCTACGGGCTTCTAGTCTCTCATTTATGTCATATTATTATTCGTTAATGCATCCAAAGGACTAATTGACTCACCTTCCAGGGTCCAGGACTGTTGAGGAGATTTCAGGTGATTACGCAAATAAAGTACTCAGCGTAGCATCTGGCACATATAAGTAGAGCTTAATGTTAGTCAAAAAGGGCAAAGTCTAGCTGGGGAAAGCCTGCTGGGACTCCATTTGGGCCCAGCCTTCCTCCTTGGCACACCTGCCTCCCTCAGACAGACAAGAGCCGGCGCAAAATGGCGCGGGTCTTGGCGGAGGAATTGGCCTTCTCTCCGGGATGCGGGCGGGGCGGGGTGGGGCGGGGGCGGGGACGCCCCAGTCCAGCCCCAGTCAGGAGGCCCTGGTTGGACAGGGTGTTGAGGGGGCGGGGCCTCAGCGCAGGGCGTGGTCTGCATTGCCCGCGCTTTTTCGTCCAGGCCCTCAGCAGGGAGGAGGCAGAGGTACCGCTTTAAAGTAGCCCACCTAGAGTCCGTCATACAGAGTGAAGTAAGTCAGAAAGATTAAAACAAATACGGTATGCTAACACATATATATGGAATCTAAAAAAGAAAAAAAAAGGTTCTGAAGAGCCTAGGGGCAGGACAGGAATAAAGACGCAGACGGAGAGAATGGACTTGAGGACACGGGGAGGGGGAAGGGTAAGCTGGGACGAAGTGAGAGAGTGGCATGGACATATATACACTACCAAATGTAAAATAGCTAGCTAGTGGGAAGCAGCCGCATAGCACAGGGAGATCAGCTCGGGGCTTTGTGACCACCTAGAGCGGTGGGATGGGGACGGTGGGAGGGAGACGCAAGAGGGAGGGGATATGGGGATGTATGTATACGTAGAGCTGATTCACTTTGTTATACAGCAGAAACTAACACGCCATTGTAAAGCACTTATACTCCAATAAAGATGTTTAAAAAAAAAAAAATCTCCTGACAAAAAAATAAAATAAAGTAGCTGAGGCTTCACAGACGACGCCTCAGGCATCTTGGCCCTTGTGAACGGAAAGCGCTGAGGGGAGTGTATTGTGGTGAATGATAGTCCTGTGAACTGAGGGTTGAACAAAAACCGGTATAAAGGACAGGTACACACCTTTTGACAAATGCGAAATGCCTTTGTTTTTGAATGCCCGTGGAACGTTCTACATTAAAGCCTGATAATTTTACTTTTCTAAATTTTTAAAAAACTTTTTTATTGAAGTACAGTTGATATATAATAAATACCATATAAGTTACAGGTGTACAATATAGTGATTCACAACTTTTAAAGGTTATACTACATTTATAGTTATTCTAGAATATTGCCTATATTTCCTGTATTGTGCAATGTATCCTTGTAGCTTATTTTATACATAATAGTCTGTACCTCTTATTCCCCTACTTCTATCTTGATGCTCCCCCCTTTCCCACTGGTAACCATCAATTTGTTCTCTATATCTGTGATTCTGTTTCTTTTTTTGTTATATTCACTAGTTTGTTGTATTTTTTAGATTCCATATTTAAGTGATATCATATATTTGTCTTTCTCTGCCTGACTTACTTCATCCAGCGCAATACCCTCCAAGTCCATCCATGTTGTTGCAAACGGTTCTTTCTTTTTTTATGGCTGAGTAGTATTCCAGTATTCCTGCACGTACATACCACGTCATCTTTATCCGTTCATCTGTAGACAGACACTTAGGCTGCCCCCGTGTCCTGGCAGCTGTGAACAGTGCTGCTGTGAACACCCAGGTGCATGCATCTTTCCAAGCCTGATGAATTTTAATAGATACATGGCCATGAAATATCACTGCATGCAGTGTTGAATTTTCATGATTATTGGTTAGTTTGCCTGCTGGTTGCACTGATCCGCATTTATGTCTGTTATTTTATACATGGTTTAGAATTAGATTCAGGGTCAACAAATACAGTAGCCTTTTTAACACACTTTTGATTCTTCTGAGTTTTATCCTTAAGCATCTGTCACTTCCTGGAATCCACTCCAACCAGGAGGAAGAGAGGCATTCCAATGCCTATGAAATGGAATCTGAGTTTTTAAAACTACAAATTTGCATGATTCAGTTCTTCATGATTGCAAAACATTTATTTCTTGATATTTTGGTTTTTCGAAAACTGGTGCTTTCGAAAGAGATGTTAATTGAGCTGTTTTAATTTGACATCATTTTGACGTCAGTAATAATTTGGATAGCAGTAGTGAATTTGGGTCCAATTTCATATTCAGGGTGTAGGTTCATGTAATCGGAACTTTTCCACTTATTTTCAATTTGATAACTTCCCTGTGTTACCCTCTCCCTGAGTTATGATAATTCTTTTCTGACACTTTTGAATATGTTTTATTAAACTTTAGGTGACTTTTTTTTTTTTTTTGGTAAATTAAAACATGGAAATCCTCATGAGTATTTCAGTATGTCATAGTGCATTGAACATTAACTAAAAGAATTCCTCTGGGGTTTCATTGCCCTCGTTTTGGTCCTTTAAACTGAGTGAACAAGATTCTGTACTCTCTTCTGGGGGCTTACTTTATATGTTGGCAATACATAATGCAGTCTTTTAATCATTGTAACAGCTTTATTGAGATACAGTTCACTTACAATACAAGTCACACTTTAAGGTGTGAAATACGTCATTTTTTAGAATATTTACAGAATGCTGCAATATCACCACAATCAATTTTAGAAGCTTTACATAATTCCCCCCAAAGAAATACCTTACTCATTAGCAGACAACCCCTATTTCTCCTAACCCCTAAGGCCTAGGCAAACACTAATTTACTCTCTATTTCTGTGGATTTACTTATTTTGAACATTTCATATATATGGAATAACGCAATGTATGACCTCTTGTGTCAGGCTTCTTGGCTTAGTGTAATGTTTTCAAGATCCATCCATATTGTAGTGTGTATCAGTACTTGATTTATTCTTTATTGCTGAATAATATTCCGTTGTATAGCTAGAGCACAGTTTACTTATCCATTCCTCAGTTGATGGACGTTTGGGTTGTTTATACTTTTTGGCTATTATGAGGAATGCTGCTGTGAACATTCATGTACAGGGTGTTGCGTGAACATACGCTTTTATTGCTTTTGAGTGTATACCCAGTAGTGAAATTGCTGGGCCATATGGTAAATCTCCGTTTCACTGTTTGAATGAATACCTGCAAGACTTTTTTCCAAAGTGACTGCACCATTTTACATTCCTGCCAGCAGTATGTGAGGGTTCCAATTTCTCCACATCCTCACCAATACTTATCATCTGTCTTTTTGATTATAGCCATCCTATGGGTGTGAAATGATATCTCATTGTGGTATTGATTTGTATTTCTCTGATGGCTAATGTTGTATTACATCCTTTCATGTGCTTAAGGGCCATTTGTCTATCTTCTTTGGAGAAATGTCTGTTCAACTCATTTTCCCATTTAAAAAATCAGGTTATATGTCTTTTATAACTGAGTTGTAATAGTTCTTAAATATTCTAGATTTATTTTATCAGGCATATGAGTTGCAATTTTTTCTTTATATTGGGGGTTGTCTTTTCACTTTCTTAATGGTGTCCTTTGAATCACAACGGTTTTACATTTTAGTGATGTGTCATTTATGCATAAGGGAGTCTTACTGGCTGGGAATTATTTAGACATTAAATCACATCCTCATCAGTATTTTGGTTATATAAATTAAAAGCTAAATGTGAAAGGGTTAGGGAAAGATTTGAATTAGTTCATTTCAAAATTTGCTATAGATGCTAAAGAACTCATCAGGGACATGTCATTCCCCTGTTCAAACATTTCTTTTTTTTTTTTTTTCTTATTTACAATGTTGTGTTTAATTTCTGCTGTACAGCAAAGTGACTCAGTTATACACATGTATAGTCTTTTTCATATTATTTTCCATTATGGTTTATCACAGGATATTGAATATAGTTCCCTGTGCTATACAGTAGGACCTTGTTTTTTATCCATCCTATATATAATAGTTTGCATCTTCTAATCCCAAACTCCCAATCCTTCCCTCCCTCACCCTCCCCTTGTCAACCGTAAGTCTTTTCTCTGTATTTGTGAGTCTGTTTTTGTTTCGTAGATATGTTCATTTGCGTTGTATTTTAGATTCCACATATAAGTGATATCATATGGTACCCTGTTCAAATATTTCTTGATTATCCTTTTAATGTCCATGTGATTAGTAATAATAGTCCCTCTCTCACTTCTGATATTAGTAATTTGTGCCTTCTCTCTATTTTTTTTAAAAGTTTGCCTAGCTAGTTTATCAATTTTTAAAAATCTTTTCAAAGAACTAGTTTTGGTTTTAATGATTTCTCTATTGATTTCCCATTTTTTCAATTTCATTAATTTCTGCTGTAATTTGTATTATTTCTTCTTTTTTGCTTTGGGCTTAACGTTGTTCTTCTTCCTCTAAGTTTCAGATCTTTCTTTTTTCTAATATATGCATTTAATGCTATAAATGTCCCTCTAAGTGCTGCTTTTACTGCATTGCATAAATTTTGATAAGTTGTATGTTTATATTCATTTTCATTTAGTGAAAAATATGTAAAATTTCTCTGGAGACTTTTTTTTTTGATCCATGTGTCATTTAATCTCCAAATATTGGGGCATTTTGCAGGTATTTTTCTGTTTTTGTTTTCTACTTTAAAGTTGTGTGTTTTTTTGTTTTTTGTTTTTTGTTTTTGGGTTTGAGAACATATTTTGTATAATTCATATTGTTTTAAGTTTTTTGAGGTGTGAGGGTTTTTTTACCCAGAATGTGGCCTATCTGGTGAATGTTTCATATCAGCTTGAGAAGACTGTATTCTGTTGTTGTTGGACGTAGTATTTTATTAATGTTAATTAGATCTAGTGGATTGATGATGCTGTTCTGTTCATCCTTACTGATTTTCTGCCTCCTGCATCTACTCGTTACTGAAAGAGCAGTGTTTAGTGCTACGATAGTAGATTTGTCTATTTCTATGTCTATCCAATATGATAGTGGACTTGTCTCTTTCTCCGTGCAATTTTTAAAAACTTATTTATTTACTTATTTATTTTTGGCTGTGTTGGGTCTTCGTTGCTGCGTGCGGGCTTTCTCTAGTTGCGGTGAGCGGGGGCTGCTCTTCATTGTGGTGCGCAGGCTTCTCAATGCCGTGGCTTCTCTTGTTGCGGAGCATGGGCTCTAGGCACGCGGGCTTGCTTCTGTAGTTGTGGCGCACGGGCTCAGTAGTTGTGGTGCACGGGCTTAGTTGCTCCATGGCATGTGGGATCTTCCCAGACCAGGGCTTGAACCCATGTCCCCTGCATTGGCAGGCGGATTCTTAACTACTGTGCCACCAGGGAAGTCCCATTATTTTCCTTTTCCTTCTCTGAAGAACTTCTTTTAACATTTCTTTCTTTCTTCCTTTCTTCCTTCCTTTCTTTCTTTCCTTCTTTCTTCCTTCCTTCCTTCCTCCCTCCCTCCCTCCCTCTCTCTCTCTCTCTCTCTCTCTCTCTCTCTCCTTTCTTTCTTTCTCTTTCTTCTTTTCGTAGTCCCTTTACACAAATGTTACCTGTTATAATTGTTCCACAGTTCCTTGATATTCTTTTCTATTTTCCTCAGTCTTTTTTTCTCTTGTTTTTTAGTTTGAGAAATTTCTGTTGCCCTATCTTCAGGCTCACTGATTCTTTCCTCAGTCATATCCAGTCTACTCAGGAGCTCATAAAAAGCATTCTCCATTTCTGTTACAGTGTTTTCAACTTCTACCATTCCCTTTGATTTTTTCTTAGAATTTCTCTCTCTCTGCTCGCACAGCCCATCCGTTCTTACATACTGTCCAGTTCTTCCATTGGAGCCCTTATCATATTAATTTTACTTATTTTAAATTCCCAGTCTAGTAATTCCAAAATCTCTGTCATATCCCAGTCTGGTTCTGATGCTCGCTCTTCAAACTTTTTTTTCTCTTTTTTTGCCTTTGAGTATGGCTTCTGATTTTTGGTTGAAAGCTAGACATAATGTACTGGGTAAAAACAACTGAGGTAAATAGGTCTTTAATGTGAGTTTTTATGTTCTAGGGATTAAATTGTTTACCATTTGTTGCTAGTCATAGGTGCCAGAAGCTATCGTTTCTTCTGGGGTCCTTTGTTTTTTTCAGGGGTTTCTTTTTTTCAGTTTATTTTGTGTTCCCTGTTCTCTTTGGGTTTTCCTTGAGACTTCTTCATTAAGATCTGAGACTTGAAGTTCTTTCCGTTGAAATCCCATTTTGATACAGGAGCCCTATTAATGCAGTGGAAGGGGAATGTAGGGGAAGGGGAAGTGTCTACAGTTCTGTCATTAGATCTCAGCCTGTGTCCCTGGGATTTAACCTTTACAGGTGCTTTTCAAATTATTTTTCCCATTAGGTAAGAGAATGCTAGAGGGAGCTGGAGTTGAGTATTTCCTTTCCTCCACATGGAAAGCTCAAGAGGACTAGATTTGGGGACTTCCTTTCTCCAGGCTAGTTATGATCTGATAGAAACTAGGGTGGGTGCTCTGGTAAAACAGTTTCCCTTGAGGGAAGGCTTTCTTACGGAGAACAGACTGCGGTGGGCTGTTGCTCTTCTTCTCTCCCTGCCAGAAGTATGAAGGACTTTTCTATGATCTTCACCCTGAGAACGTGGTGGGACTCCTGGTGGCATAATCCATGAAAGGGTGGAGGCCCCGTAAGACTGCCCCCTCCCCTGGAGTTTTTAAGCATGTCCACAATGAGCCTCCAGAAATTCATCAATTGCAGTTTAAGTTTTGTTACCCAGATCTAGGCTCTAGCAGAGTCCTGTGCTTTGTGAAGGTGTGATTCTCTGTATTCACTTATCTAGTTCTTGTGGTGGTAACTTGCCATGTGATCTCAGTTCTCTGAAGGATTTAAGAACTGTTGATTTTCAGTTTGTTCAGCTTTTCTCTTATTGTGATGACAGGAACGATGATCTCTAAGCTCCAAACATATTGGACCACAAACTGGAAGTCTTAATCTTTTATAATTAAAATTAATGTTTGCTTCTTTCCTCTGCAAATAGTTCCCTTTCATCTTTATTTGTTGGAAAAGGGAAGAGATGTATTCATGGAGTCCTTCTGCTTTTTTTAAAGCAGAATGTCACAGATTGCTCCAGGAGATGTCACATCCTAGAATTAAAGCTTTCCTTGTTGGCCCCATTCCAGAAGCTTTGATGCCAAGCCCATACTCTTTAGGGCAGATATGTATGTAGGTGATTTGCCTAGGACTCTAAAAGTAAAAAAGTAGAAAATAAAAAAGAGATTTGCTGCATTAGAAAAGACTAGTGTGTAGAGTGTGGGCTCCTGTTGTACACTCGGGATGATCTAGCCCCCTCCAAGTCAGAGAGGTGGGTGAGAAGTAGCAATTCCAACAGACAAGGATGATCCTCCCTATTTATCCCTACCTTGGGCTCATTTTATCCTGGGCTGCATCACTTAAACTCAAAACACACTTTTAATATTCAGGGGTCAGTCCTTGTAGCCATCACATTGTGCTATTCTCCACACCCTATGAATGGGTCCACAGGAAACTGGAAACAGGTCTGGCTTTCCGTGTCACCACTCATACAAGCCAGTGCTTTTCCACACTTGATCTACAGATCACACACAGGTGAGGATTATGCAAAAAAACAAGAACAAAGCTTTATTATAAATTATGAACACAACACAAGGGTTCTGGAAGGAAAACAGGGAGAGGGGAGGACTCAGCTCCAGGCAACAGGGGGCATCCCCTTGTTCCAGGACTGAAGGAGACGAGGCTAGGGCCTCTGTCTACTGTCCTGAGGGCTCTGACCGCTGGGATGGGACAAGAGCCTCAAACCACCCACCTTTGGGGGGAAGACTGCAGGCCGGGGGTGGAAAGGAATGCTGTATCTCTGGGTGCCCAGTTTGCTCCATGATTACAGAGGTTAGGGCTAAGATGTCCGTTTCACATGGAAACAGGGTCCACACAAGGCCCAGCCTGGGAGGAGGTGGACACTGATGGCTTCTCCCCAAAATTATTGGCTCAGGCCAACTTTCTCTTCTTACACCTCAAGGTAATGAATCCCGACCTGGAGGAGAATGACTTGGTCGATGGTCCAATGGTTTTCTGTCCCCTGGGCAGGTGATGAGGGGGCCCTAACAGGAAGGCTGCACCTTGCTGTGCCCACCGCGGAGGCGGGGCTACTAGGAGTAGAGGCTGGAACCGACATGCCCCTAAAGGCAGCCTTGGCTGGCATGGGCTGGGCCCTCCGCTGGAAGTAGGCGCGCCCCCAGAGATGTGACTTAAGATGGGGGCAGTAGTGCCTCCAAACCCAGGCTTATTCTTAGTGCTGGGTCCCGTGGTCACCATGGGGGTGCTCTGGTGAGGAGGGCCCCAGGAGTTCAGGCCCACGCTTTCCCCATTGCTGTGTGTGGTGCTCGGGGGCCCCCTGGTTCCTGCTGTGATGCGGAGAGCTGCAAAGATGCAGCTCAGATCTAGGGCAGCCGCTCCACTCCCAAAACCCAGCTGGGTGCTGGCATGGGTGCCCACGGTGGAATTTGTGGATGATGAACTCCCAGAAGATGCTTGTGTGGGGCTGCCCGAAGCTGGGGGGCCCGGAGCAGAGGCTAAGGCTGGAGCTGTCCGTTTTCTATGGTGGGGAGAGCTGCCACAGGCGGTGGTTCCTCGCTGCTGCCCATCAGGGGCCCCAGAGATGGGCTGGGTAGTGGCTCCAGGCTGAAGAGGAAATCTCAGAGTCTGGGCAGGGCCGCAGAACCTGAGTGCAGGCAGGCCTCTGGTGACTGTGACTGAGGGTGTGCTGTCACTGGGTGGGGCGTCTGCAGGGCCTGGGTAGACAAGAAGAGGTTCCCATTGGAGCCAGGGGCGGACCCCAAGAGGAGAGGCTGGGAGGGTGGAGGGGTGTCCATGGGGGTGACCTCAGGGTCAGAAGCGGCCTGGGGAGCCAGGTCTGCAGATGTGCTGGTTGAGGGTCTGGAACTGACAGTACACATAATGGGCAGGCTGCGGGGGGGGGCAGTAGGGTTGGTGACGGGAGGGAGGCTCTGTGGGGTGAAGACAGGAGACCCCACGCACACGGGTGTGCGGGACTCCATTCGGGAGGTGCTGGGAGCTGCAGGGAAGGCAGGTCTGGCATCCACGGCAGCTGTGACGGATGCCTTGGGCTGTAAACGGCCTCCTCCTGCCCCATTCGTAGGAGGCCCCGAGATGAGCTTCAACTTGAAGCAGGGAAGGGAAGCCGCAGCAGCGGCAGGAGCGGGCCAGTCAGGAGCCAGGCTTCTGATCGCACCGGCCATGCCTGGCACGGGGGAGGGAGTAGGGGCGGAGGGGTCTGGGGGCCTAGCACACAGGCCAGCCCTGCCTGATACTGGGGGGGGAAGCGGGGGTCAGCAAGGTGAGAGGGGCTGAGGGCCGTGAGTGTGAAGAGGTGCCTGGAAGAGGCTGCGGCAGGGAGAAGAGGCGGCCGGGTGAGCTGTGCTGCCTCCCAGACAAGGGATGCACAGAGGAGGCCCCTCCAGCGGATGCCGGGATGTCCACTGGGGCTGGGGAGTCCTGCTTCCTACCGCATCTCTCCAGCGGTGGATCCCTGCTGGGGTCTGGAGGGACGGCTGGCGGAGAAGCAGCCCCTGTGGCAGGCAGGGGGAAGGGACAGGAAGGCTGCGTGGCGCCGAGGCCCCCGATGGCCTGGGTCTCACCTCAGCGCACTGTTGATGCGCCGGAGCGCTGCTTCCTTCTCCGCGTCTAGGTGTTCAGCGGTGACCCGGAAACCCAGCTCAGGGGGTGAGGGCAGCCTCAGAGGCTCGCCTCGCCTGTGCAGCAGCAGAGGAATCCTGCGTTTTCGGGGCCTGGGACTGTCAGATGTGGGTGAGCAGTTCCTCCAGGTCCGTTTCTGCCCTCTTGTTGCCTCTGCATCCTTGTCAGGCTGGCTTTTGCTCTGGGAAACCACCGGAGCTGCAGAGGGCGATGGACGGCCCTCCTCGCTCCCTTTCTTTGAGGACTTCTGGGGCAGCCCTTGCGGTATGGCGGGACCCCTCCTTCTCTGCACTGGCGGGAAACCTCGGGTGGAGCTATATGAGCTCGTGATGGCGTTTCTTTGGCGGCAGGAGCTCATAAAAGAGATCTGGAGTTTCCTCTTGTACCTGTCTTCTGCCCTCTTGGCGTCGAGGTGTATCTGCAGAGGTCCAGGCCTGGGCACGAAGAAAGAGACCCCCAGGGGCCTAAATGCAGATCGTGTGCCCCCGGTGCCATCGGGGCCGCTTCTCCGGTCGTCATTCCTCCCGGTGACTGTGGGGACTTCCTCCTGCTTGGCCATCCCTTTCCCGCTCTCTCCCAGGGCCCTCAATGCCGTCTTCTCTGTGCACCGACTACTGTTCGGAACACACCTGGGTGTCGTGGGCGGCACTGGCTGCCCCCGCGCCACACTGACAGGGACTGTGTCCACTGCAGACACTGAGCTGCGGGACATCGTGGAGCTGTGAGCACCCATCACTGCCTTCTTCCGATGGCCTCGCCTGCAGATGGCGATAAGGACCCCCAGAAAGGAGCGCAGGGTCTGCGGGATGCTGTAATGTGGTCTCAGAGACTCTGTGGCAAAGCGCAGATGCAGAGTCACTGGACACTTGTGGGCTGGCCTGCGAGTGGATAGCGGGCCATGGACAGCTGGGTGACCCGGGCCGGCCACGGGAAGTCGGTGGGCGCGGGGAGCGGGCTGGGGGTGGCCGAGCCCTCCTGGGAGGTGCTAGTCCCCCAGTGCCCTGGGCGGGGGTGAGGGGCAGGGCCTGCCTAGGTAACTGTCCCTAGAGAACTTGGGTGAGGTCGGTCCTTGGACAGAGAGCTGGGCTCCGAGCGCTCTCCTTCAGCTGCCAACTCGGCCAAAGGCGAAGTGCGCACTGTTTGGCCTGTTGCTGGGACGCAGCTCTGGAACCTGTGAGCGAAGAATGGGCTCGCGTTCGCGGAGCGCAACAGGTTAGGGAGGGGTGGCGCATGCGCAGAGGACATGTGAGGCCCTGGGGCGCACAGGTGAGGATGCGCCCCTGGACCGTCTAGCGCTTCTGAAGCCCCCGGGGTCTGAGGGTTGGAGGTGTCTGCCTTGAGGGTGATGAGCTTCTTGGCAGGACAGCTGGCCCTTCTCCCCTGGCCGGGCCCCAGTGCTGTCGGGGGAACTAACTGTACTGGACGGGGTCCCTGCCCAGCAAAGTGGAGCAAGGTTGCTGGCTGTGCAGCTCCCACAAGAGGCGGCAGCTTTGGCAGCAGCGCCTCTGCGTCCTCCTGCCCTTTCCCCTGGCGGCACCGGAGGGGAGAGCCGCTAAGAACAGAAGTGCCCACACCACCCAGATCCTGCTGGGGTGACACCTGAAGTGGTGGCCAGGGCTGGCTGAGAGGGCCATACTTACCATATGACCCCAAAACCCACTCCTAGGCAATTAACCAAGAGAAAAACTTTTCACAAAACACGTATGTGAACGTTTTAGCTATCTTGTCCACAATTCCTAAATATAGTACTATTGAGGTTACCCAGTTTTCTTGAGTTTGTCATTTTTTAATTGTTCTTGGAATAACTCTATGTATACATATTGTTTCACAGTCTAGAGTTAATATTTTACCAATTAAATAAAATTCAGAAGGCTTACATCCATATAGATTCTTTAACCTTCCACTCTTTGTTATAGTTGTCATATGTGTCACCTTTATATGACTTGAACCCCACCCTCTGAGACTGTGGTATCCTTTTTTCATACATATACAGGGAATTCCCTGGCAGTCCAGTGGTTAGGACTCAGCACTTTCACTGCTGGGGCCCTGGGTTCAACCCCTGGTAGGGGGAACTAAGATCCCGCAAGCCATGCAGGCACAGCCAAAAAAAAAAAAAAAAAAAAAGTCATACATATATAAAATAATGTAAGAGGATAATTTTTCCAGATACTTGCCATTTTTGTTGCCCTTCTTTTGTTTCTGAAGTTGCAAGCTTACTTCTTTCTTGTGTCATTTCACTTCAGCCTGAAGTAGTTCCTTTCATGTAATATTTTTATAGCAAATTGTCTGGTGATGAATTCTCTTAGTTTTCTCTCATCTCCATCAGCCTTCATTTTGGGTTTTGTTTGGCTTTCAATCTTTAAGGATATCTTTGCTTTAAGGATATAATATCCTGGGCTTCCCTGGTGGCGCAGTGGTTGAGAATCTGCCTGCCAATGCAGGGGACACGGGTTCGAGCCCTGGTCTGGGAAGATCCCACATGCCGCGGAGCAACTAGGCCCGTGAGCCACAACTACTGAGCTTGCGCGTCTGGAGCCTGTGCTCCTCAACAAGAGAGGCCGCAACAGTGAGAGGCCCGCGCACCGCGATGAAGAGTGGCCCCCACTTGCCGCAACTAGAGAAAGCCCTCACACAGAAACGAAGACCCAACACAGCCAAAAATAAAAATAAATAAATAAATAATAAGGATATAATATCCTGGTTTGGTCTTTTCCCTTAATGCTTTAAAGATGTTATTCCATTCTTTCCTGGTCTCTATGTTTTCTGATGAGAAATCACAGTCCTTCAAGTTGACATTCTGTGATGTATAACAGGTCGTTTTCCTTGACTGCTTTCAAGATTATTCTTCACCTTTGCTTTTTTATCAGATTGTGTGTCAGGGTGAGGCTTTCTGAGCTTAGATCTGTGTCTCTAAATCAGTGATGTTTTCAACCATTCTTTTCCTCATATATTTTCTTCTGCACCTTTCCTTCAGACCCTCCAACGGCACAAAAGGTAGAACTTGCAATATTGTTTCACATATCTCTGAGACTTAATTTTTGTTCATTTTTCCTCTTTGTTTTTCAGATTGTGCCATTTCTATTGATCCATTATTTTTCTGAATCTTTCCTCTGTCTTCTCTGTTCTGTTATTCAGCCCATCCAGTGAATGTTTGCTTTTGGATATTGCATGTTAAGTTCTAAAATTTCCATTTGCTTCTTTTTCATAGTTTTTACTTCTCTGTGAAGAACTTCTTTCCAGTAATTTCAAGAGGATTTACCTTTACCTCATTGAGCATGGTTGTAATGGATGCTTTGTCTGCTAATTCCTTCATGTGGGTTATTTCAGGGCTGGGTCTGTTGATTGCCTTTTTCTCTTGAGAATTGGTCACATTTTCCTAGTTCTTTGTATGCTCTGTTGTGTGATTTTGGGTGGTATCCTGGAAAGTTTGCTTATTATGTTTCAAGACTCTGGTTCCTATTAAAATCCTCCAGAGATTGTTACTTTTTCTTTTTCTGTTGTTTTAATGAAGCAATTCATGAACAGTAAGTCAAACACGTATTGTGCCTTGTCTTCTGAGTTGTTCCAGTCTTGGTGCAGTTTTCAGGACACTGCTGTGCTGTTTGTGTCCACATGGTGCACGTACCACTCAGGGGTTAATCTGGGAATTGAGTGGCAGTTTATACTGTAGTTCACTTCTGCAAGCCTCTACTCTGCCTCGTTGGGTCTGTCTGTGCATGAGGCTCAGGGGGATCCCAGGACTTATGTTGGCTCATACACAGACCTAAATGGTCTCCTCCTCTAGCTCTCTCCTCTTTGGGCTTCTACCCACATTCTCAGGCTTCAGGGACCGCTCCTACATGTTCCTCAAAGTGTTTCAGCCTCCATGCTGTCATGTAGTTCCATATGGCCAGGTTGACCTTTCAGGTGAAATAGCAAGAGAAAAGAAAGGAAAATAACAGGCATTCCCCCACACTCTTCAGACAATAGGAGCCTCTTTACCTGTTCCTTTGTCCAGAGACACAGGTCATTTCTCAGTGAAGGTCTCTGCCATCACTGAGGTTGCAGGGGAGATGTGGTAACTGGGGAGAAAAAATCAAATGGGGATGACCCCCTCACTCCTCAACATGCAAGCCCCCCACTATCTCACTTGTCTGGCTAGAAATAAAGGGTTGATCCCACGGTTTTAACTTTCAGCTGCTGCTGGACTTTGCATGCCTTGCGTAAGCTGGGAGACAGAGGCAGGAAAAAAGCCACCATAATCACCCTGTTATGGGCTGTTATTCAACTTTGGACTTTCAGGCCCCATCTGCCTATTAGTGTTCACTTCTCAGAGTTTCAAGTGCATGCTTTTTGTCCTCTATCTTGAGTTTCATTTGTAATCTGCGTGAGAGAGCTTGTATGGGGCTTTCTCCGTCTTGGCCCAACCAGAAGTCTACCGTTACTTTAAAAATAAATATATTTAGGTTGTCGCATATAGCAAGATAGCCTCCTCTTTTTAGGCTGAATAGTGTTCCATTGTGTGTATGCCACATTTTCTTTATCCATTCATCTGTTTATGGACATTAAGTTGTTTCCATACCTTGGCTATTGTGGCTAATGCTGCCATAAAAATGGGAGTGCAGATGTCTCTTTTGAGATCCTAATTTCGATTCTTTTGGATATAGACCCAGGAGTGGGATGGCTCGATCATGCTACGTGAAATAAGCCAGTAACAGAAGGAAAAATATTGCGTGGTTCCACTTTTATTAAGTATCTAAAATAGTCAAACTCACTCCAGTTGATAACACTGAATTGTATAACTGATATTTGCTGAGAGAGTAGAACTTAAATGTTTTCACTCCCACCCCATTAACTTGATGGGGGAAATCCTTTCACAATGTATCAAATCATCGGGTCACTGAACAAGGGCTAGCTGCCTGATGTGCGTAGAAGCCAATACTATGGCACTGGGTTTTGAGGAGAGAGCTTTATTGTGAGGTCAATCGACAAGGAGACAGGAGGCAAGGCTCTCAAATCTGTCTCCTTGATCTAGGGTTTGGGGTGAAATTTAAGGAGTCAGGGGAACTTCAAACTTGGAAGCTGATCAGCTAGTGTTGAATCAGTCCATAGAAACAGCTACTCCTGCACCTGGAAGCCAGCTTTTCCTTACTGAAGGACTCCTCGCTTTGTAAAGGGCTCTGGTGGCAACATTTCTATTCTTTAAGTTCTGTAGACTGAAGATTCTGGGTCATGCTGGAGACATGGGTTCCCATCTTCTACGTGCACAGTGCTGTCTCTGTAAAATAACTCAAGGTTTGATTACTCAACCTATATAAGGAGGCAAAACCAGTTTAAGCTGGTATTGTTTCAGTTTGATTATTCAGCAGTCTCTTTAAGGAGGCAAAACCAGTTTAACCAGTTTAATGTTTTACATGCTTTTTCAACCACGTTGTAAGTGGCTCACAACTGTGTTTGTCAATTATACTCCAATAAAGCTGAAAAAAAGGACCCCTTCCTCCCAAAAAAGAAAAAAATGTCAAACTCATACAGAGAGTAGAATGGTGATTGCCAGGAGCTGGCGGGGGCGGGGAAATGGGGAGTTGTTGTTAAACAGGCATAAAATTTCAGTTCTGCAAAGCAATACGTTCTAGAGATCTGCTGTACAACATCTAACAATATCGTTTGTGCATTTAAATATTTAAGAGGGGAGATCTCAAGTGTTCTTACCACAATAAAAAATGTTAGGCAATTTCTGGTTATCACAGAATGCTTGGAATATATAACTAAAGCAGTAATATGCTAAATATCAAACTCGATAATGAGGTAATTCCCAAGAAATAAAAATTAGGATTGTTTGACAATAGAAGAATAAGTATGTCTCTCCATGTGCACTCTGAAAAAAAGATGTTTTTATAAATGCATGTGAAAGAAAATGTTTCATAGTTATTTCTATTTTAATATGATCATGGTACATTAAAATGTATTAGTGCTTGCCTGTGAACACTAAGGTCACTTGATTTGAAATTTTCTATATTGTTCTATATTTTTGTGACTAAAGGCATTACTTGGGGGAATTAAAAGAATATCTTGAAGCGATTTTGGCTTTGGATCTGCCACTAATTCCTATTTAACCTTAATTCAGGGGTCGGATTGTTTGACCCA
The DNA here is from genome assembly GCF_949987535.1 of Balaenoptera acutorostrata. Classification (NCBI taxonomy): domain Eukaryota; kingdom Metazoa; phylum Chordata; class Mammalia; order Artiodactyla; family Balaenopteridae; genus Balaenoptera; species Balaenoptera acutorostrata. Next base: position 75,370,313 of record NC_080076.1, on the reverse strand, counting down.
AGGAAACAGAATAGTATAAAAAGAAAGAATGTGAGTGTCAGATGGTGGCAGTGATTAAGTATAGCAAGAGATGTCTTTGCAAAAGTTACTGTTGGTCCCAGAAGACTCTCACTTAGCTGTGTGACCCTGGGCAAGTCACTTCACCTAAATCTGTGAATTATAGGGCTGTGGTGATGATTTAAAAGTAACTGGGCACGGTGGACACTCGGAAATCCTGGGTTCTTAATAAAGCCACTGCCCTGCTCCTTGGTCCTTTGGAATTACTATATTAGTAAAATGTATACTTGACAGTAATTTTAGCTTAAAGTTTATTTTGTCTATTTCGTCTCAGCCTTTTGGCTAAGATCAAGTGTAGTATCTGTTCTTGTCAATTTAAAGTTTATTTTCTCTGATATCATTGCAGCTGTTCCCACTTTTGCTTTCCACTTGCATTGACTATCTTTTTCCATCCCTTCACTTTGAGCCTATATGTGTCCTTAAAGCTGAAGCGATTCTACTGTAGGCAGCATACAGTTGCATCTTTTTTTAAAATCTATCCATATGCCTTTGGATTGGTGAATTCAATCCATTGAATTTAGAATTATTGAGAACTTACTAATGCCATCTTACTGTTTTCTGGTTGTTTTGTATTCCTGTTGTTTCTTTTCCCCTCTGTTTCTGCCTACCTTTGTAAATTGGTTATTTTCTGTGGTGGTGTGCTGTTTCCCCTTTCTTTATCTTTGGTTCATCTGCTCTAGGTTTTGCTTTGTGGTTACCATGAAGCTTACGTAAGACATCTCATAGATTAAAATCGTCCATTTTAAGCTGACAGCGTCTTAACTTCAGTTGCCTACAAAAACTTTACCTTTTTACTCCCCACTCTTGTTTTTGATGTCGTTATTTACGTCTTTTTATATTGTGTGTTTGTTAATACATTACAGTGGCTATAATTATTTTAAATACTCTTTTCCTTTGACCTTTATAATTAAGTGGCTAACACACCTTCCTCTTACAGATTTAGAGTTTTCTGATTGTATATTTACCTTTAGCAATGTGTTGTATACTTTTATACGTTTTCATGTTGCTGATTACTGTCTTTTCATTTCAGCTTGAAGAATTCTTTTCAGCATTTCTTTCAAGGCAGGTCTAATGGTGATGGACTCCCTCAGCTTTTGTCTGCCTAGAAAAATCTTTATTTCTCCTTCATATCTGAAGGATAACTTTGATGGATAGAGTATTTTTGGTTGGCTTTTTTTTTTTTCTTTCAACATGTTGAATATGTCATTCCACTCTCTCCTGGCCTGTCGGGTTTCTGCTGAGAAATCTGCTGATAGTGTAATGGGGGTTCCTTTGTAAGTTAAAATCTTTTTCCCCTGACTGCTTTTAGAATTCTTTATCCCTTGATTTTTGACAATTTCATTATAATGTGTCTTGGAGAAGGTCTTTTGCATTGAGATAGTAGGACACTCTTTTAGCTTCAAGAACCTGGATGTTGTTGAGATTAACCTGGTATAAATTCAAGTTAGAGTGTTTTAATTTTAGGATGTTAAAGGTAATCCCCATGGTAAACACAAGGAAAATAGCTATAGAATATACCCAAAAGGAAGTGAGAAAGTAATTTAAATATTTTACTGTAAGAAATCAGCTAAACACACACAAAGAAAGATAGGAATGCAGGAAATGAGGGGCAAAAAAGCTTTGGGCATATGGAAAACAAATAGCACAATAGCAGAAATAAGTCTTTTTTTTAATCAGTAATTACTTTAAATGTAAATGGATTAAACTCCCCAATCAAAATACAGAGATTGGCGGAATAGGTAAAAACATATGATCCAACTATATGCTGTCTACAAGAGACTCACTTGAGATCAAAAGACTCAAACAGGTTGAAAGGATAGAAAAAGGAATTCCAAACTCAGTGAGAAAACTCAAATAATAACCAAAAGAGAGCAGGAGTGTCTATACCAATATCAGACAAAATAGACTTTGAATTTAAAATGGATCAAAGACTTAAATATAAGAGCTATACAAATTTCTGAAAAAAAAAGGGATAAATCTTCATAGTCTTGGATTTGGCAACGAACTCTTAAATATGATGGCAAAAGCACAAGCAACAAAAGGAAAAAGAAATAGTACTTTATCAAAATTAAAATCCTTTGTGTTTCAAAGAACACGACATAATAGAGATAGCCTCAACCACCAGAGGGCAGACAGCAGAAGCAAGAAAAACTACAATCCTGCAGCCTGTGGAACAAAAACCACATTTACAGAAAGATAGACAAGATGAAAAGGCAGAGGGCTATATACCAGATGAAGGAACAAGAAAAAAACCCAGAAAAACAACTAAATGAAGTGGAGATAGGCAACCTTCCAGAAAAAATTCGGAATAATGATAGTGAAGATGATCCAGGACCTCGGAATAAGACTGGAGGCAAAGACTGAGAAGATGCAAGAAATGATTAACAAAAACCTAGAAGAATTAAAGAACAAACAAACAGAGATGACCAATACAATAACTGAAATGAAAACTACACTAGAAGGAATCAATAGCAGAATAACTGAGGCAGAAGAACGGATAAGTGACCTGGAAGACAGAATGGTGGAATTCACTGCTGCAGAACAGACTAAAGAAAAAAGAATGAAAAGAAATGAAGACAGCCTAAGAGACCTCTGGGACAACATTAAACGCAACAACATTCGCATTATAGGGGTCCCAGAAGGAGAAGAGAGAGAGAAAGGACCAGAGAAAATATTTGAAGAGATTATAGTCGAAAACTTCCCTAACATGGGAGAGGAAATAGCCACCCAAGTCCAGGAAGCGCAGAGAGTCCCATACAGGATAAACCCAAGGAGAAACACGCCGAGACACATAGTAATCAAAGTGGCAAAAATTAAAGACAAAGAAAAATTATTGAAAGCAGCAAGGGAAAAAAGACAAATAACATACAAGGGAACTCCCATAAGGTTAACAGCTGATTTCTCAGCAGAAACTCTACAAGCCAGAAGGGAGTGGCATGATATACTTAAAGTGATGAAAGGGAAGAACCTACAACCAAGATTACTCTACCTGGCAAGGATCTCATTTAGATTTGATGGAGAAATCAAGAGCTTTACAGACAAGCAAAAGCTAAGAGAATTCAGCACCACCAAACCAGCTCTACAACAAATGCTAAAGGAACTTCTCTAAGTGGGAAACACAAGAGAAGAAAAGGACCTACAAAAACAAACCCAAAACAATTAAGAAAATGGTCATAGGAACATACATATTGATAATTACCTTAAACGTGAATGGATTAAATGCTCCAACCAAAAGACACAGGCTTGCTGAATGGATACAAAAACAAGACCCATATATATGCTGTCTACAAGAGACCCACTTTAGACCTAGGGACACATACAGACAAAGTGAGGGGGTGGAAAAAGATATTCCATGCAAATGGAAATCAAAAGAAAGCTGGAGTAGCTATACTCATATCAGATAAAATAGACTTTAAAATAAAGAATGTTACAAGAGACAAGGAAGGACACTACATAATGATCAAGGGATCAATACAAGAAGAAGATATAACAATTATAAATATATATGAACCCAACACAGGAGCACCTCAATACATGAGGCAAATGCTAACAGCTATAAAAGAGGAAATCAACAGTAACACAATAATAGTGGGAGACTTTAACACCTCACTTACACCAATGGACAGAGCATCCAAAATGAAAATAAATAAGGAAACAGAAGCTTTACATGACACAATAGACCAGATACATTTAATTGATATTTATAGGACATTCCATCCAAAAACAGCAGATTACATGTTCTTCTCAAGTGCGCACGGAACATTCTCCAGGATAGATCACATCTTGGGTCACAAATCAAGCCTCAGTAAATTTAAGAAAACTGAAATCATATCAAGCAACTTTTCTGACCACAACGCTATGAGATTAGAAATGAATTACAGGGAAAAAAACGTAAAAAACACAAACACATGGAGGCTAAACAATATGTTACTAAATAACCAAGAGATCACTGAAGAAATCAAAGAGGAAATCAAAAAATACCTAGAGACAAATGACAATGAAAACACCATGACCCAAAACCTATGGGATGCAGCAAAAGCAGTTCTAAGAGGGAAGTTTATAGCTATACAAGCCTACCTAAAGAAACAAGAAAAATCTCAAGTAAACAATCTTACCTTACACCTAAAGAAACTAGAGAAAGAAGAACAAACAAAACCCAAAGTTAGCAGAAGGAAAGAAATCATAAAGATCAGAGCAGAAATAAATGAAATAGAAACAAAGAAAACAATAGCAAATATCAATAAAACTAAAATCTGGTTCTTTGAGAAGATAAACAAAATTGATAAGCCATTAGCCAGACTCATCAAGAAAAAGAGGGAGAGGACTCAAATCAATAAAATCAGAAATGAAAAAGGAGAAGTTACAACAGACACCACAGAAATACAAAGCATTCTAAGAGACTACTACAAGCAACTCTATGCCAATAAAATGGACAACCTGGAAGAAATGGACAAATTCTTAGAAAGGTATAACCTTCCAAGACTGAATCCCTATCAAATTACCAATGGCATTTTTTACGGAACTAGAACAAATCATCTTAAAATTTGTATGGAGACACAAAAGACCCCGAATAGCCAAAGCAGTCTTGAGGGAAAAAAACGGAGCTGGAGGAATCAGACTCCCTGACTTCAGACTATACTACAAAGCTACAGTAATCAAGACAATATGGTACTGGCACAAAAACAGAAACATAGATCAATGGAACAAGATAGAAAGCCCAGAGATAAACCCACACACCTATGGTCAACTAATCTATGACAAAGGAGGCAAAGATATACAATGGAGAAAAGACAGTCTCTTCAATAAGTGGTGCTGGGAAAACTGGACAGCTACATGTAAAAGAATGAAATTAGAATACTCCCTAACACCATACACAAAAATAAACTCAAAATGGATTAGAGACCTAAAGTAAGACTGGACACTATAAAACTCTTAGAGGAAAACATAGGAAGAACACTCTTTGACATAAATCACAGCAAGATCTTTTTTGATCCACCTCCTAGAGTAATGGAAATAAAAACAAAAATAAACAAATGGAACCTAATGAAACTTCAAAGCTTTTGCACAGCAAAGGAAACCATAAACAAGACGAAAAGACAACCCTTAGAATGGGAGAAAATATTTACAAACGAATCAACGGACAAAGGATTAATCTCCAAAATATATAAACAGCTCATTCAGCTCAATATTAAAGAAACAAACACCCCAATCCAAAAATGGGCAGAAGACCTAAATAGACATTATTCCAAAGAAGACATACAGATGGCCACGAAGCACATGAAAAGATGCTCAACATCACTAATTGTTAGAGAAATGCAAATCAAAACTACAATGAGGTATCATCTCACACCAGTTAGAATGGGCATCATCAGAAAATCTACAAACAACAAATGCTGGAGAGGGTGTGGAGAAAAGGGAACCCTCTTGCACTGTTGGTGGAAATGTAAATTGATACAGCCACTATGGAGAACAATATGGAGGTTCCTTAAAAAACTAAAAATAGAATTACCATATGACCCAGCAACCCCACTACTGGGCATATACCCAGAGAAAACCGTAATTCAAAAAGACACATGCACCTGAATGTTCATTGCAGCACTATTTACAATAGCCAGGTCATGGAAGCAACCTAAATGCCCATCAACAGACGAATGGATAAAGAAGTTGTGGTACATATATACAATGGAATATTAGCCATAAAAAGGAACGAAATTGAGTCATTTTTTGAGACGTGGATGGATCTAGAGACTGTCATACAGAGTGAAGTAAGTCAGAAAGAGAAAAACAAATATCGTATATTAACGCATGTATGTGGAACCTAGAAAAATGGTACAGATGAACCGGGTTGCAGGGCAGAAGTTGAGACACTGATGTAGAGAACAAACGTATGGACACCAAGGGGGGAAAACTGCAGTGGGGTGGGGATGGTGGTGTGCTGAATTGGGTGATTGGGATTGACATGTATAAAGTGATGTGTATAAAATTGATGACTGATTAAAAAAAAGAAAGAAAGACATAATACAACCTTCAGAATGAAGGGAAATGTTTGCAAATCATATATTTGATAAAGCCTAGTATTCAGAATATGTAAAGAACACTGGCAACTCAACAATAAAATGTCAAATAATCCAAATTTTAAAAATGAGAAAAAGAATTTGCATAGATACTGCTCCAAAGAAGAGACACAAATTGCCAATAAACACATGAAAACATGGCCAACATTATTAGTCAAAATTATGCAAACTGAAACCACAGTGAGATACCACTTCACACCCACTAGTATGCATATAATTTTTTAAAAAACAAGGGTTGGCAATGATGTGGGGAAATTGGCACTTTCAAGCATTGCTGGTGTAAATATGAAAAAGAAAATACTTTGGCAGTTCCTCAAAAAGTTAAACACAGACATACAATATGGCCCAGGAACTCCACTCCCAGGTATATGTCCAGGAGAAATAAAAAACATATGTTCACACAAAAACTTGTACATGAGTGTTATATTGTCGTATCATTACTCATAATAGCCAAAAAGTGGAAACAACCCAACTACTCGTCAACTGATGAATGGAAAAATAAAATGTTTTATATCCATACAATGAATATTATTCAGCCATAAAAAGGGTGAAGGACAGATACATGCTACAACCTGGATGCATCTTGAGTACATTTTGCTTACTGCAAAAGTCAGACACAAAAGTCCGCACATTGTGTGGTTCTATTCATATGAAATGTCCAGCATAGGAAAATCAATAGAGACAGAAAGACCCAGGGCTGGGGTGAAAGGGGAGGAGAGAATGAGAATGACTGATACTAGGTATGAGATTTCTCTTGGGGATGATGAAAATGTACTGGAATTAGAGATGTTGATTGCAAAACCTGAGTATACTAAAAGCAGCCGAATCACACAGTTCAAAACAAATGTGAATTGATGGAATGTGAATTATATCTCAATAAAAAGATAATATGACTTAACATTTTTATAGTCATTACTCTTTTTTTTTTAAAATAAATTTATTTATTTATTTTTGGCTGTGTTGGGTCTTCGTTTCTGTACGAGGGCTTTCTCTAGTTGCGGCGAGCGGGGGCCACTCCTCATCGCGGTGCGCGGGCCTCTCACTATCGCAGCCTCTCTTGTTGTGGAGCACAGGCTCCAGACACGCAGGCTCAGTAGTTGTGGCTCACGGGCTTAGTTGCTCCGCGGCATGTGGGATCCTCCCAGACCAGGGCTCGAACCCATGTCCCCTGCGTTGGCAGGCAGATTCTCAACCGCTGCACCACCAGGGAAGTCCCTATAGTCATTACTCTTGATCAGTTTCATGATGGAATTCCCACAGTGACTTCAATGGAGTGGCTTGTATGGGATGATATTTGAGGCTCAACCCTTTGGGACCAGATGCTCATCTTGAGCTGTTGAATGACAGTGAGGGCCAGCCAGTATATTTTCTTCACTGAGGATCAATCCCCATATGTATCCTTGGTTTGAATCCTTGTCTTTTTTTCTTCATATTCCTGAAGCAAGTTCCTAGGAAATACATTCACAATAGCGAGAGGGGTTGACATCTTCCTGGCAAAAGTCTTAACTTATTCACAGGTCAAACTTCAGATCTCCTTATTACTAGCTGACCGGGGAGCCCCCTGAATCAAAGTAGAGCTTACGAAGATGGACCTTGCATTTTAGCGTGCCCTTAAAATACGCAACAGGCTGATCGCATGGGGAAAATAACTTTATTTACATGAGACAAGTACAAAGTCAGCACAACACAATGAGGGAGAGTATGGGTGCTGGTGCCTGATGGCCTGAAATCAAATCCTATTTGAAAGCCACTTGTACCTGGGAAGGTTAGTTATTTAGCCCTTCTGTTTCTCAGTTCCCTGGCCAGTGATATGGAAACTTTAATAGGACCTGCTTATTTGTATTATGTTCTGAGGCTAAAAATTAGTAAATACAAAGCCTGAAGAAAAATGATGGGTACTTCATAAGTGCTACCTACATAAATGTTCAAGTATTAAATGCCTGGAAGAATAAGCAGGTTGTCTCCAGAAAGGGAACCTAGGAGGCTACAAACAGGAGGATAGAGCCTACTTTTTCACATTGATGACATGAGTAAGAAGTTTTAGAGCTCATGGAAAGAATATTATTTCTTGTGATGCACTGTGGGGTGGGCAGAGTAGGGGCTGTGGCCCATATTTTATAGTTTAGGGCACTGAAATTTAGAGAGATTGAATAACTTGCCCAGAGTCACAACACTGATGAGTGATGGGTCTGAGGCAGGGGAGGGAGTTGATTTCCTGGGGATAGAGATTCCTGAACACATGGACATGAGATCATGCCCTGGATACACAAACCAAGAACTCTCCTCACTCCCTTTCCCACATCCTCCTGCCCCAAGGATGCTGCAGGGAGACAGCTGGTACCTGGAGGAGGTGCCTGGCCCACGAGAATGGCTCAAATCTGGACCCAACTCCTGGCTCTACGTTTCAATCCCTGACCCCAAATACAATGCCTTTCCCCCAAATGAAGACCCCCTGATGGACCGGGGTATCCAAATATGTGTGCATCTCCCCTCCCTTCCCCCTCAGCACTTGAGTCTAGCAGCTGATTTGCAGTGACACTTCCTGGTGGTCAGGTAACCACCCTGAACGACCAGTAGTCTTCTTGACTCCCTAACTGACTCAGAACCCAGCACATTCCAAACCAACTGCCCACATGACAGTTGCACAGAGAATCAGCATCATCTTCAACTGACCAAACCTGGATGATGAGCAGTTAATATTCATTAGCTGGGAACAGGGTCTACTGGGCTGGTGTTTTGGTGGCTTAACAGATGAAGCTTACAGGCCCCCAGGGTCTCACTGGCTAGAAACTGACCAGCTGAGCAGCTTGGACTAAGGCCTGGCTAAGAGCGGGCAGTGGCTGCACGGGCTCTGAGTGGGCACCTTCCCTGCCCAACCCTCCCTCAGCCAGATCCAGGCTCTGCTGCACAAACTATAGCCATTACTCCTGAATCTACTTACTGGTATTACTTCCACAGTACCTTCAATGGAGTGGTTAGTGGGGGTGATATTTGTGTCCTTACCCTGTTGTTTGGCCAGATGCTGATTCTGATGTGTCTGAACCACCGCTGCGGATGGCCAGCAGATTATCTTGATCGCATCTGATATGATATTCTTGTGCATCCTGTGTTTGATTCCTTTATAATCTTCCTTTTCTTCTTGGTACCCAAGTCATGATCCTGGAAAACACAACAAAAATTGAGAGAACTATTGATATGTTGCTGGGAGAAGACCATGCGGAGGTGTCAATTCATTCCCAGGTCACACGTCTGTCCTCTTTGTTCACCAGCCTCCTAGGGGAGTCTAGGGGAGTCAAGTGAATCAAAGCTGGCCTTGGGAAGAGGGTGTTGCAATGTGGTGTGCACTTAAAATAGCCAGCGGGCTGACTGCACGGGGACATGACTTTATTTAGTGAGATAATATAGAAAGGGAGCACAGCACAGTGACCGAGAGAGTGGGGGCTGGTGCCTGATGGTCTGGATTCAAATCATACCAGAAGCCACATGAACCTGGGAAAGTTATGCAGACCCTCTGTCCTCAGTTCCTTGTTCTGTGATAATGGAAATGTTAATAGGGCCCACTTATTAGTATTACATGATGAAGCTTAATACAACAAATCAGGTAGACCCTGACGAAAAATGATGGGTACTTCGTAAGTGCTACCTAAATGTTCAAATATTACATGTCTGGAAGAATTAAGCAAGAAATGTGGTAGTGCTGCCTCCAGAGAGGGTACCTGGATGCCACAGGGCAGGGGAGCGGGGAAGGTTATGGGTGTGATGCTTTAGAGCTTGTGAAGAATATCTGTTATCATCTCCTGTGGTCCCCACATCAGCCCCGTAGGGAACTCACGGCACGTGCTGTGATCCATATTTTATGGTACATGGCACTAAAATGTTGAGATTTTAAGTGACTTTCCCGGAGTCACAAAGCTGATGACAGATGGATGTGGGACAGGAATGTAGTTGGTTTCCTGGGACAGAAATCCCTGAACCCCTGAATCCTCTAGATGGTGCCCTGGACTCCTGAGCCCAGGGCTCCCCTCCCTCCATCCCCCCAATCCTCCTGCCTGCCCCATGGTTGCTCCAAGGACAGGAGGGGTCTGAGCCAACAGGAGGGCCCATGCCTGACCCAGCTGCCTCCCTTACATGTTGATCCCTGACCCCACAGCTGTTAAATATCCCTGAAAGAAGGTCCCTTGAAGGGTCAGGGGGTCCCATCTACGCCCCTCCTCCCTCAGCATCGTCACACACCGGGTGAGCCTCCTGGTGGTCTGACCAGCGGTCGGCTTGTCTCCACGTGGCTCAGAGCCCCGGTCTCTCCAAGCCAGCTGCCCACGTGGCACGTCTCTAACAAATTAGCTTGGTCTTCAACAACCAGCCCTGGATGCACAGTTACTGCTGATTAGTGAGGACAGTGGCCTGCTGGGCCGTGCTTGGTGGCTTAGTGGGTGAGGCTGGCGTGCCCCACTGTCGCCTGACCATTGATGTGAGCAGCTGTCAGAGCAGCCTGGGCTACGGCCTGGCTGGGGAGGGGCCGTGGCTGCACTGGCTCTGAGGGCGCACCTTCCCTGCTCATCCTTCCTCATCAAAATCCAGCCCCTACAAACTCCTCATCCATCCGTAGACCCTGCAGCGGCACAGGAGAGAGGCCCATGTCCTCCTGGAGGGACCCCTCCATAGCCACAGCCTAGAGACCCCATCCCAGGACTGTCTCTGAGGATGACTCAGGCCCTCCTAATCTCTGTCACCAAACGTTCATTCCACTAACCCGATGGCATTGCCCCTTCTCTCCACGTTCCCAGGCAGCACCCAAACACCCAGTGATCCTGCCCACATCAACCACTGGAAATACCACCATGAAATCCCAGCTTCCCCCCTTTCTAAAAACCTCTAGATTTAGACGGCTAATATTTGCTTTTGGATTTTGACATCGACATTCAGAAGTGTTTAGCCTGTAATTTCTCCTGTCCTGTACTATCTGCTGCTGGTATGACATCAGTATTCTCCTGGTCCGATGAAAGCAGTGTGGGTACGTTCCCTCTGTATCTGTTCTCTGGAAGAGTGTGTAGCAGACGGGCATCATTTGTGTCTTAAATGTTTGGTAGAAATCACAGGAAGCCACCTGGGCCTGAAGTTTGTTTTGTGGGAAAATTTTTTTTGCATCTCTTTCTAATTGAAGTTTACTTGGTGTATTGTACAGGGCACAGATCTTAAGCGTAGAGCTTTATGGTTTCTTGTAAATATAAACACATCTGTTACTAACACTCAGTTCAATATACAGGCCGTCCCCAGCACCCTGGCAGCCCCCTGTAGAAGGGGAGAAGAATTAAGTGCTAACTTATTCGGTTATAAGCATGACATCAGTTACTCCATGTATATTCCAAGTGCAATGATTTACACACAGATAACTCAAAATTAGTGTGGCAGCACACTCAGAAAGTAGTGGAGGGCGCTGGAGGGCTGGGAGAATCCAGTCCCTTTGGGATTTCCGCTGTGGAGGTCTGGGGCCAGAGTAAGGAAGCTGAGAGGAGCTTCTCAGAAGCATCTGGGCTTTTACAGAGGGAAAAACTACTGCTTCCCAGAGTGGAGCGCCCATTGTAATTCACTGAGCCCTCCCTTTGCTGAGGGTGCTTTCCTATACTTGTGTGTTATTTTACATAGAAATGTTTAAAAATTAAACCAAGTAGGAGATCAATTTTGCTTGATGTAAAAGCCTCCAGTGTTAAAAATAAAACATATATCTAAAATTATGCTGAATCTGTACAGTTCAGACAGGCGATAACTGGCACTAAATAGCTGACTCAGGAGAGGAGGAGCAGAGAGGCGGCCCTCCTTCCTTGGCCTCGTGTCTCATTTAAGCTTCCAGACACTGTACAAGCTCCATCCCCTCTGAGTCTCAGGCTGAGGCCTCCAGGTCACGGTCTTCACAGGTGTCAGACCAGAACCTGCCGCACAAAGGCAGGGACTGGAGTCAGCGGGGAGGTGGGCTCCCTCGGGTCGGTGTGTGGGACCCAGGGGGCTACTCAGACCCTGGAAGTGACTTTGGGCCCTGACATCCCCAGGGGTCACATCCCCAGGGCACTGGGTGCGGCCTGTTTGCTGCTCTTTGCCAAGTGCGCTCTGGTAGCAGAGAGACATGTCCTACCGGGGCGATTTAACCTGGGCATTTGGCCGGGCGGCGTTCAAGTGACTGGTCCCCTGAACAGTGAAAGTGATGCAGAGGAAAGGGAAGGCTCTGGGGCTCCAGGGTGAAAAGTGTGGGTCCCTCCCACCTGGGCACTGTGAGGAGTGGGAGGTCTGATGACACAGGTGGGAGTAGTGACCCTGTCCCTCCAGCCCTGCTCAACCCGACCCATCAGGAGACCTGCACAGTGGAAATGAACAATTGTTAAGTCACATTTTACCCCCAATAATTTTTTTCCTAACATCCCCACCAAGCCTTGCTTGCTTCATTCAGTTCTGAGATAGATTATTCAGTGGTAATAAAAAAATAAGGCTTATGGCCTAAGTACTCCAATGTGAAAAGGTTATAGGAAACACTGCTATGTAAAATATAATGAGGGCTTCCCTCATGGTGCACTGGTTAAGAGTCTGCCTGCCAATGCAGGGGACACGGGTTCGAGCCCTGGTCTGGGAAGATCCCACATGCTGCGGAGCAACTATGCCCATGTGCCACAACTACTGAGCCTGTGCTCTAGAGCCTGCGAGCCACAACTACCAAGCCCACATGCCACAACTACTGAAGCCTGTGCGCCTAGAGCCCGAGCTCCGCAACAAGAGAAGCCACCGCAATGAAAAGTCCGCACACCGCAACGAAGAATAGCCCCCGCTCGCCACAACTAGAAAAAGCCCGCGTGCAGCAACGAAGACCCAATGCAGCCAATAAATAAATAAATAAATAAATAAAATTTATTTTAAAAATAATAATAACAAAAGAAAATAAAATATAATGAAATAGGGACTTCCCTGGTGGGCCAGTGGCTAAGACTCCGTGCTCCCAATGCAGGGGGCCCAGGTTCGATCCCTGGTCAGGGAACTAGATCCCACATGCCCCAACTAAGAGCTTGTATGCCGCAACTAGGAGTCCGCATGTCACAACTAAAGATCCTGCGTGCTACAACTAAAGATCCCACATGCCACAACCAAGACCTGATGCAGCCAAATAAATAAATATTTAAAAAATAAATAAAAAATGAAATATAATCAAATATATAATTTTTTTTTACTTATTTACAAATTTGGAAATTAAAGAAACATAAGCAATTTATAATTCTGCCCCCTTACCCTGTCCCAGATGAGTATGGCATTGAGTTTCTTTCCATTTTTTTGTGTGTGTTTTGTTTTTACATACATGTGACCAATCTACAGAACCTCAGCCTGAGAAACGTGGCCATGAGGTGACTCAGGCCCTCCGCAGGGCTCTGTAGAGGCTGAGGGGCCCCCAGGGGTTGGCTCCCTCCCAGCTGGGTGTGGATCCTGCAGAGTCCCCTACTTGATGCTGAGACTACTACGGGCAGACAGGGCTCAAAGCTGGCCCAGGTGAGCTGTCCTGATTGCATGAGAAGGAGTCCCAGGTGCCTCTGTCCTTCTCACCCTTTTCCCAGGAAGCCTGAAGGAGGGGGAGGGTCAGGGTCACGCCATGCTATCTCATCATATCCAATGTTAGCGGATCTAGCATTCAGCCGCTGAGTGGGGGATGCCCCCTTGCTGATGTTAAGGGGGTTGGTGGAGCAGAGCTGGGTCCCGCACGACCAAGATATTAAATAAATCCTGGAAGACTCTTACAAACGTGTATGATGTGAACAACGCAGCCTGGAGTCAGGCACAGGTGGCCTTACAGTAACCTACAGCCCTCTCCTCCAAATGGAGGAGCCATTGGAGGCTTTGGCCCAGCAACCTTAAAAGTTTATGTGGAGTGGGTTATCGCTTCCAGGAAAGATGTTCTCAGGGCACCCTTCATTTGTCTGCATGGGTTTTTACCATCCTCTTGTCTCCCTTGCATGCAATACTGGTCACCCCAGTGTGCTCCTCAGTTTTGCTGGTTCTACCAAAGTGCCAGAAAGAAAGTTAGGAAGCAATGGAACCCACCTGCCCTTATTTGCCTCCCCTTCCCTCCGCAGTTTACTTGGTTCATACTCCCATTTCCTCTTTTTCTTCCACTTTATCTCCTTCCTTCATTCTAATAGAGTAGGAGAGAATTTCTTGACAGCTGGAGAGAAAACAATGGCACGTGTCAGAGGCGCCCAGGGCAGGACTACACCCATCGGTGGTAGTGGTGGGAGGGGGCAGGGCAGAGCCAGACTTCACAGGCGGGGCTGGGGTGGCTCCAGCAGGGTGGGCCCGGTCCTTCTGACTCTGCCCTGCCTCCTGCCCCAGGGAGGGCGGCACTCAGGGTTGCTCAACACGATTCAGTGACACAGACAGGGTGGTGGGCGGGGACTCTGGAGCCAGGGCAATGCTAAGAAAGTGGAGGAGGACGGCTGCAGAGGGTTTGTACAGATTTTATAGAAGATCCCAGGACCTCAAGTGCCTGGATGAGAACAGGTCCTTCTGGATGAGAATCATTAAAAAGAAGGAAGGAGGGGACGGGGAAGAGCTACATAGAGGAGCTTATGGATTAGAAAAAGAGAGAAAATGTAAAGGAGATGAAAGAGTAAGTAAGTTACATGCAGATTGTTGCCCTCCCGTTCAGAGTCTTCACTGTCAGCAAAGGAGTGTTTTAGTGCCCAAGGACAGCAATGATGCTGGGGGTGGGGGCATGCGAAAGGAGAGCTGAGAATCAGAGTCAAGGTCAGGACTCGGGGCCCCTTCTGTCCCCATCTCTCCCAGGGCCTTGATGGCTTCACCTCTGCAATGAGGGAGAGGGTCTAGGATCTCTAGGGCCCCTTTTCCAGCCCTCGAATTCTGTAACTATGACCAGGACGCCATGCCTGTGTCCTCCTGTGCCTCCGACAGCCAGTCACATCTCCACGGCTTTCTGTGCATAACACTGCCCTCCTCCCAGCTCCCTCCTCTTCCTTCCTTCTTCCCTGCCTTGTCGGCTTAAAGTCCCTTCTCCTTGACAACCTCCACCAACCATATTGTTCTCCAACATATGGGAACATTGCAGGAACAATTGTGGGTGTCCTGCCACTCTCCCTAATCAATCAATGGATCCATGAACCAATCCAACCAAATGCAGGAAGCACCTGTCATGGACCCAGGGTTTCGATGGGCCTCCTGGGAGAGAATGGCAGCCAATTCCACGTACAGTTTATCTGTCCTGTGCCTGAGGCGATGACCTTAGCTACTTGCTAGATACTTAGTCCTCACAACAACCCTGTAAGTTTTCTAGCTCCTTAGAGGGGATGAACACAAGATTAAAGGTAAAGTAACTTGTCCAAATTCTCTTGGTCTGCAAGTGATGCAACAAGAGTTCTCCAGCAGGAGGATATATGCCCACATGAGTAAACAGTACCTGCTAGATTCTCCCGGAGTCCTGGAAGGACTGGGGAGAAGGGCACAGGGTGGGCATGGCTGGGGTATGGGGGAGCAGGGGCAGCGCTGCCGGGCTGCAGCGGTGGGTTCTGAGAGGAGAAGCGACCCCCTGGCCCTGCCTCCCAGATGCTCTGTCCTGGGGCAGGTCAATCCCAGAGGACCAGGTCAGCAGGGCTATGAGGGCAAGTGTGTGGAGCCAGCCCGGCAACCCTTCACAGCATCCTCGAGAATTCCTGCCAGCCATGGAGGGGCTCGAGGGGCAGCTGAACATGGGCCTTATTCCTGGTCCCAGGATTTGCGTTGTAGGTGAGGAGTGGAGGTGAGAAATGGGTTCCAGGGTGTGCTCCCCCCTCACCTCTCCAGGAGGACCCAGGAACCTGTGCAGGAAGCTGGGAGGACATCATCTCTAACCTCCCCACCCCTGGGAGCGCCCTTAAACCAGGAGTAAACCTGAGGGCAGGACATGAAGGTGCCGCCACAAGACCTGAATGTGCAGAGGGAGAGCGTCTGCTTCTCACCCAGCACCGGGATCACACACGAAGAACTGTGTCTCCAGGTTCAAGTGTTCGTGGGGGAGTCGTGTCCCACCAGATGGCCTCATCCCAGCTCAACCCCCAAACCCCAACCCAGTAACACTTGTGCTTTATTCCCAAGAGATGCGAACCAAATGTAAGCAAAGGCTTTACTTTGGCAAAGGCAGAAAAGACCAATTCTTATGGGAAAGATAATCTTAAATAGCAAAAGACATTTGAATGCCATAGGCTTAGTATCTCCCACTATTATGTCATGAATATATGAAAAGAGCAAAACAAGCCCTCACACATATTTCCTTCTTCTTTCTTATTTCATATGCATCTTCCTCAGTCTCCAAAGGGGCATGTGTAACCTGATTGCTGCTGGGGACCCTCACCCATTGGATTCTACCTGAGTGGTTCCCTACCTAGAGAGTCTTCGTCCTCGCTTGAGTCGTATATGCTCTCCACAAGCCATTCTTTAGATACATAAACATGAGCAATAAAGTTATTAGAGAGAGTGGCTCACCCGTGCCTCCCCCTCCAGTGCAGGCCATGCTGGCTCACTCAGCATCACCCGGCTCCTTCCTCTGGGTTCTCAGCCTTCCCTGGGCTCCCTGGAGCCAGAGCCCTTCACCAAGACGTTGACCACATTTGCAAACCCTCACTGAGAAAGAGGATCCGCTTTCAACTTGTCACTTCCCCGTTTCCACCAGATCCTTCTAGCTCTAGCTTCCAGTCTTATTCGCCTGCAAATCCAACTGTGATGCACATGCTTTGGGTTAAATGACTTCAAGGAACAGATCCAGTGGTGGGCAGCTGCCCAAGAGAATGTTCTGTGAGGATGGAAATGTTCTCTATTGATTGGGCCCTTGAAACGGGGCTAGTGTGATGGGGGACTGAATGTTTCATTTGATTTGCTTTCATTAATTTAAATATGAGCAGGCATCTCTGACTCGTGGCCACCATGGGACAGTGCAATACTAGAGATCAGAAGATGAGGAAGACACAAGCTCCCCTCCCCTGGTTGCTCCTTGCTTTGGAGTAGTTAGATGGCCTGATCTGACCATGCATTTGTAGGTTCTTCCTGGGCTCACGTACACATGCCAGGCACTAAGTGAAGCCCTGGGGACACAGACAGTAAGGTCAACACCCAGGTCCTAGAGGATTCCCAGCAGGGGGCCCACCTGTCAGCAGAGATGAAGAGCAAGGCCGGGCACACCTGTGCTAGATGTAATCAGAACAGCAGGGTCAGGGGTGAGGGAGGGATGCTTCAGGAGCCCACCCGTCTCATTCCTGATCTGGATTAGAGCCTGGGCAGGCCCCTGGCTTGGTGTGGACCCAGCAGGCCTGGACAAGCTGAGGAGGGACCCTCTCCACCCCTGAACTGGATCCCAGTCCGGGGTGGGGGGATGTACATTAGACATTTTTGGGGCCTAAGATGGGTTGTCCAGGGCTGAGCACTGGGGTGAGAACTGATGAGGAAGATACAGGCAGTGCCCTTGCAGTGGTCACCTACGTCCAAGGTTCCTGTCCCCACAAGTGGGAGGACACAGAATTTGGGCCTGAGAATTCCAAGACAATTTTGAAGAAACTCTCAGATTGATGCCTCTTGGTCATAGAGAAGAGTAGGAAGGACCACCTCAACTCTGGGATCAGCCCCCATCTCTTTCCTGAACTCCACTGGGGCCCATGCCTGTCTCATCTCCTTTGCAACTAGAATGTTCTATAGCTGCCCTGGCCACGCAGTGTGAAGGCTCTTCAGTTTAAATGTGTTTCTGAGCCAGACAACACTTGGCCAACAGTGTGTAGACAAGGACTGGTTGTCAGGCAACTTCCAGAAACAGGTGAAAACTAGAAACTTGTCCTTCCTAGCCCCAGGCGGAAGAGGCCTGGGGAATTCCATGTCTCTGGCCCGACCCTGTATTCTGACCCATCCCTGTGGACTCATCTCCTGGCCAATCCCAGCTGGAACCTGGATGAGGCCAGCTCTGCCCACGAAAGCCAGCATGTTTTTTTTTCCCAGCAAGTGAGTGACTCCAGACTACGTTGCACTTTCCCTTGTTCCTGACACCACCTGCAATTGCAAAGAAAACACAGTGAGGACCTGTTCACACAGGTCTTCGTTCTGTTCTCTTGGTGACTTTAGGAAACCAGATGGGAAGCTGTGGTCAGGTCAAAGGTCCCAAAAGCAAGGGTAGAGGACACCTTTGGAAAAGGCACAAGCTTTCCTGAAGGATGTGTCTCTCGAGTCCAGTTTGGTCGGTGATGCCAAAGTTCTTCATCCAAGGAGGAATATTGCTGCCAAGCGAAAGTTCCCCCACAGTGTAGTTTATGACTGATGCTGTCATTTGTAAATGCCCTCTTGGATCAGGTATCAGTCGGTAAAAGACTCTCATTCAATACTCCCCTTCCCTGCCCACCATGGAAATGGTATATATCATCCCTAATGTACCTGGTCAGCTTTCAAATTTGATTGAAAAGGAAAGAAACCAAGAAAGCAGCGTTTCTATCTCAAAGAGAGGCGAGCTTACCTTGGCTCTAGACGGGGCCTCTTCCTCTGCTCTGTCACTGGGAAGATCCTCTAACAGGTCCTGCATGGGGTCGGGGGGGTCTAAGAGAACCCACAGTGACCATCAGGACATTGGTGGTGCCTCTCAGAAATTACTCAGGGGGCTTTGCTTGATGCGGACCCGGGGTGGGGGGTTGTGGATATGGTTGATTAACAAGTATGGACCAAGGTGCTGCTGGGCCATTCTTCTTGGTGAATTGAAGGAAGTCAAAGGAGAGGAACGTGAAAGAAATGAGAAACAGAGCCCTTGGTTTGGCTTTGTTGCTCAAGGTGACCTAAAGCAATGCGAATGAATCAGTCTACGTGTGGTCCTGACCTGCAGGCTGTGATTCAATGGCGTGGTCCCCATCGCCTCTCCTGCCCGTTCTGAAGCTCATCTCGATCACCACTGTCTTCCTCACCTCTTCCAAGACCATTTCAGTCTCCACGATGCAACGATGGTGCAACGACATCGGCCATCTGTGGCATGGGATCTCACACTTGTTTAAAAGACTTTTCTTGGTGGGAGAGATTTAATTGTAGGCAGTGCATTCTACTGTTCTTGAGAATCCTCTGCCATGAAGACACTCAAATTCAGAAGATATGAGAACACTGACATATTGCCACTTAAAAATAACCCATGGGACTTCCCTGGTGGCGCAGTGGTTAAGACTCTGCGCTCCCAATGCAGGGGCACCCGGGTTTGATCCCTGGTCAGGTAACTAGATCCCACATGCATGTCGCAACTAAGAGTTTGCATGCCACAACTAAGGAGCCCGCGAGCTGCAACTAAGGAGCCTGCCTGCCGCAACTAAGACCTGGTGCAACCAAATAAATAAATAAATATTTTTTAAAAATAAAAATAAAAATAACCCTTATTAGCCATATGTTATTTTTACCTCCAGTCTTCCTTTTCTTTGTCACATGTGTGTATTCATTGAGAGAGGTGGCTATCCTTGCTCGGGTAGCAGTCCGGAGGTGGGCTAGTGCACTCTGGAGGGGAGATGGGGGTGAGCAGCAATGCTCTCCAACATGGCTGCGCTAGAGAGTTGTGGCAAGGGGGATGGGCACCAGGCACCTTGAGTTCTTATTTGTCACTGTCTCCAGGGTGCATAGCTCAAGGATTTCAGGATTTCTAGGGCTCCCGGTGATAATGCTGCCAAATGCACTAAACTTATCTGCGTTGGGCTGGCTTCTAAGGAGTGATGACCCAGAACTGGCAGAAGGTGACCCAGTTGTCCTAGGTTCTGCCTTCCGTGCTCAGCATCTATGAGCTGACCAGAAGCATGTGGACCCTCTGCGTGCTTTTCGCACTAACGATGATGCCCAAGCCTGAGTAAGACGCACCTGTAGGGACTGTTGGGAAAGCACCACTGAAAGACCCACAGCCTGTCTGGGATTGCGGGCTTGGTGCGCTGGGACTGGAACAGTCCCCCCTGTGTCGCTTCGCCCTACATTCTTCTTCCTTATTAGGAGAACCTCTCCCTGGTCTGCGTGTGCACTGAGCCTCCTCGTGTTGCTTACCTGTGTGGTCATATGGCACCCGGCCAACCCCACTGGCATACGTGCGGTCCACTGCTCCATGACGGCCATCAGGAGGGACATTTCAAGTACACGGGTTTCTCAGTGAAGGCCAGGCACACGGGCCATGTGCTTGTTTCTTCAAAGTGTTCAGCCATGGAGGCTGCCTGGAGGGGTATCCTGGGATATCCTAAACAGCACCATTCTACTTTGTCTCTGAATCTGACTAGATATCTGACTAGGTATCTACCTCATGTAAGTGGAATCATACAGTACTTGTCCTTTTGTGACTGACTTCTTTCACTTAGCATAAGGTCCTCAAGTTTCATCTGTATTGTAGCATATGTCAGGATTTCCTTCCTTTTTAAAGCTGAATAATAATATCCCATTGTACGGATAGACCCATTTTGCTTATCCATTCCTCTGTCAGTGGACACTTGGGTTGCTTCTACGTTTTAGCTATCGAAAATAATGCTGTTATGAACACGGGTGGACAAATATCTCTTCAAGACCCTACCTTGAATTCTTTTGGGTAGATAGCCAGAAGTGGAATTGCTGGATCACATGATAATTCTATTTTTAATTTTTTGAGAAACTGCTATCCTGTTTCCTGTAATGGCTGCACCATTTTACATTCCCTTCAACAGTGCACAAGGGTTCTAATTTCTCCCCAATTTTGCCAACACTCTTCTGTATTTTAATATTTAATATCCCAATATATGTGTGATGGTATCTCATTGTGGTTTTGATTTGTATCTTCCTCATGATTACTGATGTGGAGCATTTTTTCAGGCACTTATCGGCCATTCATGTATGTTCTTTGGAGAAATGCCTATTCCAGTCTTTTACGCATTTTTAAAGTCAGGTTGTTTGTTTGTAGTTGAGTTGTGGGAGTTCTCTATATATTCTGGATATTAACCCCTTTTCAGATATATGCTTTGCAATGTTTTTTTTCCATTCGTGGGTTGTCCATCATTAGGCTGAGGTGGAAGAAATGTCCAGACTCACCTCCAGCTACCCTACAAGTCCTCTTTGGCTGAGACATTAACCCAGAGCAGGGCTGAGAAGTTTAAGGAGTTGGGGGGAGGGGCTACAATCTCCCATCTTCCAGATCAGAAAATTACACACATCTTGAATCTCCTTAAAAAACATATTGGGGGCTTCCCTGGTGGCGCAGTGGTTGAGAATCTGCCTGCCAATGCAGGCGACACGGGTTCGAGCCCTGGTCTGGGAAGATCCCACATGCCGCGGAGCAACTAGGCCCGTGAGCCACAACTACTGAGCCTGCGCGTCTGGAGCCTGTGCTCTGCAACAAGAGAGGCCGCGATAGTGAGAGGCCCACGCACCGCAATGAAGAGTGGCCCCTGCTTGCCACAACTAGAGAAAGCCCTCGCACAGATACGAGGACCCAACACAGCCAAAAATAAATAAATAAATAAAAAATAAGTAAAAAAAAAAAAAGAAAGTAAAATCAATCCCCAAAATATTAAACAAAACAAAACAAAACAAAACAAAAAAACAAAACAAAAACAAACAAAAAAAAACATGTTGAAGGGACTTCCCTGGTGGTGCAGTGGTTAAGAATCCGCCTGCCAATGCAGGGGACATGGGTTCGATCCCTGGGCCGGGAAGATCCCACATGCCGCGGAGCAACTAAGCCTGTGCACCACAACTACTGAGCCTGCGCTCTAGAGCCCGCGAGCCACAACTACTGAGCCCATGTGCCACAACTACTGAAGCCCATGCACCTAGATCCCATGCTCTGCAACAAGAGAAGCCACCCCAATGAGAAGCCCGCGCACCACAACGAAGAGTAGCCCCTGCTCTCCACAACTAGAGAAAGCCCGCACGCAGCAACAAAGACCCAATGCAGCCAAAAAATAAATAAAAAGTATATTGGAAAAAAGAAAACAAAAATGGTGAAATAAACGTAAATCATATATTTTTAACTTAATGTATCTAAAATGTTGGAATTTTTACAAATGTGGCCACATTGGTAGGGCTCAGTAGTCACACGGAGCCAGTCACTAGCATATTGGGCAGGTGACAAAGTTGCATACATATTGCCAGGTGTAGAGTTGGTACTCAGTAATGGTTTAGTTATCAATGTCTAAATTCTAGCCACCCTTTTTAGAACTTGAGAAAATTTAAAAAAAGAAATTTTTTTGGAAGCCTTCCTCCTTGGCTTGCAGACGGCTGTCTTCTGTGTCCTCACATGGTCTTTCCTCTGGACTTGTGCACATTTGGTTTCTCTCTGTATCTCTTAATCTCCTCTTCCCATAAGGACACTAGTCAGATTGAATTAGGGCTCACCTAATGGCCTCATTTGAACTGAATCCCCTCTTTAAAGGCCTCCTCTCCAAATACAGTTTCATCCTGAGATACCGGGGGTTAGGGCTTCGAACATATGAATTTGGTGGGGCGGGCAGGGGGGACACCATTCAGCCCATAGCAGAATTAAAACTGCTATAAATTTTCATAGTCTTGTGAGGACCATGTAGTTAGGATAGCTAGTTGTCAAGAGGCAGGGGTTTTTACAAAACTGAGCCGTCACAGGATCAGATGGGTCCTTGCTTTCTAGTGAGCATTTCAGAAAGTAGAATCTAGGAGGCAGGAAACCTGGATCAGAACAGGGAAGAGCCAAATCCTTTCATAGACTTTGACATAGTGCCACCTAGCGGGTAGCTGTGAGATGGCTGGAGCCTTTTATGATCACTTCATTAATCAAATGTTAAATATGTCTGCAACTGTCACTCAAGAACTAAAACCTGTCCATGTTTTTTATATATGAAGAAAGAAGGTCAAAATATGTGGGGAAGTGTCTAAAAACAACAACAAATTCTCAAACTTCATTGAGTGTTCAGTAATATGGGTATTTAAAATATGTACAATTTATGAACTGCTATTATGACCTCATATTTTGAATCTCAAAACTATTTCAAATCAGCTTCATGATTTTTGCTACATCTTCACTCTTACATTTTAATGCACAGTAAAGCAAGGTGGCAATTTGCAATACCTTCTTTCTAGTCATTGACTGACAATAAAATCAAGACGAAGAATCTATCTCATAGGATGGGAATTAAGCACGGCCAAATCCCATCTCACCTTCCCTTGGTACCACGTGATTCCCTGGAAAATAGGTTGTGTGTCCATCAAACTGGACCCACATATTCTAAATAGTTTAGCTGAAGTGAGAATTTACATCAGGTATTAGTGAAGGGTCAATATTAATTAGCAAAGCTGAATGTTTTAATCTTAAAAATGTATGAGTCAGAGTAAATGAGAATTTTACCTACCATTGTGTGGTTTACAGATTAAGCATGACATATTTACAAATATATGTGAAGTAATATTAATGAATTGTAATTAATTAATGCAAGTGCAATTCATTTAAAATGTTGAGTAAAAATGCTTGTGATAATTTACATCAATAAAGAATGTTTGTGGTAACTTCTTTGTCTTTAGTAAAAATCTCATTTTTGCTAGAAGTAAATCAAAATACAATCAGATTAAAGAGGCCTGGTATGAATAGGGTGGGAAGAGATCCTTCAGTATAAAAAGCCCCTTATAGAAGATATGGTATATACATACAATGGAATATTACTCAGCCATAGAGAATGAAATTCTGTCATTTGCAACAATTGGATGGATCTAGAGGGTATTTATTATGCTTAGTTAAATAAGTCAGACAGAGAAAGAGAAATACTGTATTATATCACTTATATGTGGAACTAAACAATAATACAAATGAATGTATATAGCAAATCAGAAACAGGCTCAAAATATAGAAAACGAACTAGTGGTTACCAGTGGGGAGAGGGAAGGGAGGAGGGTATGGGATTAAGGGATTAAGAAATACAAACTATTATGTATAGAATAGATAGCTTTTAATGGAGTATAATCTGTAAAAATATGGAATCAGTATGCTGTACACCTGAAACTAATATTGTAAATTAACTATACTTCAATAAAAAAATCAATTTTCACATCCTTCAGCAAAGTGTTACAGATTTTACCCTGTACAAGTCCTATACAAGTCTCATTAAATGTGTAACCAAGAATCTTCTAAAAAATTTAAAAAATTAAAAGCCCCTTGTAGGTGGATCTCACTCAAGAGCTGAATCACCTTCAGAAGGAGTTGGAGGCCAGAGGAGGATCTAGTAGAGAGGCAAGTCCAATCTTATGTAATTTCTTTTTTGCTTCTCAGTTTTCTACAAAAGGCAAATATGACAGAACAAAGTTTGGGGAATGGAGTAATTTATTAATAGAGCAAGTGTTGCCGAGGCCAGCTCAATCCCAGACCTAGTGTGTACACTTAGGGACCCTTGGGCCCTCTGCTCCAGGAGCTGTAGGCAGGACTAGGTTTCAGCACCCAGGCTGGAGAGATGATGCTCTTTTTCCTTAATCAGATCCTGGTTGGAGTCCTCTACCACATGGTGAACCGAGTTTCCCCCGTTGACTGATTCAACCTCTCAGCTGCTGCTGGGGATCTGAGCCACATCCCAGCTGGCGGAAGTTGGAGGGTCTCTGAGTCTAGACCAGGATGTCCAGGAGAATGTAACCCACATATCTAATTATAAATTTTCTAGTAGCCACTTTAAATGAAGTAAAAGGAAACAAGTCAAAATAATTTTAATCGGCAAAATGTTATCACTTCAACAAGTATTTACACTGATGATACAAACATTGTTTAAAAGATCTCAATGAGGTAGTTTCAATTTGCTTTTTCTTATTCTGTCTTCAGAATCCATTGTGCATTTTTACACTCAGAGCACATCTCAGTTGAAATAAGCCAAATTTCAGATGGTCAGTTGCCACCTGTGGTTGGTGGCTACAGTACTGGACAACCCACGTCTAGTCCATTCACCAACTCAAGTTGAAGCTAAATGATGGATTGAGTCTTTCTTTCCTTTTCTTTCTTTTTTTTTTTAAATGTAATGCATCTCTCCATCAATGCACTTAACTTTTTTTAAAAAATAAATTTATTTATTTATTTATTTATGTTTGGCTGCATTGGGTCTTCATTGCTGCGCCCGGGCTTTCTCTAGTTGCAGCGAGCGGGGGCTACTCTTGGTTGTAGTGTGCGGGCCTCTCATTGCGGTGGCTTCTCTCATTGCAGAGCACTGGCTCTAGGCACGCGGGCTTCAATAGTTGTGGCATGCTGGCTCAGTAGTGGTGGCTCACAGGATCTAGAGCACAGGCTCAGTAGTTGTGGCGCACGGGCTTAGTTGCTCTGGGGCATGTGGGACCTTCCCTGACCAGGGCTCGAACCCACGTCCCCTGCATTGGCAGGTGGATTCTTCACCACTGTGCCACCAGGGAAGTCCCTGGATTGAGTCTTTCATTCTAACTAGCATTCCAAATATCAGAAGTTCTGGGGCAAAGGTCAGTTATATTTATATTTATAGTTACATTTTATGTCATTACCTAGCACAATGGATGGCACATATTAGGTACCTGATATATCTATACAAGTAAAAAGGATAGAGCCCCAAGCAGTAATGGTCATTCAACTCATGGAAACATCTTGCTCATTTTTCCACAGAAAGTGACTATGGCCAAACATTTTAAAGAAGCAAGTAGATGTCTCATCTGCCTAGGTTATCTTGAAAAACTTACGTACCTGAAATGCGGATATGTCTGCTGCCTTTGGTGCATCGATTCAACACAGAGGGAGTCCCATGGACGCGTTCATTGTGCCCGTTCTGCTCTGTGGCCACTGAGAAGAATGAGACCAAGACAAATGGTCAGTTGAGGAAACTGGTGTCCAAGATCAAGGACATGGAGCCCCACCTGAGTAATGTTCCACAGTTTAACCCAAGGATGCTGAAGCTCCAAGGGGAGGCATCTGTCCTAACTACTCCTCCCCATGGAGGACCCAGGAGGAAGCAGCTCTGCTAAGGTCTCCATTAAATATGGGCATTATTTGAATCCTGGCACCTAAATTTTTATCCCCTAAACAATGGCGTTTCTCACCCTGAGTATGAATTAGAACCACCTGGAGATTTTTAAGAGGATATAGTATTTAGGTCATGCCTTGATCTGTGTTGTTCAATAGGGTAGGCACTGGTGGCCATTAAGCACTCAAAACAGGGGTAGTGCCATAGAGAAATGATAATATTTTGGATATATTGAGCTTAATACATATCTTATTGAAGTCGTTTTTGAATAAGTTTACAAGAAACTTTAGAATTACACCTGTGACTCATGTTCTATTTCTATTGAGAAGCACTGCCTCAACTATGGCTTCTCAAACTTGAATGTGCATTTAATTACCTGGGGTCTTCTTAAAATGCAGATTCTGATTCTATAGGGCTGGACTAGCCTGAGAATCTGCATTTCTGACATGAGCCCAGGATGATACCTCTGGTTCCTGACCACACGTGGAGAGTAGCAAAACCGGCACTGTCTGAATCTGCAATGTTTCTGAGACCCCAGGTGATTCTAACCCACACTGGGTGTGGGCAACCACTGTGATGGATGAATGTATGTTTGTTAAATATCCCAGTCCACAATATCACTTGTGAGAAAAATGAATGGTTGATTTTCTAAGTGAGTTTACTCTTTGCTCCATGCAAACTTGTATTGGGGATAGCAAAACCGGTCCCAGACATTTTGTCCTTGACAACCCACAGTCTGACTGTCAGACATGTCCCAGCATCTTCCACTGAGCCAGTCATCAGAGAGCCTAACAAAGTGAGTGGCACTGTTCCAGACAACAGGGGCACTTCTGAAGCTTCCTGTGCCTCCATCCACAGTCATGTTAGAATAAGCAGTTCTGCTCCAGACTCTGATAATTAGGGCCAGCTGGAGATGCTGGCAGTCCAGAAAGCCATTCTTCTCCAGTTTCCCTTCTCCTCTGAGCAAGTTCTAGTTCTAAGTTGCCATCAAGGTCCAAAGGCATCCCTACTCGTGCCCAAGGAAATCTCTGATTGGCTGGGAAAGATGCCTCTTTCTCTGTCTTGACGTTGGCCAAGATAACCCATTGTCTCAGGACTCCTAACATTACCTATTCATTTGTTGTAACACTAGGAAAATGAAAACCTGGAATCTAGCCAGCAAGATGAAATGAGAAAGGGAATTGTAAAGACAAAAAAAAGTTTATTATTTCAATATTATTCTGCAATAAATACAATTACTTTTCCTTGATTCAAAATAGATGCGATGTCTATCTTTTGTTATGATCTAGACTAACATATATTAAAGAGCAAACACAGCTATGGTGTCTGCTTTCATGAATCTAACACATGAAAGAGAGGACAGATCTTTAATCAGCGGGCCACAGAACAATATAAAAACTCCTACTATCAATATTAGGCCCATGTTTCTAGACACATAGGATAATTAGACCAACTCAGGGAAGCAAAGGAAATTTCCCCCAAGAAAAGTTCTGATTAGGGAATAAAAGCTGATTTAAAGAAGCTAAAATGAATGAAATCGTTGGGTTTTCATAGTAGAAGAGTTGGCCTAGCTCTGGTCCATTTGCTAAGCTAGTTATGTTTCTCTCCACAGTGGATGCTGATTCAGTCAAGAACCCCCTCCTCATTTCTGATGGCCTGAAGAGCCTCCAATAGAGGTATATCAAAGAATGGGAAAGAGCTTCCTGAGAGATTCAGCTACTTGGTTGGCATCCTGGGCTCCTCTTGATTCACCTCTGGCCGCTGTTACTGGGAGACGGATGTGAGAACAAGCAGAGAATGGGGGCCTGGGAGTTTGCAGAGAATCTGTTCACCGACAAGGAGAGTCCAACTGTGCTCAGAACTTGGATTCTGGACACTGAGCTTGAGAAAGGGAAGCTACTTTGAGGCCAACACAGCACCTCAGACTGCCCTCTGGGTGACCCCTGGGGTACACAACTGGGCATTTTTCTAAATATGAAAATTGGAAATATTTCCTTTTTTTGATGTTAGCGATGGAGCCCATATTTTCTCATTCACCAAAATTTCTGCTGCAGACTCCGTGCCCATTCTTTTCACCTTCAGGTCCAAGTACGTAATAGTGATCAGGGTGCCCTGAGGATCTATCCAGTGTTGGATCCAGGTTAAGTAATCCCTCCAATGCATGCTAGGGAAGACCAGTGAAACTCTTAACCACAAACACAAACAGAATACTTGGGGGGAAAAATATGTACGTGATACAGAAGTATTCTGCTGGTTTTACATATTAAACATGTCAGAGGACAAAAATGTATGGAACCTTTTATGAATCATCAACCTAGATTTTAATAATTTAATAATTTGTATCTCTTGAACATTCAGATCAAGAACGTGCATTGTAATTATTTTGTTCTAAGGACTATCTAATGTATTACAGAGATTTTTTAACTCAAAGAAAATATTTTATAAGATCTAAGTACGTCGTGATTTATTAAAATGATAGTAATATTGGGTTGGCCAAAATGTTCATTCGAGTTTTTCTGTAAGATGCTATGAAAAACCCGAACGAACTTTTTGGCCAACCCAATATTAGGCCCTCTTATAAACCAGTAAATAAAATTTATGTACTATAAAATTGAGAAATGAATAAATAGATTACAATTTATATTCTTTTTTCTTTTCTTTTCTTTTCTTTTTTTTTGGTCACAGCACACGGCATGCAGGATCTTAGTTCCCAGACCAGGGATCGAACCCTTGCCCCCTGCAGTGGAAACGTGGAGTCTTAACCACTGAACCTCCAGGGAAGTCCCTATAATTTATATTCTTAAATAAACATTTTCACCATTATGAAGTCATGGAGTTTTTTTCTAACGTTTCACTACACCTGAGTGTCTCAAGGTTAACAATGACCCTTAGGTGATGCAGACATTGAATGCTGTTGTCTAAAGGCTACTGTTGGAAATTCCCTGGTGGTCCAGTGGTTAGGACTCTGTGCTCTCACTGCTGAGGGCCTGGGTTCGATCCCTGGTCAGGGAACTAAGATCCCACAAGCCACACAGTGTGGCAAAAAAATAAATAAAATAAATAAATAAAGGCTACTGTTGTCAAGTTGGATATTATCATCATTCCTTCGCCCTCTAACTTTCTGCTGTTGGCTTCCCCATTGCTGTGCCCTCCTATAATTTCCTTACTGCACCACTGGTCAATTGAAAGGTAAGATTTTTGGGGGTCATTTTTTGATACTCACTTCCCAAATTATGACCTTCCACCACAGATAAAGTGAACTCAAAGTTTTCCTTCAGGTCTGCAGATATTCTTTACAGTTTCAGAAATCTAAGAACTTTCAAATGCAAAAATTACACCTGAGAACTTTCAAATGCAAAACTCAGCTATTATTTAAGAAGAGATTTGAGATTCCTGTTTCCAGAGACACTGAGGAGCCCGTATTTCCGTTCACATAAGAATACTGGAGATCTATCGCTAAATTATTTAAAGATGCACTTTCAGTCGAGTCAGGGAGATACGAGGACCCAGATACGTGCCAAGAGCTAAATGTGGAGCATTAATTATCAAGTGCTGTTGGCACGACCTTGAGCGAAGCCTGTGTCGGAGCAGATCAGCTCCACGCCTCAATCTTGGGTTCCAGGACACATGTTCAGGGACAGGAGGTGGGAATTTGACCCCTGCTGAGTGAGATCTTGAAACACGGGGTCCAATCAAACATAGGAGACTTTTAAAGTCCAGAGCTGCCAATGAGAGTGGGCAAGGAAAGCTTTACCACTGACCCAGGGGAAGGCAGGCAAGCCCCTCTCTGTGCAAATCTCCAACTGGGAAAAATATTGTAAGTAACTCCAGGATCAAAGGGCCGAGTCCCACCCACCTGGACCCTGTGAGGAGCAGGAGGTCTGATGACACAGGTGGGAGTGGTGACCCTGGTCCTCCCAGAACACACTCAACACGACCCATCATGAGACCTGCACAGTAGAAATGGGCAGAGACCTGGAATGCACCTTTTCCCCTAAAAATCATTTTTCTTTCTAACACCCCAGCCAAACTTTGCCCCTCAATTAAAAGAAAATTAATATGCTTTAATAATAAAACCATAAATGTTTAATAATAAAACCATAAATAATAAAACCATAATATGTTGAATAATAAAAACACATTCTTACTGGAATAGACTGAGTAAGGTCACAGAAGATACTGCCTTTGAAAATAGAACACAAATTATATTTGTTTTCTTTATTTACAAAATTGGAAAATAAATGTAAGTAACTTAGAATCCTAACTCCTTAACATACCCCCAAGGTAGCATTGCACTGAATTTCCTTCAAATTTTTGTGTTTTGCTTGATTTTTATTTGTTTATGAAAAGTCGACAGAACCTCAGCCTGAGAAACGGTGCCATGCGCTAAGCCAGGCCCTCCACGGGGCTCCACAGAGGCTGAGGGGTGCGCAGGGCAGTGGGAGACTCCCAGCTGGGCTTGGATCCTGCAGTGTCCCCTACTTGATGCCAGGGCTACCGCGTGCCTACAGGGACGCAGCAGCACTGGGCCAGGCGAGCTGTCTGCTTGCATGAGAAGAAGCCCCGGTGCCTCTGTCCTCCTCACCCTTTTCCCAGGAGGCCTAAAACAGGGGAGGTCAAGGGCATCCCACACTGTCTCACCACACTGATCAGCTGAGGTGCTCCCTGTTCACCTTGAGAGGCTTGGGAGGGCAGGATTGGGTCCTGTGGGACTAGGATGTTGAACCACTCCAGGGACACTTTCCACAAAAAACACAACGCAACCTGCACCTCCCAAAGTCGTGCATGTGGCAGCCCTACAGCACCTGGAGCGCTCTCTTTAGGGCCTTGTAAGGACTGGTTATCCATTCCCTGGGATACGTACTCAGTTCATCCTTCACTCGCTGGCACTGATATTAACCATCATTTATCTCCCCTGCATGGTCACATGCAGTAGTGGCCACCCCAGGGCGCTCCTCCGGTTTTTTGGTTTTCCTGAAGTGCCCTTATTTGCCCTCTGTGCTTCCTCATGCCCCCTCTACACTCACATTTCCTCTTCTTGTTCTTTTTCATCTCCTTTTACTTTCTTGATTCATTCTCTTGAATCCAGGATGAGAGGATTTCTGGAATCAGATTCCTGATGGGATAATCCTTTTTTAAAAAATTGTGTAATCTTGAGAGCTGAAAGGCAGAAAACAACTGTGCATGTCCAGAGACATCCAGTGCAGAAGAACCCCCGCAGAAGAGGGTACACAGCTCTTCTGACGCCCAGCCCACCTGTATGCCTGGGCCACTCAGGGTTGCTCAACATGGCTCAAGGGTGCAGACAGGCCAGGATGACACTGAGAGAGCGGGGAAGGAGGGCTGGAGAAAGATTTTATAGACATTGAAGTTCCCAGGACCTCAGGTGCCTGGATGAGACCAGGCCCTTCAGGATGAGAATCATAAAAAGAGGGAACAGGGAAGAGCTACAGAGAGGAGTCTACGGATAGGAAATAAACAGAATAAAAAGAGAGACATAAGTAGGAAATAAATTACGTGCCGATTGCTGGTCTCTGTATCCTAATCCTCAGAATCTATAACACAGGCTTCAGCAGGTACCAGGGCAGTGATGGTGATGGAGTGGCCTTGGGAAGAGAAAACACAGAGTTAGGGTGGAGGTGAGAACTTGGGTCCCTGCTGCCCCCTCTAACTTCCCCACCCCTGGCAGTGCCCTTAAACCAGGAGTAAACCTGAGGACAGGACATGAAGGTGCTGCCACAAGACCTAAACGTGCAGAGGGAGAATGTCTGCTTCTCACCCAGCACCTGGATCACACACGAAGGACTCTGCAGGTTCAAGTGTCTGTGAGGGAGTCGTGTCCCACCAGATAGCCTGCATTGTAAGTCAACCCCAAAACCCAACCCCAGAACGCTAGTGCTCAATTCCCAAGAGATGCCAACCAAACACAACCAAAGGCTTTGGTGTTTGGCAGTGGTCGAAGCAGAAAACAGCAGGTCTTGGGGGAAAGATAAGCTTTAAATACTAAAGCAAGAAAAGATAACTACAAACAGTACATCCAAAGCCCCCAAAGCAAGAGACATGAGAGATCTTATTCTTATGTCATGAAAACATGAAAAGAACACACATTTCCTTTTTCTCTTTGATTTTCCTTCCTTCCTCCCCAGTCTCCAAAGCAGCAGCTTCTCCCAGGATCCTTCTCCCCTTGAATCCTACCTGAGTGGTTCCCTACCTAGAGAGTCTTCGTCCTCGCTTGAGTCGTATATGCTCTCCACAAGCCATTCTTTAGAGACACAAACATGAGCAATAAAGTTATTAGAGAGAGTGGCTCACCCGTGCCTCCCCCTCCAGTGGAGGCCATGCTGGCTCACTCAGCATCACCCGGCTCCTTCCTCTGGGTTCTCAGCCTTCCCTGGGCTCCCTGGAGCCAGAGCCCTTCACCAAGACATTGATCACAGTTGCAAACCTTCACCAAGAGAGAGGATCCACCTTCAACTTGTCACTTCCCCGTTTCCACCAGATCCTTCTAGCTCTAGCCTCCAAAGGGATAACCCTCAGATTCCAACTGTTATAGATGTACTTTGTATTAAAGGACTTCAGTGAACAGACCGTGAGCCAGGCTCAAAGCTGCCCAAGAGAACATTCTGTAAAGATGGAAATATTCTGTGTTGGAAACATAGGGCTCTTTTTTTTTCCAAGTCTATAACTTTAAAAAAAAATTTTTTTAAACCTTTTATTTTATAGGGGAGTATAGCTGATTAACAATGTTGTGATAGTTTCAGGTGCACAGCAAAGTGACTCAGCCATACACATACATGTATCCATTCTCCCCCAGGTGCCCCTCCCATCCAGGCTGCCACGTAACATTGAGCAGATTTCCCTGTGCTATACGGTAGGTCCTTGCTGGTTATCCGTTTTAAATATAGCAGCATGTGCATGTCAATCCCAAATTCCCTAACTATCCCTCCCCACCACGCTAAGTCCATTCTCTAAGTCTGCGAGTCTGTTTCTGTTTTGTAAATAAGTTCATTTGTATGAACACAGGGCTCTTGGGCACTTGAAACGTGTCTAGTGTGATGAAGGAACAAATGCTTAATTTGATTTAATTTAATTAATTTAAGTATGAACAGGTGCATCTGGCTGGTGGCTACCACACTGGCCAGTGCAGCTCTAGAATCCAAAGAGGGGGAAGATGCGACCGCCTGTCCCCTGCTTGTTCCTTGCAGAGTAGTTCACTAGCCTTCCCACCGCTGATCCGACCAGTGACATTTTTCAGTCTAGCAGTTTCATCTTTTTGTTTTGTAGGGAAAAATATTGACGTCTACAGGACTATCAGATTCTATTAAAATACAATCTATTCCACACAAGATTCATGATCCAAAAGGAAACCCAAACCCTACTTTGTCTCATTTTATATTGACTTGAAACAACTTCTTTGACTTGTTACTTGTTAAGGCTTCAGAAGAAACCCAGACCCTATTTCTTTTGGCAGGTTTAACTGAAAAATTCCTGTCCCACTGTTGAGTTCCCCTTTCCCCACTTCACAACGCATAACCTCCCCTTCATCCTCCCAGGAAGGGAGCTCCTGATGCTCTGTCCCTGAAGGAGATCTCTGTCCAGTGTTTCATGCCTAGCACACAGAAACTAGGCCTGGCATTAATGATGGCTCTGATTTTCCACACGACAATGGCACTTGCTACTCTCGGCAAAATTTTCTGAAGCAAAATATGAGATCTTAGTTGGTGAAAGTTGGGGTGAATCTCTTCCTGGAGGCTCCTCCTTTCTCAGATTCCTTCAGAACCAGGAGTGACATGTGGGTTCCCCCCAGGGCTCCTGAAAAAGGAAGGAACCCTGCCCCAGCACCCTAGCCGAGGTGGGGGAGGTTTAATGCTGAGACCACCTGTAATCTAAAGGTTTGGGGGAAGAAGGGAAGGAGCAGGAATGAAGCATCATTGGGAGAAATACCCATTTAATACTAAAGTATCTGAGCGATCAAGGGCTGGGGTTACTGCATCTCAGGTCCTGCGAGCATCCCACACAAAGAGGCTTAGGAACAAGGATTAAAATCATAATTGATGCCAAACTCAAAGGAGAAGTTCAGTCTCTCCCAGGCAGTAGACGTGTGGGAGAAAGTGCAGAGGCTCTGGATCGAAGGCTCTAGACTGCCTCACCCAGTTCCCCACCCATAGGCTGTGCGACACCCCATAATTCATCCACCTTCTCCAGCCTCTGTTTTCTCTTATGTGAAATAAGGACAATGATGGCTGCTTTTCATTCACCACCAATCAAACTGCCTGAAGGGACTATAAAGGGCTGGATGGAGGTGAGAATTATTAATAGAAGTTGTTATTGACTCAATCACAGTGATTCTGAAACACACTTTTGTCCACTTGGAACCCTATGAACATTTGCCTAGCTGGTGATGGGATTTTTCCCCTGAGCTTACTGAGGTATTCCTGCCATACAAGAACTGCACACATTTTAAGTGTACAATTTGATACATTTTGAAACACATATAATCACATGAAACAGTAGTGATGGGATTTTTCATTTAGAAGCTGACACTGGCAGTTGCCTTGCTGGAGGCAACCTAGGGAAACACACACACAGACACACACATGTGCACATGCACACTCAGAATCATACCACCCAGATCACACAGACAACAGCCCACTGCTATGCACACAATCTGTCACCACTTAAAGGCAATGAAACTGCTTCTTGAAAAACAGCCATGGTTCTTTGCCTGGGAAATCAGCTTCTTTCATCACATCCTCAGCCCTTGTTCCCAGCAGGAATTCAGAATCAGGGTGGCTCTCCAGATGAAAGCCAGAAAACAAAGCCCACCTTCCTTATCATCAGCCTTTTTTCCCCAAGCAAATGATTGATTCCAGAGTACCAACCATTTTCAGTTACCCCTGAGGCCACCTGCAATTACAGAAAAGAAAACACTATGAGTATCAGATCACGCTGTGTGTTGTTGACATGGATCTTTTATCCAATTGGTGACTTTAGAAAAACAGATGGGAAACTGTCCAGTCAAATGTCCCAAAAGATAGTATAGGAGACACTGGTGAAAAAGGCACAAGCTTTTCCTGCACCATGAATCTTTCAAGTGCATATTGGTTGCCCCTTGCAAAATTCTTAATCCACTGAGGAAACACCTTTTTTTTTCTTTTTTTGGCTGTGTCGGGTCTTAGTTGAGGCACCCAGGATCTCCGCTGAGGCATGAGGGATTTTTCACTGTGGCACGCAGGCTCTTCTAGTTGAGGCATGCAAGCTCAGTAGTTGTGGCACACAGGCTTAGTTGCCCCACGGCATGTGGGATCTTAGCTCCCTGACCAGGGGACCAGGGATCGAACCTGTGTCCCCTGCTTTGGAAGGCAGATTCTTAACCACTGGACCACCAGGGAAGTCCCCTGAGGAAACATTTCTGATGAGGAAAGGTCCCTGCGTGATCTATAAGCTGATGCTGCATTTGTGAATGGCTTCTTAAATCAGGGGTCATTGGGGAGAGACTCAATGCTCCCCGACGAGGTAACTGTAACTCCCACCTATAATGCACATGCTCAGATTTTCATACGTGAATTCAACCGAATTAAAAAAGAAAGAAACCAAGAAAGCAGCACTTCTATCTCAGACGAAGAAGGGTGAGCTTACCTTGGCATTAAATGGACTCTCTTCCTCTGCCCTGTCCCTGGGCAGCTCCTCCACCAGGCCCTCGGGGGGAGCTGGAAGGACACGTAGTGACTGTCAGTCATTGGTGATGCTGCTCAGGAACCACTCAGGGAGGTCTGCTTGATGTGGACCCAGGGCCAGAGTCTATGGCAGCGACTGGTTAACAAGCAAGGACTGGGCATTAAGGGCCACCCTCCTTGGTGGATGAAGGAAGGCAAAGGAGAGGAGCAGGAAAGAAATGAGAAGCAGGGTCCAGGCTAATAACAAAGCCATATATTGAGTTCTTATTTGTCACTGTTCTGGGGTATGAAGCTCACACAATCTGACACTTGCAGAGCTGGTGGTGATACTATTATTGAATACACTAAAATATCTCCCTGATTCTTATATGCTTGGGGCCAGAGGCTGAGGAGCGACCCCAGCACTGACAGCTGTTGACCTGCATTGTCTACATGGAGCCTCACACCTCTCAGAATCTATGGACTGACCAGGGGCGCAAGGCTCCCGATGTGCGTTCACACTCATGACTGTGCCCAAGCCGGCTGTTAAATGCACCTATAGCTGCCCTGGGCTCCGGGACCACTGAGACCACCTCCTGATGGTGGGCAGTGTCTGGGACCCCTGTAGATGTACACAGATGCTGCGAAGCTCCTGCCCTGAGACGAATGACCCCGTGCCTGACTGACAAGTGCAGGGCAGCGATCTAGAGCACCAGCCACACGCCCAGGCTCCCACATTGTCTCTTCCATGTAGGAGCTCCTGAGCTTGGGTCAAACGTCTCAGCACCTCAGCTTCTCTCCCAAGGGAGTGGGGATAGTAAACCAATGCCCAGGCACAGCTGTGGGGAGGGTTGAACGAGACAATGTACATAAAGTGTGCAGTGGTGATAGGACTTTCTTTGAGAAAGGTGACGCCTGTGATTGTGATGTGTTAAGTGGGACATATCTACTGGGGAAACACGTATTTTTAACCGTATGTATTGCCCACACATTCACAATCACATCACACAGACCTACACACAGACAACCCTAAAGCCCCATGGACACAGACCCACACCACCTCAAGGGAACACAGCTGCTCCCAGGGGCTGCAGACCATGGCCATAGTTCTCTACCTGGAAAATCGGTCCTTACCCCACACCCGTAATCCTCATCCCAGCAGGAAGCTGGAAATAGGGTGACTTTCTAGACTAAAACCAGCAATAAAGCCCCACCTCCCTTTTCTTCTAGATTTTTCCTCAGCAAGTGAGTGATTCTAAAATACGTACCCTTGGGCTTCCCTGGTGTCGCAGTGGTTGAGAATCAGCCTGCCAATACAGGGGACACGGGTTCGAGCCCTGGTCCGGGAAGATCCCACATGCTGCAGAGCAACTAAACCTGTGTGCCACAACTACTGAGCCTGTGCTCTAGAGCCCGCGAGCCACAACTACTGAGCCCGCACACCACAACTACTGAAGCCTAAGTGCCTAGAGCCTGTGCTCCACAACAAGAGAAGCCACCGCAATGAAAAGCCCACACACTGCAATGAAGAGTAGCCCCTGCTCACTGAAACTAAAGAAAGCCCACATGCAGCAACAAAGACCCAACACAGCCAAAAATTAATTAATTAATTAATTAATTAATTTAAAAAAACATGTACCCTTTTCACTGGTTCTTGAGGCCACCTGCAAATACAGAAAAGAAGACGCTATGAGGGTCAGATCATGCTGTATACTGCCTGCACAGGTCTTTTGTTCTCTTGGTGAGTCTAGAAAAACAAATGGGAAACAGCAGTTGACTCAAGGGAAACCAAAGCAAAATAGACCAAACCTCCTCACGCCAAAAGGCACCGGCTTTTCCTGGAGAACATGTCACTAAAGTCCATTTTAGTTGGCAATCACATAATTCTTGTCCAAGGGGGAGAAATTGCTGCTGGTGGAAATGCTTGGTACCGTAGAGTTCTGTAATTGATGCCACCATTTTTGAATGACCTCCTGAATCACATGTCAGTGGGTAAAAGACTCCTAAGTGACACTCTCCCCAGCATGGAAACATTACATACCATCTATAATCTTCATTGTCAGATTTTCAAACATGAATTCAGTTGAACGTGAAATAAATGAACAAAGCGACATAATGATCTCAGACAAAAACAAGCAACCCTACCTTGGTGTTAGATAGGGTTTCTTCCTCTGCTCTGTCATGAGGGAGCTCCTCCAATAGGTCTTCAGGGAGGTTTGGCTGACTTGGGCAAGGAGACAGGCTGCATGGATGTGGTTGGTAAACAAGCATGGATAGAGCTGCCGCAGGGCCACCTGCCTGGTGGAAAAAGGAAGGCAAAGGAGAGGAGCAGAGAGACAGGAAAGACACAGCCCTTGGCTTTTCAGCGGAAGGCAACCTATATCATTGTGAAATATTCAATTTACAAACGGTACTAAACTATATGCTATCACTCATGACAGAGTCTCATCACTCATCCTGCCCATTTTGAAGTCCAGTTAAATTACTGCTACATTTTTAACATCTTCCAAAAACCATTTCAGCCTCCATGGATCACATATGCTATTACCACATTTATCATCTGTTGTATAGAATTTTGCAAGTGATGAAAACCAAACTTTTATTGGGGGGCTGGATTTAATTCCAGACAAAATATTCTATTATATTCATTCACTAACATTTTGTCATAAATACAATCAGTTATAGAAGTTTTGAAAATACTGATATCCTACTATTTAAAAATGACCACAATTAATAGATGATATTTTTGCTTCCAGTCTTCCTGTTCTGTACCATTTATGTGTATTCACTCGTTACTGGCTGTCCATACTCATACTAGTCAGACAACTGTGGGAGAGTTTACTAAGGAGTTCATCCTCCAACATGACCCCCATGGCAGGCAGCCATTACCAGCATTCCTAGATCAGCTTGTGGGAGCTACAATGGGCAATAAGAACCTTGCGCTCTAAATGCTGAGGATCTGTGTTCTGATTGTGGATTACTGCTTTCTGTAATGGAGGTGCAGACATAAAGGCAGGCCACTATTGTTACAAACCCCACCAGCTGAGTGGCTTCCAGGGTATTTAAAGGGAAAGCATCTTTTTTTTTCCCTCTCTTTCATTTTTTCCTTTCCCTTTTTGGGGGAGCCAGATATTTAAAGATAAGGATATTCAAAATTAATCGTATGTATGGGAGAATTTAGAAAGTGAGTGCACATTCCCAGAGAAAGACACAGCCTCAGAAAAGACCTGAGAAAACCTTAAGCTTATACCACAGAGTGATTCCAGCACAGAAACACCCTATAACAATTAAAACACACACACACACACACAAACACGCACAAAACAGCAAACACTGAGGAAGAGAAAGAATCAGATTTCCATAGATACCACATTATAAGATTCAAATGTCCAGTATTCAACAAAAAAAGTACAAGGCATAAAAAGAAACAAGAAAGTATGTCTAAAAAAATAACGACAAAAACCATCCCCAAGGAATACAATATGGCAGATTTACTACACACTATCTTGAGATATTCAAAAAGCTGAACGGAGACGTGGGCAAAGTCAGGAAATTGATTATGCAATTAAACTAGATATCACAACAAAAAATATAGTAGGAAAATCCCCAAATACTTGTAGATTGAACAATACACTTCTAAATAAAACATGGGTCAAAAAAGGTCTCAAGAGAAAATTGCAAAATATTTTGAACCAAATGAAATGCAAATACAGTTTGTCAAAATGTATGGAAAGACTGTCCTAAGAGGGAACTTTATAGAATTAAATGCAACATAATGGAAAATAAGATATAAAATTAATCATTAAGCTTCCATCTTAGAAAGCTAGACAAAGAAATGTAATATAAAGTGAGCAAAGAAATAATAAAAATTATTGCAAAAATCACTGAAATTGAAAACAAAAAATCAAAAGAGAATATCAATGAAACCAAAGCTGGCTCTTTGCAAAGAACAATAAAATTCATGAACCTCTAGCTGGGCTATCCATAAACAAAAAAAAGAAAAAAGAAGACACAAATTACTAATATCAGAAATGAAAGAGGGAATGATCATTACTGATCCTACAGACATTTAAAGGTTAACAAAGGAATATTTTGAACAACTCTATGCCCACAAATTTGACAGCTTAAATGAACTGGACTAATTCCTTGAAAGACACAAACTACCAAAACTCACACAAGGAGAAATAGATAATCTGAATAGACCCAGTTCTACTAAAGAAATTAAATCAATAATGAGTTATCTCCCCAAAATAAGAAAACACCAGGCCCTGATGATTTCACTGGTGAAATTCTACCAAAGAATTCTACCAAATTCTTACAAAGCAAAACATGCTTTTACTATATATTCCAGAAATCATGCTCTTAGGTATTAATCCAGTTAAACTGAAAAATTATGTGCACACAAAAACCTGCATGGGACATTTTATGGCAGCTTTATTCATGATTGCTAAAACACTGGAAGCAGACAAGATACCCTTCAATGGGTGGATAGGTTTTTTATTTTAAATAATTTTGGTACAACCATGCAATGAGTTATTATCCAATAATTTTAAAAGGAGAAGAAGAGCTATCAAGCCGTGGAAAAACATGGATGAAACTTAAATGTATATTACAAAGTGAAAGAAGTCAGCCTGAAAAATCTACATGCTCTGTGATTCTGACTATTCTGGAAAAGGCAAAAATATAGAGACAGTATTGGAAAGGGGAGAAGGATTAATAGCTGAAACACAGGGGCAGTGAAACTATTCTGCGTGACACTGAAATGGTGAATAAAGACATTATGCATTTGTCAAAAACTATAGAAACATATAACACAAAGAGTAAACCTTAATGTAAACTATGGACTTTAGTTAATAATAATATATCAATACTGGTTCATTAATAGTAACACATATACCACACTAATGTTAAGATGTTGATAATAGGAGAAACTAGGGTGGGGGAGGGGAGTATATGAGAACTTTCTCTATTATCTGCTCATTTTCTATGTTAATCTAAAACTGTCCTAAATACTAAAATCTATTCATTAAAAAAATAATCTGAAAAAAAAATCTGGCTGCACTGTTTCATGGAAAGACCTACTTCTGCTAATGTTCAGCAATCAGCTAATACCCAAACATTAGCTAAGACCTTGTTTACTATTAAATGTAAACCAAATCTGAGTTGTAAATGCATCTTTACTTCTCTGGTCATAGCATAAATTACTGACTTAGTATATCTAAATTTTCACACAATGGAAAAAAAAAAGAATATGGCTTAGCATTTCTATACTTTTACATATAGTACACTGAATAAACTTCAATCATTATTCTTCAATCTACTTAATGACTTAATTTCCAAAGTACCTTCAATTGACCCATTTGTA
The DNA here is from genome assembly GCF_949987535.1 of Balaenoptera acutorostrata. NCBI lineage: Eukaryota > Metazoa > Chordata > Mammalia > Artiodactyla > Balaenopteridae > Balaenoptera > Balaenoptera acutorostrata. The sequence continues at coordinate 75,329,215 of NC_080076.1, read as the reverse complement.
GGGTGCACTTTGGGGTATGGCAGGATGCCCATTTCTCTGACCCACTTCTGGGGGTGAGATGCATATCTTCTTGAATGAGGATCAAATTTTCTTTTTGTATCTATCAGGCCAGATTCTGGGAAATGCATTCACAACAAAGAGAGCTGCTGACATCTTGCTAGCAGAAGAGCACAGGAAAATTAGTGATAACTTATTCACAGTTCAAACCTTTGATCCCATTATTCACCAGCTGCCTAGCAGAGCCTCCTGAATCGAAGCTGGGCTTTAGGAAGATCTTGCAGTTTGGCGTGCACTTAAAACACCCAAGAGACAGACTGCATGGGCAAATACCTTTATTTAGATGGGGCAATATAGGAAGGCAGCACAGTACAGACTGAGAGCATGGGTGCTGGTGCCTGATCACCTGGGTTCAAATCCCACTAGAAGCTGCATGAACCTAGGAAGATTATGTACCCTTCTGTGCCTGAGTTCTCTGCACTGTTCTTAAACAGAACCTATAGCATCATAGTATATGAGGCGTAAAATGATTAAATACAAGGAAAGATTAAGAAAGAGTACTTCAGAAGTCCTCTTTAAGTGTTTGATCACTAAATGCCTGGAAGGATAAGTTAGAAACTAGGTAGGGTTGCCTCCAGAGAGAGGACTTGGATGGCTATACGACAGGGAAGGGTGGATGCTTACTTTCCATCCTTTACGTGGGAAGGGCACTTTACAGCTCATGGAGAATATCTGTTATCATCTCCTGTGACCCCCACGTCAGCCCTGTGGAATGGGCAGTGCAGGAGCTGTAAAACCCACATTCTGTAGTTCACAGCACTGAAATTTAGAGATTTTAAGTGCCTCGTCCAGTCACATGATGCACGATGGAATTGGGAAAGGAATGTAGTTGGTTCCTTGAGGACAGAGATCCCTGAACCCCTAAGACTTCTAGATTGTGCCCTATACACAAATCAAGGGCTCCTCTCCCTCTTTTTTTTCAAAATACCCTGCCCCAGGGTTTCTGTGGGAGAGAGTTGATGCCCTGGAGGAGAATCTGAGCTACAAGAAGGGCTTAAACCCTGACCCAGCCTTCTGCCTCTAAGTTTCAACTCCTGACCCCAAACATGGCAGATTCCTCCAAACAGAGCCCCTTTGAAGGACAAGGGGAAGTATTACAACCATGTGTCCATCCTCCCCCAGCATCTTCCCACTGTCAGCTGTCTCACATTGAGCCTTCCTGATGACCAGTGGACTACCCTGAACGACCAGGGGTCTGTTTGGCCCCCAAGCTGGCTTGGAACTCAGGACTTTCCAAACCAACTGTCACGTGACAGCTCTGCCAAGAATTAACTTCCTTTCAACGGACCAACCCTGGATGAGCAGTTCATGAGACCTAACTGGGAAAGTAGGCATCTAGGCTGGTGCATTGGTAATTTAACGAATTGAGTCTGTGACCCTCAATGTTTCACTGACTATTGATGTGAGCAACTGTCTGAGCAGCCTGGCAGGGGAGGGGCCCCAGCTGCACTGGCTCTGAGTGCACACCTTTTCTGCTCATCCTTCCTCACCAGAATCCAGGCCCTACAAGCTTCTCATCGTCCCTAGATCCTGCAGTAGCAGAGGACAGGCTCCCATCTCCTCCTAAAGGGACCCCTCCATAGCCCCACCCTAGAGACCCTACCCTAGGACTTTCTCTGAGGATGACCCAGGCCCTCCTAACCTCGGTCACCAAATGTTCATTCCACTAACCTGATTGTCTCTTCTCTCGACTCTCCCAGGAAGCATCCAAACACCCAGTGATCCTTATGGAAATGCTGCCATGAAATCCCAGTTTCTTTCCTTTCTAAAAATCTCTGAATCTAGACTGCTAATAATTGGTATTGGATTTTGGCATCACCATTCAGAAGAGTTTGGCCTGTAATTCCCCTTTCGTGTAATGTCTATTGCTAAGATGGTATCAAAATTCTCCTGATCTGATAAAAACAGTGTGGGTGTGGTTCCTCTAAATCTCTTCTCTGGAAGACTGTGTTCAAGACTGGCATTATTCCTATCTTAAATATATGGAAGAATTCAGAGGAAGACACCAGGGCCAGAAGTTTGCTTTGTGAGAAAAATATTCTCGGTATTTTTTTTTATTTGATGGCTGCTTTACATATTATATGGTGCACAGATATTAAGTATACAGCTTGATGACTTCTTATAAATATAAATGTGTGTACTGCCAAAATCCAAATCAATATAAAGAATTTCTGAAACACCTACACAGCATTGTTTTTGCTATTTCCCAGTCAGCAACCCCCAAAAGGAACCCAATGTTCTGACTATGACCACTATATTTTATATTTCTCTGCTTTCAACATCAAATAAATGGAAACACAAGTATGAACACCTTTGTATCTGGCTGAATATTATGTCTGAATAGTACTGGAATTCATCGATGTTGTTATGAGAAGCAAGAATTTATTCTGAATTGCTGTCTCAGTATATAACATTGTACGTATAAGCACAATAAGTTTACTTCCTCTACGTCTTACATACCCTGTGTCATTTCCCATGGTGGTTACTCAGAATGATGCAGCGATGAATGATTCTGTACAGCCCTCCAGGTGGACATAAGCATGTCTCCTTCATGTGTCTGAGGGAGAGAAGCCAGTCAAAAAATATATATAACATATCGTATGATTCCATTTATATGAAATGTCCAGATTAGGCAAATCCATAGACACAGAACATAGATTAGTGGTTGCCTGGAGCTAGGGGGAAAGGAGAATGTTTCCTGTTGATTGAAAGTGTTTAGTGACATGGGCTTCCCTGGTGGCGCAGTGGTTAAGAATCCACCTGCCAATGCAGGGGACACGGGTTCAAGCCCTGGTCCGGGAAGATCCTACATGCTGCGGAGCAGTTAAGCCCGCGCCCCGCAACTACTGAAGTCCGCGTGCCTAGAGCCCATGCTCTGCGACAAGAGAAGCCACAGCAACGAGAAGCCCGGCAACACAACAAAGAGCAGCCCCTGCTCTCTGCAACTAGAGAAAGCCCGCTAACAGCAACAAAGACCCAACGCAGCCAAAAAAAAAAGAAAAATTAAAATAAATTTATATTAAAAAAAAGTGTTTAGTCACAGATTCCAAATGGTTTACTAGTTGTAGGAGTTAGTTCCTGAGTCTTTTTTTTTTTAATTTTATTTATTTATTTATTTATGGCTGTGTTGGGTCTTCGTTTCTGTGCGAGGGCTTTCTCTAGTTGCGGCAAGCGGGGGCCACTCTTCATCGCGGTGCGGGGGCCTCTCACTATCGCGGCCTCTCTTGTTGCGGAGCACAGGCTCCAGACGCGCAGGCTCAGCAATTGTGGCTCATGGGCTTAGTCGCTCCGCGGCATGTGGGATCCTCCCAGACCAGGGCTCGAACCCGTGTCCCCTGCATTGGCAGGCAGACTCTCAACCACTGCACCACCAGGGAAGCCCAGTTCCTGAGTCTTAACACAAACTTTGGAAGGTCATTTATGTTCCTTTACACAGAAATCCCCCTGGCCAGGGACATAGTTCTCTGGAATAGAATTGTGACTCAGTGTCATCAAACAAACAAAAAAAGATGCAACTTTCAAAGTGCTTGAAGTAGATGTACTCAAAATGATGGAGGGCAAAAGTTGCCAAGTTGATGGCTTTAAAATTAGAATGTTAATGAAGCTAAATTTCAGCCTGTCTCAGGACACAGGAGCATAAACATGATTCTGTTTGAGGAAAATGAAAAAGGCAACCTTGATTAACAATAAAAAGGACAAATGGTACAGGAGAGGACAGCTGCTTCCCTGCTCTAAATGTAGGTGAAAATATACATTTTGCAGCTGTATTTTAAATATATAACTTTCTTGGAAGCCAGTCTCTTGTCATTATTTGACACTCTACTTCTGCTGGGGTTTTAACATTTTGAAAATGCAATCTCAAGTGCCCAAGTAAGAAAAATGGTCTAAAAGGACATGAAGGTCATATGTGGAATTCCTGTTTCATGTCAACATGCACTGAAATGAATTAAGGACATGAGAGGGAGGAGGTGAGAGCAAAGATGGCTGGGTCCTACTTCAGCTGAAAGGACAGGTCAACAACTGAGACAGTCACTCCCTTTGCTAAAATAGTTGGGATACTTCTTGTTCAACTCAGGTTTCTGCAGGTCTACTATGTCAGGATCCTTTGGGGTGAAAATCACAGCCACCTGACTCAACAAAGAAACTAAAGCAAAAAAAAGAAAGGAAGGAGGGAAGGAAGGAATGAAAGGAAGAAGGAAGAAAGAAGAAAGAAACTTACTGGGTCAAGTGACTGCAAAGTCTAGCCCAGGTGTCTGGGGCTAGATGCTCAATGTCATCAGACTTCATTTCCATCTCTGCAATCATCTCAGAGTTCCTTTCTTCTGTGTTGGTTTCATCGTCTCAGCGAATGGTAAAATATGCAGAACAATACCTAGGTAAACAATACCTTGACCCAGGTATTATTCTGTGCAGCATTGGGCCAAACACTTAACTAAGCTGTTTCCTCATTTATTCAGCCAACATTCATGGAACATAATATGCTACTCTTCTAGGCTATGAAACAACAGTGAGCAAGAACAAATCTCTGCCCTCATGGACCTTACATTCTAGGATGATAGCAGGTACCCAGTGCCAACTAAAAATTGTCTCTCGCCATCTGCCTCTATGAGGATGATGTCACTAGCCACTGCAGTCACTGACCTTCAACACACCCTGAAAGGAGTTCCGGTAAGAGATCAGGAATGTGGCACTCTGTGCTCTGGGAAAAACTGGCAGAACAGGCCTTCAGGTAGTTAGATCTTTTTCAGAAGACTTTATAAGCCCAATTTCTTGCATCTTAAATCTAGGAAAGCACTAAAATCATTGACAGAGACATCTGCTCCTCGTGACTAGCAGCAACCTTCTGCCAAAACGTGTGCTTGATTGCACCTATCCCCCTTCACTAAAATCATATATATAGCAACCTGCCCCCCCCCGCAACCTCTTCAGAGCAGTTCCTCAGAGCTATCTGAGAGGCTGTCTCCTGGGCTATGGTCCTCATTTTGCCCCAAATAAAACTTAACTCACAACTCTCACATTGTGATTTTTTTTCTCCAGTCAACAACACAAAATAACAAAATTCAGGTTAAATGTATAGGGTAAATGGGGAGAAGTTAAGAGGGGATGAAAGAGACAAAAGAGTAGGAAGTGTATATATAGAGGGAGTGGAAGGGCTGCAATTTCAGAAAAAGATGTCCAGGTAAAGACTCCCTGAGAAGGTGGCATTTGTAAAATAGGAATACCGTGTCTATTTCTCAGGTCTGTGGTGGAGATTTAGTAAGAAAATACACGGATTTGTAAAATACCTTCAATAGGTCCAAAATGGACCTAAGAATCCTCTCTGGAAAGAGGCCCGCCTAGAACTCAAAGAAAGAGAAACTTTGGTCAGGGCGGAACTGGGACCGAGGTGGACGTTGCCGCGACGGAACGGTGATCCCCCTGAAAATTGGCCCGGGCGGAAACGTTGGTCCTGGAGGAACGTGGATCCGGGAGGAAGCTTGGTGAGGGCCGAACTCTGGCCGGGGCGTACAGTTACCCTGGCAACGCCGCGCGCCCGGTGCGACGGAAGGCGGTGCGTGAGAGGTAACAGGGGCGGGGCTTCCGGCGGAAGTGGGTAGCTCTCCACTGCTGGGTAGGGAAGATGCTGCGTCCAGGTTGGCGGTGGCTTTGCCTCGGACTGTGCAGCCTCCTGCTGGGACAGGCGGAGGCCCCGAGCCCCGTGGAGCCGCCGGAGCGGAGCCGGCCGTATGCGGTGCTGCGTGGGCAGAACCTGGGTGAGCGGCCGCGGGCGGGCGGGCGGGTGGCGAGTTCGGTTCTGTGCTTTTGCCGCTCCAGGCAGCCGGAGCTTCGCACGCGCGGGGCGGACGGCGGGAGCCGTGTGGGGGCAGGCGGTGCAGGTGCGACCCTCTCTCCAAAGACCTGGGACAGAGGCCTGAGCTGCGGTTCAGCGAAAGGCCTGGTCCTCGGTGGGCTTGATACATTGCTGGTTGCATGAATGACCCGGGTCACAATCTGGGTCCCCTCCTCTGTGGCTGTGTGGGCCCAAGCTAGGCAATACGGCGCATGATATATACCCCATCCCCTCTTATTTTCTAATGGAATTAATAGTCATAGTCATAATGATAATTGGCATTTGTTGAGCATTTTCTGTATACCGTGTTGTACTAAGCGCTTTGTGTACATGAGTTTATTTCAGCCTCACAGTAAGTTAATCAGAAAGGTACGGTTTTCAGCCCTGTTTACAGATAAGGGGAATGAAACTCGGAGAGGTGAAGTTCTTTGTCCAAGGTTACACAGCTAGGAAGTGGTGGAGGCCAGTAGGAGAACCTAAGTTTTGTGGGGCTTGAATCATACCTTTTGGGAGGATGTCATCAGCATGCACATATATATACACACATACATACGTACGTGTATGGACGTACATGGCTTTGGAAGGGGCCCTGGAGCTTAAAGCTTGGCAAACTTCACAATAACTCTCTACATCTTGTTCTGCCATAGTCCTTTCTTTGTGCTGAACGTCATTGGTATGTCTGTATATCTGCAAAGCTGCTACATAGTATTGTTTCTGGATTACCTTGACTCTCCATGAACTCTTTGTCTGTCATGTATTGACCACTTACTGTGTCCGTAGCACTCTGCTAAGTGGTTTCCATACATTATCCTGCTTAATCCTTCAGAACAGGATTTCTCAACCTAGGTACTACTGACATATTGGACCAGATGATTCTTTGTTAGGGGGTGGGGAACATACTATTCTGAGCACACACTGTTCTGAGCACTGTAAGATGTTTAGCAGCGTCCCCAGCCTTTACTCACTAGATGCCAGTAGCACACCCCACTTCCGGTCCAGATAATAAAAATGTCTCTCGACATTTGCCAAATGGATTTTGCCACTGGGGCAAAATCCCGCTGGTTGAGAACAGTACTATTCAAAGTGTGGTGGCAGAGCAGTGAAGTCTGCAAACTATTTGTTATCTGCAAAGAGATGTCTTACAGCACTTGAGATTGTTTAGAAATTTAACGGTTTGACATTGTTGCAACATCCAAGCAACTAGAAACCACTTCTAGGTCCCTAAACCGGAATGCTTTCTAGGTAGAGGGAGCTGCTAATTAGTCATACACAGTAGGGCTAGGTAGTGGCCTGGGACAGACTAAAAGTTACAAAAACTAGTCCTTTACCACAGCTTTGTTTGAGAAACACTGCCCTAGGCCATTCTGTGCAGTGGGTATTTTTATCTCCATTTTTAAAGAAGAGGAAGCAGACACAGAGAGACTGTGTAAATTCTGTAAGGTCACGTAGCCTGTAAGTGTAGACAGGAACCCAGACAGTCTAACCCCAAACCCTGCGTTCTTGACCATTGTGCTGCACTGCCTGTCTTGGTGATAATAATGGCTTTCATTTATCATGGGCTTATTATCTGTCTGGCACTGTGTTGAGCGCTTTTCATATGAAATATGAAAAAATTTTTGAGCTCTAAAATGAGATTTATTTGAATAAGATACAGTTGATAGATAAAACAGTAATGATGTGGATATGCTTTTCTAATTTTCCAATATTTTGGTTGGTTGACAAACAAATGTCACAGAAGTATTCCAAATAAGAGTTGGAACTGCCAGGAATATTGTAGAAAAAATGTTCACATGCAGTGAAAACCTGGATCAAATGCCTTTTGGGACCCTTCCAAGGCTAAGATTTTCGGATTCTTTTAGAATATGCCGGCCACTTTAATTATTATATTTAAAACAATAGATTCCATGTGACAGTGTTAACTCAATATTTAAAAAAAAATGCAGTATTAGAATAGTTCCAAAACACTACAAAAACATTTCACTTGGGACTTCCCTGGTGGCGCAGTGGTTAAGAATCCGCCTGGCAATGCAGGGGACACGGGTTCGAGCCCTGGTCCAGGAAGATCCCACATGCCGCGGAGCAACTAAGCCCGTGCGCCACAACTACTGAGCCTGCGCTCTAGAGCCCACGTGCCACGACTACTGAAACCCGTGCGCCTAGAGCCTGTGCTCCGCAACAAGAGAAGCCACCACAATGAGAAGCCTGTGCACCGCAACGAAGAGTAGCCCCCACTCGCCGCAACTGGAGAAAGCCCCTGCACAGCAATGAAGACCCAACACAGCCAAAAATAAATAAATAAAATAAATAAATTTTAAAAAACCAAAACATTTCACTTGAAATTCACTATTTTAATGACATTGATATTTAGGCCTTGGGAGATGGGTTTCATTTGCCCCATGTTATAGGGTAGAGAATGAGGCTCGAAAAGGGGAAGTGACCATAAGGAAGGACCTAAGTAGTCTTAATGGTTCTGCCAGGGCCTGCCATTCAGGCAACTAAGGGGAGGGAGAAAAGATAATGATGAAGAGTGGAAGATCAAGGCCCAAAAGTATAGCTATTCCAGTGGATATCATGTACCTAACAACTCTTGGTTTTAAGCTCATTTTTTGTATTTTTTAAACTTTTTTTAAAAATTAATTAATTTATTAATTTATTTATTTTTGGCTGTGTTGGGTCTTCGTTTCTGTGCCAGGGCTTTCTCTAGTTGCGGCGAACGGGGGCCACTCTTCATCGCGGTGCACGGGCCTCTCACTATCGCAGCCTCTCTTGTTGCGGAGCATAGGCTCCAGACGCCCAGGCTCAGTAATTGTGGCTTACGGGCCCAGTTGTCCCGCGGCATGTGGGATCTGCCCAGACCAGGGCTCGAACCCGTGTCCCCTGCATTGGCAGGCGGATTCTCAACCACTGCACCACCAGGGAAGCCCCATTTTTTGTATTTTTTAAGAAGACTTCCATTCTCCAATTCTAGTCCCCTGCATTCCTGCTTTGGGAGGTTTTTGGTTTTGTTTTGTTTTTTTAGAGCCTTTCCAAAACGCAAAAAAAATGGGTTTAAATGGAATAAGACAGCTTTAGGTCCAATTGTAGTCAGAGCCTTAGAAACTCATGGAATTCTGAACTTTAAAAATTATGGCAGGGACTTCCCTGGTGGCACAGTGGTTAAGAATCCACCTGCCAATGCAGGGGACACGGGTTCGATCCCTGGTCTGGGAAGATCCCACATGCCGCAGAGCAACTAAGCAACTTATTTATTAAAATAAATAAATAAGTTTGTTACAAAAAAAAATTAGGGCAGGTATTTAGGTAACAAGGGCTATTTTGAGATACGACATCCAGCTCATATAAGTCATAGATTTTGTTTAACAGAGACCTTTTTTTTTTGGCTCCATCGGGTCTTCGTTGCTGTGCGCAGGCTTTCTCTAGTTGTGGCGAGCAGGGGCTACTCTTCATTTCGGTGCATGGGCTTCTCCTTGTGGTGGCTTCTCGTTGTAGAGCACAGGCTCTAGGCACGTGGGCTTCAGTAGTTGCAGCACATAGGCTCAGTAGTTGTGGCATGCAGGCCCTAGAGCGCACGGGCTTCAGTAGTTGTGGTGCACTGGCTTAGTTGCCTCGCGGCACGTGAGATCTTAGTAGTTCCCTGACCAGGGATCGAAGTCGCGTCCCCTGCATCGGAAGGCGGATTCTTAACCACTGGACCACCAGGGAAGTCCCAGAGGGATCTTTTTCTCCGACTAAATCAGATCATGTCACTCTTTGCCTACAGCCCTGTCTTTAAACAGGATTAGAACAGGATTTATTAGAATAAAATCCATGTTTCCTTCATGGTCTACAAGGCCCTGCATGAACTGTCTCCAGCCTTCCTCTCTGGCTTCATTCCCCACCTTTCTTCCTTCACTCTTTCCTCCCAGCCACACTCGCCTCCTTCCTGTTCATTGGCTTTCTGGCTTGTTCTGGCCTCAGGGGCTTTCATTAGCTGATCCTTGGGCATGCAGATCTCCACATGGCCGGCTCCTTCCTCCCATTAAGGCCCCAGTTTGTGTGTCCCTTCCTCACTTGCTTCCTCCATCACCACTCCCAGCACTCTCACATTACCGTCTTCCTAATGGCACTTAAAAGCTGTGTGAAATGCTCTCATTTACGTTCTCTCCTCACGTGCATGGAGACATCCCCAGAGAGGGTCTGTCACGGCTGCTTCCCCCACACCTGGCACAGTGCCTGGCACCAAGGGGCGTTTGGCAAATCATTGTCAGTGGAGGACTTACAGAACCTGAAGCTGCCGTTAGGAGGTAACCTGTTTTCCTTTTGCAGTGTTGATGGGAACTATTTTCAGCATCCTGCTGGTGACCGTGATCCTTATGGCATTTTGCGTCTACAAGCCCATTCGGCGCCGGTGATGGCCAAGCCAGCCCTCCCACGAGCATCTGGGAGCAGAATAAGTCATGTTGCACATGGGTCAGTGGAGAAGGTGGAATCAGAACTTAACTGCTTGGAAACGATCATCGGTCTGGACAGTTGGTAAATGCTGAATGATTTAGAAAAAACATCTAGCCATTATCTTATCCTAACACTGTAATGCAAGTATTTGGCCACTTGAGCCTGCTTCTCAGCGTTTCTTTTTATATCCGGCTGTACCTGTTGAAAGTAAGACCTGAAGCTCCAAGGTTCAGTGTAAAGATGGAGTGTTCACGAGAAAGAAAACATGACTTTGTGAGTGATGTAAAAGCCACACTGGAAAGGAATAATCATTAATGCTTGAAAATATTAAGAAGAGTAAGACTTAACATGTAGACATTCCCTGCTTAAGAACCATTTGGTCACAACGGGTTAAGAATCCCAAATGTTTTTAATTATCCCGAGTTGGCCTAGATGCCCCGTTTGCAAAGCAGTGTCAGCTGTGGGGAACATAGGCCGCCACTCCTCACTCTGCACGGAGCTCTGCACTCAGATGCCCCCACTGAAGTCGGGGTCACACCAGCTAGGCCTGTGACCACGGGCACCCTTGGGCTGGGAGGCACTGGGGGTGGCTGGAAGTGTTAGCACTTGGCCCATCTGAAAAAGAACTGGTCCCATTCAAACATGTTGATCTCCTTGTCCTGCACTTAAGTCTTCCCAGCCCTTGGCCTAGAAGTCAGGGCAGCTTTTCTGATTCAGAATTGAAGAGACTCAGCAGGACCTCTTTTCCGCCCTGGGTGGGGTGGGGCTACAGAAGTGCGTGTTCACTGTGGCGGGTGGGTGTGTGTTTACACAATTTAATTTCAACTTTGAAAATGCTGCTATTCATTTGCACTGTTGGTGAACTGGAATTTTCCCCCATGGAAATGATACTTTCGTACATACAGTATTTATTTTATTTTAAGGGTGCTAGGTTTAACTTTGTTGTTAAATTAAAATGCTTATCTTGTTTGTGCTCCATTCAAGCACAGCACTGACTTTTTTTTTTAACAACCGGCACTTAATGTGAAATAACTGATGTGGGATACGGTAACTGACTTAAGGATTTTGTTTGTAACCCTAACATTGAGCCACTGAAACGTGCTTTTGAGCAAAATGTCCATTAAAACGAAAGTAAAATCTTACGTGCTGTTTTATTCCTAGTAATTATTTTCCAAGCGTTTAAAATGCAGGTAGGGAGGGGTGTGTGTGCGCACGTGTGCACACTTGAATCTGATTTAATCTCTTGAGGCACTGTGAAGTGGAATTTTAAATTGATATGTGAAATAACACTACTGCCCCAAGGCAAGCTATTGATTATTTCAGAAAGCTGACTGTAAGTAATCTCTCAGGCTGGGCCAGGGCCCAGAAGACCTGGATTCTTGTCCCAGCTCCAGTTATAAACAGGCTTAACTTCTCTAGAGCCTCAGGTTTTCTCATCTGTGAAATAGTGATATACACACTTTATCTTTCTTTATTATAGTGAGGATCAAATGATGTGAAAACTAACACAGATGGAGATGGGGTTACCACAGTCGGCCTGTGCCTTGGAAGCCTGTGGTTATTGACCGGAGGGAGGACTGGCGGGGATTCTGAGACTTTGGCACGGACAGAGTTAAGTCCCAGGAGCCCACATCCCCGCCTCATATGGGATGCCATGTTTTGATATCTGCCTAAAAACTTACTGCCATTTGTAGAATTTTAAAAGGAAACGGTAAAAACTTGTCAGGCCCATAAACCTTGTGACCTGCCGTTTGCCCAGTAATCACCAGCCAGGTAATTGGATCATGTTCAGTTTTCTGAAACAACCTTGCAATAGTTATTCCACATACAGATCCAAAACCCAGCCTGCATCTTCATCCCAGTGTTACCGTCTGTTAAGTATGAGATTTCAGTCAAAAGTAGGACAAAGAATAACCTTTGTAGAAAAAGGCTTATTTCAGAGAAATGAGTAAAGATGAAAACATCAATTCCAGGAGCGAGAGAGCAGTAAACTGAAAACTTGTATGCACCAGAGGTTGACCAACTGCAATTTTCCAGTGGAATTATTCTCCTGACCTTCATCTTCAGGAGTGCAGAGGGGCAGTGGCTGAACCCTAGTTTTCCTAAACTGAACTGTATTCCAGATACCATGTCCCCTAACAAACACATTCGACTAATTTACACCAATCATAAAAACAAGTTATTTTAGCAAACACTATCTTAACTTTCTTTAAAGTTGAGATTAAGAAGTCTGCAGGTGCTGCTTGCAATTAGGGGCTTGGAGTCTTATTAGTGGATTACAGTTTTTCCCACAGGATCTCAATCTTATAGCCACACTCATTTCTAGACATGGGCCTAGCTTGGACTTTGAACTCCATCATTCACGGCACTGCAGCCATTTGAAGTTGCTGTAGTCCAACTCATCATCTTTGATGTCATCTGCGTGCAGGAGGAAACTGGGACCAAGCTGGTGGTTATGGTCTTTCTCTTTCCTGTCATTATTTAGAGCAGACTTTGCCCTGACACCTCTCATCAAGTATGGTGTGATGGGCTTGTTTGTGGAGCAAGTATCTTAGGAACTTTGTTACCCAGTCAGCCCCCTGTATACCACATCCGTGGATTCACCCAACCACAGATTAAAAATATTTTGGGGAAAAAACATTCCAGAAGGTTCCGAAAAGCAAGACTTGAATTTGCCTCACACCAGCAACTATTTACATTAGCATTTACATTGTATTTATAACTATTTATATAATTTACATTGTATCAGGTGTTATATGTGATCTAGAGATGATTTAAAGTATTCAGGAGGATACAGTAAGTTACATGCAAATACCCTGCCACTTTATAAGGGACTTGAGCATCCACAGGTTTTTGGTATCCATGGGGCATCCCGGAAACACGCCCCTGCAGATAGTGAGGGAGGACTGTACTTAATTCCCAGCACTGTCTTATGTGCAGAAGTTGCTCGATGAAAGTTTACTGCTGGTAATGGTCCACCCAAGCTTTAATAAACCCTGAAGATAAAGTTAGAAACTATTACTTTAATGAAATAAGCCATAGGTATGGCTTGTCTTGACCTAAGAAGAGTAACAGTTTTCACAATGTTCAAAATATTGCTTACTTCCCGCCCACCCCCCCCCCCCCCCAAAAGCAAAGCAGATCCTTCACAACTTCTGGAAATACCAAGGCCTCATTTCCGGAACCCAAACATTTTTTACTGGTCACTGCCTTTTTTGTTTTAATACCAACATATTTAGGTGTACGGCAAGTCCAGGAGGCTGAATCATCACCTGAGCTTCCAAGAACAGCCTCACAAAGCACTTCGGCTTCAAAGGAGAGAGCAGATTTACTGAGATTAGATCTAATGTTGGTTTGGCTTCCAGCACTCCACAAGAGACAGTCCCTCTCCAGGGCTGCAGAGGTGCTCAGAGCGGCCGGATGCTGGCTGTGGAGTTTCCATTTGAAAGGAGTAGAGTGTGGGCGTGTGGACTGTGTGACTTGGGCAGGACGCCGAGAGGAGTGTGCCACCTTTGTCACGCACGAGCGAGGACTGGGAGGAATTCTAATGTTCCAGTAACATGCATAACAGGAAGGGGCTAGAAAAATGTGAAGAGAAAAAAAGACTCAAAGGCTGTCTAGAATATTGTACGAGCACCCTCTAAGGAAGCAGTCTTTATTTGTATTTTAAGAGTGAACACATATCGAAAACTGCTGTGACGGTGACACAAAGTTCAGTCCCTTGTTAACTGACCTCCTGGGGAGAAAGTCAAAGACATGGGGAAGCAGAACAATGGAATGCAAACAGAGAGATTACCGCGGCCTAACTGCAGCCATTCCCAAGATGTATCTTCCCTCAAGGTAAACGCCAAGTAAACAAAATGCCAACTGTGTATCTGAAACAAACATGATGCTGCATATACTGGCCTCGTGTGCAGAGAAGGAATTTTGGTCAGACCGTGAAAAGAAAGGCAGATGGTCATATGGAATCAAAAGCACAATTCTTTGGGAACGTTTCACTGGCAACGCTAACTGTATATACAGCTGTTAAATGGAACGGTAGTTCCTGTTTCCCTTCCCGTCCCCAAAGCAGCACAACAGACAGGAAATGGACGCAGGACAGAGGAGGAGGATGTTGTTACTAGGTGACTTCAGTGCAGCCTGTGGGGATGAATCCATGGGCCGGGCTGGAGTGAGGGTGCCCTCGGCCGCATTCCCCAGGTTCTCTAGGTTGTGCGGTGGTTATTTACAGAAGGGTTAGACAAAATAGTTAACTACTGAGGGTATCCAAAAAAGGCCTGAGAAAATCTGGTTAAAATGTATAACCTTGTATTGCTACTGATAGGAGTAGTCATTTTTATATCTTTTAAAAATAATAAAAAGATTCTGTTAAAAAATATATTCATCCAGAAAGATGTTGATTTGAACTCTAAAAAGTAACGTAGAATCATCATTTTCCCTTTTGAATACAGAGCCACTGAGTTCCGTTTGTAGCTCCCTTTCTAGTTTCAAGCCCACCCCTTCCTCTCAGGTGCCCCCAGGGCATGTAGTGAGGTCTTCCTAGGCCTCTGCGTGGAGACCCTTCACCAGAGAAGGCCTGGAACACACCCCTGGTTTGGTGATCCTTTGGTCAGCCTGCCCACTTCAGTAACAAGCCTCGGGCTCTCCTAGCTGCTCCTTCAGGGCCAGGATTAGCTGCCTTGGATTTAGCCTGGAGGATCCTGCTCTCAAAGGAACTGCCTTTACAAATTCAAATCAGATCCCTCAAAGTGGAGTGAGGTGGTTTGAAACCATTAGTAATTTTTAAGGCTAAGGCAACATCTGTTGTCATCTGTGTATCTTAATTTGATGCAAATAGTTAACCCTAATATAAAATGGATCCTGTACTTATCTCCTCTTTAGCTGGGTGTGGAAGGAATGGAATAAGGAGGGGATGGAGTAGAACAGTGACAGTGCCCTAGAAACCCCGTAGAAAGGTAAAAACAGAAGAGCAGAACGGCACAGATGATCCATTTCTTTGGTGAACTGTACAGAAGTGTCTCCCAAGTTCTCTTACACCACACTCTGCAAAGGCTGCTGCTCTCGTATATAAAACACCCTGACTCCGCAAGAACTTGTTTTGTTATCACTCCTTGATAAAAATTCATCCACAAACCTGCGGGGTGGGGTTGGGGATTGGGTTTTTATCTAAAGCTGGTAGTAAAAATGTGACCTGCAAGCCAGTACAGCTATGGAAAGTGACGACGCTCTCCTCCCCTCAAGCCTGGAGATGGGGCCGCTGGCCCCCAGCCCCTTCACCGGGGAGCCCCGGCCCCGCACCTCTGTGGAAAGCAGGGGACGGCTGCCGTCCGCTGCTGCATCGTGTGAGGCGCAGCCCCTGGGCCCGCGTGCAGACAGAGCCTCCGGGCGGGAGGCAGGAAGGCCTACTTCTCGGTGAGCGACAGCTGTAAGACCTGCTGCAGCTCCGCCTCCTCCTCCCGCAGCCGCAGCTCGTGCTCCTCCAGCTCTTTGGCGGAGAGCTCCATGGCCAGCTGCAGGTCGCTGTCAAAACTGCTGGTCTCACGGGAGGCGCCGGGGCACAGGCCTTCAGAGCCGGTGGGGAGGCTCTCCTGGACAGCCCTGCGTGAGAACGACACGGGGCAGAGAAACAGTGTTTTAACATCGTCATCGTGGCAGCAACAGCCATATTTCTTAACCGCGGACCCAGTGTGCGCCGAGCCCGGCGCTTCCTATACCCTCTTGTACACGATGCCATCAATCCCACGTAACTCTGGGGGTGTAGGTGCTGGGTGCAGGTACATACCTGCCCGAGATCACCCAGCCACTAAGTGATGGGGCTAGGAATTGAACCTGGATCTATTTTAAAGCAAAACCCAACTTCTTCAGCAGGTTTTCATATGTGCCCAGGCTATAGGAAAATGCTTTGTAAAATGAATCTTTCCAGTTTAACCCCTTTTAAAACGGATAATCTGGGAACTCCCTGGCAGTCCAGTGGTTAGGACTCCAAGCTTTCATTGCTGAGGGCGCAGGTTCGATCCTTGGTCTGGGAAGTAAGATCCCACAAGCCACGTGGTCCAGCCAAAAAATCATCATCATCATCATCTAATCACCTCTGTAGCCCTTCCCCAAAGTGGCACCATCCTTAACACTGTATAAACTTCCCACTGACGGCACCGAGACCCTCTGTGATCATACGTTCTTCGCAGAAGATCAGACCGATCAGAAAACATTTACTGAGTGCCTTTCTGCCCACGGCAATGGTTAGTGAACTGGTCAGCAATTCTATCACCAGTTCCTGGAAGCTCAGCCCCCGAGAGTTCAGAGCTCCTTTTATGAGGAATTGCCCCAAGAGGAAGCAGGAGAGCTGACACTGTATCAAGTCTCTCTTGCCAGGCCCACTGCCGCATGTCCTAAGCGCCTGTGCCAACCTCGGGTCAATCATCAAGAGTCACATCAGTCACCTCTCGTCCTGGGCGTCACAGGTATGTGCCTGGCCAGTGCCTCCACTAGAAGCTGGTCCTGAAAGCTCCTAGGAAAGACATGTGACAGACACGAATACCCCTTAGAAGAAATAAACTGTTGTACTGATAACAAAAGGAAAGCAGCAAGAACAAGATTAAAAATATTTACAAGTCCGTTATCCACAAAGCTGTGTGAAAAATTAATAGACTGGGGTTATCTCTAAAATGACACCCAAATGTCAGATAGTATATGGTCCACTACCCTGCTTGATTTGATATCAAGTATGAGAAGGTGGTAGCTGTCAATCTATTAAAAACAACTCAACCTCAGGCAAAGTCTCAATGAACAAAGCAGATAATTCTTCTAGAGCAAGATTGGAATACATAACTCATTATTTGTCGTCTTTGACTTTGGCTACTCCTCTTCTCAAAATGTATGGCTGACAAGGTTTATGTAGCTATTGGGGGAAAAAATAAGCTCACTTATAACAGGGAAAGGAAACACATACTGGATTGACAGTGATGGCTAGGAGAGGGAAGCCTCTCAAGGGGAACATGCTAGCACTGGGGTCTGGCCCTTGGCCCAGCAGCCTCAGAAAACAGAATGGCTCTAAGAATGGGTCCATGGGAGGCGGGGCTCATGTTACCCAAGCTGAGACTCCAGAAAAAACCAGGATGCCAAAAACCTCAGCTGGGGGGACACTGGAGTGTGGGTACCATTCTCAAAGCTTAGCGGCCCCATGACGGCAGGCGCTGGGGCTGCTTCGTCA
The DNA here is from genome assembly GCF_949987535.1 of Balaenoptera acutorostrata. NCBI lineage: Eukaryota > Metazoa > Chordata > Mammalia > Artiodactyla > Balaenopteridae > Balaenoptera > Balaenoptera acutorostrata. The sequence goes on along the minus strand of NC_080076.1, from coordinate 75,311,687 downwards.
AAGAACTCCCAGCACCTGGTACAGAGTCTGGCACAAAGCAGGCACTGTGCAAACATCTGCCGAATGAACAATGGAAGGACAGAAGAAACCAATGAACAAACAAATGGACAACAGGAGCCCAGGACCACACCAAAGGGCAGTGGAGGGAGAAGCAGATCCCACTCTAGTAGAGCAGGAAGCCACAGAGGGAGGGGACGGAGGAGTTATTGTCCTCAAGCCCTGGACGGTCCCAGGAAGGTGAGGCCTTGAGGAAGAACCACATAGGAAGACAAGAGGCAACTGTTCTCAGGCTGGTCTGTTCTATCCTTAGTACTCAAGAGTTTGGGATTATGCCCCTTACCACAGAATGAAACATCTGAGTAAAAAACAATTTTAACAATGAATCAACCATCCTTTTCATCACACACTTATTGAGCAACCACAACGCAAAGACTGGTCTTCATTGGGGAGGAAGTTGGGATTAAAATCCACATACCTTTGTATGAGACTACTGACACATAGATAACATTCTAGGGAAAAATACGATGGCGTAAACTAGCAAGAATTTACTGTTTCACCACTGGGAAGTTATACAGCACGCTCCGAAAGATACAAGATTATTAGCTACATCGGTGAGTATAAGGAAAAGACAAGTCTGTCAGGCTGTATCCTGTGAATGATGCTGACTGGGGCTATGCAGATGGTCTCATATAATAAGCTTTTATAAAAGACCAGGTGCATAAAATATAAAATAACCCATGTAAATACCATGAATATGCCAAAGTTGTCATTTAGAGTAAGTCTGTCAGGTTAGCCAAAGACTGAGGCCAAACTGGACGGTAAAAGTTTCCAAGCCCCGCCATTTATTCTGATAAATGCACCTGGCTTCTTCTGGACTCCAGTAAGCTCTGCTGGATGGCAAACTGCATTATCTCGTAATCTTCATCCTGCAAATACACGTTTCTGCCGTTGTCTTGAACGTGGTAAGATTCAGGAATTTCAAACACAGATTGATCAACCTCAAAGTTTGTGAGAGTGGAAGCTGAAACACAAAAGGTGACAGTACAGTGCCTGAGTTAGTAAAATAAATTTCCACTTCAACTTTTTATAAAAATTTTTTTAAATTAAAAAAATGAGCAAATTAAAATCAAGGTTGGCTACTATGTAAGAGAGATTTCAAGGAAGAATAATCTTGACAGAGAAAAGTACCAGAATACTGTTTTTTTCTTTTTGCCTTCACTTTTTTTTTAGTAATAAAATGCATAGTCACACAAAAAATATACAGAAGACTGTAAAATGAAAAGTGAAGATCTCTCTCCCTACACCCTGTCTCTCCTATTTCCAAATTCCAGAGGTAACCAGTGTTTACCTGTGGGTCCTTTGAGGAATGTGATGTGTATGTGTATATATCACACAATCACACCAATGTGTTTTTTTTCCTTTTTTATTATGAAATATAGTAAATATATGAAAGAAGATATAAGATATCTGTAAACTTAAAATAAAAATGATAATAATAAAACAAAGGCCTGTATATCCCTCAACTGGCCTAAGACACAGAACACTATTTTACCACAATTAAAAAAAAAATTCAATTACGTTTCGATATACTAGCAATGAGTAACTGGAAGATAAAATTAAGAAATAAGTCCATTTACAGTAGCATCCAAAATCTGAATTGGATTGATGGCAAAGGAGCCTGAGGAAATTTTGGGGGGTGATGGAAATGTTCTGTATCTTGCCTGTGGTAGGGGTTACGTGGGTGTATACATTTGCCAAAAGGCATTGAACCGTCACATTTAAAATGGGAGTATTTTATTATATACACGTTACACCTCAATAAAGTTGTTTTTTAAGAATAGGCTGTCTTTTTAATTCAAGTGGGGTCATACATATTCTGCAAATTGTTTTTTTCACTTAATCGAAACTAAATCTAAAATTTTATTTCATTCAAGACAGAGACAGAGATCTACTCATAAGATACTCTAATTTCAAACTTGAATAATTACTATAATGACTAAATGTATGAGGTTTTTTTTAATCACATAATCCAACTTTTTTTTTTTTACCTGAATCAGACGGGGTCCCTTCCACATTTTGAGATACAGTTTCTTCAGCAGTGCTACAGCCATTAACATTTCCAAATGTAATCCGTGCATTTAAGACATGAAACAAGGGAATTTCTAATAAAATAAAAGCTTTTATAAATAAACTTTACTGAGAAGAATAACAGCCACCATTTACTGAGCGCTGACTATGCTGGTACCATGCCAAGTACTTTTTATAAGTATGATTTCATTTAATCATCATAACAACCCTTCCCAATATACAGATGGGAAAACTGAGATTCAGAGAGGTTAAGCGACTTCTCCTAGATCACAGTAAGTGATCGAGCCAGGATTCAAGTGGATACAGGATACAGGAGCCAGGATACAACTATCCAAAATGTAAATTCCTCACAAGTAATATGTATTATATGTGGTATCATGCACACTAATTCAAGCCCAGAAACATATTAACGTATCAAAGGATCTTAGTGTCAATTGTCTTCCTCAAATAATAAGTTTAATTTGAAGTTTCACTTAAGTAAGGTTTCATATTAAAACAATGAATGTGTCACATTTTTATGCCTTTTTCATCTGTCAGCACCATCTGTAAATAGAACTGATGGCTGGGGGGATCTCCTAATTTTAATATGCAAAATGAACTAAGAATCATGACACTTCTTTAAACCAAATTAAACTAGAGGATAACTCTGCCCTCCTCCGTTAAGTCTACTGTCTGCTTCTTTTGCCTCAGGTGCTCCAATTCCCTGAAGCACACTCTGTCTCCCGCAAAAACAGGCAGAACCTATGGGCACGCCTGTCTGTGGTTTATTGAACGGTACCTATTTTGACAGGAAATCCAGGTGGGAATTCCAGTTTGATGAAGTCTCTCAGTCGGGCAAAATGAGCGCTAGTTCGGGCCATCAGGTCAATGATGGGGATGACCTGCTCCACGAGAGAGAGAGGAAACTCCTCACACATCCACAGCATTGCTTTAAACCTGCCGGATTGGATGAGAAAAGACTGAGGCCATCTCCCTCAGACAGGGAGACTGCGTTACTTCTACGCAGTAGGCTAGACAACGCCAGCTTCCTTACGCCCCACGCCCCAGCCTTCCCAGTCATCTTACCTCCTCTAAGTCTGAGCTGGGAAAGGATTAGAGCCACAAAGAGCTCGCATCACCTTGAAATCGGGCAAGCAGGGGAAATGATTTGCGCTACAAGCCTTTATCGATAGCAAGCAGGAAGAATTGGTAGCTGGTGGAAACCATTTCATTTGATCAGCTGAAGCTTGTTGGCAGTTAAAAAAAATAAATAAGGAATTCTTATATCCAATCTATATTCTATTTGGAGAAGGTCGAATAATAAGATGGGCAATCTACTGTTACCTTTCATCAGATAAAGTAATTTTTGTTTTTTGGGGTTTTGTTTTTTTGGTTTTTTTTGCAGCATGTAGGACCTTAGTTCCCAGACCAGGGATCAAACCTGTGCCCCCTGCAGTGGAAGGGTCTTAACCACTGGACCGCCAGGGAAGTTCCAGTAATTTGAAATTATTTTTAAAGGAAGGACCAAATTATTTTTAGAGGAAGGACAGAACATGACACTGGAAAACAGCACGACTTCTGAAACAAACGAGAATCCGTTAAGTTGACAACGGCTGCTGAGTCTCTCTTACTTTTGTGTTCTAATCGTCAGCTCTTTTGGCCTTCCGATGTCTCTGTCCTTCAGATCAAACTCTTCGTTGAAGTACTCGTCAGGCGTGATGGCTGTGGGGTTGTTGGCGGTGGCACACTCTGTGGTGAGGTCCTGCCGAGCCAGAACTCAGGGGAGTCAGAAATGCCAAATGATGCTGACAAGTGGAGGCCTAGGGCACCCAGCCTCTGAGGTGGACACGTTAACCAGCTACAGAGCAGGAAGTTCTAGTCATTAGCTTTTTTTTATTAAGTTAACTGCACAGAACAAGAAAATTGACAAACAGATTGCCAAACTACATGACCAAGTCTAATGGATTTCTCCATTTCAAATCATTTCTCCACTCTCCTTTTATCTCCTGATTATAGAAAGGAAAAAGAGAGACAGACAGAAATATCTGAAAGCACATGGGATCTGGAAGATTTGGAGTTCAAGTTCCAGCTCTGTCCTTCTCTAGCCTGTGACGTTGGAAAGGTAATTTCATTTTTCTGACCCGCAGTGACCTCCACGGCGGCAATTTCATATGGTTATTGTGAGGACTGAGAAAGAAAATGTTTGTTCAGGTGCTCTATTAAAATATAAAGTCCTGAATCCTTTTTTCAGTTCCATTTTTATAGTGAGGGCCTAGTTTAAAACAGGAGAGAAAGCACCTGATTTCTATAATCACTACCTGCCTCTAAAACCTTTATTTTCAAAGACTCACTCATCTTATTCTCTCCAAAAGAATATCTCAGATTTCAGCTGGGGAGTACTCTTTAGCCTTTTCAAATCGAGTGGTCTGCTCAGGATTCAGTAAATGCCCCCACAAGCAGAGAAAAGTCATCTCCTGTTAAACCATGCTGGAAGCTCACGCTTCGACTTACCCCTTGAGCACCAAATTGGTGTTCCACAGTCCCCAGCAAAGACTCCAGTGGGTTCCTGTCCGCTACAGAGGAGGGAAAAGTTGAATGTCGAATATTATACCTTAATTATGATTATAGAAAAAGATTCTCATCCTACCTTCATGTTTCTCCATCGTGCATTAGGAAATCCATCTATGGACAGGCCAATAAAATCATCCCCAATAGCCATCAGCTAACTTATCCTTTTTTTGTTTTGGTTTTTTAAAAAAATATTTTATTTATTTATTTATTTATTTATGGCTGCGTTGAGTCTTTGTTGCTGCATGCGGGCTTTCTCTAGTTGCAGCGAGCGGGGGCTCCTCTTCCTTGCAGTGTGCGGGCTTCTCATTGTGGTGGCTTCTCTTGTTGTGGAGCATGGGCTCTAGGTACACGAGCTTTAGTAGTTGTGGCACGCTGGCTCAGTAGTTGTGGCTCGCAGGCTTTAGAGCACAGGCTCAGTAGTTGTGGCGCACGGGATTAGTTCCTCCACGGCATGTGGGATCTTCCTGGACCAGGGATCGGACCCGTGTCCCCTGCATTGGCAGGCAGATTCTTAACCACTGCGCCACCAGGGAAGCCCTAACTTACTCTTTCTAGCACACTTTTTATTAGGATCTCTAAGCTAGATGAACAATAGTTATAAGAATTCAAGGGCTTCCCTGGTGGCGCAGTGGTTGAGAATCTGCCTGCCAATGCAGGGGATACGGGTTCGAGCTCTGGTCTGGGAAGATCCCACATGCCGCGGAGCGACTAGGCCCGTGAGCCACAATTGCTGAGCCTGCGCATCTAGAGCCTGTGCTCCGCAACAAGAGAGGCCGCGATAGTGAGAGGCCCGCACACCGCGATGAAGAGTGGCCCCCACTTGCCGCAACTAGAGAAAGCCCTCGCACAGAAACGAAGACCCAACACAGCCAAAAATAAATAAATAAATAAATAAAATTAAAAAAAAAAAAAGAATTCAATCAGCATAGTAGAAAAAGTTTGGATTTAGGAACGAGCCAGATCTGGATTCTAACTGCACCTTGGCTGGTCGGAGGCCTCAGCTTCCTCACCTGTCAAACTGGACTAATGGGAACGGTAGTGGAGGTGTGAGTTAACAATGGCCACATGCTCACCACACACTGCAAGCCCCAGTCTCAAGGTTTATGTGTAATAACTCATCTAATCCTCCCGATGACTCTAAGGCAGGTCTGGTAGCACTCATTTCACTGCTGAGGAGACCAAGGCACAGCAGGTAGGTAACTTCACAAGGCCCTGAACCGGCCTCGCACCAGCTGGGATATGGCAGCCATGTATTGGCCATGTTTTGGCTCAGAGCCCAAGTTCTGTCCAAATCTCTCATCGTGATAGTTTGGACTAAATCACTCATTCCAGTGATAAATATTCTCCAATATCCTTATCTACAGATTTTTTTCAACCGAATCCAACAATTGTTCTGCATAACACATAAACAAGCCCTGTGAATGGCTTTAATTACAACTGGAGCCAACCACAGGGGAGGACCTCCAAGAACGAGTCAGACTAAGGAAAATTTTATAAAAAGGAAATTTGGATTGGCATGACCTGATCACATTAACCCCCAAATTTAACAGAGGCAACAAAGACTTCCTCTAGGCTAAAAAAAAAAAAAAAGGGGGGAGAAGGGGGACTTCCCTGGTGGCACAGTGGTTAAGAATCTGCCTGCCAATGCAGGGGACACGGGTTCGAGCCCTGGTCCGGGAAGATCTCACATGCCGCGGAGCAACTAAGCCCGTGCACAACTACTGAGCCTGCACTCTAGAGCCTGCGAGCCACAGCCACTGAGCCCACGTGCCACAACTACTGAAGCCCACGCGCCTAGAGCCCAGGCTCCGCAACAAGAGAAGCCACCTCAATGAGAAGCCCGCGCGTAGCAATGAAGAGTAGCCCCCGCTCGCCGCAACTAGAGAAAGCCTGCGCAAAGCAACGAAGACCCAACGCAGCCAAATAAATAAGTAAAATTAAAAATTTTATTTTTAAAAAAAAAGGGAGAAGGGAAGAGATTACCTTTATATCTCTTTTTTTCTTCCTCAGTCAGATGTTCTGTCCGTATTTTGGTTATCACACTCACATTGTTCACTGTATAAACCTTGAGAGATGTGTGCGAAAGGAAACAGTGACACGGGGAATCAAAACTCAACAAATAAGCATAGCAAGAGCAAGAATGCTGAAGCCAAAACAAAACAAAACCCAGCAAAATAAAAATGAGAAATGGTTAACATTCATTAGAACCCTTCAGAGAAAATACACAGCTACCAACTTAGAAATGCATCAGCAGTTACTTTGCATCTCTGACATTTTTAATTACCCCTGAGTAGTTAACGGTGACAGGCTGCACCTTCCAACTTGCCCTTCTTGTTGCTAAACACTCTCAAAGAAGGTCCTGCAATTTAGGCCTCCCAGCTGGATTTCTACTAAGGGGCCCAAACCTGCATCGTGTACTTGGACTGATTTGTGGTAATCTTATACTCAGACCGACTTAGACAGCCATCTGCTGGACAGAAGGAAAAAGGAAGGAACACAAGGTTCTCTACACTGGTAAGATTTAGAGAAAACCAGCAAGCCACTATTTGAAAGGTATTCCGTATATTGACCTCAAATTATTTTAACTGCCAGGGTCAATGCTCTGTTTTCAAGGTTGATTGAAGAATACTGGGGTCTGGAAAATCACACATCACAGTTCACAGAGAATTAACTGTATATGCCAAAACGTGGATTCCCAACGTTTAAAGATTCAGGAAACACACCCAGCACTGGAAGGGCTATTTCTAAGTGCATCTCACTAAGCGTGACGTAAGCTTTCTTTGCTCACTCAGAGGTCACCAGAGGACCCTGCAGCTGCTGGCAGCACCGTTGTGAGCCATCAATCCCCGCTGCACTGCAGGGCTAACGAGAGGCCAGGAAACAGCTTTCCCGCTGACACAGTGCCAGATGACTCGAGCAACTCTCGTCTCCACTATGACAACTATCTTCTAAATTCACTGACATCATGTAAGTGGGCTGGAAGCCTACTGGTTACAATTAGGCTGACTAAAAATATTGGGAGACTCATAAAAGCTACTTTCCAATATATATTGTTTAAACCCACTCAGGTGATAAAAAAAGATGAACAAGCATGTTAAATCTAGTCCTTTCTTTTTCTTTTCTTTCTTTTTTTTTTTTTTTTTTTTTTAAAGAATTAAAGGAATTGTCACTCCCACCAGGACAACTGGTACCTGGACTCATTTCTCTACAACATAGTTTCTCTTTGCCATAACGAGAGACCTCCTTGGGACATGCTATTACATTTTCTGAAAGTCAAATAAGATACAAATCCAAGGAAGAGACACACTAGACAGAACTTATTCCCCAGAGCACCTCCACGGCACAGATGCATGACAAAATCTGAACAGAATCCTCATTTGCATAGAAGCTAAATAGCTATATTAAATCTTATTTTAAGAGTTTCCTTTTACCTTTGCTTCGTAACCATTAACAACTTCTGCTTTATCTGTCCTCCAGCCCCAGAATCCGGATTTAGTTCTGATAAAAAGTGAACACCACAAATTTCCACATGTACAATATGCCATTCAGATTTATCCCTGCAGCCTTTATAGGTTTTTTCCCCCAGCTTAAGTTAGTGAAGGACACTTGGAAATTAGGGTCCTACTGTCCACAAAAGGATGTTATTAATGACAGATGGCTCAAGCATCCCCCACCCCCTCCCACAGTTATTAATCAATTTGCCTCACCCCCGGCAAGAGAAAGCCTCCATTCTTGGCTTCTTTACGAAAGCTGCCGGCAGAGGCAACAAAGGTGGTGACATTTATTGGACAGCTGTCCCCAAGAAGTGAGTGCAGATGACCAGCGTCCAAGGGCTCGCCACTAAGGTGGTATCTCGGCCAGAGCATTCATCTGGGTCATCCCAGCTGTGGGCACCGATAGAGTCAGTGGCTCTATCCCCATAAGCAGCAGTATCTCAATCGAGGAATTCTTAGAACAGTGAGGCACAGACCATCATGCTCCTGGGAGAACATGGGTTGGGCAGGAACTCATCACTGTGGAGAGCTGCTTGCAGAAACCATTAGTGCCTGCGAAAAGGCTTGGGAGTTGCGCGCGTTATCAGGTTTGGTGCAGCGGGGGAAAAGAATATCAAAAGCAGTTTTTCAGCCCAGCCGTTGAGTCCAGCTCTGTGGAACTGCTTGTAAAGCAGCCCAGCACTTCAGCAGCAGCTGTAGCATTGGTAAAGTGCCCAAACACCCAGTTACTCAACTCAATATACTCCTGGAAAAAAAAAATGCATTTAGGAGCCAAATGCGGCCAAGAGGCTCTGATTCTTTTTCAAAGCAGCTCACCCTGGGAAATGCTCCCACTCCCAGGGGAGCCCTGCCCAGACTGCCCCTTTGTCTAGGACATCACATCCCAGCTCCGCTGTGACTGCTGCACTCGGGCCGGTGTCAGGCAACTGCCTGCCTCCTGCTCCGACCCCGGGGTGAAGCAGGACACCGCGCAGGAAGCTCCAGAACGGTGGCCGGGAGGCGGTTATCTACGTGTTGTGTTTCCAAACAGTTTGCTTTTCTTCTAATGAGATTTGGTAAATGCAATTAGTCCAGACAGGGTATGCGGAGTTTTATGTGTGTATTACAGTCCATCAGAGAAAGGAGGGACCAGAGCTTTAACTTTCCTATTCGTTACCCACAGTTAGCACAACGTGACCGATGGAGGGAAAGAGAGGACTCCTAAAGGGATGATACCACATGCTAGCTAACTCCCAATTTACATTCCAGAAACAAACTTAGGGACCGCACCTGCCTCATTAACGAACCTGAGTCCCCTTTTAGTCAGCGATCAATGAAAATCAAGATATTCCTTTGGGTGAACAGTTCAATCCTCAGTTCCTGTCTTTCACTAAGAACTTGGTATCTTGGCACGGGAAGTCATCGCTTTCTGGCACTCGGACTGAAGGATGACTAGGTCTGCTCCACTTCATCCTTCGTGGATGCTGAGAAATCAGAGGCGCACTTTCTCCCTGGGAGCTGCCATGCTCCTCACTCACCCACATCTGCTCTACCTGCAATCCTGGCTGCTCCATTTCCTTCCCCACATCCACTCTCTGACAGCTTAGTTATTAAACTCAACATCTACATCCTATTTTAAAACCAAGATTCTAATAAATCCTTGGCTCCTTGATTAACTGTACATGCAGAGGCATCTGATAATGATAGGAGAAAACCCAGCTTCCTCTTTTGCCATTTTCACCTCTGCCCGTCTCCACTGAGACCACTGTGCCAAAGGCCACTTAGCACACGCTGGGACTCGGAGGCTGCCACACGATGTGGAGAAAGGCTCTGAGGGTGGCAGGGAATGCTCTGTTTAAGGTGGGCAGAGCAGAACCTTTCAGAGGAGAGACAAATCCAAACTGCAACCAGAGGGTATATATCCACAGGCCCAGAATTCACTCGGGCAAAAGTATTACTTTGCAAGCATCAAGCTCAGAGTAAGATTAGGAGAAAGAACGGGATAAAGAAGACTATCATAATATAACAGGCCCACATCTTCCAAATTTAATCAGCTGAACACTAGCTCACACCTCGGGTAAGAACCAGGCAAGCACACTTTTTCTAGCAGCAAACCTCACCCTCAAGAGGGGCCCAAGCCCTTGCTTGAACCACGAGAAGCTCACTGAGCACCTATTTCATTCCAAGCACCAAAAACAGCAGGTGCCTTCTAGAAATTCTCTCTCAGCAACTCTCTGATGCTCGCAAAATGAGGGTTAGCCTGAACCATCTGAAAACCCCGGGACCACAGGAATACAAAATGCAACTCAGTACAAATGGAAGGGGGGCTGTCTACCCTCCGCTGGGTAACAGCCAGTAACCATCACATTGTCTGTAAATTACACTTCAGAGCAAACAATGACGCTACAATGACGCTCTGCTGCTGAACTAGGGGGAACAGTGGCTCCTCTCATGACATCTGAGATTTCATCTCGAGATTCACTCCTTTTTTCTTTTCAGCTGAGGAAAACAGGAACCTGAAGATGAAGCCGCTTGCTCGAAGCTGCAGTTAGCAGCCCTGCCGATGGCGCCCGCTTCCTCCAGCCCTCGGCTCCCCTGTCTTCCAGCTTTACGAGCAGAGCCCTAAGCTGGCGTGCCCTCCCGGCCTGCAGAGGCGAATGCTGAAGCCTGGAGGTGTCTTCCCAAGACCCTTTCAGGTAAAGCCACGGTCAGTCCCTAAACCTTGCTGTCCCTGGAAGACAGCGGCTGTCACCTGGTGAGGCCGGTGCGAGGAGGCTGGCGACAGGGGACTGACCCTGCCTCAGGGGGTGTCACTCCCAAAGCAGCAGCATACCTGGCATTTTCTCTTCTGCTACCAACAAATACCCTAATTCCACAGCTTGATCTAAATTAGGGGAAAGGGGCACTTAAACCTTATGTTTGATTAAACCGAAGACTCTCAGTTTTATTAATAAATTTTATACTGGAAACAAAGAAGAAAAGGAAAAGAGAGAACAGTCAGTATATTCATTAAGAGAAAAGAAAGCCTAAATCCAGAAGAATAGTGTCCATGTCAGCTCAGGCTATGCTGCTTTGGTTTACAGAGAGCTGGATGTGACATCCTAGGCAAACACTCAGGGCTCTTACAGACTCCCTCAGTTCAGTGTGTTCTATGGTAGAAGCACTCAGGCCAACAGCTATGACAGCCTTCCCCCCCTTACAAAGGCCCTCCCCGCCTCGGCTCCGCCCACAGGCAGAGGCCCAGAGATGGTGTTCTCACCTGGGTTAACCGAGGCACAGACCTCCCCAGAGGTTTCTCCAGATAAAGTCTGGAATAAAACTGAAACCCCTCCAGACTCTTGCTCTAAACTATTAGGCCTCATGGGGAAGCAGGAGGCGGATGAGGGGGAGGACCACATTTAATTGTATGCTAAGTGTGTATTTGACTGACTAATATCAGTATAACCACACTCAATACTGGACCGATTCTACCTCGGAAACTCCAAGCTCCATGATTTGGGACTAGGGAGTCTTGTGGATTGCCAAACACAGAAATAAAATGCAAGCAAAATCCATTAGAAAAGGGCCCATAAAAGAATATGAAGACATTTCTCCAAGATTTAACCAATGTGCTATAAAAATGATACATGGTGGAGGATGTCAGCTGTGGTTTGTTTGGTTACAGCAGAGATCAACTTTAAAACACACTAGTGTTTCTTACACCATATTAGAAAAATCCCAATCCACCCATACTTTCCAGTTAATATATGCATGGCACTAAAGATGGCAGTAAAGGGATTAGACATGAAAATGCAGAACCTAAATCCATACCTTTCAAAAGCAATGTTTTTAGTATCAAGGCTGGTGTTAATGACTGGGCTTGTGAGCCGCCTCTCAACCTCCCTGCCTTTTGGCTTCATCAGGTCCAGAGTGAGGCGCTCCATTTCCTGGGAAAGGTCAAAGTGTTCAGTGGTGACCACTTTGTCATCGTGGTTGACTTCCATCAACTCTGCCCAGTTGTCTGCTCATGGAAACAAGGGCGTAACTAAGCACAGTGCAAGGAAGATGCAAAACCAAAGAAGCTTTGTATGTTAAACTGCATCATCTTTCACACACACCCCATCCCCCCCACCCCCTGGTGCTATCTGATAAAACCTAAAGACTATTGATTATCGATTACCTACTTGCCCAGGAATGATCTGGCCAACTTTCCGTAACTCAGAGGAGGCTCTGGGCCATCTTCCCCAAAGATGCAGACTTTTTAAATAATTTGTATTTTTTGTTAGCAACACATTTCATCTGTGTACTTCTTTAAGTATATGATTACTTAATTAACGTAAATTATTTATGCACAACACTGGGTTAGCCACACCATTTCTCACCCTCCATTAGGGGACCATGCCTGATTATGGAGGCAATATAAAGAGATACAAGACAGAGTCTTGCACTCAGAGGTTTAGGAACGTCATATGTCAAGAGGGTAACAGTGTTGGGTGGTAAATGATATGTGCAAGAGAACTATCCAGATAAGAAATAAGATATAGGAATTGAGAGCTGAATAACTAATAAGAATAACAACAACAAAACATGCCCCAGAGACAGGCACGGAAAAGGCACATAAACGTGAGTACATTTTGATGGTTAAAAAATCACTCAGAACTTAGGAAGAGCAGTGATTACTAAAACAGAACCACTCACCTTCTCCCTTAAAGATGAAACTCCGCCTCCCTCTTATCCAGCTCATGTTCTCAAATCCCAGCAATGTGATATCCACACGCAGTTTGGCACCACTTTTCCAAATGCGACAGACATCATTCGGGCATATTCTGGAAACCAAGGGCACTGGAGAAGAGAAGTGTACTACTGAGAAAAGCCCGAGGGCCAAGCAGAACAGCCACGGCCCAGAAATCAGGGTTCTGACTTCAATGAAAGGACAGGAGTGGCAAGATGGCGTCGGTCATACAGAACTGGGCTTGGCTCCCACACTTACAATATAAGGAGTCATTCTTAAAAAATAAAAATGGACTTTCTGTTCTACAGCTGTTTATAAAACTGCAGATCTCTGTCTTGTCCAGAGAAAACGCTAAATCAATTTCCCAAGAGTATCCTCAATCCCGAATGAACCCTTCTCATTGACTACCATCAGGGCTAGAGTGCATCCGTCTGGCTGTCCTCATCCACATATGCTACTCTCGCCATCTGGCTGAGGCCCCCCTATACTGTCAGGCCCACCATTCAAGATATCAAATGTCTAAAATATGCTGCTTTTTAAACAAAAACTGAGATCAGAGTGGTTATTTGCATTAAAAAGAACTCAGTTTCATAGAAGAACCTGAAGTTCTGTTCTTTCATATACTTTTTACTTCATTTAAATGTTTTATTACAAATATGACTTCTTGCCTGAAAGGGAAGTCTGGAAGTGAAAATAGCTGAAAATCTGGGAGTTAGAAACTGTCATTAACTGATCTACAAGGAACAGAAGTAGAACATCTAGGAAAATTACTGTCAGTCAATTTGCCTTACATAAGATTTTGGAGAAATACATCCATTTTGTTAAAAACAAGCTATTCCAATATTCATCTCATCTTCTTCCTTAGAAAAACAAGTTTAGGACTTCCCTGGTGGCGCAGTGGTTAAGAATCCACCTGCCAATGCAGAGGACACGGGTTCGAGCCCTGGTCCGGGAAGATCCCACGTGCCGCGGAGCAACTAAGCCTGTGCACCACAACTACTGAGCCTGTGCTCTAGAGCCCACGAGCCACAACTACTGAAGCCCGCGTGCCTAGAGCCCGTGCTCCACAACAAGAGAAGCCACTGCAATGAGAAGCCTGTGCACTGCAACGAAGAGTAGCCCCTGTTCACCGCAACTAGAGAAAGCCCGTGCACAGCAACGAAGACCCAACGCAGCCAAAAATAAATAAATAAATAATTTTTCAAAAAAAGAAGAGAAAAACAAGTTTAAAAGGATCGCGTTGAACTCCACAAGGAAATGAGTAACTGATTTATGATAAATCTTACTAAGATTTTAGCCATTTAAAGTGAGATATTAAAAAATGAAAAATATGGATAAATATCAGCGATAACTGATAAAAGGAAGAGACAAAATTGTCTATATATTGTACTGATGAATGCTTGGGAGAAAAAGTCTTATGCACGCAGGTAAAGGTTGGAAGGAACACACCTAAAGCATTAACAACAGTTGTGCTTATGTGGGACTGTGGGTGACTGTCTTCCCTTATTCTCATCCATTCATTTTCTAGATTAAAAAAAAAAATACATATAACTTTTATAAAAAGTTATATAAGCCTATATTCAAGCTAAATAAATTTCAAGCCCACAGCCACTCACCCCAGCTGGTGAATTCCCACTTCATCTGCACGTAGAAATCCGGAGCCTGAAGGACAAAGGTTTAAAATAAATTACCCCTTACAGCGGAAACTAACACAACATTGTAAATCAACTATACTCCAATTAAAATTAATTTTTAAAAAATAAAATAAAATAAATTACCCTTGGTACCATTAACTAAACACAAACACAGTAAGGTTTATTAGGGTTGTTTAAAAGGGAGAGGGAGAAAGAACAGAGAAGATAAGAAGAAACATGAATCGCAAACCCATCAAACTAAATCCTTATTTTATGTTCAGGCTGTTATTTTACCTCAATATAAAATATGTCTAGACAGTTAATAAAGTTAACTGCAAGTGACAAGGTTGGAGGGAGATAAAGTCAACGTTGATTTAGGGGCTCAACCGTGTTCCTAACAGTAATGGCCCATGAGCCAGGAGGATGGGCTCAAGCACCACCACACGATATGGGCCACAGGCTGGTCTAAGCAGAGAAAAGGGAGCATGGACCCCATCTGTTCTACGGGGAACTTGACTGTGAAAGGCTTTGTGTGCTGGGAAGTGCTTGGTGTTTATCGGACCACTCTGAAACCAAGAGGCTGCGAGACATCACTGCCCCCAGAAAGTTGAGCTTTCCCTCCGGTTAACAGAAGACTTTTGCCCCGCTTTCCTCTTAAAGTTTTAGGATTTGGCTTTTTGAGGTTTCACACCACCACAGCAGGCCTGTTTAGGATGATTTTCTGACCTACCATGATTTCCTACAGAAGGTTCTTGGAGAGCTACTTAAGAAATCCAACAGTTAGCATGAAGGAAGAAAAATGCTAGAAATTCCAGGTGTTTGTCTGCTCAAGAAAAAACAGATTCCAATGATGGGTGAAGACACTCCGAGGGGCAATGGATAAGAAATGTGGACACGTAACAAGGAGATGCTGTTGAAAGAGAAGCCGTCATGCACGGCCTCTGGTGCCACCAAGCACCATGTTATTTGTGGGCTGTCTATAACCTCCAGCAGAGAATACAACTCAGTGCACTTCACTGCTATGGATCAATCCAGGTAAAAAAAAAGAAAGTCTTTTACACTGAATTTTTTAAGTGTGGGTGACTCCATGTTAAAGAAGTCACTTTCTGCTTTGTCAAATGGACAAATGATGTTTTTAGTTCCTCCTACAGTGAGTTAGATAAGAAAACAAATCTATGTGATCTTTGTGCACTCAAACACACATCTATTTTAAAAACAATGGATACAACAATTTCATACTTCATGGACGGTTTTTTTGTAGTATGCGTAAAATGAATGTCTTAGGCAGGATTTAGCTTGTGTCACAGAAATTTGTTTTAAGAAGAGTGCTCAGATAACAAGCCGTGATTGTCTCACTGCAAAGTTATTCCTTTTCTCAACAGAATTGTTAATTTTTCTCAAGAAATGTAGAAAGCTGATTTATCTAGCAAATATCTTTGGAAATACTTGGGGAGCTCACTTCTGTGTTTAAACTGAGAATAAACAACATGAAAATAGAACCGCTGGTACTTTCTTGTCTCCTGCTGCCTCAGGAATATTGCACATGGTTGACCAATAAGACGGTTATTGCCAATGACAAAGGTTATCTGAAGAATGGTAACCATCATCCAAAACAATCCAAGAGCCTAGAAGTAAAGTCTTTTAAGAAAATTCTCTAAGTGTCAAAGAGCCCATACATCATTCACAAGAGAGAGAAACTGCCCCAAAGCCAATAACTATAAATAAATTAAGGGAATGGATTAGAAGTCACATAATACGAATGGCTAGAAGTGACAGGGGTGTCAAGGAGAGCTGCACACAGACTTCTGAGCCTCAACAGGCCCTGAAAATCCCCATATAGTCACGATGTTCATTACAATTTCCCCAAGATGACCTGAGCTCGGGATGCTGCTTGTAAGAAAACAGGCAGCTAGACAAATTAATTGCTTGATGTCCATTTGTCTTTAGTTCTAATTTTTAAATAACACTTAAAAGAGTAAGTCTTAATGACCTGGAAACGTAATTTGTGAAAGACTTCATACATTTAACAAGTTGGAAAAGCAAGGAATAATGCTATTTGGTATTCAATACATCGTATTCACGACTCATAAAACTCTTTAGGAAGGCACACAAGGATGTCAAACTGTGTCTGCAGCTGCTGTGTCAGCATTTAACTCCAATGATGGCATTGTCAATTTTTATGGCTACCTCGAGAATTTTCTGGAGCAGCTCGGGAACTCCCTCGAGGGCCATGGATGTGTTGTGGAAGTCCCGATGCTGAAGGACTGTGTACACCATCTCGGGATCACCGGTGCTCACAGCCTCGTGCAAAACTGGAAGGCAAAAAAGTGAAATTGGATCCCCCTGTATTCTCACACTTTCTGACAAATTCCAAAGCCACTATGAAAAGTATCTATCTGGATCAAAGGCCAATATTCTCTTCAAAGTGGGACACAGGCTGCAGCACCCCCTGATCTTTATGACCATGACTACTTACCTCTAGCCCTTACCTGACTGAGAAGAGAAGAGAACATAGCACTCTTAGCCTCTTGAGCAAACCCTGCCATCGTTCCCTTTCCCCCCTTTCTTACCACTGGCTCTGAAATACTGACAGTGTCTTCAGAGCTGGCTTTCATTGTGTGATCACATATCTGTGGAGATGGGCAGGTAGGGTTTGTGTTGTGTATATCCTTGCTCAGTCAACTCAAAATTACTCTGACCAGTAGTACAAGAGTGTGCAAAACAAGTGAAGTGCCAGGATTTCACTGGAAAATACTACTACTTTCAGCTATAATTCCTTTTTGATTTTGTCTATCCTGATGGATTCGCTGGAGTTACCACCACATTCCTCAGGGGAAATCCGGCCTTCACACTCATGTCTGATTCACGTAGAGCCGCTTTCCGGATGAGGAGTCACCCTCTACCCAGGGCTCTTGGCCCAGGACATAGTTCGGACCACTGTGCTGACGAGCCAGCAGCATCCGAGGCTCTCAACTTCTCGCCCAGCCCCAAGTTCCAAGAGAGAAACAGTCTTAAGATAAAGATGACTTGGGACAATGAGGATTGAAATTGGCCTTTATTCACAAAGAGAAAACGAAATGAAAGGCTTTAAATTATTTTACAAGTATACTTGCCTGTCCATCCCTCGCAATTTTCTTTTGTAACGTCTGCTTTATGTCGGAGCAAGACTCTAGCAGATTCCAAATGTCCCAAAGAAACAGCAAGATGCAATAAGGTTCGACCTCGCGGATCCAGAGCCTCCACATTCTGTAAAGTAAACACTGGCATTTATATAATTGGATATATTACATAAAAACGTGGAAAGGAGTTTGAGAGATAATATTCAGTATAAAAATTAAAAATCGGAGGGTCTGGGAGAACCCTGTTGACATAGCATCACACAGAAGGGATTTGGCATGTTCACGATGGTGGCCGAAGAATCTCTCTGACACATCTGGGCCAAAAAGCAACCTCAGGCTACTGAGACAGGACTCCCCATTCTCCTGCAAAGGTAAGCCCAGGAGGCTTGAGGCAGTACCCTCAATGTGCTGTGGATGGTAAATGTCATTTAATCCTAAGACAGTTCAGAATTAAATATGAGAAAGATGAAATACACCAAATCCACAGTATTCATTTTTGTGTTAACTTTAGTAGTATTCTGTGTAATACGGCATTTTCAATGTTTGTAAGATTTAGATAATGTATTAGAGAATCTGACAAATTAGCCTGTGATTCTAATGTAAGATATACCATTGAATAATTGATTTTGGACTCATATTAGAGATTTTTACCAGTGTGCAAATAATATTGAAAGAGAGGAGGATTGGTTCAAGATAGCGGAGTAGAAGGACGTGTGCTCACTCCCTCTTGCGAGAGCACCAGAATCACAACTAACTGCTGAACAATCATCGACAGGAAGACACTGGAACTCACAAAAAAAGATGCCCCACATCCAAAGACAAAGGAGAAGCCACAATGAGACAGTAGGAGGGGCACAATCACAATAAAATCAAATCCCATAACTGCTGGGTGGGTGACTCACAAACTGGAGAACACTTATACCACAGAAGTCCGCCCACTGGAGTGAAGGTTCTGAGCCCCATGTCAGGCTTCCCAACCTGGGGGTCTGGCAACGGGAGGAGGAATTCCTAGAGAATCAGACTTTGAAGGCTAGCGGGATTTGACTGCAGGACTTCAACAGGACTGGGGGAAACAGAGACTCCACTCTTGGAGGGCACACACAAAGTACTGTGTGCATCGGGACCCAGGGGAAGGAGCAGTGACCCCAGGGGAGACTGAATCAGACCTACCTCCTAGTGTTGGAGGGTCTCCTGCAGAGGCGGGACAGACGTGGCTGTGGCTCACCATGGGGACAAGGACACTGGCAGCAGAAGTTCTGGGAAGTACTCCTTGGCGTGAGCCCTCCCAGAGTCCACCGTTAGCCCCAGCAAAGAGCCGGGTAGGCTCCAGTGCTGGGTTGCCTCAGGCCAAACAACCAACAGGGAGGGAACTCAGCCCCACCCATCAGCAAACAAGCAGATTAAAGTTTTACTGAACTCTGCCCACCAGAGCAACACCCACCTCCACCCACCACCAGTCCCTCTGATCAAGAAGCTTGCACAAGCCTCTTAGATAGCCTTATCCACCAGAGGGCAGACAGCAGAAGCAAGAAGACCTACAATTCTGCAGCCTGTGAAAGGAAAACCACATTCACAGAAAGATAGACAAAATGAAAAGGCAGAGGACTTTGTACCAGATGAAGGAACAAGATAAAACCCCAGAAAAACAACTAAATGAAGTGGAGATAGGCAACCTTCCAGAAAAAGAATTCAGAATAATGATAGTGAAGATGATCCAGGACCTCAGAAAAAGAATGGAGGCAAAGATGAAGAAGATGCAAGAAGTGTTTAACAAAGACCTAGAAGAATTAAAGAACAAACACTAAAGAACAAACAAACAGAGATGAACAATCCAATAACTGAAATGAAAAATACACTAGAAGGAATCAATAGCAGAATAACTGAGGCAGAAGAACGGATAAGTGACCTGGAAGACAGAATGGTGGAATTCACTGCCACAGAACAGAATAAAGAAAAAAGACTGAAAAGAAGTGAAGACAGCCTAAGAGACCTCTGGGACAACATTAAACGCAACAACATTCGCATTATAGGGGTCCCAGAAGGAGAAGAGAGAGAGAAAGGACCAGAGAAAATATTTGAAAAGATTATAGTCGAAAACTTCCCTAACATGGGAGAGGAAATAGCCACCCAAGTCCAGGAAGCGCAGAGAGTCCCATACAGGATAAACCCAAGGAGAAACACACTGAGACACATAGTAATCAAATTGACAAAAATTAAAGGCAAAGAAAATTATTGAAAGCAACAAGGGAAAAACGACAAATAACATACAAGGGAACTCCCATAAGGTTAACAGCTGACTTCTCAGCAGAAACGCTACAAGCCAGAAGGGAGGGGCATGATATATTTAAAGTGATGAAAGGGAAGAAACTACAACCAAGATTACTCTACCCAGCAAGGATCTCATTCAGATTCGACAGAGAAATCAAAAGCCTTACAGACAAGCAAAAGCTAAGAGAATTCAGCACCACCAAACCAGCTCTACAACAAATGCTAAAGGAACTTCTCTAAGTGCGAAACACAAGAAAGGCAAAGGACCTACAAAAACAAACCCATAACAATTAAGAAAATGGTAATAGGAATATACATATCAATAATTACCTTAAACGTGAATGGATTAAATGCTCCAACCAAAAGACACAGGCTTACTGAATGGATACAAAAACAAGACCCATACATATGCTGTCTACAAGAGACCCGCTTCAGACCTAGGGACACATACAGACTGAAAGTGAGGGGATGGAAAAACATATTCCATGCAAATGGAAATTAAAAGAAAGCTGGAGTAGCAATACTCGTATCAGATAAAATAGACTTTAAAATAAAGAATGTTACAAGAGACAAGGAAGGACACTACATAATGATCAGGGATCAATCCAAGAAGAAGATATAACAATTATAAATATATAGGCACCCAACACAGGAGCACCTCAATACAAGAGGCAAATGCTAACAGCTATAAAAGAGGAAACTGACAGTAACACAATAATAGTGGGGAACTTTAACACCTCACTTACACCAATGGACAGATCATACAGACAGAAAATTAATAAAGAAACACAAGCTTTAAATGACACAACAGATCAGATAAATTTAATTGATATTTCTAGGACATTCAACCCAAAAACAACAGATTACAGTCTCTTCTCAAGTGCACACAGAACATTCTCCAGGATAGATCACATCTTGGGTCACAAATCAAGCCTCAGTAAATTTAAGAAAATCGAAATCATATCAAGCATCTTTTCCGACCACAATGCTATGAGATTAAAATCCATTACAGGGGAAAAAATGTAAAAAACACAAACACATGGAGGCTAAACAATCCGTTACTAAATAACCCAGAGATCACTGAAGAAATCAAAGAGGAAATAAAAAAATACCTAGAGACAAATTACAACGAAAACACGATGATCCAAAACCTGTGGGATGCAACAAAAGCAGTTCTAAGAGGGAAGTTTATAGCAATACAAGCCTACCTGAAGAAACAAGAAAAATCTCAAATGAACAATCTAAACTTACACCTAAAGGAACTAGAGAAAGAACAAACAAAACCCAAAGTTAGCAGAAGGAATGAAATCATAAAGATCACAGCAGAAATAAATGAAATACAAACAAAGAAAACAATAGCAAATATCAATAAAACTAAAAGCTGGTTCTTTGAGAAGATAAACAAAACTGATAAACCTTTAGCCAGACTCATCAAGAAAAAGAGGCAGAGAACTCATATCAATAAAATAAGAAATGAAAAAGGAGAAGTTACAACAGACACTGCAGAAATACAAAGCATCATAAGGGACTACTACAAGCAACACTATGCCAATAAGATGGACAACCTGGAAGAAATGGACAAATTTAGAAAGGTATAACCTTCCAAGACTGAACCAGGAAGAAACAGAAAATATGAACAGACCAATCACAAGTAATGAAATTGAAACTCTGATTAAAAATCGTCCAACAAACAAAAGTCCAGGACCAGATGGCTTCACAGGTGAATTCTATCAAACATTTAGAGAAGAGCTAACACCCATCCTTCTCAAACTCTTCCAAAAAATTGCAAAGGAAGGAACACTCCCAAGCTCATTCTGTGAGGCCACCATCACCCTGATACCAAAACCAAAGATACTACAAAAAAAGAAAATTACAGACCAATATCACTGATGAATATAGATGCAAAAATCCTCAACAAAATACTAGCAAACAGAATCCAACAGCACATTAAAAGGATCATACACCATGATCAAGTGGGATTTATCCCAGGGATGCAAGGGTTCTTCAATATATGCAAATCAATCAATGTGATACACCATATTAACAAATTGAAGAAGAAAAACCGTATGATCATCTCAATAGATGCAGAAAAAGCTTTTGACAAAACTCAACACCCATTTATGATAAAAACTCTCCAGAAAGTGGGCATAGAGGGAAACTACCTCAACATAATAAAGGCCATATACAACAAACCCACAGCAAACATCATTCTCAATGGTGAAAAACTGAAAACATTTCCTCTAAGATCAGGAACAAGACAAGGATGTCCACTCTCACCACTATTATTCAACATAGTTTGGGAAGTCCTAGCCACGGCAATCAGAGAAGAAAAGGAAATAAAAGGAATACAAATTGGAAAAGAAGAAGTAAAACTGTCACTCTTTGCAGATGACATGATACTATACATAGAGAATCCTAAAGATGCCACCAGAAAACTACTAGGCTAATCAATGAAATTGGTAAAGTTTCAGGATACGAAATTAATGCACAGAAATCTCTCTCATCCCTATATACTAACAATGAAAGATCAGAAAGAGAAATTAAGGAAACAATCCCATTCACCATTGCAACAAAAAGAATAAAATACTTAGGAATAAACCTACCTAAGGAGGTAAAAGACCTGTACTCAGGGCTTCCCTGGTGGCACAGTGGTTAAGAATCCACCTGCCAATGCAGGGGACACGGGTTCAAACCCTGGTCCAGGAAGATCCCACATGCTGCGGAGCAACTAACCCCGTGCACCACAACTACTGAGCCCACGTGTCACAACTACTGAAGCCCGCACGCCTAGAGCCCATGCTCCGCAACGAGAAGCCGCCACAATGAGAAGCCCGCACACCACAATGAAGAGTAGCCCCTGCTCGACGCAACTAAAGAAAGCCCACTCGCAGCAATGAAGACCCAACGCAGCCATAAATAAATAAATAAATAAGAAAACCTTTACTCAGAAAACTATAAAACACTGATGAAAGAAATCAAAGATGACACAAACAGATGGAGAGATATACCATGTTCTTGGAGAATGCAAGAATCAATATTGTGAAAGTGACTATACTACCCAAAGCAATCTACAGATTCAATGCAATCCTTATCAAATTACCAATGGCATTTTCTACAGAACTAGAAGAAAAAATCTTAAAATTTGTATGAAGACACAAAAGACCCCAAATAGCCAAAGCAGTCTTGATAGAAAAAAATGGAGCTGGAGGAATCAGACTCCCTGACTTCAGACTATACTACAAAGCTACAATAATCAAGACAATATGGTACTGGCACAAAAACAGAAATATAGATCAATGGAACAGGATAGAAAGCCGAGATAAACCCACGCACCTATGGTCAACTAATCTATGACAAAGGAGACAAGGATATACAATGGAGAAAAGACAGTCTCTTCAGTAAGTGATGCTGGGAAAACTGGACAGCTACACGTAAAAGAATGAAATTAGAACACTCCCTAACACCATACACAAAAATAAACTCAAAATGGATTAGAGGCCTAAATGTAAGACCGGACACTATAAAACTCTTAGAGGAAAACATAGGAAGAACACTCTTTGACATAAATCACAGCAGGATCTTTTTTGATCCACCTCCTAGAGTAATGGAAATAAAAACAAAAATAAACAAATGGGACCTAATGAAATTTAAAAGCTTTTGCAAAGCAAAGGAAACTACAAACAAGACAAAAAGACAACTCTCAGAATGGGAGAAAATATTTGCCAATGAATCAACAGACAAAGGATTAATCTCCAAAATATATAAACAGCTCATGCAGCTCAGTATTAAAAAAACAAACAACCCAATCAAAAAATGGGCAGGGGAAGCTTCCTTGGTGGTGCAGTGGTTAAGAATCCGCCTGCCAATGCAGGTGACACAGGTTCGAGCCCTGGTCCAGGAAGATCCCACATGCCACGGAGCAACAAAGCCCATGCGCCACAACTACTGAGCCTGTGCTCCAAAGCCCGTGAGCCACGACTCCTGAAGCCCGGGCACCCGGAGCCCGTGCTCTGCAACAAGAGAAGCCACCGTAATGAGAAGCCTGCACACCACAACGAAGAGTAGCCCCCGTTCACCGCAACTAGAGAAAGTACGCATGGCAACAAAGACCCAACACAGCCAAAAATAAATAAATAAAATAAATAATAATAAAATTAGAAAAAAAATGGGCAGAAGACCTAAACAGACATTTCTCCAAAGAAGACATACAGATGGCTGAGAAGCACATGAAAAGCTGCTCAACATCACTAATGATTAGAGAAATGCAAATCAAAACTACAATGAGGGGCTTCCCTGGTGGCGCAGTGGTTGAGAATCTGCCTGCCAATGCAGGGGACACGGGTTCGAGCCCTGGTCTGGGAAGATCCCACATGCCACGGAGCAACTGGGCCCGTGAGCCACAATTACTGAGCCTGCGCGTCTGGAGCCTGTGCTCCGCAACAAGAGAGGCCGCGATGGTGAGAGGCCCGCGCACCGCGATGAAGAGTGGTCCCCACTTGCCACAACTAGAGAAAGCCCTCGCACAGAAACGAAGACCCAACACAGTCATAAATAAATAAATAAAAGAACGTGAATTTCTTAAAAAAAAAAAAAAAAAAAAACTACAATGAGGTATCACCTCACACCAGTTAGAATGGGCTTCATCAGAACATCTATAAACAACAAATGCTGGAGAGGGTGTGGAGAAAAGGGAACCCTCTTGCAGTGTTGGTAGAAATGTAAATTGATACAGCCACTATGGAGAACAGTATGGAGGTTCCTTAAAAAACTAAAAATAGAATTACCATATGACCCAGCAATCCCACTACAGGGCATATACCCAGAGAAAACCATAATTCAAAAAGACATATGCACCCCAATGTTCATTGCAGCACTATTTACAATAACCAGGTCATGGCAGCAACCTAAATGCCCATCGACAAAGGAATGGATAAAGAAGATGTGGTACATATATACAATGGAATATTACTCAGCCATAAAAAGGAACAAAATTGGGTCATTTGTAGAGACGTGGATGGATCTAGAGACTGTCATAGAGAGTGAAGTAAGTCAGAAAGAGAAAAAATATCGTATATTAACGCATATATGTGGAACCTAGAAGAATGGTACAGATGAACCGGTTTGCAGGGCAGAAATAGTGACACAGATGTAGAGAACAAACGTATGGACACCAAGGAGGGAAAATGGCAGGGGGATGGTGGTGGTGGTGGGATGAATTGGGAGATTGGGATTGACATATATACACTAATATGTATAAAATAGATAACTAATAAGAACCTGCTATATGAAAATATTAAAAAATTCAAAAAAACATTAAAAATAGTATTTGCACATCATGACAGCACTATATGGGAAAATGAATACTTGCAAGTGGGCAAGACTGAAACATGACTCTGGGAGCTATACATAAAGTTGACAGTTACTCAGTTCCTTTTTCTATAAAGTTAAGTGCCTCATAAACACTGGCTATAGGCCTCAGATCATTGAACACAACCTTAAGCACGAATGGCACTCAACACAACAGCACTTAAAATTAAGGCTAAATAAGGCTAAGGGCTTTCATGGAAATGCAACCACCCTATGATGCGGAACATGGGGGATTTCTCCAGCACATCTCAGCATTCAAGTCAAGAACAGGAAGTGCAGGACTTTAATCAAAACCGAAAGTACAGAAGATAATTTGAGTTAGAATAAAATTACATTCTCTAGCTGGATTCCCACCAACAACAACACTCTCATTATTGTGTGTTGAGTTCCAAGTGCCCCGAAGCAGCAGCACCCACGGGTCCCACAGACAACCAGCATGATCCACCAGGCATGTGTGTGGACATATTTGCAGATAAATGTCCATTTGGCTTTGACTCTTCATTCCTATCTTGGCCCTCCTCCCGGCACCTGTGCTGGGTCTCCAGAGCTCAGTCTGAACAACTGGGTGCTGCCTTCCAAAGATGGCTCTGGATGTTCTTCCAAGGACACAAGAAACGGCCATGGGGCTTTTGGAATATAAAAACTTTTACGTGCCATGATACTGCTTAGAAAATGTGCTTTATGTTGATTTGAGATGCTAGTTGTTGTGCAGCCTCCAGAGATATCCAGAACAAGCCACTATTGGCCACAGGAAAGGAAGGTAAGCGGGACTGTGGGTAAGCAGCTACTATCCAACAGCTACTGAGCTTCCCTGTTTTGCTAATTGTATTATGGCTATTGTGGAGTGAAGACAGGAACTGCTACAGAGGAAAAATAGAAGTGGTCGAAGACATTCTGCTAAGTGAACACACGTCCTCCTGGATCAACCCCAGGCCTCAGCGTTCTCTCAGGTGCTGAAATGCCAACAAGTCTCCTGGAACGGGGCCCACACCACCTCCTGGGATTCCCTGACTTTTCCCAAGGGGACAGCCTGTCTATCTCACCAAAGCGTCCAAAGGGCAGGATCCGAGTCTCATATTTCTTAGCTTCTGCCACCGTAGACTCTGATTTGCATTAAATCATTGTTCTTTAAAAAAGTAATATGGCTTTAAACTATTAACTAAGCTGAAGTTTATTAGGAAAGAAATAATTAGCAAATTCATTATTTTCTTTCATGTCTCTTACAGATACTGTTTTCTTACTCAGCAAGTTCAATGTACTACATGAAAGGTGCTAGGGTTAGCATACTGCCCGACACAGGAGATGCTTAACAATATTTACCACACAAAAGGGGAAACTCTACTTACTTTAATTCATACCCCAGAACAAAACTAACATCTCGGACTAAGCTCCTGGGCAAACATTAAGATACGATGTATAAAATCAAAGCCAAATATATTTTGTTGACTTTTTTCTGTTTTGGACCACAGGGAAAACTGTATGTCGGACCCACATAGCTGCACACTTTGCCTAAGTGTTCAGAGCCTCCTGTGCCTCTCCTCATTTGAAAGGAGAGAAGGAAGGAAGAATAATATAATATATTATGGTGACAGTGTGATTTAAAACAATGGATGAATAACAATTAGAGTGGAAATTAGTGGAAAAAAAGGATAGAAAATCAATAGAGAAAAATCAACAAAACCAAAAGTTGGCTCTTGGAAAATATCAACAAAATTAACAAAATTTCAGCTAGACTGACCAAGGAAAAAAAAAGAGAGAAGACTAAAGTTACCAAAATCAGGAATGAAAAAGGGGATATTACTAACAACACTACAGAAATAAGAAGTATTATAAATGAATGCTATGCACAACCGTATGCCAACAAATTAGAATTTAGATGAAATGCACATACTCCTAGACAGCCACAAACTAGCAAAACTGACTTAGGAAAAACAGAAAACCTGAAAAAAATTTATAACAAGAAAAGAGGTTGAATCAGTAATTTTAAAACTTCCCAGGAAAAAAACCTCATGCCTAGATGGCTTCACTGGTGAATTCTACCAAACGTTCAATGAATGAATACCAATTCTTCACAAACCCAAAAAAACAGAAGAGGAAGGAAAACTTCCCAATTCATTTTATAAGCCCAGTATTATCCTGATGATGAACACGTCACAAAAAAAGAAAACCAGAGACCAGTATCTCTTATGAATATAAGTACAAAAATCCTCAACAATATTCTAGCAAAGTAAATTCAGCAACATATAAAAAGGGCTATTGTACACCATGACCAAGTGAGTTTATCCCACAAATGCCAAGGGTGGCTTAACATCTGACAATCAATTCATGTAACACAGCATATCAATAGAATAAAATAAAATAAAAAACACATGACCATCTCGATAAATGCATGCTGTGGTCTGAAGGTGAAGTGTCCACCCAAACTTTGTATGTTGAAATCCTAACCTCTAAAGATGATGGTATTAGGAAGTGGGGCCTTTGGGAAGTGCTTAGATCATGAGAGTGAAGCCCTCATGAATGGAATTAGTGCCTTTATAAAAGAGGCTCCAGAGAGCTTGCTAACCCCCTTCTACCATGTTAGGACACAGTGAGAAGGCACCTGCTATGAACCAGGAGGAGAGCCCTCAGCAGCCACCACACCAAACCTGCTGGCACCATGATCTTGGACTTCAAGGCTCCAGAACTATAAGAAATAAATTTCTATTGTTTATAAACTATCCCCTCTATCATATTTGTTACTGCAGCTCAAATGGACTAAAACAATGCAGAAAAAGCATTTCACAAAATCCCACACCCCTTCATGATAAAAAAACACTCAACAAACTAGGAATGGAAGGGAACTTCCTCAAACAGCATCTGCCTGTGAAAACCCCATAGCTAACATCATATTTAATGGTGAAAGACTGGATGCTTTCCTCCTAAGATAGGAACAAGACAAGAATGTTCTCTCTCATCACTTCTATTCAGCATTGTACTAGAGGTTCTAACCAAGGCAATAAGGCAAGAAAAATAAATAAAAGGCATCCAGATTGGAAAGGAAGACATAAAACTATCTCTACTCACATACAACATGATCTCATATATAGAAAATCCTAAGAAATCTACTTAAAAACTATTAGAACTAATGAGTTCTGCAAGGCTGCAGGATACGAGAGCAATACAGAAAAATCAATTGTATATCTATACACTTGTCACAACTCAAAAATGAAACTTTAAAAATTCCTTTTACGGGGCTTCCCTGGTGGCACAGTGGTTAAAAATCCACCTGCCAATGCAGGAGACACGGGTTCGAGCCCTCGTCCGGGAAGATCCCACATGCCGCAGAGCAACTAACACTGTGGGCCACAACTACTGAGCCCACGCGCTTAGAGCCCATGCTCTGCAACAGGAGAAGCCACCGCAATGAGAAGCCCGTGCACCGCAACGAAGAGTAGCCCCCGCTCGCTGCAACTAGAGAAAGCCTGCATGCAGCAACGAAGACCCAATGCAGCCAAAAATGAATGAATGAATGAATTAGTTTTTTAAAAATTCCTTTTACAACAGCATTGAAAAGAAAACATTTGGGAATAAGCAACAAAAGAAGTATAAACCTCATACTCTGAAAACCATAAAGCATTGTTGAAAGAAATTAAGATCTAAATAAATGGAAAAGCATCCCATGTTCATGGTTCAGAAGACTTAATATTTTAACATGTCAAAACTCCCTAAACTGAGCTACAGAGTCAATGCAATCTCTATCAAAATTCCAGCTGACTTTCTGCAGAAACGAACAAGTTTATACTAAGATTCATAGGAAATGCAAGGAACCCGGAATAGCCAAAACCATCTTGAAACAAAGAGTAAAATTTGAGGATTCACACTTCCCAATTTCAAAACTTACTACACAAAGCTACAGCAATCAAGACAGTGTGGTACTGGCAAAAGGACAGACATATAAATCAATGGAATACAATCTAGAGTCCAGAAATAAACTTATACATCTATAGTCAATTGATTTTCAACAAGGGCACCAAAATAACTCGATGACGAAAGAATAATCTTTTCAACAAATGGTGCTTGAACAACTAGATAGATATCCACATGCAAAAGAATGAAGTACTGTATATACCATATGCAAAAATTAGCTCAAAGTTGATCAAAAACCTAAATGTAAGAGCTAAAACACTAAACCTCTTAGGAGAAAACATAGGATTATATCTTTGTGAACTTGCGTTAAGCAAAACCTTCTCAGATACAACACCAAAAGCATAAGAGACAAAAGAAAATAAAGATAAATTACACTCCATCTAAACTGAAAACTGCTGTACTTCAAATGACATAAAGAAAGTAAAACCTAAAGAATGGAAGAAAATATTTGCAAGTCATATGCTTAATAAGGGGCTAGTATCCAGAATATATGAAGAACTCTAACTACTCAAGAATAAAAAGACAAATAATCCAGTTTTAAAATGGGCAAAGGATTTAAATAGACATTTCTTCAAAGAAGATATGCCAATGCCCAATAAGCACATGAAAGATGCTCAACATAACTAATCATTAGGGCAATGCAACACAAGACCACAAAGTGATAATACCTCACCCCCATTAGGATGGCTACAATCAAAAAGACAGACAATAACAAGTGTTGACAAGGATGTGGAGAAACTAGAACCCTCATACACTGCTGGTGGGAATGTAAAATGGTGCAGTCAATTTGAAAAAGAGTTGGCAGTTCCTCCAAAAGTTAAACACAGAATTACTATAAGACCCAGCAATTCCACTTGCAGGTGTTTACCCAAGAAAAATAAAAATATACAACCACACAAAAACTTGCACACAGATATGCACAGCAGCATTATTCATAATGGCCCAAAGGTGGGAAAAAGGAAATGTCCATCAACTGGCAAATGAATAAACAAAATGTACTCTATACATACAATGGAATATTATTCAGCCATTAAAAGGAATGAAGTACTAATACCTCCACAACATGGATGAACCTTGAAAATATCATGTTAGGTTAAAGAAGCCAAACACAAAAGGCCACATTTTGTATGATTGCATTTACATGAAATTGTCCAGAATAAGCAAATCTGTACAGATAGCAAGCAGCTTAATGGTTGCCTGGGGCTGAAGGGGTTGGGGGGAAATAGGGAATGACAGCTAATGGGTGTGGGGTTTCTTTCTGGGGTGATGAAAATGTTCTGGAATGTGATAGTGGTGACAGTCACACAACTCTGAATATACTAAAAAACAGTGAATAATATACTTTAATGAGTGAATTATATCTCAATAAAGATGTTTGAAAATCAACATATGTATGTGCTTTATGTAAGACATAAAACTCATCTACCGTCTATATGCTGTTTGACGAGTTGCTTAATTTCTCTTGAGCTTCAGTTTGCTCCCTTGTAAAACGGGATTAAAAAAAAAAACAAAAAACCCACCTACCTTACAAAGTTCTTACAAGGGCAAAGGCACAAGCCTAACCCCCATAGAAAGCACTTGGAAGAGCCAGCACTTATTATCATACACCTACATTACATAGTTTCACATAAGCCGTCACTTTCTCCCTAAAAGGGATTTGTTCAAATTTCCTTACAGTTAATAGTGGAGCTTAGGGTCTTCAACTAATGACGTTAGTTTAGTGAGCAAGAGCTTTCAGAATTTAACTGGAATTCACTGTCGAAGCTGACTATGTAAGTTTTTCCTTTAAGTTTCTTCAGTCATGAGCCGTACCAAATTAAAAATCCCCACCCTCTTAACTATCATCATGCCCCAAAAGGAAAAGGAATGAGATTTCTACACGTCTCCTTGTGTGATAATGTAAGCCCACCGACTTTTCTTGTCCAAGCCCTCTTTGCCAGTCCACTGTCCTCCAGCTGCAGTCAAGGCGCAGCTGAGTGCGGGCTGCAGAGCCAGACAACCGGGCCCACTTCCGGACCCCTCACTAGCCTTGGGTGGATTACTCAACCCCTCTGAGCCTTGGTCCCTAGCGCACAGCCAGAGCTTCAGAAACTCTCACAGGGGCCTCCTGGGGAGGCCTCGGGCAAGAGGCTGCTAAGCAGCCCTCCATTCGCTTGAGAGAGTCAACCACCCTCATTCCTGTGCACCCTCAGACCGCCCTAGTCCTCTGCGGCTGTGGCCCGAGCTGGTTCTCCCACTCCGAGTCGGGGGTCGGGGGGAGGTAGCCATACAGGCCTGGTTCCTCAGGTGAGCCTGAGCCCCTGAGGGCTGAGGAGGAGCAGCTGAGAGGAGGCTCCCGGCTCTTCCCCTTGGATGCAAGGCTCTGGTTCACAGCGGGCCTCTAGCCGACAGGCACTGGCTTGAACGTGTGCCCGGTGGCCTCACCCAGCCTTGCCCCGGGCTGGGATGAGACCCCCAGGGTGGTTCCCTGTCAGGCTCCGGGCACTGCTGCTGCCTAGAACATCCTCTTCCTCTTGCCCAGATTTTGTGCTTTCACTGCTGGCACCCTAACCGGGGGCTGGCCCTGGAGTCAGGCATCATCTGCCACCCTCCACCCAACTCGATCCCAGGGCTTTCTCTCCCCTGCTAAGGTGCACTGACTGACCTTTGCATTTGTCCCCTTAAATTTTCATTCATTCTCCCAGCATCAGCAGGAAGGCCAAAAGATGTTGAACAGACCTCTCTGGCTAAGTGACAAATGACATAACCATAACACAAATCATTTCAACTGCACCAACCAACTTCAAGGCCCCGCTGAATATTAAAGGCAGTAGAGCTGATGGGTTAAGAGGCACTTAATAAAGTGCCTCTGCTGAGTAAACGCTGAAAGCGTGAAACAATCTCATCACTGGCAAAGTTACACAAGCAGTGAACTCCAGCTATTAGCAAGACGGTGGCACTGGGGCTGACTCACTCACACTCAGAAACACGTGCTTATCCTCTTCATCTGGATAAACTTGATTCTTTCTGGGTCACTGTTCCTAGAACAAAATAAAATTCTTACAGCTACCAGTGTGCCTGCTTCACGTTCTCACTCGTGGGATGGAAGGAATGAAGGAACGGACAGCAGAAAGTTACTGGCAAACAAAGCCTCAAGTGAAACAGCTGGTTTTATTGCTGGGGTGATAAGAATTTTTTTGTTTTTAATTATGCAACCAATACGTGTTCTTTGTAGAAAAATTGGAACATACATAAAAGAAGCTACATTCCCAGGATGATTATAATAACAGCAGCAGCAAGTATGGTAAATGTACTGCTCCCATTTACTAAGTGCCTTTGCTTTCTGATCTGTTCTCTGCTTCATTCTCCAGAATCCTGAAATGGAGGCACTTTCACTGAAAGAAGTAAAGGGGAAGGGTTAAGAATACAGGATTAAAGCAGACTGTGACTTTCTGGGTTGACATCCTGGTTCGACTACTGGGTCAGCAGGTGACTGAACCTCTCCACCTCTGTTTCCTCATCTGTGAAATGGGAATCACAATAGCACTCACCCCAGGGGACTGATGTGAGAATTAAATCTAAAACTTCACATAAAACACTTCAGCACGGTGCCTGGCAAAATAGCAAAATACCGCGTTTTGACAGGTGATGAACCAATTCGGCAAGGGTAAATTAAGCACCCAAGCTCACAACCTAACCTGCGATAGCACTGGACATTAACCTAACTGCCTCCAAGGCACAGGTGTAGGCAGCTGTTTCTCGTAATTAACAGAGGATCTCGATAAATATGAAAGCAGCAAAATATTCCCTGCCTTGTACTTTAATGACATCAATTATCAACTTCTTGACCCTGAAGCAGTTACATAATTTGTAGGACCCAGAGAAAAATCAAAATGCAAGGCCCCTTATTCAAAAAAAAAAAAAAAATTTAGAATTTCAAGACGATAACTGCAGAGCATTAAACCAAGCATGAGGGACTTCCCTGCCTGGTGGTCCAGTGGTTAAGACTCCACGCTTCCACTGCAGGGGGCACGGGTTCGATCCCCGGTCGGAGAACTAAGATCCTGCATGCCACACAGCGCAGCCAAAACAAAACAAAACACCAAGCACCAGCCACTTCTGAGCACAAGGCCCTGTGCAACTGCCAGGTCGCACACCCTTGAAGCCAGCCCCATGTCCACCCCTTCAATGGCCAAGTTTCAGGATCGAAATTGGATTGCGTGGTCATGACAGTCAAGCTTCCACGGTCAAGATGTTCTTCCTGAATACACTTCAACTATCCCTTCCCCAGAGAAAACAGGATCCTGTGGAATGACCTACAGTGATAACCAATAACAAAGTCAAAACCAAATAATTAGCACAGATGAATATTCTTTCCTGACCTCCTTGCCAGTCAAAGGCATTAAAGATCAATTTACTCCAAGACAACCTGCTGCAAAGTTATAATTCTCTAATCGCAAATGTCCTTAATGTTTTTCAAGGTAAGAGGCACAGCGAACTTTCGATGAACATGTCTATCACAGCTTGCAGGAAAAAGAAATAATTCAACCATGCCACATTGTAGATTATAAACCAAGACTTGGTCTTATCGAACAAGTTTTTCTATAAAGAAAGACTACGCTTCATTTAAACTCTTTTCCTCACTCCAATGAACAGAAAGCCTGCTGCTTTCAGAAATCAGTATTGAACGTGTGTGTGGTTTAAAGACAATGATGAACCTCTCTATCAAATAGGATTTTAGTTTTGTGACTTTCCTTGTACTTTATCTCAATATTTCGTAAGAAGTTGGGTGGCCCCGATACCGAGGAAGTGCAGAAGCAAAACATAGCAGACCTAAAAACAAGACTGTCCGGTCATTTTTAAAGTGTCCAAGGTGAGACTGAAAGCTGAGAGCAAAATCATGGAGGATTCTCTCTGAGCCACGTTTAGTAAGAGAAAGGGAATTAAATCATCAGGTATACTGCAATGCCTAATGGTGAATCATTTACTCTGGGGGCATGATCTAATTAAGAGCAATGACTCTTACAACGAAAGTTTATTCTGTCGGGATAGAGAATTTAAATGAAAAAAGAGCAACTTTTGACTTCCAGTGGGTGCTCAACAGACTTAAAAGGGAGACGTCAAGGTACAAGAACACACTTAGCAGTAACCGTTCATCAAATGGGGGGATGCTGACCTTGCTCAATTTTTGCCAACCATAAGAAAACCAATGCCCCTTTTCCTCTAAAATTTCTTGACAATTACAGCATCAAAATGGAGCCATTCAAAAACCAGAACTTTAGCACACTGGATAAAATGAAGTCAACCAGAACAATTATACCAAATAATTACAAATCCCCTTCCTAACTGCTAAGTCTGTTAGTTTGTAACTTGAGGATACCAATACCTCCCAGAATTGCTGGGATGCCTTTAAGGCAGGGTTTCTCAAGCGAAATGCTACTGACATTTTGGGACAGATAAATCTTAGGTGGGGAGGGGGGTGTCTTACGCATTTGTGCATTATAGGATATTGAGCAGCTTCCCTGGCCTCTACCCATTAGATTCCAGTAACACCCACTCCCCACTTGTAACTACCAAAAAAGTCTCCATTAATTACTAGATGTGTGGGATGAGGGATGAAATCACTCCCAACTGAGAACCACTGCTTATAAAGATGGGAATAAATAAAAGGTAAGGAATCAAAGCACTTTAGAACAGAAAGTGATTTTAAGGATGCTGTGCACCAGTGATTCTCAAACTTGACCTATTGATAATAGTCAAGTACAAGATTTGCCCACATGGGTATCAACACCTTCATTCTACAAATAAGTGGACGTGGGCCAGAGAAGGAAAATGCCTTGCCCAAGGTCACAGGGCAAGTTAGAACCTGGACTCCAAACCCAACCAAGCCCTTCCTTACAAAAAGGATGGGTGGGGTGACAGGTGTGTGTCGCTCATACGTTTTGGGGAGAGTCAGGCCTAATTGGTTAAGACGGTGCACGCTGGAGCCAGCTGGCCAGAGTTAAAAATCCTGATTTGGTATTTACTAGGTGAGGGACCTTGTGTAAGGCACATAACCTCTGAGAGCCTCAGTTTCCTTCTCTGTCAAATTTAACGATAGTACCTACCTCCTAGGGTTGTTGGAAAGGCTAAGAGAGATAATATATATAAAACCTCGACACAGGGCCTGGAACACATTAAACACTCAATACATGTTCTGTTGTTATTATTATTATTATTATTATTATTATTATTATTATTGTCCCACGACTGCAGAGTGGAAGGGGTCTGCGGGGCCCCGAGGGCAGAGGGCTGGAGATGGGCTCAGGGAGGCGATGCGACCCCCGACTCCCCCCTCCTCTCGCCGGGGGCGGACCCCCGCCTCGCCCCTCACCTGGCCCTGCAGCTCCTTCTCCAGCTGCCGGTAGTCGTTGTTCCAGACCAGGACGTGCAAAGGGAAGTGGCCGCTAGCGTCGCGGGCAGAGGACATGGCGAAGAGGCCGCAGCCGGGCCCTCACAGCCCGGTTGCCAAGCCTCAGCACCGGCAGGGTCTCCGGCGCCCGCCCGCCCGCCCGGCGGCCGGCGAGCGAGAGAACCAGGGGAGCGAGCGAGGGGCGCGGTACGAGGCAAGGGGGACTAGCTGGCCAGGTGAGGGGCACGCGCGGGAGGTCGGCGATCGCGGGCCGGGTCGGGGACGGGGTCGGCCGCGCCCACCCCGCCCCGCCGCGCTCCCGCCCGCGGTGACAGCTCCCGAACCGACTTCTGTGGGCAGAACTGCCCCAAACAGGGAAGTGCGGGGAGCGAACCACCGCGCGCCGTGGCGGGGGGGAGGAGAGGACAACCACCTGGTCCGGGGTCCGCCCAACCCCACACACCTGCAAGTCCACATCGGGAAACACAGTAATGCCCAAAACAGAGCTAAAACTCTCTTCTTCAGCCCAGAATCTCTACATGGAAAACTCGGTCTACCCTTCATCACCCCCTTTCCCCCTGCTCCAGCTTTCTCATATGGTTCGGTCCACAACTGGGCCTCTTCCACCGGCTCTGTGGTCACGGGGTGACAACAGGCGCCTGGACCAAACCATTCTAGTTACTGACTCCCTAGCCTTTTTGGACCTGGGCAGATGCTTCCACGATTGGTCAGGAGCCATTTTGGAAGTGGGCAACACCAAACAATTTTCAGGGGGGAATTATAAACTCTGGAGAAGTGGCATTAAATAGTTGCACAATAAGAGGATGGTTCTATCTCAGGATTTCTCAACTTCAGCACATTTTGAAGCACATAATTTTTTTTTTTTTTTTTTTTGCTATTCTGGTAGCTCTGATTCTTTTTAATTTAATTTATTTATTTTTTACTTTTCTTTATTTTTATTTTTTATACAATTTTAAAAAGTTGCTCTCCGGGGCTTCTCTGGTGGCGCAGTCGTTAAGAATCCGCCTGCCAATGCAGGGGACACCGGTTCGATCCCTGGTCTGGGAAGATCCCACATGCCACGGAGCAACTAAGCCCGTGTGCTGCAACTACTGAGCCTGTGCTCTAGAGCCCGCGAGCCACAACTACTGAGCCCGCGTGCCACAACTACTGAAGCCCGCACGCCTAGAGCCCGTGCTCCGCAATGAGAAGCCACCACAATGAGAAGCCCATGCACTGCAACGAAGAGTAGCCCCCACTCGCTGCAACTAGAGAAAGCCCGCGTGCAGCAGCGAAGACCCAACACAGCCAAAAATAAATAAATAAAAATTTTTTTTAAAAAGTTGCTTTCCATTTACATTTTTTACTGAATACTGGCTATATTCCCAGTGTTGTACAATACATCCTTGAGTCTAACACCCAATAGTTTGTGCCTCCTCCCCTACCCTTATATTACCCCTCTCCCCCTCTCCCCAGTGGTAACCAGTAGTTTGCTCTCTATATCTGTGAATCTGCTTCTTTTTTGTTATATTTACAACTTTGTTGTATTTTTTAGATTCCACGTATAAGTGATATCATACAGTATTTATCTTTCTCTGACTTATTTCACTTAGCATAATGACCTCCAAGTCCATCCATGTTGCTGCAAATGGCAAAATTTCATTTTTTTTAATGGCTGAGTAGTATTCCATTGTTGAATACTACATAAAGGGAACATACCTCAACATAATAAAGGCCATATATGACAAACCCACAGCTAACATCATACTTAATGGTGAAAAGCTGAAAGCATTCCCTCTGAAATCAGGAACAAGACAAGGATGCCCACTCTCACCACTTTTATTCAACATAGTTTTGGAAGTCCTAGCCACGGCAATCAGAGAAGAAAAAGAAATAAAAGTAACCCAAATTGGAAAGGAAGATGTGAACCACATAATTCTTTCTGTGGGACTTGTCCTGTGCCTTGTAGGGTGTTGAGCAGCATCCCTGGCCATTCTATCCACTGGATGCCAGTAACACTACCCCCAAAATGTCTCCAGACATTGCCAAATGTCCCCTGGAGGATGAAAATCCACCCCCCACCCCTCACTGAGAAGCACTGTTCTACCTGAACTCCAAACTGGGTTATGATTCAAAGTTACCTAAGGTGGTGGTTTATTCCACATATGAATGTCATCTATTTTTGAAGCTAACCATTTGAACTTGGGGTTATGGCCAAAAGGACTAATAGATAATACTTAGACTTGACCACAGTCAGCCACTATTAAGTTCATTTTTTGGGTTTCAACCTAAGGCACTATAACTCCTTGATTCAATGAAGAACCAAGTCAACTTACAGCTACTCACCAGCCTGAGCTTTCTGCACAGCTGGCTACAACTAGACCACATAACTGGGCAAAGTTATTTAATGCATCCTGAAAGCATACCCTCTGCCTTCCCTGCTCGTGCACATCCAGCTTTTCAGATTCCTGAAACAACAGCTGTTCAAGAATCCTGGCCTAATCCATTCTCCACATGTGTTGAGTCCAGAAGATTTGTTAGTCTGCAAACCAAAACAGGATGCAGGAGCATCAGGATGGAACCCAGAGGCTCTAACTGTGGAATGTGTGGGAATTATGTGGTTATGCCCATACCACACATTTATAAAAATGGAGAGATGAACCAAAGACCAGTGCTTCTGAGACCTCTTCCAGGACTTCTATCTTTTCAGAAGCCTTGTGCAATTTAATTTTCTCTTCATCATCCTATGTTTATTGAACATTTCTCTTAATTCATTAGTCGGAAAACTCCACGATGACTGCTCACCAGAGTACCTAAAGTTAAAACAGTACCTGGCCCACAATAGGCATGGAATATTTGCTGAAGGGAGATCATGGTTGTGTTTACATATAATACATACAATATTCATTAGCATTAGGGTCACATCTCTGCTCTTCTTCACACTGCTTAAACTCATATCATTGTGTTTATCTCACACCATCCTGTGAGTTAGATTATCTATTCTTATCCTCAAGACAAAAAAAAATACTTGTGATTAGAAAATAATAGTGATATCAAATTCTAGGGCTTCCCTGGTGGCGCAGTGGTTAAGAATCTGCCTGCCAATGCAGGGGACACGGGTTTGAGCCCTGGTCTGGGAAGATCCCACATGCCACGGAGCAACTAAGCCCGTGCGCCAACACTGCTGAGCCTGCGCTCTGGAGCCCGCTAGCCACAACTACTGAGTCTGCAAGCCACAACTACTGAAGCCCGCATGCCTAGAGCCCATGCTACACAATAAGAGAAGCCACCGCAATGAGAAGCCCGCGCACCGCAAGGAAGAGTAGCCCCCGCTCACCGCAACTGGACAAAGCCCGTGCGCAGCAACAAAGACCCAAGTCAGCCAAAAAAAAAAAAAAAATTCCAATAATAATAGGAGCTACTATTATTGAGGGCTTACTATGGGGCAGGCACACCACACTCTTCTGTAAATTATCCCATTTGTCCTGTCCTTAGCCAGACAGTAAATATTTAGCTTTGCACGTCATATATGTTTTGTTGAATATTCTTCATCCTATCCCTCCTCTCCTTTTTCTTCTTCACAACCCTTTAAAAATGTAAAAATCATTTTTAAGTAACAGGCTATACAAAAGCAAATCATGGGCTACGGGTAGATACACATTATCTCCATTTTGCAGATGAGATTAAAACTGCAGCATAAGGAAACATGTAACATATTCCTGTTTTACTTATTGTAGATCTAGTGCAGTTGAATGTAAGCTCCATAAAGACAGGAAATTTCGTCTTCTTGGCTCACTGCTCCTTCTCCAGTGCCTGGAGCAGTGTGTGGAACATAGTAGATGCTGAATAAATATTTGCTGAATAAAGGAATGCATAAATAAGTGAACTTGGCCAAAGTTATGCTAAATGACTTGACTATTGATTGCCTCAGGAAGGTCTCTTCCAGAGAGGGAGACACCAAATCAAGGAAATTTGGAAGTAGGACACAAGACACCTGCCCTCACTCAAGATGGCGACAAGGCAGCGTGCCCTTTCCGGTCACATGACCTGCCCGTCGCCGAAGGGCGCCTCCCCGCGCGTGCGTGCTGCGCCGCGGCTGTGAGGCGCTGAGGGGAGAGGCGCCGCAGCCAGCACCACCGTGGGGACCCGTTAGAGCGGAAGCGCCGCCGCCGCCGCCTTCGCTGTCCCGGGCCACCAGGTTCCCGGCAGGTGGGAGGCGGGAGCCATGTCGAAGCGGCTCCGGAGCAGCGAGGTGTGCGCTGACTGCAGCGGGCCGGGTGAGTCGCACCAGCCGGGCCCGCTCCCTTCAGCTCTCCTGGCCGGGACCCCTGTCCCGGGGCCGCCCCCTCGGGCCGGGCGGGTCCCGGCTGTCGAGCTCTGCACCCTATGCCTGGGGTCGGGACGAGGAGGAACCTCGGCGGCCTTGGGGCGGGACCGTCCCGGGCCTGTCAGAGCCGGAGCGGGCAGGGGGTCGCCGCCCTCCCGTCCCTTCCTTCCCTCTCGTCCCCTCTGTCCCAGGCCGGGCGGGGAAACGGCGGGGTCGGGGCCGCTTTCCCAACAGGAAGGGGCTTGGGCAATCCGCAGGAAGGCCAGTTACAGAAGTGAAATGCGAGCGTCCTCCCGGCTGCGGCCCCCAGAGGCTGCAGGTGTCAGCCCCCTCCCCACAGCTACCCAGACTCCCGCCCCAGGAGGGGGCCCTGGGGCCCTGCCCGGAGTGGGCGACACTCGCCGCTTCCCTCCACTGGGACTCGCCAGAGGACCCCCATGGATGAGTTCCCCGCTCCTGACATCCCTACTCCCACTCCACCGCGGAGAATCTCCAGGATGTCGGGGTCTTGCAAATGATCCCAGCACTTAGGAGGCAATGCTGGTTTCAAGTTCTGAGATCTGAACGAGCTGAGTTCAAACTAAATTTTGCCTCTGGGTGACCTTGGGCTAGTGACTTCATTTGGCCGAGTCTTGATTTCCTCATTTTTCCGATGAGGATAATTGGGAGTACAGTGCTCAGAGGTAGGGAGACTCAATGAGGATCATCTCATTTAAGGCGGTTTTTTTCCTTTTTTTCTTTTTTGTATTGTGTACAGAACCTTTACAGTCCCTTAAAGCTATAGTTGAATTTCTAAATCATACATTAATCACAGCTTACAAAGCAAACACACACCAAATCACGGGCAAGTATACCCATTTGTGCATTCAGGCAGTAGAGGCATATGGGAGCATTGAAAGGCCAAAACCATTCCTCCCATGCATAGTTTTCAGATTTAGAGTTCAGATCCATCTTAGCGGTTGGAACTGGGTTGACAGGTCTCTATGCTGTTTTCAGTGTTTGGATTTATCTGCTTTGAATTTGAAGTAATTCAAAAGGTAAGATGGCTTCTTTGGCGCAATAGCGTCCAATAAACGATCTTAACGAAAGGAGCACCAGTGTTTTTGCAACTGTTCGGAACTTCATCTTGTCCTATGGAAGTGGAGACTGATTTTAAATAGTATTATGATAACTCAAACCTTATGTGGTTATTTCATGGCCTGTATACTGTAAGTGGGGTTACCAGCTTCCTTTGAAGATAGGGAGACGGGTGGAGGAGTTTAAAAAGAAGTGTTTCAGAAACCAAGTTAGTGTGTTATACGAACTCCATTGTATTCTCTAAAAATGTTATTTGTTCCACTTCCTTATTTTCTTGCCTGTTTTCAGTTGAACTTTCTGTGATGTTTGATTCACATGAATTTAGATTCAAACTTCCTGTTGAAATGCATTTTCTTTGCTTCTCAGTGGATGGTATGGGGCAAAGGAAAACTGCATCTCCATTGCCACACTAAATACTCAACTAAATAATAAATACTGTCTTGCACTTCTCTGGCGTTTTGTGCATTTCAGAACATTTTCTCTTCCATTGTATCTTTTTAGTTGTTGTCTCATATGCCTAATCTACAGAGACTTGAGTCACTTCCTTCCTGTTGTGAATATAATTAGGCTACCTTGCAATGTTCTGAACTTGAGCAGCTGGGAATTTGTGCTGCCTTTTCTGCAAAGCCCTAGTGAAAGAGTTACCTTTAGGGTTGGGGATCCCTTTGAGATTCTTTTTTTTTTTTTTTTTTCTAATTTATTTATTTATTTTTGGCTGTGTTGGGTCTTCATTGCTGTGCGCAGGCTTTCTCTAGTTGCAGTGAGCGGGGGCTACTCTTCATTGCGGTGCTCGGGCTTCTCGTTGCGGTGGCTTCTTGTTGCGGTGGCTTCTCTTGTGCGGAGCACGGGCCCTAGGGGAGCGGGCTTCAGTAGTTGCGGCACGTGGGCTCAGTAGTTGTGGTTCGCGGGCTCTCGAGCGCAGGCTCAGTAGTTGTGGTGCACAGGCTTAGTTGCTCCGTGGCATGTGGGATCTTCCCAGACCAGAGATCGAACCTGTGTCCCCTGCATTGGCAGGTGGATTCTTAACCACTGTGCCACCAGGGAAGTGACCCTTTTGAGATTCTGATGAATGCTCAGGCCTTTTTCCCAGAAAATGCACACATGCTTAACTCTTTCACACAGAATTTATGTTAAGATTTCTCAGAGGGGTTATAGACATTTCTGAAGCCCATTGGTTGTGTTCCTAGAACCCAGGTTAAGAAGCCCTGGAATAAAATGTTCAGATAAACTGGAAGGGCTTCACCCACCCTCAGTCATACAAACTCGATTTGGATTTTACTGTGTTGTTAACATTCTGATATTCTCTCCATGGGATTCTGATTCATGATGTTAAGGTGATTAATATAGAGCCTTGCTTAGTGTGTGTTAAATCCTTGTTGTCTTGTTCCTGTTTAATTTCCTCCAAGAAGATTGTGAATCCTCTGAATGATATGTGAAAAGCAAAGGTAATCTTCAAAACGAATAGTCTTTTTGTATGTGTGTCATTAGTCGTAGTACCATACTGCAAAAAGCAAAGTTGTTATGTATCTTTGCAGGGATCCTTCATCTTGGTGTTTCCAATCTTTGTTTTTTAGAATGGCTTAGTAGTACTGACATAGTTGTACTTCATTGAATAATTTTCTGTTTTATTTCATGGCAAACATTTGACTAACTATGATCAAATCTTAGTATTCAATAAATAGTTTACCTTTTTTTTTAAAGTGAATCTAGTTCATATCCTACTCTGAGTTCAACTACCTGAAAACTCCACTGAGATTTTTCACTGTAGTAAGACAGGGTTCATGTGAAACACTCAGTGTTTCATGTATTAGGAATCAAAAACTTTCTCTAGTGGCCATGATTTCAGTGGACTCTTGAAAATATTTGAATGGTACTTAACAAAATAATTTGGAAATATTACTATATGCAAGGAACTTCACTTACTCTTTATATCCTCACCACCCTGAGATGTGTTGTTCTTCCCATTTGATCCATGATGAGGACCCTCAGAGAAATAACTTGCCTGAGATCATTGTGCAAGAAGTGGCAGAGTTGGGGTTCAAACCCTGGACTGCTTGTCTCCAGAGCCAACCCTCTTAACCACTACACTCTTTGACTCCCAGTTTGTCTTTGATTGAAATCCCATAACTTTTCATTATATGGTTGGAAGGGGTTTGAATAAACTGTTAGAAATGGTAAAGATGGTGTACATGCATTTTAGAGATTTTTGTGGACATTGAAGAATTTTTAAATATACCCCTTAAGCCAGGCAGCTTGAGCGGCACCTATTGTCACCCCATCATGAGTCTGATGAAATGTAGAAGGTCTGTCTGTATTTTGAGTTTCTAAATATTCAGTTTACTTTCACAGTGTGAGTTATTCTTACTGCTTACCAAGTGTGAATTATTCCTTGTTTCAAGGGATGTCTAATGAAGCTCTGTGGGACTTCACAGGAAAAAAAGTATTGTGCACACACCAAAAATATTACTCACTTGTATTTTACATCTTTGCTTATGTGAAGCCGCTGTTTTTACAGCTCTGTCCTTTCAGATCAGTGGCGAGATCAGACTCAACAGTTTATTTAAAATACCTAATGGATATGGCAGCACATTTCCTAGTGCAGGAGGTCAGGTTTCCCAGTCTGTGTTCAGAACCATAGCAGCTGAGCAGTTGTATAGTTGTGTCACTTGCAGCTTTCTGCTAAGCCCAGTGGCATGTAGATGTGTAGCAGTTGTAGGGTGGCTGTCTTTTCACCATTCACTTCACATAATGCTGTGTGGATTGTTCATTGACACAGTTATGTTATCTTGCTACTTGTGGAGTTGGATTCGAAATGATTCAGGTGAATCCTCTCAATTTGCTTCTCTTACGTTGATTGAAGGAGCACACATCTGAGATGGTAGATCTCATTAGGGCATCAGACAAACTCGCCAGCTTGATATGTTGACTAGCATACTAAAACAACAGAAATGTCTTGTTTTTCTGAAAAACCAAACCTCAGTCATCTTTTGCCATCTGGCGGAATAGCAACCACCTGGTATCCTTGCCACTGATCTCATTCTTCTTTCCAGATCCTTCCTGGGCATCAGTAAATAGGGGAACTTTTATATGTGACGAGTGCTGCAGTGTCCATCGGAGTCTAGGGCGCCATATCTCTCAAGTAAGGCATCTTAAACACACACCGTGGCCTCCAACGTTGCTTCAGGTAAAGAATAAGAATTCTGCTCATGGTTTGTAATTTAAGTTTTTAGGGTTCACTGTTTTAGCACTAAAATTATACTTCTTAAATCTTACAAAAAGGTTTGACTCATAATTGAGCAGAGGTGCCATGCTTATTGATGCTATATATAATTATTGAATTCATCATTTAAGATTCTTTTCCCTCCTAATGTAAATCTTGTCCCAAAATCTGAACTATAGGTAGACAGTCATTAGAATTTCTTGCTAATATTTCACTGCTGA
This sequence comes from Balaenoptera acutorostrata, assembly GCF_949987535.1. NCBI lineage: Eukaryota > Metazoa > Chordata > Mammalia > Artiodactyla > Balaenopteridae > Balaenoptera > Balaenoptera acutorostrata. The sequence goes on along the minus strand of NC_080076.1, from coordinate 75,267,356 downwards.
CTTTCTAGAATGTCACCAGAAATTGTTTTTAAACCGTCTGTCTTTTCCACATACCATGATGAATGTTTCTGAACGTGACTGCCTTAGAAATTTTTCATTAAGTTGTCCACTTTGATAGAAGCATGGACTGGGATTCCTCAGAAATTTCTGAAACATCTGATTTAAGTTCTCTTAAAGTTCTTGTAACCTGTTAGAGACAATTAAGTTCTGTTTTGATTGAATGCCTAACACCCTACTAAGTGTTCAGGGGGCCCTTTGTTTTATTTGGGGGTCCATTGTCATGTCACCGGTGCTTCTATTTTGGGGTACACATTCTTCGAGTTCTGTTGGAACTCAGACTTACACATGTGTTTCGCCTTCATTTGTTTTGAGTACATATTTTACTAAATCTGTGCCAGCTGCACAACATGTCCTTAAAACTTGCCTGTGTGTACCAAAGGATCAGAGCAAGTGAGTGTGGATCTCTGATGTGACAATATCTTCACTAACGTAAAAAACAGATGGGGCCATGTCAGGAGTCATGCTTTGAAATGAAATTGGGAGACATGGTTTATTAATAACTTTTGCTGAGAAGTTTCTAACAGCTCATTCTCAATGAGAAAATGGATGTTTACTGCTGTCAGATTATACAGAGTACTCATTATATTATAGGATCTGAATAAAGTTCAGAGATGAGTAGTTTAAAATGCCAGATTTGACCCTAAAACAACAATTCCCGGAGTATGGCACGTGAATCACCAGTGGTACTCAAGGTAGATATAGGTAATACTCAAATATTTATTTAAATGGTTGCCTAAAACTGTAACTAGCACATCAAATTATAATTGCTAGTGAAAGTTTTAGAAAGTAAGTGGAGTTAAAGAAAAATATTAAGAATCTTGAAAATAGTATTTGGATGCTCAGGCTTGGGAAATACCTTCCTAAAGTGTCAAAGTACTCTTTCTTCATCATCTATAAGAAAATGTAATCAAACCCATTTAAGTACTTAGCTATCCTGCTGGTCAAACCTGAATCCTGTGTACAGGTTCATCTTTCTCGTTCTAAAACAGAAGATAGTGACGTGTGTGATTTCCCAGTCATGCTAGTGTTTGTGATAGGGCTTTGTTTTCCCAGTTCAGTCACTGGTTCCCACTGGATGTTTGCAGAAAGAAATTTAAATATGATTTTATACTGCTTGGTTTTAGATGGTTGAAACCTTGTATAATAATGGTGCTAATTCTATATGGGAGCATTCTTTGCTGGACCCTGCCTCTCTTATCAGTGGAAGACGCAAAGCTAATCCACAGGATAAAGTACAGTGAGTGAAATGTTTATAAATACTCTTATTTCTTCGTAACCCCTGGGGCCCGCTGAAAGGAGTGCAGCTGTTTTTGACCAGCCCCTACAGGGGCAGCACGGGAGGGTGTCACCCAGTTTTGCATTGACCTCTTTGCTATTAGGAATGCAGAACAAAGCCAGGCATGGGACCAGCTCTTTTGCATGGTTACCCAGCACAATTCAGTGGTTTCTCCGGTTTAAGACTAAGGCTTGGTGGCTTTTGATGTAATCAGATTTGAGCTTTGGCACTCAAACAGTAGGCAGTCAGACCAGAAATCTCGGTTCTGGCCTCTAGTCTGCCTGATGCCTCACTTATAAGATGGGATGAAGAGCTGCTTCCTCGCAAGGTTGCTAGGTCAATTAAGAAAATTACACAGAGCAGAAAGATGCTGTAAAAAGCAGGTATTCTGCAGTCCTGGCCATTATAATGACTAATGTATGTTTTCAGACTTCAGGCCTGACAACACACTGCTGAAACTTACTTCAGTATTGTTCATTCTATTCTTGAGTGGGGGATGTGGGTCACTTCCTCTTCTTTTTACAGTCTGAAGAATGGGGAATGTCGTATCTGAACTGCAAGTGAACTGTTTTCTTTTTTGTTTTCGAACCAGCCCTAATAAAGCAGAATTCATCAGAGCAAAGTATCAGATGTTAGCATTTGTCCACCGCTTGCCCTGCCGGGATGACGATAGTGTGACTGCCAAAGATCTTAGTAAGGTGGGTCACACCTTTTAAAATCCCTAAAATTGCTGGATGAAGCAGCATATCGTCTCATTTGAAAAAAACTTAGAAGAAAAGAAAAACAAAAACTCCTTTCTGTACACTAAATAATTAGTAACAGCTTTTTTTGCAGTTGGTTTCTTCTTTCATCTTACTTCAAATGGCAACCATTCATGTTAGTGGAGGTATAAGGAGCAGAGGAACAAATAAGTATCCAGAAAACTATTTGCGTTTTTCAGATATGGTTCTAAAATTGTATTTCTGTAAGTTTTTGTTTGTTTAGCTTTGAAATAGGAGCCATCTCAGAGTTTGTTTCTAGGAGGGACTAGAAGGTTTGTGGGGCTTCTGCGGGCTTCTAGGTTGCCTGCTGAGTGGGATCTTCAGGAAGCAGGGTGTGACTCAAAGCTGTAGTACACAGGATGGTTTATTAAACTTGCAAAATGAGTAGATGGTTTTCTTTATGTGAGCCTTTACATGTTTTTGAGAGACGCCATGAAAATACATATCCTTCTTTTCAGAGCACTGCTTTTGGCAAATGCTCACACAGATCATAGGCACTCATAATTCAGAATTTTAAACTTTACATGGAAATGTATATGATTGTTACTTCCATTTATTAATAAGACTTGGTATGTGTTTTTTACCACAATTTTAAAAAATAAAATTAATTAAAAAATAAGACTTGGATACAGATGTTAGTGTAGATTTCTCCATTGCTATGATAAGAGTTATTGCATTTTGGACAATTCTAGGTTAGACTTGAAGGAAGGCAGCTCATCTTCTGAATGTATAAGGGCATTTCTGTAGTGGTACAGAATTTGGTATAGCACAGGCCTATTTCCCACCCTGAAAGACTTCATTAAATCATTGTATACAAGCCCAAGAATACTGTTGTGGAGAGGGTGTGATATAAGGCAGAATCCTGTGATTTACACGGTATAGGATATGAAGCTCTAAAGCCCTAGGTTCAATAATAACAACAAATAACAACATCAACAATAATAATAGCAGCTATATTCTTTGAGCATTTCCTGTGTACCAGGCTCCATGCTTTGTTATATCATTGAGTCCTCATAGTAACCTTGTGAAGAGGTGGCATTATTATCACCATTTTAGAGATAAGGAAACTGAGGTTCAGATTGCTTAAAGAACTTCCTCAAGGTCACACAGCTTGAGGGGTGTATGGTTTGAAATTCAGACTGAGCCATGCTCAGCCACCTCTTCACACTCCCTCTCACTCAAGGTCTGGTTGTGCCACTTAGATGATGCATTTGGGCAGGTCAGCCTTCCCAGCCCTAGTTTCCTGTCAGGAAAATGGGCCTGACCCTGCCTTAGAGCCCAGGGATGGTTGTGACCAGCAAGGGAGAGACTGCTTCATCCACCTTACTGAGCTAAATAAAGATGATGTAGTACTACTATAATGTGTATTAAAATAGTCTGCCAGCTGCTCTGCTACGTCATTCTTTACATTTTTAACAAATATTCTTTCTTGTGTGTGTATTTTTCAGCAACTCCATTCAAGCGTGAGAACAGGGAATCTTGAAACCTGTTTGAGGCTATTATCTTTAGGAGCACAAGCCAACTTTTTTCACCCTGTAAGAAAGCATGAATTGATTCAGATATTAAATTGAAACTAAATGGGTTGCATTCATGTAGCCTTTAGTTTATTTAATTTGCTTCTTTTTGTATACTTTTTATTAATGATTCTTAGGAGAAAGGAAACACCCCACTCCATGTTGCCTCCAAAGCAGGGCAGATTTTACAGGCGGAATTATTGGCAGTATATGGAGCAGACCCAGGCACACAAGATGCGAGTGGGAAAACTCCTGTTGATTATGCAAGGTAAGAGACTAGATTCTTGTCATCTCTCTCTGTTTGGGATTATTTCTGTTGTGTATGATTCATTGTTAAGTGGCTAAATTGTGTATGATTAACATTTAACCCCTTCAGAGGTTTGCATGCTATTATTTTGCAGATGAAGGTGTTTCAAACGCATATGATCTTAGAGCCAGCTAAAGTCAGGGAGGGTAGAACCATTAACCGTTGTGCTTAGCTTCCAGTCTTTCATTTCTTTTTATCCTTTAAACGCGGTGGTATTTGAGCCATAGTTGGAGTACAAATCAAGTATGAAGAATTGCAGAACCCACTCCTCAGTTTTTTAATAGTTTTAGTCATTGCTTGAACTTAGAAACAAATCTATATGGATAGATATGTGGTTAAACAAGTATAGTAAAATGTTAATTGCAGGATTTAGGTAGTGGACATCTGGGTGCTTGCTATAAAATTCTTTAACTTTTTCTTTGTTTCAAAATTTTGGCTGTGAAGTGCTGGAAAATAAATAAATACATCCATAGATTAGTCTTGAATATCATTTAAATGATAGAAGATGGATCATCTTTCCTTCTTTTTCCAAATTAACTTTATTAACTGCAAAGAATTATACTCTGCGGAGGATAAAATGACAAATGACAACTTGAAAATGGCAAGTGAAATGACAGAACTCTGCCCTCCTAGAATTTACTCTCTCAGGGAGGAGAGGGTTCCTAAATGCAGGTAAGAGTTAAATGAGGCACAATAATGTAGAACTCATTACCAAAATGGATGCATATATAGGATTTCCTCACTGTGGCCCAAATCATTAAGAAATGTCTTTAGTTGGTCTTTGAAGAGTGGATTGGATTTGGGCGTGTGAAGAGGAGCTAAGGTGTTCCAGGTGAGAAGAAGGGCGTGGGTCAAGTTCAGGAGGGAGGGATGGACGGGGCATGTTCGGCACAGCAGGAGACCTAGTTGGATAGAGCAGAGTGTGTCTGGGAATAAGAGCTAAGGTACTGAGGAATACAGTATTTCATCAGGTCTAACACTCCACTGTTTATATGGGTCATCATTATTTCATATACCATTAAAAAGGAAAAGACTCAACCAATTAAATGATGATGTACTATCAACTGTAGGATACTTCCTGATTTCACAGATGTTAAAAAATGAGAAAAAAAGATGCGCATCACAGAAATCAAAGATGTGTGGGTAGGTTGGAGAATATTTTTGTAGTGCCTTGTATGTGGGAAGAGAAACTGGCAGAAACTAGACTTCATCTTTTAAGGGGAACAGAGCCCTCAATAAATGATACTTATCACTTATCTTGGAATTTCCTCATGTACCTTGCACATAATAGTCTCTCAGGGTAATGATTTATTTATATGCCTTGTTACTAAAAGGATTTCAGGCAGCTTAAATATTTGTTTCAAAGGCAAAATTAATATTTTCTGTGATGGAAATTAAAGACAAGGAGGTGTGAGCTATGCATTAGGTTGGTCTGTCTCTCCCTGAATCAAAGGCCTTGAAGTAGTTACTGAACTCTAATCCAGAAGTCAGGCTGGCTGCATGAGAAGCATCTAGGGGAAGGACCTTTTTCAAAATATTAATGTCCACACTGCTCCCGTTTTTATTGATTCAGAATTTCCAAGGGTGGGTCCTGGACATCTGTATAATTTTTTAAGCATGCTAGTTAATTTTTGAGAACCTCTACCCTTGACCATTTATTAATTTTATTTTCTACCTCATTAGATGAAGTTATTCTTTGTCCCTCTCGTAAGTCCTTGAATTCCTTATTAAGTACTCTGTCTTATAAATTAATAAAGGAAAGGCGATAGTTGAGATTGTGAAAACAGTTTTTATAAAGGTGGGAATCGAAGTAGACCTTGACAGTTTACCTCACACAAAAAGGTTGATTATTCTAAAAAGTCACGTTTGATAAATCACTCAGGTATCTCAGGGGACGTCTCTGTACTTTTCTATTCTAGCTCCAGTGGCCAGCGAGCAATATAAATGGTACTTTGTTTTCTCTTGGTAGGCAAGGAGGGCACCATGAGCTGGCAGAACGCCTCGTAGAAATACAGTATGAGCTGACTGACAGACTAGCCTTCTATCTGTGTGGCAGGAAACCAGGTGAGTTGAAAGGACAGCAGCCTCTCCACACCTCCAGACAGTCAGTCTCTGGAAAAACAAATTGGGACACTATTATTTACGATCTCTGCTTTAACATATCCTTGAGAAAATTGCAAATAAGGATTTCTATTTGCAATGATAGCTACAGCATTTTTTGTTATATGTGCAATATGTAACATCGGTCAAATCTTGAATTTTAGTTTTTAAAATTTTAGCTCTACAGTAGTGACTGTTTCAGGAATCAAAGAGCATAACTGAACCCAAACTGAACGTGCACCACGGTTCTTGTGATTAATGGGAGTAGGAATGGAAGAGCAAAGGATTAACTTTTGTAGTTATTTGCAGAATTCTGCTATCTAAGGAATGGGAAAAAGTAAAAAAGTGAACTTTACCATTAACCAGCTTTGCTCATGAGATAGAACTGGGGTCAGCAAACCATGGTCCATGGGCCAGATAAGCCTATCACCTGTTTTTTTTTAAATAAAGTTTTATTGCAAGATAGCCATGCCCATTCATTTACATATTATCTACAGCTGCTTTCACACTACAGCAGCAGAGTTGAGTAGGTTGAGTAGTTGCAACAGAGACCATACGGCCACAAAGCCCAAAATATTTACAGTCTGGCCCTTTGCAGAAAAAGTTTGCCAACCCTTGATATAGAATATCCACATACATGTATACAGTGGTTCTCCACCCTGGTTGTACAACAGAGTTAAGAGCCCTTGGTGTGGTTCCAGTTTGCAGTGAGATGGAATAAGCACACCCCCACCCCGTCTCTCCTGCTGAACACAATTATAAACTCTGGACCAAGTGCATGGAGTAGCTATCTGAGGACTGTAGCAGGTGGATTAGGGAACTCAGAGTACCATCAAGCTGGTGGTGAGTGTCCCCTTTATTTTGCTTCTGATATGGCATCCAGGACAGCCTAAAACCTGGAACTGCATAGCAGGTGCAAAGAAGCCTTCTCTGTGTGGTCTGAGGAGCAGGAAATGGGATTCCTACGGGACAGAGAATAGGGGAATTCCCCTGGGTATTTTTTCTCTTCCTTTTTTCCCCACCCTAGTCCCTAGGCAATCCTATGGCTTCAGTAGTGGCAACAGCAGTGACAGCACAGGTGCCTAAATCTCTGACCAAGAGCCTGAAGGGAATCCTGATTGCTTTTGTTTTTCTCTTTATTCTCTCACCACTTGGCCCCAGAGACAGAACCTCACCTGGTCAGGTGCCTGCTAGAACAAAATATTAACATTCTCCATAGAGTTTAAGGAAGATTCAGAGTCTCCACAACGTAATATGCAAAATGTCAGGGATACCACCCATAATTACTCCACATATGAAGAACCAGGAAAATCCCAAAGACTTGCATGGGAAAAGGTAGTTAACAGATGCCAACCCTAGATGACTCAGATGTTGGAATTATCAGATAAAGATTTTAAAACAGATAGTAACATCATGCTCTGAGAAGTAAGTGTGAACATTCTCGAAACAAATCTAATATAGAAAGTCTCCGCAGAGAAGTAGAAGATATAGAAAAAAACAGAACAGAAATGTTAGAATTAAAAAATCCAATAACTAAAATTTTAAAACTCACTGGTTGGGCTTAATAGCAGATGGAGATGGCAAAGAAAAGAGTGCATTGAAAATAGATCACTAGAAATAATCCAGTTTGAGCAACAGAGAGAAAAAAGAGTGGGAGGAAAAGAAACTGAGCAGAGCCTTAGGGACCTATGGGACAAAATCAAAACATTTGTATCATCACACTCCCAGAAAGAGATCATAAAGAATGTGACGCAGACAAAAATACTTGAAGAAATATTGGCTAAAAACTCTAAATTTGGCAAAAAGACGTAAGCTTACAATTCAAGAGTCTCAGAGAACTCCAAACAGGATAAACTCAAAAGAAATCATCACTCAGGCACATCAAAATCAAACTGCTAAAAAACCGAAGAAAGAAAATGTCTTGAAAGCAGCCGAGGAAAAAAATGACATACCATACAAAGGAACAATTATTTGTATGATTGTGGATTTCTCATCAGAAACCATGGAGATGAAAAGGAAGGAGAACAATTTTTTTTTTTTTTTGGCCGCACCACGGGGCATGCGGAACTTCCCCGACCAGGGATCAAACCTGCACCCCCTGCAGTGGAAGCGGGTGTCTTAAGCACTGGACCACCAGGGAAGCCCCAGTAGAACAATTTTTTTTTTTTTTTTTTTTTTAAGGATTTTCTTATTTATTTATTTATTTATTTTTGGCTGTGTTGGGTCTTCGGTTCGTGTGAGGGCTTTCTCCAGTTGCGGCAAGCGGGGGCCACTCTTCATCGCGGTGCGGGGACCGCTCTTCATCGCGGTGCGCGGGCCTTTCTCTATCGCGGCCCCTCCCGTCGCGGGGCACAGGCTCCAGACGCGCAGGCTCAGCAATTGTGGCTCACGGGCCCAGCTGCTCCGTGGCATGTGGGATCTTCCCAGACCAGGGCTCGAACCCGTGTCCCCTGCATTAGCAGGCAGATTCTCAACCACTGCGCCACCAGGGAAGCCCCAACAATATTTTTTAAGTGCTGAAAGAAAAGAACTGTCAACCTAGAACTCCATTTCCAGTGAAAATAACCTTCAAGAATGAAGGAAAAATAAAGACTTTTATTTTATAAATTTATTTTATTTATATTTTTTATTTTTGGCTGCATTGGGTCTTTGTTGCTGCACGCGGGCTTTTCTGTAGTTGCGGCAAGCAGGGGCTACTCTTTGTTGTGGTGTGCGGACTTCTCGTTGCAGTGGCTCCTCTTGTTGCGGAGCACAGGCTCTGGGTGCACGGGCTTCAGTAGTTGTGGCACGCAGGCTCAGTTGTTGTGGCTTGTGGGCTCTAGAGCATAGGCTCAGTAGTTGTGGCACACGGGCTTAGTTGTTCCACGGCATGTGGGATCTTCCCAGACCAGAGCTCGAACCTGTGTCCCCTGCATTGGCAGGCAGATTCTTAACCACTGTGCCACCAGGAAAGTCCCGAAAAAATAAAGTCATTTTAAGATGAAAGAAAATACGAGAATTAGTTGCTCTAACAGAAATACTAAAGAAAGTTCTTTGGGTGGAAGGGAATTGATACCAGAGGGAATCTTGGAACTTCAGAAATGAAAGAAGAACAACAGAAATGATAAGTATCTGGATAAATACAATAGGCTGTGTTTTCTTCTTGTTTTCTAAAATATGTATGACAGTTTAAAGCAAAAGTTATAGTATTGTATGGTGGGGTTTTCAGCATGTGTCAGTGTAATGCATTTGACAATTATAAAAGGGAGAGGGTAAAAGAAATATGGAGGTAAATATTTGCATTCTTCTTAAAATGGTAAAATACTGTTTCAAAGTAGATTGTAAAAAGTTATGTATATTTTAATCCCTAGCACTGAAAAAAGACTATACAGTGCTATATGGTCAGAAACTCTAGAGATAAATTAAAATGGAATGTTAAAAATTACCCAAATAATCAAAAGGTGTTTTGATTCAAAATATTCAAAAAAAGAGAGGAAAGGGGAGAGAGAGGAACAAAAAACTGAGGTCCAAATAGAAACTAAATAATAAATCATAGACTTAAATCCAAATGTAACAATAATTACATTAAATGTTAATGATCTAAACACACCAATTAAAAGCAGAGATTGTCAGAATGGATTAAAAAAAAAAAAAACAAGCCCTAACTGTATGCTGTGTCCAAGAAACCCACTTTAAATATAATGGTATAGGTAAGTTAAAAAGCAAAAAGGGGTAAAAAGATATACCATGCCAACACTAAGTAAAAGAAAGCTAGAGTGGCTATATTAATATCAAACAAAGTAGACTTCAGAGCAAAGAAAATTAGCAGGGATAGAGAGGGACACAACATGATAAAAGGGTCAACTCACTAAAAAAAATAACAATTCTAAATGGGTACACACCCAGCAATAGAGCTGCAAAATATAGGAAGCAAACTTTGATAGAACTGAAAGGAGAAAAGGTCAAATCCACAATTATTGTTGGAGACTCAACAGTCTTCATTTAGTTAATAGATAGAACTAGAGGTAGAAAATAAGCAAGGATATTGAACTGAAACCATCAACCAACTGCATCTGGTTGACATTTATAGCATCCTCTACCTAACAACATCAGAACGTATGTTCCTTTCAAGTACGCGGTCAGACATTCCAAGATAGACCATATTCTGGGTCATAAAACAAACCTTAGCAAATCTAAAAGAATTAAAATCCTACAGAGTATATTCTCTGACCATAATGGAATTAAGCTAGAAATAAATAATCAAAATATAACTGGAAAATACCCAAATGCTTGGAAATTAAACAGCATACTTCTAAATAATCCATGGGTCTAAGAAGAAGTCTTAAGGGAAATTAGAAAATATTTTCAGATGAACAAAAATGAAAATACAGCAAATCAAAATGTGTGGGATGCAGCTAAAGCAAGGCTTACAGGAAATTTTATAGCATTAAATTATTATGTTAGAAAAGAAGAAAGGTCTCAAATCCTAATCTAAGCTTCCCAACCCTCAAGAAACTAGAAAAAGATGAGCAAAATAAACCCAAAGCAAGCAGAAGTTAAGAAATAATAAAGAGTAGAAATCAATGAAATTGAGAAAGGAAAACAGTAGAGAGAAATCAATGAAACCAAAAGCTTATTCTTTGTAGAGATTAATGAAATTGGTAAATGTCTAGACATACTGACAAAGAAAAAAGGAAAGAATACACATAGGAAGATATCACTAAAAACCCCACAGACATTAAAGGGTAATGCAAAATATTGTAAATAAATGTACATATAAATTGGACAACTTAGATAGAATGAACCAATTCTTTGAAAGCCACAGACTACCAACACCTATCCAAGAAGAAAGAGATAATGTAAATATATAATCCTACATTTTAAAGAACTTGAATTTGTACTTAAAAACATTCCATTAAAGAAAACCCTAGCCCAGATGATGGCACTGGTAAATACTGTGAACCAGCTGAAGTGGTATTGCCATACAGCAATACAATCAGTGTGGCTTATGACTCACATGGCTTGCTAGCTTTGCAGTTATAATTCTTAACAGATATTTTTAAGCGTTTGGAATTCACATTTCAAGTTTTGCACATAAAATGAGACTATCCTACCAAACATTCAAAGAAGAAATAACATCCGTTTTATGTGATATTTTTTAGAAAATAGAAAGGTACGGGGAACTTGAGGACATGGGGAGGGGGAAGGGTAAGCTGGGACGAAGTGAGAGAGAGAGAGGCATGGACATATGTACACTACCAAATGTAAAATAGATAGCTACTGGGAAGCAGCCACATAGCACAGGGAGATCAGCTTGGTGCTTTGTGACCACCTAGAGGGGTGAGATAGGGAGGGTGGGAGGGAGACGCAAGAGGAAGATATGGGGATATATGTATATGTATAACTGATTCACTTTGTTATAAAGCAGAAACTAACACACTATTGTAAAGCAATTATACTCCAATAAAGATGTTAAAAAAAAAAAACAGTAAAAAAAAGGAGGGGCGGAAATGCTTCTCAAGTCATTTTATGAGGCCAGCATTACCCCGATACCAAACCCAGCAAAGATGGCACAAAAAAATAGCCCTCACTAACAGGGACACCAAAATTCTCAACAAAGTATAAGCAGATTGAATCCAACAATATGTAAAAAGGAGAACGTAACATACCAAGGGGGGTTTCCAGATATATGACTGATATTTGAAAATATTTGAAAATCCATTAATGTGATTCATCACATTAACAGACTAAAAAAAGAAAACTATAATCTTACCTGTTGATGCAGAAAAAGCATTTAATAAAATTCAGCATCCCTTCACGATTAAAGAAAAAGAAAAACCTTAGCAAACTAGGAATAGAAGGGACTTCCTTAATCTGATAAAGAGTATCTATTGAAAAGCCACAGCTAACATCATCCATAATGATGAGAGATTGAATGCTTTTGCCTGAAAATCAGAAACAAGGCTAGGATGTCCACTGTCACCACTTCTATTCAACATTGCACTGGAAATCCTAACCAGTGCCATAAGGCAAGAAAAACAAACAAAAGGCACACTGATTAAAAAGGAAGAAATACAACTGCCTGTATTCATAATGAAATGATTTCCATATAGAAAATCCCAAGGAATCTATAATAAAATTTCTAGAACTAATGAATGAGTTTAGCAAGGTTGCAGAATGCAAGATGAACAACCAAAAATCAATCATATTTCTATAGACTAACAGTGGACAATTAGAACCTGAAACTAGAAAAATAATAACATTTATAATAGCTCCAAAGTAAATACTTAGGTATAAATCTAACAAAATATATGTGGACTCTATATGCTAAAAATTACAAAATGGTGATGAAGGAAATCAAGGAAAGCCTGAAAAAGGGTTTCTACTATGTTTATGGATTGAAATACTCAATATAGTTAACATGTCAATTCTCCACAAATTAATTTGTAAATTTAATGCAATTAAAGGATTTGCTTATTGACATGGACATCCTGGTTCTAAATTTTACATGGAAAAACAAAGGAACTAGAATAGCCAAGACAGTTTTGCAAAAGAACAGTAGTAACATGGGAGGAATCACACCACCCAATTTTAAGACTTGCTGTAAAGCTCTTCCATACTCAAGACAGTGGTTATGGTGAAGAGGTGGACATACAGATCATTGAAACTGTATAGAGAATCCAGAAATAGACCCACACAAATACATTCAATTGACTTTTGACAAAAATTGCAAAGGCAATTCAGTGGAGGAAGGACAGTACAATATATGGTGTTGGAACAACTGAATATCCATGTGCAGAAAAATGAACTTCAACCTAAACCTCACACCTTGTATAAAAACTAACTGAGGGCTTCCCTGTTGACGCAGTGGTTGAGAGTCTGCCTGCCAATGCAGGGGACATGGGTTCGAGCCCTGGTCTGGGAGGATCCCACATGCCGCGCAGCAACTGGGCCCATGAGCCACGATTACTGAGCCTGCGCATCTGGAGCTTGTGCTTCGCAACGAGAGGCCGCGATGGTGAGAGGCCCGCGCACCGCGATGAAGAGTGGCCCCCGCTTGCCACAACTAGAGAAAGCCCTGGCACAGAAACGAAGAACCAACGCAGCCATAAATAAATTAATTAATTAAAAAAAAAAAACAAAACAAAAACTAAAACTAACTGAGGGGACTTCCTTGATGGTCCAGTGGTAAAGAATCCGCCTTCCAATGCAGGGGACGTGGGTTCAATCCCTGCTCAGGGAACTAGGTGCCTACATGCCACGGCAGCTAAGCCCGCATGCCACAACTACTGAGCTCGCACGCCTCAAATAGAGAGCTCGCGTGCCTCAAACTACAGAGCCCACACGCTCTGGAACCCGCGCGCCAGAACTACAGAGCCCACGTGCCCTGGAGCCTGTGCGCCACAACTAGAGAAGAGAAAACCCGCACGCCACAACTAGAGAGAAGCCCGCGTGCTGCAACAAAAGATCCCGCATGCCTTAACAAAGATCCTGCATGCCGCAACTAAGACTCGATGCAGCCAATCAATCAATCAATCAATAAATAAATAAATAAATAAAATATTTTTTAAAAAACTAACTGAAAATGGATCATAGATCTAAATGTAAAACTTAAAACTTCTAGAAGAAAATATAGGAGAAAATCTTAGTGATCTTGGATTATATAAAGTACTTAAATGTAACACCAAAAGCACAATCCGTAGAAGAAAATATTGATAAGCTGGCCTTTGTCAAAATTTTAAGCTTTTGCTCTGCAAAAACTATAGTTAAGAAAATGAAAAGACAAGCCACAGACTGGGAGAAAATATTTGGAAATCACATATCCAACAAAGGACTTGGATCCAGAATATTTATACTTAAATACTTAAAACTTTACAGTAAGAAAAGAAACAACCCAATAAAATCTGGGCAAATATAATATACAAATGGCAGACACATGAAGAGAGAAGTTCTTTAGCCATTAGGGAAATACAAATTAAAACCCAGTGAGATACCACTAAGTACCTATTAGAATGACTGAAATAAAACAAAACACAAAAAACCAACACAAGTGCTGGGGAAGGTGTAGAACAATGGTAACTCTCATACGTTGCAGTTAGAAAACAAAATGATAGAGCTACCCTGGAAAAAAGTCTAGCAGTTTCTTACCAAGTTAAACATGCATTTACCTATAACCCAGAAGTCCTAGGTATTTACGCAAGAGAAGTAAAGACTTACGTTTATACAAAAACCTGTATGTGAATGCTCATAGTGGCTTTACTCACTGGCACATGATCAGTGCCCTCCACAAGCTTGATTAGGACTCAGTCAGCATTGTAGGAGACAGAGCCCGTGCCTGGACCTGCCCAGACCACCTGGGCCAGCCCTGACTGTTTTATGCTAATTGATTAATTTGAAGGTAAGCCACTGAAGCTCAAGGAAGCCCCACCATCCCACATGGGAGAGCAGATGGAAGCCTGCTCCAAGCTACCTCAGCTCCCTAAATGTCCTTTCCATGGCTGAAGATCATTGGTTATACTGGGGACAAACAGCATAAGGACAAACAGTGTAAGGATTAGGAGACAAAACATATACTGGGGACAAACAGCGTAAGGATTAGGGTGAGCATAGGCTTTCTGCTTAATGACGTTGGGCCCTTTGTACCAGAAGAAAATGAGGAAATGATCCTTGCTACTGGCCAGATTTTGGGAAGTTGTAGTCAACCTGGCAACTTCTGTTTCTCCCACATAGTTCGTAATTATGGGAAGATACTAATTGCAAAACATAAATTGAGAAAATAATGATGGTATTCCTTTACAGATCTTATCAATATTTATATGAACAAAACTTTGACTTGGTTTCTGTTTCAGATCACAAAAATGGACAGCACTTTATAATACCTCAAATGGCAGACAGGTAAGGCCATTGAAATAACAATACTATCTGTCACTAGTATTTCCTTGGTTGTATAGTGTTTAAGTGTATTATATTTTGTGTTTAACAAAGCCCATACATTTTTCTCTTTTATGGCTATGCAATTTGGAAATAAGATGGCTGTAAGTAAACCACCATATAAAACTTAAGTTTGAAAAAGCACAAGTAAGAAATTTGCTAATAAAATTGGAGTTAGAGATACTGTCACAGTTTTAGCTAGTTGTGACAGTATATTGTGTCTCTGGATATATCACAGAATATTTCTGTGTTATAAGAGAGTGTAGCCTTTGTCTATGACAGGAATCAGCAAATTTTGTTGTTGTTAAGGGCTAGATAATAAATATTTTAGGCTTTTTGGGCCATACAGCCTTTGCCACAACTACTCAGCTCTACCAGTTGTAAATGAAAGCATCCATGGACAGTATGTAAATGAAGGGCATGTCTGTTCCAATAAAATTTTATTTCTGGATACTAAAATTCGAATTTCATATAATCTTCACATATTATGAAGTATCATTTGTTGGGTTTTTTTTTCCAACCACTTAAAAATGTAAAAACTATGCTTAGCTCATAGGCCGAACAAAAAGTGGGTTATAATCTGTTGCCCCTGGTCTATAAGGTCAGATGAGTTCATGGCTGCAGAAATGAACTTTAAACCCTTATTTAGCCAATAAACTTTGCATAAATACTGTCAAGAGTTTATGAAATGGTTAATTGCTATTCCATATGTAATCTTGCCATTCTGTTTTTTAACATTCTGCCCTTTTTGTATTTTCCTCTGCATGCTTTTTTTAATACTTTAAAAATTATGACTTCTCACATAAAGGGCCTGGGGACTAACCTGGCAATAATTTTGCCTTTTGGTTAGTAGGTGATTATTTTTCTGTTTGCCACTTTGCATGATTATGGTATTTCTAGGAGATACTTTCACTAAGTTCTGTTCAGTTTCCTCACTGACGATTGGGCTGTAGAATTTTGGCCTCTGACCTTGTCCATGAACTGTAATTAATATCTTAATCCCTTGGCTATCTTAATCTTCTACAGAGCTCATGAAAATGGTTTTATTTATTTGCTTATTAGTTTTGTACACTTTCTTAGCAGCCTGGATTTGTCTGAATTGGCAAAAGCTGCTAAGAAGAAACTTCAGTCTGTGAGTATCTCTCTTTCCTAGTGAACTCCAGTATGGAAAACCATGTGTCCTGCTAATACCTGTTCTTAGCCCATTACCTAGTACATCAAATGACTTTGTTTCGTGCTCTCAGATGTTAAATCAGAAGCACCATCGAGTATGTAGCAAGGAAGAATGAAAGTACTATTAAGTTTAGTATATCCAATTTATTGGCTTGGCTTCAAATAATGGCATTTTTCTCTGTCATTTTAAAAGCGAAGACTGTGCCTTTGACATTAGGAAGTTGTTTCTCCCCGTAAGAGTTCCCTAGTTTCTCTCAATGTACATGAATAAGTGGGACACCCTTCTTGGGATTACTTCCTGTAGCCTCATAGGATGCTGGAGAATGATAAGAGCTGAAGCTGGAATGGTGAGTACTGCAGATTGACTCGCTGCTATTTGGGATCCAGCCACCCCTAACTGTCATGAGTGTCCCACGCCATTCATCAGAGTTTTGTAAATGTAGGCTTTTAACTGCTGGTTCTGCCTCAGCTATGTGCTCAGAGTTTGCCCAGTTCTGCAGGTCACAAGCTCACTTTAGTATCTGTGTTTCTCTTCAGCCTGGCCATTTCAGCCTTAGTCAGGACCCTGAGAAATCTACTCCTCTGGGAACAATTTCCCTCTGTTTAGTCCCCACAAATGAAGCCTCGCCCGGTGCTTCCCCAGCCATTCTAACCACCAGATTACCCGCCTCAGCTGTTCTCATTGCTCTCAAGATCAGAACCAAGGTTCTTAACTTCTTTTCGTAGCCTTTATGGGAGTCATCCCACTCTCACCCTTCAGTTCTTGCCCTGCTTCCCATCTGGTTCTCACTGTGTGGGTGTGGGTGTGGGTAGGTGCGTGCGTTTAAATATTTCTTTAAGGGTTAGCACCGTCGGAGGCCACCTTCAAGTCCTCTGTCAGGAATTCTCTTTTGCCTGCTGTGCTTTCCCAGCTACCCTCCCTTTCATCATTCGAGTAGCTGAAATCTGACCCCCTTCACAGTGTAGGTAGGAGTTTTCCCAAAGCCTAACTCTGAACTTGCAACTCCCCTAATTTATGTCTTACTCTTCATTCCCCTTTTCATAGAAGACTCTTTACTAGAATTTAATATAATATTAAGTACTAAATATTACATAAAATGAATTTCTCATTACTAGCATTTAACTGTAATATGAAATAAATGTATTTTATGCAATTTGGTGTCTCTGTGTTCTCTATATGCAGTTTTGTGTGCATGTGTTTTTATTGCCTTTCTTAAATTAAGGAGGTCATATAGTAAGATGATTAGGATGATAAGCTTTGGAGTCAGCATTGAATATTCTGTGATTTCCTTTTAATTACTTAACAGTATGTAAGCCAATTTTTATTGTAAATAATTCAAACATGGATAAAATCCAAGCTCCCGTTGACTATCCTATTCTACATTTGCTAGGCTGAAAGCTGGGGTTATGTCTGTAATATCTCTAGCGTGTGGCAGGCACTAGATAAACATCTGGGACAAAGTTGAGTATAGCTCTCAAGAACTTGGGCTCTGGGTCAGACTGGTCAGGTGTGGATCTCAGCTCTGATGAGCTCCCTCACCTCTCTGTACCTTGGTGTCCTCTCCTAGAAAGGGAGGTCGTGATCCAGCAGAGGCAGCAAGTCAGAGCTGCCCAGTGAGTGTGAGCTGCCCCCACCCTGTGGTCTCCGCCTCCTATCAGTGCCAATTCAGTGTTTATCCTACAATATCTCCCTCTCTCCCTCCCTCCCTCCCTCTTTCCTTCCCCCCTCCCTAGTGAAAAGCTGGGAGAAATATAAGACCACTAATGTATTCCTTGAATTCGTAAATATTAACATTTTAAGAGAAACTTGCATCCCAGGTCCATCACTTCTTGGCTTTGTGACTTTAGGTAAGCTAACTTCTGTGCCTTGGTATCCTTCTCTGTAAAGTGGTATAATAGTGGTTCCTGTCTTCAGAGAGGTGTTGTATTTACAATGATGATGGTATTAGCAAGGTGCCTGGGATGTAAGCCCGCAACAGAGTTGCTGCTGTAGTTATTGTTAGTAATAATGACATTAGCTTGTAGCCCCTTAGAGGAAACAGATTGGGTGTTTATGGTACAAGTTCAGTTTCCCAGTCCTTCATCACCTTATCCAGCAAAAGGCTCTCAGAGTTTATTTTTAAATATAAATGTAATGTAACCACACTAGATAAAATTTGGAAAATACAGAAGGGGAATCATCCTCGTTTTCTATATTCTTAATGGGTTCACGCTCCATATTTTGGTATATTTTTTCTAATTCTTGTTTCAGATGCCTACCTTTTTTTTTTTTAACTGAAGCGTAATTATAGAAGTTTATATCCTGCTTTTGTCACCTAACAATGTATTGTACCCATTTTAACGAGTTGAATGAGGTGTGTGCAGCCAGCTTTAAATTCTGCATGAAGTACCTTCTGGTCAGTGTGTGAATGGATATTTACTGGGTCCGATCTTGGTGCCAGGTATTGTGTGGGGATGTAGGGAACAGGAGAGAATGGAACAAAGTCAGCATCTTCCCTCACAGAGTGGGGAAGCAGTCAACTCAGAAGTAACAGCCACCGAGCAGCAGGGTTTCATGAGGCAAAAAGTGCAGAAAGAGCTGGAGCCAGCATGCTAGGGGCTTAGCCTCCTCTGGGTTGAGGAAGAGCCGGTTGTTGCCAGGAGGGCACCCCAGTCTGTGGGGACTGTTTTGTTGGGACACTGCACAGTGTACTGATTAGACGGGCTGTCCTTGGTAGGGGACGCTCAGGTAGTTTTTGGGGGGTTTGGGGGACCCCTACTGAGGAAGACAGCAGAGAGACTTAACCGAGGTCTGGGTGGTATTTTCCTTCAGTGGCACGTTTTATCCTCTCGAAATGGTGTGTTTTGGCTTCTTTATCCTACCAAGGGTTTCAGATCCCCTATACTGGGGGCAGAGCGGGTACTGGCAAACATTCTCAAAAGAGCAGAAGAGACTTTAAAAAGGTGATGTCACACGAAGAGCGGAGAACTGGACCCTGCCTTTGAGATACGCACTTTAGATGCCGCTTGCTTCCCTTAGGGCACAGCCCTATCTGCATATCAGGAGGGAGGCTGCTGTGGGTGGCAGGTGTTTCTAGAGGATCTGTACTATTTTGGAAATGTTACTGTCTGTTTAATAATGGTGGGCATTTACTAAGTAAGCACTGGCTTTGGATAAGACGTTGGAGGTAGAAGGGTGAATAAGTCGCAGTCCCCACTCATTCTGCTAGTGTTAATCCTTGTCCCTTGTGTTCCTGATATTTTTTTACTTTCAGCTAAGTAATCATTTGTTTGAAGAACTTGCCATGGATGTGTACGATGAAGTTGACAGGCGAGAGACTGATGCAGGTGACTTAACATGTGGCTTTATCTGCTAAGCTTCTGTTATCAGTAGGCAGCAACAAGCTGCCAGCCTCAGTGTTTTTACTTGCCCAATTTCTACTGTCCTGATAACACGTGTGTCAACGTTGACTCTTGTGTATGCTGGCTTCAGAGTGTGCTGCCCCTAGTCTACCTAGTAACGCGAGAGCTGCGGCTCTTAGAGGAGCAGTGGCGCCCGTGGTGATGAGATTCTATCTCTGGCTCTTTCCTCTGGCTAGTCTGGCTTGCCACGCAAAATCACAGCACCCTGGTGACTGAGACAACCGTCGTCCCCTTCCTTCCAGTCAATCCCGAGTACTCATCGACACGGAACCAGGCAAGTGGCCGAGTCCAAAAACTCACTAGTAGTGATATTTGGGGAATGGCTGATATCATGGTATTTTATTTTCCCAGGACAGGTATGTAAGATTTTTTGATTGATTAAAATGTTAATATCCTTTACACACACATACCCTCACAAGTTGATAAGAAAAGCAATAGAAGTTAATAGATGACTGGGAAAGAATATAAAACAATTCACAAAAGAAATACAAATGGCTGGAGTTCCCTCACGGTCCAGTGGTTAGGACTCCGCACTTTTACTGCTGATGGCACGGGTTCAATCCCTGGTTGGGGAACTAAGATCCCACAAGTGCAAGGGCAAAAAAAAAAAAAAAGAAAGAATAAATGGCTTTCAAATGTGAAGAAATGTTTAATCTCATTAGTAATCAAAGAAAGCAACCTGAAGGCATTGATGAAAGTTTTATCAATCAAATTAATAAAGTATCAATACATAATAAAGGATACTCCAGACTGGTAAGGATGTGGCAAGATGGGCTTTCTCATGCTACAGATAAGAGTTTAAATTGCTGCAGACCTCAGAAAAGCAATCTGTTAACTGCTTTCAGAGGCCTCAAAATTAACTGCATCCTTCCACACAGGAATTCCTCATTTGGGAATATGTTCTAATAAAATAAAAATACAAAGCCTTATGCACATTTTCATCGAAGCACTGTATGTAATAATAGAGCACTGAAAAAAGCCTAACCATCCATCAAGAGCAGTGAAGCTGAGTAAATTATGAAGCTCTTTTCATTTTTATTGATTATTGGTTATATATAATGATGGAGTCCCAGCCTCTAGACTATAACTTTATATTGAAATTTTAAAATTTGTCCCTTCAAATTAATTTTTGATTAGTAGGCCTACTTCAAAACTGAATTGATATTAGAAAGAAAGCATTAAGAGAACCATTTTGTTTCGGTTCACAAAAATAGATAATGCATTGTGAGAACTTAAATGTTATATTGTTCTATTATGTAAATGGTTTTAAACTGTTCATAAGGAAAATGTTAAATTTGATTCAGTTATGGCTGTGATTGATGATACTTTGAGCATGCTGGAAGGTCTTTGCCGAAGTCTAACAGTAGTCTGACTAGTTTTATGTGAATATGTGTGTATTTTTACATCTGGGAATATTTCCAATTATTTTCTCACCCTCAGGGCAGACAGAAACTAGCTCGGTTTAACGCCCATGAGTTTGCCACTCTGGTTATCGACATTCTCAGTGACGCCAAGAGGAGACAGCAAGGCAGTCCTCTCTCTAGTTCAAAAGGTAACTGTTTCAGACCTCTAAATGTTTGCTTCTTTGGCCTTAAAACTTCACACAAGTGTTAAAGTTATAAAAATAATTAAAGCAATCATTGACACCACAGCTTAGTTAAAGCCCTGTAAGTTTTATTGGTACTATGTTGTGACGACAAGTTTCTCTCTTTGAGTCCTGGTGAATTATAAATATTTCAGCGTTATTAACTGTGATTCAAATTTATCTTATATATGATTTTTTACCTCTTGGGTCACCTGTCTTCCCTAAAAAATTGCATTCTGAAATTAACTCAAAAGTCTGACTTAGATCTTGTTAAAGGACATGAGAAACTAAACCCTCTTGATTGAAATTCCAGCTCACCTGCTGTGGTTTACCTACAAGACCGAGTTCTCCATAATTAGAATTTGTCGCTATAAACTTTAGATGTCTACAGCAAGAATTATTGTGGTTTAAAATTGTGAAGAGAGCACCAAGCACCTATTTCCGAGGTGCCCTTTGAGTCTTGTTCAGTAGCTCAGGGTCCTGTCTCCATGCTTGGGAACATACTTCCTCCCCAGCCCTGATGCTGTATTTTTGTTGTTTTTTTCTAATTGTAGAAATAATACATTTTTAAATTGCAAAACATGTAAACAGGAAAAATACATACCATAAAGATCCAGTTTTCAGTCAGCATCGCCTTCCCCAGAGATAGTAATCGTTAACTGACAGCGATTTGGTCTTCTTGATTTTACTTATTCAACCAGACATAAACAAGTTCTAAGAAACGTTATTAAATTTTGGTGAAGGTGCAGTGATAAGGGTCCTTTAAAGTCTCAAAATGTACAAATTCTTTGATTTGGTGGTTCCATTTCTAGGTGTTAATTGAGAGGAAATAGAGATGTTACATGTATGTTATATATAGCACTGGAAACATTAGAAACAAATAAGCAATAATAGAGCAATTATTACTTACATATTTGAATAGTGCACACTTTTTTTCAGAGACTATGTAATGACATAAAGTAATAAATTAATTTTTTAAAGCTTTAGTGTAATCCAAATTTTGTAAGGAAAACATTTATATATATACATATGTACAAGTGAATATATCACATGTAAATGTAAACATACCACTAATCCCCATTACTCACGGATCTCATATTTGCCAATTCACCTATTCATTAAAATTTGTTACCTCAAAATCATACTGACAGCACATTGATGGTAATTTGTGGATGTATGCAACATGCTGAAAAATTTGAGTCACCCAAAATGCACGTTCCCAGCTGAGATTGAACAAGGCCATGCTCTGCCTTATTTCAACTCTTATACTCGAAACAGGTGTCCTTTTTGAGATTTATTTAGTGCCACAGTTTTCACATTTTTATGCTTTTTGTTGGTGATTTCACTATTTGAAGTGGTCCCCAAGTAGAGTGCTGAAGAGCTGTGTAGGATTCCTAAACGCAAGAAGGTCGTGTTGTGCCTTGTGGAGAAAATACATGTGTTAGACTAGCTTCGTTCAGGCGTGAGTTATAGTGCTGTTGGCCATGAGTTCAATGTTAATGGATCAACAACATATATTAAAGATGTCTTTAAACAGAATCGCATGTAAAACGAGGTTATATATTTATCAGTTGACAAAAATGTGATCAGAGGTTTGCAGGAACCTAACCCTGTGTTTCCAGTCAGAACAATGGTTTAATATTTGCTAATTTGTCTTCACAGCAACTTTATAGACTGTAACTGCTACAAATAATGAAATTGACTGTATATATGTGTATATGCTTAGGAAAAAGACTGGAAGGAAATAGAACAACATGTATCAATAGCTATGAATGATTACTCTATCATTAGTTTCATTTTTTCTATATTGAATCTTTATCACTTCTATAATCTGATGGCATGTATATGTATATATTTTTTAAAATTTATTTATTTCATTTATTTATTTTTGGCTGTGCTGGGTCTTCGTTGCTGCGCACAGTCTTTCTCTGGTTGCAGCAAGTGGGGGCCGCTCTTCGTTGCAGTGTGCATCTTCTCATTGCGGTGGTTTCTCTTGTTGTGGAGCACGGGCTCTAGGCGCGCAGGCTCAGTAGTTGTGGCACGTGGGCTTCAGTAGTTGTGGCTCACGGGATCTAGAGCACAGGCTCAGTAGTCGTGGTGCACGGGCTTAGTTGCTCCGAGGCTTGGGGGATCTTCCTGCACCAGGGCTCAAACCCGTGTCCCCTGCATTGGCAGGCGGTTTCTTAACCACTGTGCCACCAGGGAAGCCCCGGCATGTATATTTTAAATATTAATTTAAAAAATTAAAATTCCTTTTAAGTAAACATAATTTATCACCAAGATATTATCCATCAAAATATCCAGAAACAATATTGGAAATTAGAGGTTTGCTTGAGTTGCCTGAAAGAAAGTGGAGAGACTTGGATAATTTGTGAAATCTTTCATTCAAAATGTGTTGGAGCCCATGGAGTCATCCCTGCTCCCCTACAGACCATACTTTCCTGGTGTGCACGTGTGTGTCCAATGGGTCATTCTCCTCTTTCTCTCTCTCTCACTGGCATTCAGCTAATGAAAGGCCGATGTGCCTACTCTTTGATCACCTAGTTTCTAGGCTCCACTTTAACAATTTCCTTTCTGTTTTGACTTGACATTACCTTGTAAACAAGGTACAGTTATAACTGAATTGCAGTTAATCTTACATTAGTTACAGCTTTATTTTCATGATTTCGAGCTACACCCTGTTTCCTTGAATGATTACAAATTTGGGAACCTGTCCCCTTATCTGAGCAGCTTTTTCCTAAACCGTCTAATTAATTTGCCCACATTTGGCAGGTCGCTCAGAGGGATGCTTACATCTGTCTCTGCAGTTTTTAGTAGACTCTCTGTCCAGTTGATAACTTGCTCTGTTATCCCTTTTTGGTGTGAATATAACCTTGCTATTTCTGTCATTTTCTTCCAGTCTTTTAAGTGGCTAGTTTTTTAGGAAAAAAAGTTTTTTGCAAGCCTGAAGTAAAGCTTTTTGCTTCTATTGATAGACAATGTGGAGCTCATACTGAAAACAATCAATAACCAGCACAGTGGTGAGAGTCAGGACAATGACCAGCCGGACTATGACAGTGTGGCGTCAGATGAAGACACGGATCTGGAAGCCACTGCGAGCAAGGCGCACAGGCAGAAGGTGAGGTGGCACACCGCACACAGAAAGAGACTGTGTTTTCTTTTCAGATCTTTCCCCCTGAAAATTTGCCTGCTTTGTAAATCACTTGAGGGCTAGGCTTGTGAAAAGTGCTCTGGAAGTAGAGTCGGGTTTTCTGCTAGCTTGGGCCAAGCAAAGGTCAATGAGGGAAATAGTTTTAAAATAGGGGGTCTGTGGTCCCTGAGTCAGTTGTTGACTCACAGCCCTTCTGCAGTTTTGACTTTATAAAACCTGTGAGGAAGGACTGGTGGGTTTTATTCTTTCAACAAATGTTTACTTTTGTTGGATAGTTATCCAGACTTCCCTGCATAATATTCTCCTGAGTGAGGCCTAGTCCCTTTCCTCTACGAGGCCGTCACCGCCCAGGAGGAGAGAGGACTGCAGTACAAGGGTCATAAACACAGACACAAGCAGAGGGTGGGGTGGTCAACGGAGACACAACTTGTCACTGAGGAGGAGTATCAGGGGAGGCTTTAACGTGTGTCTTGAAGAATGCCTGGGATGTGGGTGTGTGGAGAGGCTGGGGAGGGTGGGCTAGACAGAGAAGAAGTGAGACAGCGGCGTCGGGGGGGAAATCTGGTCACCTGTAGAGTCAGCCTGAAAGGAGTGGGAGTCAGAGCTGCAGCAGAGGGCAGGGGTCACACCATATGCAGGAGCGTGACGCCAGACCAAAGAGCCTGGACCTTGGCCAACAGTGCAGAGCCCAGGCAGCTTTTAGGCAGGGCAGGAGGGCGATGTCAGCCATGTTAGGTCCTCTGTTTTGGGAGGACTGTTCCGGTGGACCAGGGAGTGGAGGAAGGGACCCCAAGTAGGAGGTGCTGACGAGGTCCAAACAAGAGGTGACACAGGTTCACCTCAGGGCCTCGGCTGGGAGGGTCTGGATGGAAGAACAGTTACTGTAGCAAAGTGTGAGCCCAAGGACAGGGCAGCAGGGGCCTGGCTGGTCCACCCACTGCTGAGTCTCCCAGACCTGGCCCACAGAGGAGCCCAGCAAACATTTGAGAATGGATGAACAGGAGGAAGATAAAAAAGGCAGGGCTTGGCAATAAGTTGGATGTTTGAAGTGGGAAGGTAGACTTACTGGAGTTGTGTCCAGAGTTTTCCAGCTTACACAGCTGTGAGAATCAGTGGTGCCACTGGCAGATGCAGGGAATGTGGAGGGGATGGCAGGAGTCACCTGTTGCATCTGAAACATCTCTGCCCGGTCTCCACAGAAGCGCTGGGTTCACTCGAGTGAAAGCCGGGTCATGACAGGACCCTACACGACGGGGTCCCTAGACTGGCCGGCCTCCTCCTCCTCTCCGCCTTGCACACCCATTCCCTCCAGCTGAGCCCTGCCACTGGCTGTAACACCCTTCCTCCAGACAGCCATCTGACTAATGACCTCCCCTCCTGCAGGCTGTTGCTCATGTCCCACCTACCCACCTGTCAGGTTAAAATGCACCCACCTTCACCCCAACTTCAGCTCCCCAGCCCCTCACTCTGATCCATTCTATTTATTTTCCATAGCACTTATGACCTTTCACCGTACTATATAGTTATTTATTTTTATTTTTTCCTTCTCTCACTCTGTTGGGATGTAAACACCATGGAAGCAGGAATCTTTGTCTATTTTCTTTTCTTATGTATCCCAAGCCCCTAGAACACTGCCTGATGCTTAGTAAAAAAGCATCAGAAAAGTTGGAATGAGTGAATTAATGAAATAATGAATAAAAAAAGAAAAATGAATGAGCAAGAGAAAGGCAGACAAGGCAGATGTGCATAGTCATTGTCAGAATAGATTTGTAGCCCCACTGTCTGATCTATTAGAAAATACTGGCTTAAAAATTTTTCAAATACTTCAGTAGCCCTACCTTTATGTTTTATTTTTGCATTACGCTTAGAAGCCTTGATTTGGTTTGATTAACTTTGCGATCCAGCTGGCGTGGTCAGAATTTGAAATTCTTTAGCAGTTAGTTTTGAATGTTATCATCGTCTCAGATTGTGAACATTTTCCCCAATTTATTTTTAGAGCCTAGATTCAGATTTATCAGATGGACCAGTCACTGTGCAGGAATTTATGGAGGTCAAAAACGCTCTAGTGGCTTCTGAGGCCAAGATACAACAGCTAATGAAGGTGAATAACAACTTGAGTGACGAGCTGAGAATTATGCAGAAAAAGGTAACATGTCAATAAATGCCAGGATGGTTGCTCTTTAACCCCATAGTATAAGGAAGAATCCCAGGCATGATGCTTGTGGTCAGAGGGAAGAAACACAGATCTAAAAATCTTTGGGCCAAGCTGTCTTTTTGGAAGCAGTATGTATTTTGGATATTTTAAATGAAGTAACTTAGATCAGAAATAAATCCAGTGTAAGTTTCCCAGGTAGGAAAACATTACAGCCTATTAAATGTTTGTGTCAGTTGTAGAAACCCTTGCACTATCCTGTGCTTCCTGCGAAGCTAGACACCACTCCATGGATGTGATTCTTCCTATTTATTGCTTGTTCTAAAGAATAATCACACCATGAAGACAGGGCAGACGGAAGCCCAGGACAGGTGTATGTGTTTATCCACATTCCAAACCCCACACCACACAAGGGGTACTGTCCCTGTTCACTCTAGTCTAAGATATTACCCACCCCTGCCCTGGCAGCCCAGTCCCACAGCCCCACTTTTTTTTCACCAGTAATTACCACTAATTTATGATGTCCTCAGAGCCACAGAATAGGTACTTAATAAATGTAAGAAAACATTGCGTTTGCACCAGCGAGAACTGTACGCTGGTAAGAAACAATCCCATTTGCTCGGCATTTCCTTGTTTGCCTCCTTTTGAGAGAGTTAGAAATATATATATTAATCTCTATCTCTAAAAAAAGTATGGCTAATAGTAGCAAGGAATATGCTTCAGAGGGGATTACGTATATAACTTTTTATAAGAATGCTAAGAAAAAGAAGTGGAAAGATTCTAAATTCTGCCCAAGACTTTGTGGGTACTGCTCCTATCATTCAGTGCTCTACAAAATGAGATTCTGTACACTTCCTTAAACAGAAACAAAACAAAGTATATATCTGTGTCTTCCTACTATCATTTGAAGAGTGATGCTTCAGAATCATTATCAAGAACAGAGGACATGGTGCACCTCATTTGTGGCTGGGCCCTTTTCAGTGGTGCTTCCTAAAGGAAGGCTGAAGATCTAAGAAGAGGTCCGTGCCCCTCTGCTTGTCAGGGAAGAACACTGCAGTGCACCCGCGCCTGCGGCTTGGTCCAGAATTCTTTTGAGTTCTAGATCATTTTTGGAGACGTTTTGAGATAGATGGCCTCAATACCTATAATAGAAGGGGACAAGAATGCCTGAAGATCAATCAGATTTTAATCAAACACTGGTTCTGTGCCACCCTGGCCCTATCACCGGCTGGTGTGCAGCCATGAACAAGACAGACAAAGTGCCCTTTTGCCATAGCATACAGGGCTTGCACCACTTCTGTCTTTAATGAATTACAGTTTGTCTCATTAATTGAACTAATGCATTTTTTTGAGGCGACTTTTTCTGAAACATGCTGACTTTGCCACTGCAAATCAGTCTGCTAAGCATCACCATTTTTGTTCTTATTATTCTCCTGTTAGTATTTGTAGAAATCACCAGAGATAACCTCGAATCTCTGAAAGCAAATGTCTCGAGCTTCTTTAAGAAATGCAGAGTGGAATTATTTGCCATTGTTCATGGATTATCTCCTCAATTCTTAGAAATGCTTTTTGATTTCTGAACCTATTATCTGTAACTTTTCATGTCCTGTTATACTCCTTCCGGACAAAAAAAGTGTAGTCTGGTTCTTATTAAGATAAGCACCATCCAGATTTATCTGAGGACATCTTGCTAAGTACAGAGTACTAAAATTTAAAAAAATTGAGACCAGGAACTAGTGGTCATCAAAGCACATTCAAGCAAAATCCAGGCTGGATGTTTTAGCGTGAAAAGTGTGAAGATAAAGTTTAAGATTTCAAGACCTTGTCTAAAATACTCTAAGAGGTTTTCACATAGACACACAAGCATGTGACCAGGTCCCCCAGCCCTACATTGAGGACCGTGTGTCAGTTATGCTCCTCACTGGTTGGACCTTGACCATTTCATCGTAGAATATGAGTTCCCTAATAAGTAGTTTTGACAGGCAGTTTATGCCTGTCTGTTTCCTGGAATGTAGGAATTTTCAGTAGCTGCTTGTCACTTTGCAGCTGTTCTTTCTTTGGAAAGGGAGTTGCAGATATAAGTTATGCCCTGAAAGCCTTTCTGGTGTAGAAGCAATCTACCCTTTCTTAGGGATCACGCTTTGAGAAAACTGAGAATGAGAGTATTTCTGTTGCAAAGACAGTAAATCAGACTTTCACAAAAGTTTGGCACTACTAATATAAAGTATGTGGAATTTGTTTATTTAGCGAAGATGCATTGATTTTATTTCAAAGTTAGGTAAAGTTTTTTAATATATATAGTTGACAAAGTAGCATGATTTGTGTCTGATCTTTCACATTTAACAGTTGCTTGGAAAAGATGCTAATTAATGAAGAGGAGCAGCCACTATTGGTGTATTTTTCACAGATCGGTGCTTTCTAAAATAGAAATTGAAAGTAACTCCTAACACTGAATGGGCTTGCTATTGAAAAAGTAATGATCTCCTGGTGCAGACACAGTTGCTTGTGGACTTAAGCCTTGGCCCTGGTGGGGAATTTGGTCACATTTTACAATCTGTGTCAAAGAGTAGACAGCTGAACTCACACCACACCCAGCTTATAAAATGTCCTGGAAGATGGAGGAGCACCAGAGGGGAAGGACGTTGTGCAGCCTGGACTCAGTTAATTGTGTTTAAAATGCCAGATGCTAAAGAGTAACTCGGTTCCTTGCTGATCCCTTAACTCTAATTCATCCAGCACCATGAAGCAGCCTGCATGTAAGGAATGGAAAGAGCGTTCAGGGTCTCCAAGTGACAGCCTCTAACTAAAACGGGGTGGTGCCAGGCAGATTAGAGTGTTTAAAGCTGACACCACCACGGTCGCATTTTTGGGCGACAGAGCCAAAGGAGAGAGAGGCCAGGTATTCCGGCCCTGGCTGAAAGATGACCGATCACCAGAGGGCAGCGCGCGCTACGTGGAGCGTTCAGATGAAGATGTTGATAGTTCAATAGGTCTCCGGTTTTCTTCGTGATATGTTAATATAGCAAACTTAACCAAGATCTGGTTCCCTCTCTTTTTAAAAAAGTGCTAAATTGTTTGGAATTTTAAAGAGTATTATGTAATAAAAACTTGTTGATCTTATTTTTTCTTGTTGGCTTTTTGGGAAGCAGTAGCTCATCTGATTTTTCGTAAGCTGAATTTCACTGTCTTTCTTGCTTTGCAAAGCAACTCTAGTTATCTTTGTGCTGCTTCCATGGTGTCTGCTGACATTTTTGGCATTTGCAAATTGCTCAGGGCTCATTTGAGAAGCAAGTTACCTAAGTGATGTCTTAATGATCTCAAGCTCTTGCTTGAAACAGCCTTAGAATAATCCAGAGTGCAGCTTGCCTGCAAACATTTCCGAGGCCCACCATGACCAATTTTTACGTGGTTAGACAGTTCGCTTTTAAAAAGTCCAAACTGCAACGGTTTCACATTCAGAAATTAGCTATTTAATTTGCTTAAGTGACAAAGTGAGTTGATTGCGTTTCACTCATTCTAGAAGAAAGAGTTTTGGTTTGTAGTTGCCTTTGACTTTCAACCCAGCGCACTGTTACTGTTCTTATTGTTAGAGCTGGTAGTTGTATGCGTTTACTTGGTGTTTGCTTTTTCTGCTTGCTGTAGAAAAACACAGTCCCACTGCCAAACATGTCTTTCAGCTTCAAACACTCCAGAGTGAAAATTCGAACCTCAGGAAACAGGCCACAACCAATATATATCAGGTGCAAACTGATTCTGAGTACACAGACACTTCCAACCACTCTTCCTTAAAGAGACGTCCATCTGCCCGGGGCAGTAGGCCCATGTCCATGTACGAGACGGGATCAGGTCAGAAACCCTATCTCCCAATGGGAGAAGTGAACCACCCCGAAGAGAGCAGGACGAGACTCCAGCCTTTCCCTGCGCACGTAAGTAACACCACTGGCGCTTCTGCTTTTCACTCTGTGTCCAGCCTGACTCCTGCCTTCCCTCTTCTGAACCTGCAGATCCCCAGTCTCTGCTTTGCCAAATTGGGCTACAAGAGTCGTCCTTGTGTTTGCTGTATTAACATGTCGACAGGTGCTTGCGGTGTTCCCACAAGCACTCAGGGCCACTGGCCGAAAGTTTTCCAACTACCCTGGGGATTCTGGCTCTTGCTCAGCCCCTCTCCCCTTTTTCTCCCCCGTATCCATAATATCTTTACTGGCCAGCCACTATTGGAACTTTTTTGGTAACAAGCTTCCTTCCCTATTTCCAAAAACAAAAGCAAATTATAAAGTTTACTGGCGGAAGTAAGTACCGTCTTCTTCGAGGTAGACGGGCATGTGCCCCCTTACGCACAGGAGCCCTGAGAATTCAAAGCGCCCCCTCTGCTCCTCCCAGTGGAGCGGGTGGCGTCTGTGGCCTGGGCATGCAGGCCAGGTCTGGAAGCCTCTGGGCCTCCGCAGCCCCTGCACCTGTGGTCAGTGTGCCTGCTTAGCTGCATCCTCTTCCCTGCGTGGAGAAAGTGTTGCTTTTTCACTTCATAAGAATGAGATGTAAGAATTCTATATCGACCTTACAAGCGTTACATTCCAAAGATCGTATTGTGTAACAGGATACTAATGCTTCTATTTTACAGTGGAATAACTATTGTGTTGTGAGGGTTTCAAATATTATATTTCTTGGGGATTAATTTGTTTTAAAAAACCTATGTTTTGACAAAATGTTGCAGGCATTTTGAACCTATGTGATGTTTTCTCAAAGAGTAATATTTATCTTTTTGAATGTCAGAGTTATTCTTCAGTCCACTCTTATAGGAGTTTCCAAAAAAATTCTCAGAGTAAATAGAGAGTAAAGGGTATGGTCTAGGAAATTAAGCCCTAGTTTAATTTTGTCAAGCTTTAATGTGATAAAATTACAGTGTTGTTATATTGTAATTGGGAGTCTACTACTTCAACTTTTTAAGTTGTTTGGGCTGAACATTCTAAAGCAATTGATTTGATACATTTGGTGTAATGGGAATGCCATTGAACTAAGTTAAGAATCTTATTTTTGTATAACTGAAAACAAAATTTAGGAAAAGCCACTTTGTTAGTTTTCACAGTGTACTTTTTTATTTTAGAAACATTTAAAATGTAAGATCGTCTTATTGTAAAAGTTCTATATCTGTACTAAGGAGCAGATTGATAGCGTATACCAACTTTAAATCATTTGTATAGTTTTTCATTTCATATCATCTGTCCTGGTTAAAAAACAAATATTTGTTTAAGGCTGTCTATTAAAAAAAAAATTGGCAAATTTGACAAATTATGCTAGGTATTGTCTTTCCCTCATAGAAAAGTAACCTTATAAATTCCGAGTAATTTCCGAGAGGCATTTCACTAAGGGATTAAACATCTCTGGGGATCTGTCATTGGCTAGCATGGAAGTTTCAGCACTGATCTCACGTGTGTAGTGAGTTGCTTTTTAGGATTCTTTTACTGGAAACCTGGGCCGAAGCCAGGGTAGGTGGTGGGGTTTTTTGTTTGTTTTGTGTTTTCCCGAGTGTGTTTCTTTTTCCCCTTCCAGATTGGGAGGAGTGCGCTTGTGACCTCCTCTTCGTCTCTGCCTTCCTTCCCCTCCACACTTTCCTGGTCGAGGGACGAGAGCGCCCGAAGGGTTAAGTACACTCTGAATGCTCTGCTCTCTGGAGGAGGGGCAGCGCTCCTGGCGCTCTGTGCTTCTCCCAGCCCTCCCTCCCTCCGCTAAGTGCTCTCTGTCCTGCATGAGGCAGCGCTTCCCTCCTGGTGTCTCAGCTCTCAGCACTCACACACGCATGCATGTCTGCAGGAGGTGGCCTCCGTCTCCTCGAACTCCACATTGCTCAGTCTCACGTGACATTTAACAAAGTCTGCAGTTCACCCTGTAACACTGATTCTGAGCATTCTGTCTTTTCAAACAATCAGAAAATTAGCTGGCTGCTGGTTAAATATTATAATAGGGCAAATCTGTCCAAATTTGTTCAGAGAACTAGTGTATTTGGACTAACGGAAACACTAAGACATCGTGCTCTTTATTTTTTATTTTTTTTTACCTCTTGACATATTTTACCTCAGCACCTTACTTGACAAACCAAGGTTTTGCAGTCCCTGCGTTCTGCACCCGGATTGCAACACATGGCAGCACTGGAGGTGTAGGCACCTGTTAGTACGAAGCTGTTCACTTTGTTCTTTGGTCAAGTCCAGCTTGCCGACGTATAATTTACATTCCCAGTAACAGCACTTGATACAGGTAAGCTCCTTTTAGAGTAGCCAGGCAGCAAGTATTTATCAAGCACCTTGTCCACACCCAGCCTTTTGGAAAGTCAGTTAAAGGGTCCTGGGGACTTAGGTGACCTCCCTGCTCCCAAAGGCACTGTCAGTTTAAAAAACAGTTTCATGCATGAAGAGTACATGGCAGCAAGCTGGGAAAGTCGTGACAGAGCACAAGCTTTGCAGGCCTGCGTTCAGGTCCTGGCTCTTTTGTTTTTTACTGGAAGGGCAGTGTGGCTAAAGTGAGAGGAGGGAGGGTGGGTGTGGGTGAGGGACCACCTTTACAGACCAGGGGGATTTGCACTGCCCTTTGTCCGTTCCCTCCACGTTGGCAGGAACAATGGAGAGTCTTGCCCACTGCCAGTGCCTTATGGCTCGTGGAGGCCCTTTGGGGGTTCCTTTCTGCACTTCTGAGGTAATCTATTTAAAAAAACCTCTTGACATATGCTGCTATCTTCTGAGCAGTTCTGAAATTGAACTGCACTGTTTATATTACAGTATTTCAGTTAAAGTAAGGGGCAGTTAAATAGAAATGAATATCTTATTTGAAATGTTGTTGCTAAGAGTCAAGTAAACCTCTTTTTGTCCACTGTGAAAGTTTTTAAAAATTTGTTGGTAGTTTTGAGAATTATTGCAGAGACTGCTTACTGAGACAGTGTTTTGTGCCAGTCATTTAAACTGATGATCCTGATTGCTCCTGACAGCTTCATCGTGAGTTTAGGTTTTTATGGCATGTCTGTATGCAGAGAAAACTACAAATCTATTAAATAAACTGAACCAGCACCAGCTATAAGGTAACTTTTCTATTAACAGCTTTGAGAGAGCAGCACTTTTAACTAGTAGACCTTAGTTCTGCATGTTTACAATAATTTTCATAAAATTAATGCTGACTAATTTGAAATCCTGAAATATGCTTTTGTTGATAACGATGAAGGATTTAATGTAAGTAATGGATTTCCTGGGTGGTTATTGTTGTACGTTGTTTTCTGTATTTGAG
This sequence comes from Balaenoptera acutorostrata, assembly GCF_949987535.1. NCBI lineage: Eukaryota > Metazoa > Chordata > Mammalia > Artiodactyla > Balaenopteridae > Balaenoptera > Balaenoptera acutorostrata. Next base: position 75,233,699 of record NC_080076.1, on the reverse strand, counting down.
AAACATTTCCTGAGTACTTTTATTAGGTATATGAGTCATTACTCTTCTAAAATGTTTCAATGAAACTTGGTACTTTTGATCATTGTGGAGGTAATGCATTTGATTTGTAATTATCAAATTTACATCAAGGAAGGCAAAAAGATGCATTATAAAAAGGTGGGATTTTTCTGGGTTTAATTCCGTTTTCTAGCTTTTTCCACCGGAGCAGCTCTGGACAAATGTCCCAGGATAATTATTTAAATGCAGGTTTTTAATATTCCATTTTATGCTGTGTATGTGCATGTACACACACAAACATACACTCATCTGTGTGTGTGTACGTATATATAAAAACTAAAGGAAAAGAAATTTATTAGACATTCACTGTGAAAGGTAAGAAGAGATTTTTTTGTTTTGTTTTGTTTTTTGTTTTGTTTTGTTTTTTGAGATCATCTCTGCAAGAGCCTGGTTTCACTGTTCCGTGCCTGCCTTTGGTCTTCCATGTAGATAGCCAGTAGCCAGTAACTCACTGATTGATCCGTGAAGCCAAACCAAAAGCAGCAAGTGAAGCAGAACTGCTTGCTGGTAGGAGATATAAACAAAGGGATCTTAAATGTTGTAGTAGTTTTTACAGAACTTAGCTTTACAGACTCTTTATAGCTGCAGGCCAACATTTTCAGTCATTTGCCAGATGTATTTGAGTGGTTTCAGTACAAACTCGTATTGAACTTTAGGAGCCCAGTGCAAGTGTCTTACGTTAAGTGACTGGGACCAAATAGAGCATTTGGGGGAAACATGAAAGACCTCAGCAGACAGAGAAAGTGTTCTCCCTGGGAGAGGACAGAGAGGGGTCACGGGGATAGTAAGCAGCACGTGGTGTGAATAAGGAGCCTTTCCCCATCTCAGGGCTGGCTGGCTGCCTGCCCGCCTGCCTGCCTGCCCGCCTGCCCGCATAGGGCCTTCAGAGGGCCAAGCAGCATTATCAGTAAGGAGCAAACAATTAAACTTTATAGAGACTTACTTAACTGACTCACTCTAAGGGAGCCATTCATTTGAGTGAAGCTACAGGGTCTCCGTATGTTTAAACAGGGCTCTGAATTTACAGGTTCTATATCTTTAGCCACATTTTATTGCAGCAACAATAAAATTTCTTAGGCACATGTTTTGATTAACTTGGATTAAATTCAAGTTACAGAGCTAGAAATAGCTCATATTTGTCTTTTGCAATTGGTAATCAATTTAGGTTTTAAATCAGCTTCCACTGATTTCTGTTCAAATGAAGAAATTCCCAAGCACTATGGGTAAAATAAATACTGAGGGGAAATCCTTTGTATTAAATACTCCAGAACTAACATAGTCCCTTTCAAAGGAATGTGGTCCCCTTCAAATGTTGTCACCTCAGAATGCCCTGTACTTAGCAGTGCTGCCATTTGCTCAAAACAGTTGTAGGGTTCCTGTGTCCCATTTTTGTTGCACCATATCTTTATGTTTTAAGGGATAGATGTTTTGGGAGACAGATGAAAGGTGTTGGAAACCAAGTGTCACACCGGGTTAATCCATTTTGGTTCACAAACAACGTGTGGCAATGAATGAATGGTTTCTGGTTTCCTTGTGTGGCTCACACAAGCCGTCTCTGAGGATAGTTCTTGGAGAGCTGTGTTGTGAGCAGTGGAGGTCCTCAGGGCCCCAGGTGTGGGGTATTGGAGGTAGCAGGAGACAGGAAGCCCAGGTTCTTAGTCCAGGTTTTCTGCTGACTCTTTGACCTTGGGGGTGACCCCCAGCTCTTTTGGCCCTTCCTTTTCCCATCTGGTATTAGACTAGCTAACCTGCAGGCAACTCCCAGTGCTGACGATCTGTGGATATATGTGCGGACCCATTTGCTTCTTAAATGGGCCCCATTATATTATAGTTAAACTCCATACTCCTCAGCTAAACGTGAGCGTTGCCTTGCATGTCTGTTAGTTTGTACCGGGGATCTGTGTATGGAGCAGCTAAGAAGCAAAGAAGAAAATGGGGCAGAGAAGGAAAGAAACCGTTTCTGGATCCACTATTCATCTCTTACTAAATTTTAAAAAAAATTTTTGTTTTATTTTCTGGCTGCGCCACGTGGCTTGCAGGATCATAGTTCCCTGACCAGAGATCAAACCCGGGCCCCGGACAGTGAAAGCACCGTGTCCTAACCACTGGACCACCAGGGAATTCCCTGTTCCTAAATTTTTAATAAAGCATCGGCCCCCGTCCCAGATGAGATCTGGGGCATGAAGGCCACGTAGCCTGACAGGTAACAATTCCTGAGAAGGCACCCAAGAAGTGTCTGGTGCTCTCAACTAATGGGGTCGCCTTTTCTCTTGTAGGCATCCAGGCTGGAGAAGCAGAACAGCACACCTGAAAGTGACTATGACAACACTCCCAATGACAGGGACCCGGATGACTTGGGGTACATGTGCAGGAAGAATGCCCTGGGGCTGGGCTCTTCAACCAGAGACCGAGCAGCGTGGTCAGGAGGCACACTTCACCACCTGCACCCGCTTCTCTGTTTTCAGACCCATAAGGTCCTCAGATATTAAGGCATAAGTTCATAGTTCACACCTCTTCCCATCTCACATTATTGCCACAGGGGCCTTTTTTCCTTTTACCAGCAGATTAGACTCATCTCTGAGTCTCTGTAATGCGCTTAAAGTCAGTTCTCCATTTCATTTTCGAGTCAACGTTAGGTTACATCCTGCATTTGTATCCCAAGGAATTGGCTCGATTAGGGTGGCTTCATAACCACACACCCTCCCTGTTCCGGTTGTTGCCTCCCTTTCCCCGTCTTCGGCCTTCCTACGAGGGTCATCACGTCCACCCCCGTGGTAGAATGAAGCAGCCTCCCTATGAGCTGCGGCTGCCTGCTGATGAACCAGCCTTACCCTGAGTCTCCTGCCAGACAGGATAAAGGAAACCACAAAAGCAGCCTTCGGCACATGCACATGCTGTGGGTCCTAGAAGCAGAGAGGCAGCTGATCAGTACCTGTCACATTTAACCACTTCTTCAATGCTCACAGGCCAAGCAGGAAGGGAAGGCAAAGAAGTACAGTGTGGCAAGGTGATGGCTCAGGCCCAGATGCAGCAGAGCCCCACGCGGCCCCGAGCCCCGTCTTCCCCAGCACCGAAGACGTCATCCGGAAGACTGAACAGATCACTAAAAACATACAGGAGCTCTTAAGAGCAGCCCAAGAAAATAAACACGACAGGTAAGGGGGCTTGACTGTCCGGCCTGGCAGGACGTGTGCACGTGCTCTGGAAGAGATGCTGCTGCTCCCTTACAGGCGGGGATTTTTTTTTTAATGCGCTCACTTCAAAAGTTGTTGAAAATTTCAGGTTTATGTAACAGGCTTAAAAACAAATTTGTAAATTTGTCTTTTTTTTTAATGTAGTATTTTTAATCTTTCATCTTCTTATGAAGTGCTCTGAATATAGCTGCCTCTAGAGATAGAATTGCAGCGTATTTGGGGTAGTGACATTCCTAGTTCTCGAGGTGAAAGAAGCTACCTCAAAACTGGCAACACATTCTCCCGGCCACACTGCTGTCTGTGGTCTCTTTAGCTGGGGAGAAATCTGCTGCCATAGAAGGTATCCTGAAATGAACCTGATTTCTTACCTTTTTCCCTCATGCATGTGCACGTCTAAGAAGCAAGTGGTTTTTAGAAAAGTTTATCTAATTGTCACCCAAATCATTCTGTGCTCCTGAATGAAGAGTCTGCTCGCTCTGGGCAGAACCATATCTTGCAGAGTTATTTCTTACTGCAGAGAAGGGCCCGGCTCTCGTTCTAACTCACCCCTCTGTTCTCTGGCAAGTTGTTAGCTGTTGCAGGTGGTATCCTAGTCTCACGCGGCCGGCCTGCTCCAGACACAATCATGACACGTTTAACATCATCCCACTGAGTTTATGAAAGCGGCTGAATTTGATCAAAACCCAAGAACAATCTCATTTTTTTCATTAGGTCAGCAAAGTTTAGGGCTTCAGTGAAGAACTTCTCTCCATGCCTTTGCACAAACAAAAGTTGTTCAAGGAACACAGTACTGCTTCTTCTTTTTCCTGTTCTCTTCCATGAAAAGATGCACCAGTGTCTTTTGCATTCTCCGTGTCCCTCGCACTGCCATGCTCACCTCCCCATTTTCTACCCTTTTCCGTTTTGCTGTACAGCTCAGACTTCTCCCGGTGTCATTATTTCCCACTCAGTAGGAGAGGAATGGTCAGTGTTTATTGAAGGAGCAGAGCTAGTCTTCATGGCTGGACTGCTGGAGGCTCCTCAGAGAAAAGGAGGAACCTGCATAATTTCTCAGCCTCCTTCCACGAAAATTATATAGCTGTTTATCTCCCCCCTCCCCCGGACTTCCTCTTTATCACACGCCCTTCCTGCCTCACACGCTACAGGTGTGGAGTTCCTCTGCTCAGCACCACAGCCTTGGCAACAGACAACTTCATTACCACAGTACATAAAGCAAAACGTTTCACACCTCAAATGTATCAAGGCACCGTGATAACCAGATGAACTCCTTCCCTGGGGCTCTCCCACCATTGAACAACATGCTTCGCTTCTCATTTCCCCTGGCTCAGAAGTGCCTTGCTCGTATTTCAAACAGTAACCAAGAACTATGCTTACATTAAGTTTCTCTCTTTGATGGTTGTCAAAAATATAAATATCTGCCCTGGAGCTGTTTCTGGCTTCAAAGATCACAATATGTGGTGCTTGGTACAATATGGGAAGTTTCTTTTTTTTTTTTAAGATGTACAAATCCATTCAATATATGTCATGATCTGTTTTCTGTAAGAACCATGAGAGAATGATGCAGAGATTTTTAATCATCAACTCACTCTTTTGGTTTAAACTAGAATTGGTCTAGAGAATTTATATTTTATAAATTGTTCAGTGTTCTCTTAAAATCTCTGGTTCCTTGCATATCTGAGACACTTTCTCTTTTTTTTGGCTGCATTGGGTCTTTGTTGCTGCGCGCGGGCTTTCTCTAGTTGCGGTGAGCGGGGGCTACTCTTCGTTGAGGTGCGCGGGCCTCTCATTGCAGTGGCTTCTCCTGTTGCAGAGCACGGGCTCTAGGTGCGCGGGCTTCTGTAGTTGTAGCACGTGGGCTCAGTAGTTGCGGCACGCAGGCCCTAGAGTGCGTGGGCTTCAGTAGTTGTGGCCCGCGGGCTCTAGAGCACAGGCTCAGTAGTTGTGGCACACGGGCTTAGTTGGTCTACGGCATGTGGGATCTTCCCGGACCGGGGCTCGAACCCGTGTCCCCTGCACTGGCAGACGGATTCTTAACCACTGTGCCACGAGGGAAGTCCCGACACTTTCATTTATAACCTTGCATTATACGAATTAAACCCATGCCTTTTTCTCTTGTTTTCTCCTCTCGATGATCCATTGCTTGTGCTCGTCCTAAGTGGACCAGTAGCCCATGCAGGCACGGTCAGGCCTAGTCCTGGTCCCCTGGGCTGAGCAAGCTCCCCACAGCCCCTAACCTTCCCTCAGCCTGGTCCCATCCCCTCAGCCTCCAGCCTCACTCCCTGCCTGTCTCTGTTTCTGTCTCTCTCTCTTACACACAATTACACAGTCCAGGGATTACTACATATTATGCGCAAAAGCCTTTTCAAGGAAAGATAACAAGTTGTGAACGTGGACCCCCTCTGGTAGAGAAGGAGGAGGACTTTGTCATTAATCTGCATGTGCTTTCTTTCGTGGCTTATTGAGGACTTCCTAAAATATGTCGTAATGAGTGAGTTTTTGAGAGATGTCCTTAGGAAAAATGTCTGCTCTGTGTAGCAGGAGGAAAGGGTGAATTATATTTCTGGGTCAAAATGAAAACCATAACCAGCAAAACATAAAACTCTTAGGTGTGGCTCTCAGTTAATGCTCAAGAAACATTTATGGCTGATACAGTGGTTGCTGTGGACATTGCCTTTTTTTGAGGGTCTTTGTCACCAGATGGGTTGTTGCCCCTTCACATTTGCAAGTTAAATAACTCCTATGCATTGGTGTTTTTGTTATTTCATGGTGTATGCTTCTAACTGCTCATAAAGGTAAAAGTCGGGAATTCCCAATTGGAAAGCATTTTGGTATAATTCAAACCAGTTTCTTGAGACGCAATGATTTAATTAAAATGTAGGCAGTCTTAATTTGAATGACCACCTTGAGGAGGTGTAGATATCTTTACAGACTGACTGTTCTGTGGCTCCGCCTGGCTGGTAGTGGACGTTGCCTGCATTCAAACCTGGAGACTGTTTTTGTCTGACTGAGTGAACTTTCCAGAAAGGATGGGGCCCCTGCTTTACCACAGAGCGCCTCCTGTTGATGGGGATCCACAGCAGGTTGGCCATGGCCTCAACCCCTTTGTTACGGGAATGTAAACGGGACCTATTCTTAGCCGAGTATTCTCTGTCTCTGAATTATTTTCACTGTCTTTGAATAACCTCTTCAATATTCTTGCAGTTATATTCCCTGCTCAGAGAGGATACACGTAGCTGTTACAGAAATGGCAGCATTATTCCCCAAAGTAAGTCACTCCCTGCTAACTTGGTTCAGATCCCTTTTAATGAACCGTAAGAAATTTCTTTATGACCTTTACATTATATTTATCTTTTTGTAGCACAGAAAGTTTTAAATATGCAAGTAGCCATATAGGGCTTTGAAATATTTTTTGTGCTACATGAGTATTGATTTGGGTTTAATAAGACAAGAATGTACAAGCCAAATGCTGAAAGGTAAAGCATTAATAGAATGAAATTTTATCTGGAATATTTCACCCAAGTGGATTAATGTTTTTCAAAAACCACTTCAGTATAGCACTACTAAATGCATACTACTAAATACACTGCATGCACTTTGACATTTGAGACAGAGCCCTTCAGCATCCGCCACACTGTGGGTTGCCAAGCTTGCAGTGTTCCGAGCACCCTCAGTGAAAAAGTGCTGGACAGAACTGCTGTTCACTGTGGAATAGCTTGAGTTGTTTTCCGAGGAATGCTTGTCCCTGCTCTCGGATACATCCACCCTGCAGTTCATGGCGAATGCCTGTGTTTTTCTGTTTAGAAACCCAGGTCCGACATGGTGAGGACTTCCCTCCGCTTACTGACATCCAGTGCCTACCGACTCCAGTCGGAGTGCAAGAAGACCCTCCCAGGCGACCCGGGCCCGCCCACGGACATCCAGCTGGTCACACAGCAGGTCATCCAGTGTGCGTACGACATCGCCAAGGCCGCCAAACAGCTGGTCACCATCACCACCAAAGAGAACAACAACTGAATGGCAGGGCTGGCCCGGCCCTTCTGTTTTCGAGGCTTTTCTAAGTCCGGTTTCCAATTTAGACATGGAACTCTTCCGATTTTTACAGAAACAAACGTTTAATGAAAATTTAAAACTTTTTAAAAGAAAACTCAGTATTATTTTTGCATGTTTTCTAACAAATTTTCAACTGTTAATTTAACCCACTTGCCTTATTTGTGCCTGTTTGCCAGTTTACCTTCTGACGTGCTGTTGTGCTGTCCGTGACCGTCGAGTTAATGATCATAGATATCCAAAAGCAGATCTTCATTTTTTAAAGTATTTTAGAACTTTTCCATCCCTTCAGACTCCTTGCCTATGGCTAAAACTATAAGTGAGAGTTTTACTGAAACATTCTCCGGAGAGAGTTGGGTTAAAAAAAAAAAAAATCAACATTGTCTGTTCCCTATCAAGCATTGTGCAATAAGCAGATTTTCCAGCCTCTACTGCAGAATCTCTAAGTTTGGGGTATCTCCAAGCAGGCATGTTAGAGAAAGGACTTTGCCACTTTCTAAAAATAGTGTAACGATCTCTCTTGGAAGGAAACAATGAAGTGTTCAGTATCTTTTAACTGTTCTATCATATTAGATGTTCTCTCATCTAATTCTTCAATCCTATCTCTGTCTATTTCTATTTTACTATCATCCTGAAGTCTCCATGGCATCCGATAAGCACTCATGCTCCCTGTAGTGTGTCCCTTGGCCGTGTTATCACGCACACTCTGAAGAGCCTCAGTCCCACAAGCCGTAACTAATTTCGTCCCTCCCCATTCAGATAGCACTGCCATAAACGGTGACAAGAGCAATGATCTGCTCCCCTTACTCCTCTAGCCGCCTAAAGCCTTCCCACACGACCTGCTTCGCATATCTCGCCACCTTTAAGGACTTCTTATGAGGTAAGATGTGTACAATCACCTGAGTTCGCTTCTCTTCCATTATCTCACTGGTACTTCACAGTTAGACATCACCTTTCAAGGGACTTCCAATGCAGGGGGTGTAGGTTCGATCCCTGGTTGGGGAGCTGAGATTCTACATGCCTCATGGCCAAAAAAAACAAAACATAAAACAAGTGATATTGTAACAAATTCAGTAAAGACTTGAAAAAAAATGGTCCACATCAAAAAAAAAAATTCTTTAGACATCACCTTTCAAGAATTCCCTGGAGTGCTCTCGCTGACTACCCACTATTCCAAAACTACGAAAGCATGCAGGTGTAAATTCTGGAACGTACCGAGATTAAGTTAATCTCAACTGAGCCTTTTAAGTTACTAAGAAGAGCTTTGTTGTTCTAAAAGCTAAAGCATATTCCTTCCTGCTTGTTGCCGCAGTTTTGTGTGGGTGTGGCTCAGACCCTGACCTAGACCAGGAGGGCCAGGGGGTACTGACATTGGTGAGTGAGGCGAGCCAGGTGCCCAGGGCAGGGGACGGTGGGGGAGCCCGTGGCATATCAGTGGGCACAGCAGCTCCCTGGCTCCACTCAGGCTGCCACGTGGAAAAGTGGGCCTGGGGTTGCTGGAGCTTTGATTTGTCAGGAGACACCAGATATTTTTTGTGCCGTCTCCCCATTTGTAAATGTTCGCGACTCATCTAAAAGTGTTCACGGCACACGTGTGGGTGAGCTTCGGCCTCTACGCTGCCAGCTCACAGCTCTGCTGTGTAGTGTGAGGGCCTGGCTTCCCTGGTCTCCCCCTGTTTAGCCTCTGAGCCTTACGTGGAGCGTGGCCACCGTGCCCTGTGATCAGTTGCTGTTAGTCCTTGTTTCACCCATCTTTTCTGTCCCATAGCGCTCGTTCACACACGTGAAAAAGTCAAACTAATCAAAGTTGCCTAAAAACATCCTCAATAAGCCTGTATTTTCACAGAACTGTTTGATTCACAAACACCTTTGTAGTGTGACCGAATGCTGTCGGAGAGGAGCACCGCCATGGTGTTTGGTTTACTAAGTCACTGTGAGTGGGTGCTTTCGCCGGCTTTTGCTGCACTGAGTAGTGTGGGGAAAGGGTCCACATCTCCAAGACTTGTCTGCACAAACCTAAGTGCCATGCTCTTATTGGATGCTGAGGGGACACCTTCTCAAAGGATGTCTTCTACCTTAAGTTCAAGCAGTGTCTGAGAACCTTTTCTGCATGCTGCATGTACCGGGCTGTCCCTCCTCTTCCTTGCAAACACGTGCCCTCCTGCCAGGCTTACATGGGCTCCTCGGGAAAGACCCAGCGGCAGTCCAGAGTCAGTGCCCTTGGCCTCCCGGGGAGGACGGGCTTCTGGATAATGAGTCGCCTGCGGTGGGTGAAGTGGTGTCTTCACTCCAACACTCAGGACCTGCAGTGATGGACGCTGTTTCATGCCGCTGGAGAAAGTCAAGGAACATGGGGACCACCAAAGCATTTCCAGTTGTGAGAACACCGCAGGAGGTTGCTCTGTTAACCCACAGTGCCAAAACCCGGGAAGGAAGTTCCCAGGTGGAGTGACAGGAGGGCCACAGCTCGTCCTTCTCATCAAAGTGCCCTGCCCGTTTCCTCGGCCCTGAGAGGCCGGGGTTAGAGGTCCCCGGGGCCTGCAGACAACTCGCACCTTGTCTGAACGGTCGTTCACCGTCTTTTGCACATGGGTTCCACAGCCTTGCACTAGTGTCTGAGTTCTGTAATGTCATTCTCTTACCCTTGATTCTCAAATCCCTGCCCCCTCAAATGCCCCTCGGAGCTGAGAGGTCGGAGGTAGGAAACCGGCATTTGCCACTTGCTGGGGGGAGACAGCTCCACCCCTGGGCTCCTTCAGCTGAAGTCATCTTCTGCCTCGGAACGCAAATAGTTCGTACTTGCCAAAGAACAATGAATCGGGCCCAAAGACCAAATACAGCATCTCATCAATTGGAACTACAAACGCACAACTTCAGGAGCTGTCCTCCGATCCCTCCAGCAGTTTAAGCTGCAGAACCAGAGTGAGACCGGCATGAGTGTCCTCCGCAGCCACCCTGAGCTCCCCAAGCAGAGAGTTTTCCTTCTTTCCTTGTCCTGGTTGAAGGTCACCTTGATTTTACAAAAGAAAATGCTGCATAGGAAAAATGAAATGCCTTTTATTCCAATGTGTTTTATCCATGTCACCCATTATTCTGTACTTATTTTTCCTGTTTGTTGTACATTCTATTCCTGTAATTATTGTTCAACCCTTTAAGCGTTGTAAAATCGTTTTGGAATTTGTGCCTGCTACTTATGCAATAAACAGGCTCTGTAAGTGTCCTTGTGGTAATTCTATGCTTCCCATCAATAAGTTGATGTTTCCAGATACTAGGTCAAAGTTCCTAGAAAGTTCTTCCCACAGAACCCCATCTTTGATGAGAGACGGTATCAAATGTGCCTCCACCCTGGGGGGGCTCTGTCTGTTTTCAGAAAGGATGACCTTTTCCTCCTCTGTGCTCAGCAGATAGCTTTCTTACAAGAAGTCTTGCATCAAGGAATCAGTTCCATGTATCTTATCATGATGCATTTACTCCTCACGTTAAATTTTGTAAATTCAGCGAAAGCCAGCCGAGCGCAGGCGCCCTCACTTCTCCTGGGCAGGTGATCGGGTGGCGAAGTCAGTTGGGTCTCTCGAGGCCCCCAGTCTTCTACTTTCAGAGCCAGGCTGTTGTGCGGGTTCACATGGGGGGGCTGTGGGATAGATTTACACCGGGTTCGACAAGGATACCCACAGTCCCCGACAACTGTCCTCCCGACGGGTGACTTGGGGCACTTCTCCCAAACGGAAGAAGGGGTGGGGCAGCACGGGTGCCTTTCTAAGCGAGAACCCCGGGGAAGACGGGGCATCCTCTCTGTGTGATCCAGCTCGTCCGAGGACCTCGCAGTTCAGACCCATCATCAGCTCACTCCCAGAGACAGCTCCTAGGGCAGGGGTTCTCCAGTGAGCCAGCATCAGAGCCCCTGGAGGGCTTGGGAAAGAGTCTCCTGTTCACCTTTGCTTCAGCAGCTCTGGGGCAGGGGCCCAAGAATCTGTGCTTCTCACGGGGTCCCAGGGCTGCTGCTGCTGCTGGTCCAGGGACCGCACTCTGAGAAGCACCGCTGTAGACCATTTTCAGGCCCCGCCACCAACACCGCACAGCTCCTTGCCTTCTGCTTTCGAGACACGCCTGGGACCCGGGACCGTTTACTGCAGTGTTGCAAAGCTTGCACCTGGACCCACCTCGCCTCAAGCTACAAAATAACAGAGAAACTGTATTCGACTAAAAATAACTGTGTGCATGGGCAGTTGGGGCAAATTCTGGACCCAAAAGATACAAAAAGAAAGACAAAAAAAAAAAAAAAAAAACTGCCATTTCTGAAGACCCAGGAGCAAAAACAGCGTGTTGGGAGCAAAAGTAGGGTACTGAGCATGCCCCCTGCACTCAACACCACCTAAGGGGGAGGTAGAGTACCTAAGCCACCCCTCCAGCCAGACGTCTGGACACAACCCTACCCTCACCCCATATAAGGAACAGGCTTGCCCCACCCGTCAGCTAGCGAGCAAGCCAGGGAAACTGTTGTTTGTTCTTGCTCCCCCCTGCTGCAGCAGGGGCCCCAATAAAGCCTTGCCTGAATTTCATGTCTGCCCTCTAGTCAATTTCTCTTGATTGGGGAAGGCCAAGAACCCTGGTCGGTATCACTTTTAGCTGTGTTTTTATAATAATTATAATTAAAGCTCACATTTATCAACTATTTACTCTGTGCCAGGCACCGTGCTGGGTTCCTTATGTATATTAACTTGTTGAATCCTATCTGCAGCCCTGTGAAACAGGAGGAGTTGTTCCCATTTTACAGATGAGGAAGTTACACTTGAGGAGGTTACGTCCCGCATCCAGGGATGAGGGAGAGCGTGTGAGTTATTGTCAGTCCGGTGTGTCTTCCTCGTAATCAGCCAAGGTGGGTTTTCATGACCCTAGAGGGGTCTGTGACTAAGGAGCTCAGAGAACGTGGCCTCTGTGCAGAGGTGAAGCCCGGGGAGGCTGCATCCCTGAAGGTCCGCGTAAGAGGTGATGTGAGATGATGTGAATAAAGGGCATTAGTAAGTAACCGGGGCACAGTCTTCTTGTGCCCATAAGACGTGTCTCACCCTTGAGCCCCAGGCACCAGGACCCCTCCAGCGTTTGTTGAGTGACCGACTGGCGGGACTGTCCACTGGCTCCCAAGCATGGGCATTGCTTTCCCAACCGTGGGGCTGCACAGAGGCGGCCTCACCACAGGGACAGCTTGGGGGCCATCTGAGGTTGACATTCTGCGAGGCTGTCCAGGAGCCGGTCCCCGTGGCCCACGGACACCGGGCAGAGGTGGCCACCAAACCAGAAGCCAGAGCCACACCAGGTGGGACGGATTCCTTTATAGCTTTACGGGGGCATGTGGCAGCTTACCACAGAGTAGGTCCCCGGGGAGGGGCCTCTGGGGACAAGGAAAGGCACAGTGAAGCCCTGCTTCATCCTGCCCCCCCAAACATACCATCCTCCCTCCCCCACACCCAGGTCCTTGTTCACAAGCACAGCTTCCCTGGCCACCCTCCCCAAACTTCCCAGCCCATTTCTTGCCCCAGTGCCTCTTCTCCCCCAAATCCCTTTTCACCCCTCACCCCTTCCCAACACCTTCCCCTCTCTTCCCTCTCAGGCCCCTCACTCCTCTCCCTTCCTCTCCAGCCCTTGTAGCACCACCCTCTGTGTCCTGCCCCTGCCCTCAGCCTTCTCTCCACCTCCTTTCCATTTCAGATCCCCAGGTAATTACCTCTCACCCAGCCTTGGCCTCTTCTCTTGCCTTAGTCCTGTAAGCTCCGTCTTTCTCCCAGGTCCTACTTTCCTCAGGAGCCCAGGACACATTACAGACAGGAAGTCTGGTCTTACAATTTGCACACACATCCCCACCCACACGATGGCCTAAGAGTGGCTCTTAGCCCCCCTCGCCCCACACCTTGCTATCTGCTTCCCTCTCCCAGCCCTCCCCTCTCAGGACCTCTCCCTCTTTCAATACTTCCCCACCCTACCCCACCCCGTTCCTTTCAGACCAGAGGGGCTGAGTTCACACTGGCACTCATTGTGTGCAGTCACTGGGCTAAGTGCAATTTTCTACGGTAGCAACTGAAACAACCCCCCATTTTGCAGATGAGGAAACTGAGGCCCAGTTAGTGGTGGTGGAGCAAGTCAGAGCACGGGGCCTGTGCTCAACCATGGAGCACTTCCTGGCACAGTGGACCCTCCAGGATGAGGGCTGCAGGAATGTGGCAGACAGCAGACCTTCTGGAAGCAGAAGAGGGTGAGGAATGGCCACGACCTGGATAGAGGTAAGGTGGGAGGGAGGTGTGGGGCAGACTCAGAGGCAATCCTCTTGCCTGGGAGCATCAGAGAGGAAGGCCGGGATGCTGGTCTCTGTGTGGTCTTCTGCCCACCCTGGGTGCCGGGGGAGTTTAAAGGAATGTTGAACACTGAGTTTTTGTTTTGTCTTCCAATTCCGTGTTTGCCACAGTATTTCTTGTCTTTTCTCTGTTTCAAATTGAGACATTTGGTAACCGCTACTCAAAGTCAGACTCGGATCTATGAGTGGAGGATGTTGCCCAATTCAGCTGTTTCAACAGTTCAGGGCCTCACAGATCCCACAGGGCACGTAGAGGCGCCCAGGTCGGCCATTCTGGAAGGAGCAGCCCTGTGCCTGCTGCTGGAAGCCAGGGGGGCTCCCTCCAGGGGACTGGATGGGACTCCCCGCACTCAGGGAGGGAGGGAGGAAGCTGGCTCAGTGGAGGAACGCAGCCTATCCGGCCTGCTGCTTCCTATTCAAGCAAGGTGGAAATCCTGCCGGAGTCCAGCAGCAGAGATGAGGGTGCTTCCACCACTGGCAGGTTGTCTACTGGGCAGGGGAGGAGGCGGGGGATCCTCTTGACAGGAAAAATAGGTCCATTTGAGCTTGGTGGTTTCGGTATCTATCTTACCCATCCTCACATCCCCATTCTCCACTTTTCATGGATGAAGAACTGGCCCAAAGAGGGGTCACCTGGCCCCTAAGTGGTGGGGCATCAGGACAGGAACCCAGGCCAGCCTGGGCCACAGCCTCTGCCCTTCCCCCTCCATTCTGTTCACCCCACCTCCCCCAACTTGGACTCTTACGTACAGAAACGTGTCTAACGCATCCATGCAGAATTATAAAGTGGCCCCCTGTGTCTCCGCCACCAGGTCAAGAAACAGAGCATTGCCTTTGCATTAGAAGGCACCATGGGTCCTTCCTTCCCCAGACTTTAGTGCTAATTGCTTCCTTGCTTTTGGTTGAACACCTGTGTGTACCCCTTTTTAAGTAAGAGCTTTCTTTTGCCTGTTTTCAAACTTGTAACCGGAGCCACTGATGTATGCTTTTCTTCCTTCACATTGAGATTCAGCGTGCGTGTGTAGCTCTATTTAGTACATTCCCCATGTTGTGCAGTCTTCACTGAACGTATACACCATGATTTATCTATCTAGTATTTTATGGATGGACGTTTGAGTTTAGTTTTTGGCTCTTATGAAAAAAAACTGCTTTGAAAAATATATCTTCTGGTACATGTGTTGTATGTTTCTGTAGGGTATATGTATACCTAGGTGTGGGACTCCTGGGTCATAAAGATGTGCATCTCCAAACTGTAACACTGTTTCCATGCTGTCTTACAAAGGGTTGTACCAGCAGAAGATGAGATTTCCCCCTGTTCTACATCTTCATCAGCAGTGGTGTAATAAGCAGTTTTAATGTTGCCAATCCAGTGGGCTTGTATCTAGTAGTTTTAATTCGCATTTCCTGATCTATAATTCAGCTGAGTGCTTTTCCATGTTTATCATAGCCATTTAGATTTCCTGTTTGGTGAAGTGCCTGTTTGAGTGTTTACCTATTTTTCATTAGGTGCTGTTTTTTTTTCTTTTTCAATTATTCATAGGAGGGTTTTTTTTTTTTTTTTTTTAATGTTCTGACCATTTTGTTGCTATCTGTGTTGCAAACATCCTTGCCCATTCTGTGGGCATGCCTCCCTCTCAGGTGTCTTTTGAAGCTTTTTTAATGTAGTCAGATTTATCAATCCTTTCCTTATGGTTAGTGTTCCTTGGGTCTTAAGAAACCTCCCCTACACTAGATTACTATTACGTTTTACTTTGATATAATTGTAGACCCACAAAATAATTGCAAAAACTGTCCCCCGTGCCCTTCACTCAGCTTCCCCCAGTGGTGACATCTTACATAACTATAGTACAATATCAAAATCAGGACACTGCTTTTGGTGCAATCACAGACCTCATTCAGATGTCATAGATTTTAGACGCATTTGTGTGTGTGTAGTTCTTGCCATTTTACCACGCAAGTAGGTTCCTGTCACCACATGAAGTTACAGACCTGCTGCATCACCAGACACCTCCCTCCTGCTGCCCCTTGAGTCATACCCATCTCCTGGCAACCATGAATCTGTTCTCCCTCATTTTCTCCTTTCAAAAATGTTATATATGTGGAACCATATAGCGTGTGACCTTTTGAGACTGGCTTTTTCACTCAGCGTAATACCCATCCAAGTTGTTCAGAGACCGAGGTCATGGGGAGGGGGCCCAGAAACCACTGTAGGACTGTGTCCTGACCAGAAACCTTCCACACCCATATTTGGAAATGGGTCCTTAATTTTTTTCCTGCCAGAGGGTAGGAAATACCTCCTTAAGGAATAGAGGCTGGGTTATTTACTTTTGGTTTATCTTGTAGTTTTGTTAATTATCTAGTATCTGCCTTTTTCTTTGTTTGTTTTTTTAATAACATTTTCCCTCATTTCAAAAATGTTCTCTGTGGAAAATATAGAAAAGCACCCAAAATGAGAAATACCCATTATCCCAACTTTGAGAAATACCCACAAATATTATGTTTCCTTAAAAATGAAGTTACGGGGCTTCCCAGGTGGCGCAGTGGTTGAGAATCCACCTGCCAATGCAGGGGACATGGGTTCAATCCCTGGTCCAGGAAGATCCCACACGCCACAGAGCAACTAAGCCTGTGTGCCACAACTACTGAGCCTGTGCTCTAGAGCCCGCGAGCCACAACTACTGAGCCCGCGTGCCCCAACTACTGAAGCCCGCATGCCTAGAGCACATGCTCCAC
Source organism: Balaenoptera acutorostrata (assembly GCF_949987535.1). Taxonomy (NCBI): domain Eukaryota; kingdom Metazoa; phylum Chordata; class Mammalia; order Artiodactyla; family Balaenopteridae; genus Balaenoptera; species Balaenoptera acutorostrata. The sequence continues at coordinate 75,217,322 of NC_080076.1, read as the reverse complement.
AACAAGAGAAGCCACCGCAATGAGAAGACCATGCACAGCAATGAAGAGTAGCCCCCACTCGCCTCAAATAGAGAAAGCCCGCGGGCAGGAACTAAGACCCAACACAGCCAAAAATAAATAAATAAATAAATTTATAAAAAAAAAAAAAAAAAAAATGAAGTTACGTAGCTATTGCTTTTGAACAACTTTTTAACACAGCATGAATATTTCTCCAGAACTTTCAGAAAATTTTAAGCATTCCATTTCATTTTAATTCACTGTATAATACCCCAAACTCAAACAGCCTCCTGGTGTTGGACATACAGGTTATCAGTTTTTGCTACTCTAACGAATGCTGTGAGGAACATCTTTGTTCCAGTCTGATTGTTACTTATGCTCCTGGGCCAGGAGGCAGCTTGGTGCATTTCGGGAGGGCTCCTGGAGGGCTAGCCACTATGGGGCCTGGTAGGCCAGGGGAGGATTTGGGTCTTGGTCCTAAATGCAGAGGGACACCATTGAAGACAGTGGAAGATTTTCATTTCAGGTGTGTGTTTGTAAAAGATCTGCAGGATGGAGAGAAAAGTGAGGTGGATGGGTGACTTCAGGCAGAAGTCAGTGGTAGGGATGAAAGATAGGTAGATGGTGGTGAGAGGGAGCAGAGTGGATGGACTCAGAGATTTCAGGTCAAAGTAGCAGGACTCAGTGCGCTGGGGTGTGGCTCCTGCAGCGGGCAGGTGGATGGCAGTGCCACTCACTTCCCTGAGGACGCCGCAGGAGGGCCAGGTGGCTGTCGCTGTTGTTTCGTTTAATGATGGCAGTTCAGGAGAGGTCTTTTGATTCTTCTTCTTGTGCTGAGTTTGAGGCATCTTTGGGGCATATAGTGGAGATGCCAGAGCGCTAGCAGATATAGGAGTCAGGACCAGAGATACAGATCCAGGAGTTATCGATGTGTACATGGCACTGGATGCGAGGGACCTGGCTCACACACATCATGTAGGAAGGGCCTGTGTGGTGCCTGGGCCTGAACGGCTGGCAGAGGCCAAAGTAACTCTGCATAGGTGCCCAAAGAACCCCGCTTGTATCGTCAAGAATGTGTATGGTAACTGTAAGCCAGGCTGTTCAGTTTGTCTCAGGAGTGACAAGTCAGCAGCATGAATGACAGTGCCACACGGCTTGGTTAATCTCACACATGGGGAACTCTCAACACGGCAGTGTTCTCTACCATAAATGGTGCTGCATAGAAATGGAGGATTGGGTGTTTAGGGGGAAAAAAATGAGCAAAAGGGAATTCTTTTAGGTCAGCTAATAACCAAAATGAGAAAAAGAGTGCCAAAGCACTACAAGGACAGTGTCACAACATAAAACAAGGCTTTCCCATCATCATCACTGTAAGGCTGAAATAGTTCTTCTAGCTATCTAGCCAGAGATCATCTTGAATGTGTGCAACAGAAGTTATGTGTCAAGATGTTTATAGAAACACTATTTTTATTTTTATTTATTTATTTACTTTTTGGCCTCGCTACACGGCATGTGGGATCTTAGTTCCCCGACCAGGGAGTGAACCCGTGCCCCCTGCATTGGAAGCACGGAGTCTTAACCACTGGACTGCCAGGGAAGCCCAAGAAACACCATTTTTTAAAAAATAATTAATTAATTAATTAATTAATTAATTATTTTGGCTGTGTTGGGTCTTCGTTTCTGTGCGAGGGCTTTCTCTAGTTGCGGCAAGCGGGGGCCACTCTTCATCGCGGTGCGCGGGCCTCTCACTATCGCGGCCTCTCTTGTTGCGGAGCACAGGCTCCAGACGCACAGGCTCAGTAGTTGTGGCTCACGGGCCCAGTTGCTCCGCGGCATGTGGGATCTTCCCAGACCAGGGCTCGAACCCGTGTCCCCTGCATGGGCAGGCAGATTCTCAACCACTGCGCCACCAGGGGAGCCCGAAACACCATTTTTAAAAGAAAAAAATTAGAAGCCAAATGAGAATGAATAAATAATAATACCATCATTAATACCATTTATATTAGCACCCCAAAAATGAAATACTTATGTATAAAGTCAATAAAAAATTAACTTAAAAAATCACATGCCTATATCCTTTGAGGTAGATTTTTTTTTCTACCTTTTAGAACTTCTGAGTGATCATAACATTAAGTCAGAAAGTAAATAACCCTCTAAAATGAAGACATGACAATGTCAAACTCCTTAAAATAAAATTCCATGTGGCTTCATGGCTGAAGTTCGGCAAGGTCAGCAGGCACTGCTAACGTTAATGCTTTTGAAGGCATTATAATGATGCTTTATATTTTATGAAGACTGAAAACTACCTAAAAACCCAGATTGTGAAAAAATATTCATTATATTCATAAGGAAATATGGATATACTGAATATATTTGTGGCACACATGGTTCCTTCAGTCCCACGAGTTACAACTGGCTCTGTGCCCGCCAGTGACTCCTGCTTATCCATGCACTTGTTTGATTCCTGTGCCTGTTCTTGTTCAGCTTTTTAACTTCCCCAGGCCTCGCAGAGCATCCACCCTAAACAGGATATGTGCTGAGGGAGCAAAAAGACTGAGAATCGTTTACACACAGAACATGTTAGTAATGGCTTCAACACCATCTGTTCTAAAGGAATTGAACCTTGTAGAAGAATCTGCTATAGAATGATCTATAAATCATTAATTTTACAGTAAGTAGAAAAAGGTGCTTAAAACAATAAAACCAGTATATGTGTATATATATATATAGCTACAACACAATCCATAGATAAGAGCTAAGAAGAGTATGTGCTATGCCAGAAACAGTGGAATCTCTAAATCTGGAAACAAAGATTGAGGCCCAGTTTAGAGAGGAAACATTTAAATATATTAGGGTGTAGAATCAGTATAATGTAATTTTTAATGCTAATAAGATTCCTGCCAGGCTTCAAAAACAAAAAACTCAAAGAAATAAAAAATATTCAGTAAACCTGCAAGCCATGCAGCGTGGCCAAAAAAACAAAAAACAGATAATCTGGGGGAATTCCCTGGTGGTCCAGTGGTTAGGATTCTGCGCTTTCACTGCTGAGGGCCCGGGCTCAATCCCTGGTCGGGGAACTAAGATCCCACAAGCCACGTGGCGTGGCGGGAAAAAAAAAATTCTGTCCACATCGATTCTGTCCTGGAGCTTGGACAATGTATGACTGCTAATAATTCCCTGTAGTCTACTTAGAAGAGGCTCCAATGGAAATGAAAGACAATACCACTTTCACAAGAAAAATGAATATAACCTAGAAAACGTGACCATAGAAAATATTCAAACCTGTAAGAGATGTGGACTGAATCAGTAAAAACCTATCATTCTTTACAACCCACTTTGCAGCAATTAATAAAAGCAACAATGACAAAGCTTGGAAGCAATGCTCTCGAACCAGAACTTTATTTCACAATTAATGAACATCTGAAAGAAGGGAAGTAAATATGAGCACACATAATGAGAGTGGTGCTCAGGGGATCATAGCCAAAGAAACGTAAGACAAGAAAATGAAAAACAGGTTAAGGATGCAGTTCGCAGCTCAATTTGTTTTTACAGCACAATGGAAGTGAAAGGCAATGCAGCCCTTAGACTCGGGATTTTTTAATAAACTCTGTTTTAATAACCTGGAACCCAGCCCTGTAATTAGCTGTAATTTACTGAGATATGGAATCTTGAACACAATATAATGAAAACTGAAACCTCAGAGGAGGAACATGAAAAAAATACAAGTCATAAAAATACGATTATTGCTGCAAGGAACTTACAGCTATTTATAGAGATAAATCTAGGACTATGTCACATTGATAGAACAGTGGGAAGACAGACTTTTGGCTGATCTGTGGTTGAGTCTGATTTTGTTTTTTCAGGTTCAGTGCCCCTTCCTCTGGGCACATAAATCCCAGAAGCCTGCATATAGCTGAGCCCTTCCCAAGACACTAGAGGTCCAAGGTGTCATGCCAAAAGGTTAGCCAACCAGGTGACCTTCTGAGGTCCCCTTTTGAGGCTCAGTTACATACACGTTGGGATCATCGCCCCCTGCCCCCACGCAATGCTCTATGGAAATTCTACCAAAATGCTTCTTCAAGGAGGAAAGACTCATTTATCACCACCATTTTAGAAAGCATCCATGGGCGACATCAGACTGTCTCAGGGTTCATAGTTCTTTTCTTCCATAAAACAAGACGTGATCATTTTGGGACAACTAAATTAATAAATCCTGAAATTAATAAACTGTACCAAGACCCACAAATTTGTTTTCAGTAGAATAGTTAAATTTAAATGGCAATTTTAAAAACTGAAAAACTTCTCTATCTCTAGCTGGAGTCCTCACTGGACGTTGACAATTAGGGGTGAGACAACAGGAAACCATGTATCCTGTCGTGGAACACAATGTGTAACTCCTAGCATTGATTTAGAATCTACATTATTTATCAACATATTACAAGACTGTGACAGCACTGACAACGTGTTAACTATGAAGCCCCTTTCTAGGATAAGAAAGGCAGGAAAGGGCCTCCTGCTGCATGCTGCAAATCCATCACAGCTTAAAGTCTGGCCAGACCCTCTCTCTGTTTAATTGTGGAACTGAACAGGCTCGCTTAACTATTTTACAGTGACCCGAACGCTGGAACAGAACACGTAAAACGGTCTGGCGGCGGCACGTCAGAGGCCTCACCAACCTTGCTCTCTGTGTTTACAGTACCAACAGAGTCAGTTCCAAGCAATTCTGGGATGTCCATAAGGCTGAGAAGAGAAAGAAAACATAAGACTGATTAGGTCAGCAGTCTCTGGAGCACTGGAAATTAATCTCATTTTAAGAAAGAGCTACAAGCACAGTATAAATGGCTATTTTCATTTACAGCTGAAAAGTCTTTGACCCTAGGCCCTAAATGAGGCCCTCTTTTTTTTTTAAGTACCAGCCCTAAGTAACATTTCACGTGGCTCTTTGAGACCTTGATCTGAGACGCTCACTGATCCATGATGGAGTAAGTTTAGAAAATGCTGTTCCCTGCGCCTTGAGATCCCCGGCCAGTTAAGACACTGACGTTCTGCAGCAGGTGTGGTACCTGCTCTGTTTCATCAGCTTCCCAGAGTTTCTGACCACAGAGGAGCCGGCCTCTCTGTTAGAGCGCCAGAGTGGCCCTGCTAAAGGAGGGACAAAGGCGACACGCCTGCTGAGCCCTCAGTCAGTTCCTGGGTGCTTTAGTCATCAGCTCCCTTGAAGCAGGGGTGACGGCCTCTGCTTCTCTGTGATCCCCCAATGCCCCGCACTACTCAAGTAGTTCGTGAGGCAGGGAAAGAAGGAAGGAGAGGATCAGATGACAGGGAGGGGGCAACCGCAGGTGCCGAGGGCAGGAGAGGAAGGGAAACAAGCCTCTGGTCACCCCGGTCAGCTGGGCTCTGCTGTCTGGACAGTTAGGACCCAGCACCACTGCGCCTTCACCTCTCACCAGCCACGCCAAAGCTCTTCTTGGATTGTTCTCTATCCCGAACAGGGTGGCCAGGCATGCAGCTTAGCAGTCAGGACCTCAGTCCTTGGGCTGCAGCGGCAGGAGCCAGAGCAAAGTCGCCACAAGGGCTGCTTGAGGCCCAATGAAGGACCGAAACAGACGCCGTGTCAAGGTTCCCTACCAGTCGAGAAAGGAAGAAACACACAAGAGGAGGAGCAAGGAAGAACCTGAGCTGCTGGGAAGCAGCCCTGCGCCCTGGGCTGTGAGCGAGCCTGGGAGAGCAGGGCCAGGCTGAGCAGCACAGCAGTAGCGCCGTCCCCTGCGGCTCCCTACCTTGGGCCGGTAGCCCTGCTCGGCCATCATCTTCGCCTCCTGCCGCAGCAGGGCGTCTGTGAGCTGCTCTGCCTGCCTCGCCTCTTCTTCCTCCTCCTCCTCCTGCTGGTCCGCTTCCCACGCCTGCAGCTGGCGCTCTGCAACCTGGGCACGGAGGGCAAAGTCACCTGGGACGGGCCACAGGGCAGAACCCTGCCTCTGATCCAGGGGGACAGGCTCAGGTCCCCCCGCTGGAGCATCAGCGCTCGGCACTAGTGGTGGCAGTGCCCTCGTGGGAAGGACATTCATGGTACTGAATGGTACCATGGTACTGGAGAGGTTATGTGTGTGGTAAAATGCACCTTGTAAAAAGCTCTGGACGTAGCCATGTGTTGGGAGGATCCTTTTGTGTTAACTATTAGGTACTGAATTGAATAAAAAGAGACTTGTGGCCAGTGAGCCAGGTGCTTGCAGATGCAGACAGGAAAGAGGCGAGGGACGGTAACAGCAGCCTTGTTCCCACAGGAGACGGAGGACCCGGAGCGGGGCTGGAGCTACAACCAGGAGGGTCAGGGTTCCAGCGGGAAATGAAAAGGGATGCTCCGAGCTCCCAAACATGGGCTTCCTGGACAAGGTCCAGGCCAGGCTGTGGAAGTAAGTCAAGGGTCCCTGAACCCTGTGCCACGATGGCGCAGGAACCTCAGCAGGGCCTGCTGCCCGCGCGCTCATCCCAGGGCTCAGCCCCACCTGGGCTTCCAGCTCCTGCTTCCTGGCCGATTTCAGTTCTTCGCTCTCCTCTTTCTCACGATGAGCGGACTCTCTTGCCTCCTCAAGATCTCGAATAAGTTGCTCTCTGTGCCTCAGGGATTCCTCTTGCTCCCGTCGGTTTTGTTCAATCTTTTCCTGTATTTGTTGTCGCCTCCCTGTCAGAACCTATCCTCAGCGGAAAGGAAGAGGGAAGATTTTGGTTAGACTTTAACAGATGCCTGTTCTATCAGCCGTGGACAGTCTGCAGCTGCAGCTATACGGAGACCCAGCCTAATCCTCAGCCTCAGGCCCAAATAGACCAGACGAAGGCAAGCCCAGACTACGGGATCAGTCCAAACAATTGGCCACGTTTCCCACACGTCCCCATCGCACACAGAGTGCACGTGGACTGTGCATATGGAGACAGCCGAGCACCAAAGAGATCAAAGCAGGCAGGGATGGAGCTCCGTCTCCAGGGCACAGACACACAGCAACAAGGTGACTCTCACTCCCTATCAGTGAGTTCTAGAAAAAGTAAGAAACCACAAGCCACGTAGATGGCCAGAGGCAGAGTCTGGGTCATCCCACCAACCTTGTGGATTTAAATTTACTGCTCAAAGCAGCAGAAACCTGCTGTGTTTGATTCTTGGCCAGAGCAGGATTATGTCCAGATGATGGTCAGGACTTGGGAACGAGGAACAGCAGGAAGCCACCTGCCATACCCAACAGTCATGCTCTCTGGGGGGGGACATGTAAAGTGGCCACAATAAGGAGGAACATTTTAAATGGGGGAAAAAAAATAAAAAGATGCTGGAGAATATCTGGTATTCACAAAAGTGAAAAAGCACCAGTTGAGACCGGATTTCCCATGGGTTCTAAAATGTAGCATACTGGCATGCACAGAATATAATTTCCATTTTAAACCACTTTAAGATAACTTCCAATACATGGATAATAAAGACTTTTTTTCCCCCAAAAGATTTCCTTTGAATTGGGGTGTGTCTTATAATGCACTACTTATATATGATAAATAAAACAGTTATGTTCTTTAGTCTACTTTTGGTTTTGCACCCCAAGCAAAAAATCCTAAATGTGGAAAAGGCTTCTGCACCAAGATGTTCACTGCAGTAACATATAACAGCTCAAAATCAGAAAAAAAATGGATCCACAAAAGGAAATGGAAAAACGAACTACTGTATACCCACAAGATATATTACACAGCCATCAAAATGACATTTACAAAGAAGATATAATAGTATAATAAAATGATCAAAGTCAAATAGCTCAGTATAATATGTAGAAAAAACATTACCCATAGAAACAGAAGTGTAGAAGGAAATAAACAGTGGCTGTGCAGATGATGTAGATGGTGACTGTTCTTTTACTTTTTACTTTTCTGTACTGAATTTTTTCCTAGTAAGCGTATATTACTTTTATAATGATATTGAAAGTCCACTGAAAATGCCCAGAGGGGACTCTGTTCCCAGAACATTTGGCAGGGTCAGCACGTGGTCACCAACCCCCGACACCCGCCCAGCCACCTGCGCCCGTTCCCGGATTACCTCGCTCATCAGCCGGTCTCGAGCACTCCTCTCGCGGGCCCACTCTGCCTCTCTCTTTTCCCACATTTCCTTAGCCTCCTCCCTAGGGAGACACAGAGAGGATGACAGCTGGATCCTTACCACCGCCGGTGGCAGAAGAGAACCAAAGAACCAACAGGGCTCCAAGGCACCAGGTAGCACACACCTTCTGTGCGGCCGACCTCCAAATAAACTTTCAGCAGATTACAGGGAAGGACAACTTCACAGAAAGTATTACTATCGTAAGTACTTTAAGTTCCCTTTTTTAACACTCCATCTCCTTACAAAAAGCACTGGTGAAGACATGCACCCAGGACATTTAAACACTGAAGTGAATGGAACCATCGGGGCTGCAGAAGAGGAGGGGCACGCCGGTGCCTGAGCTCTGTCACCACGTTCCTGCGGTCACTCTAGCTCGCCCTGTGGCCTGGGGCAAGTGAGTGACTGCCTCGACTCCCCGTGACCCAAGTACTCTGTGACGCCAGCACTGGGCTGGATGTCAGGATTGAACAGGAGGAGGACCGGAAAGCACTTAGCACAGCCTCTGGCACACGGTAAGTGCTCAGCAAGTGTTACCTGTTATTCCATTACTTCCACCTACCAGATTAAGTTTTAGGATCCAGACCCATTCATATAGACCTAAGAAGCATTCAATGTCTCCATAATTTTATAACAATTTCAAGTTTCTGAGATCTCAGATGAACAGATCCTTACTCTAAACCCTAACGGCTTCCACCTTAAATAACCCGAGGGAAACACCCCACAAGCCAGGTCCATTAGCAAAGATGTGCTCCTCACGAATGATGGACAGAGGAACAAGGATGGGAGTTTCATCAACAGCAGACAACCCTCACGGCGACCTGCTGACCTGCGGGGATCGAGGCACGAGTAGAGGCCAGGAAGCCACCTCTCACCTCAACAGCATCTGCAGCTCCGCCTCCCGCGCCCTCTCCAGTTGCAGCTGCTCCTCGATGACCCGCTTCATCCAGGCCACGTCGGCCTGGGCCTGCTTCCTCCGGGCCAGGTGCGCGCGCTGGTTCTCGTCCTCCTCCTCCAGCAGCGCCTGCAGGATGCGCCTGTCTGCCTCCTAGAGGAAGGACGAGGAAGCGCAGTGGGCGCGGTGCCCAGCCCTGCAGTAGCAACAGCCTCAGCTCCGCCAGCCCCGCGGCACTGAAAGCAGGCGTTCTGGGAAGACGCGGGCTGTTTCCAGAGCGGGCAGGGTGTGATCACTTAGGGATGCTTTAGACGCCAGAGGCCCAGGAGCTTTTCTCTGCCGACAGGGAGAGACCCTCTGCCACCACACGCATGTCTCTGCCCTCGGACACATCTGGTAGCACAGCTTTTTAGAACACAATTTGCCAGAGGATATAAGCTACAGAGACACAAATGCACAGAGATTTATGCACAAAGTGCTCACTGCAGCTGCTCTGTAAGAGGAAAGCCGACTGGGGCGGGAGAGCAACTCGCCTGTCCAGTCTCAGTGAGGGAGCCCATCAACATACTCGCCAGGAATACCGACAGCTAGTCAAAGAGAACAAGCTCAGTCTAAGAACACTGGTCTGGAAGCCTGAGGTGTACTCTTAGGTACTGTGCTGTGCAATGCCACTTCAAGTACATTTAAAAATGAAACTGAAAACCCCCCAAACTCACCACTTCCCTGTATGTGTGTGTATGTAAATACAGTTGATTCCTGACCAACATGGGTTTGAACTGTGTGAGTCCACTTACACACAGATTTTTTTCCATAAATATACTACTTGTATTTTTATTTTACAGATTTTTAAATTAACTAAGTGTGGGGAAAGTGTTTGACGAGAGAGTACAGTACGTAGACTGAAATGAACTAGGGTTTGAGTCCTGATTCTAACCAAACATTTAGCTTCCTGCCCTTCAGTGGGTCATTTATCAATTCCTTTGTTTTTGAGGCAGAGAGAGCAGTACGCGGGTTTTCAACTCCGTGGGGGTCAGCACTCCTAACCCCCACGTGGTTCAGGGGTCAACTGCGTATCTAGAAAGAGGTATATCCAAACAGACACCTCTGGGAGGGGCAGGGATTGCGGGGGCTGCTGGTCAAGGGGGGGATCTCACTTGGTGTTCTCTTATGAGAACGCACCCATTACTAAGCAACGGAAAACATGCTTTTCAAAAAAAGTGAAGGAAACGCCAGGCTGTCCCTTCAGATTTACCAGTTCCTCTTGGATCTGCTGTGTACGTCTGTTGAGCTGCACGTTATACTGATGTCTCAAAAAGCGTCTAGAAATGAGAAAATATGGGTTGCCTTCAGTGTTTCCTAAAGAATTAAGCAGAGGTTAGACAGCTGCTTTCTGCAGATTGTATCCCGTTCGGTTTCAGGGTTACCAGTGCACGTCTGAGAAAGTGACAGGCTCGCCCGCTTGGGGAAGGCAGGCGAGGGGTTGGGGGTCCTTCTCACACGCACCCCAGCTCCGCCTTCTGCCACAAGGCTGCCATCTGCTTCCTCTCTTCCTCCAGCCTCTCCAGCTCCCAGCGCTGCTTCAGCAGATTCTCCTGCTCCTTCTTTAGTTTGGTGGCCTATGGGTACAAGACAGTAAACCCAGGTAAGCGCATGAGAATCAGAGCTTCCTTCATCCCTCAGCAGACACGACGCAACAAGGGTGGCCTGGCCACCTGGTGCCAGGATCCCCTCCCACCTCCGGGGCTCTGAGCCCCTTGGCCCAGCTCAATCATTCATCTTGCTGGGCCTTCCCAACCCTGCCGACAAGGGTGAACCCCTGCCTCGTGCTCCCCCAGGGCCCTGCACTGTCCAAGCTTACTGTAACTAAACATCTGTCTCCCTGACCTGACACAGCTCCCAGCTGTATCCCTAGCAGCCAGCCCGGTGCTCGGCACTTAGAATACGTAGTGGGCACAACGGATCTAGTTCTTGAATCATTCTGGCCTGGGGAAGGGGGGAGTGCTCCCCTCGCCTGAATGAGAAGATCCAGCCCCTCAGAGCAACTGTGCACAGTATTCTCAAAACAGCTTCCTGGACCAAAGATCCTCATGGTTTGTGCCTTGAGACCCCCAAACTGCTAGTCTCCCGCGAGAGCTGCGTGCTAGATCATCAGACTAAGTCAAGTCTACTAAGAGCACTTGAAATCCAAGTTCTCAGGAGGCTCTCAGACAGCAGGCCTCTCTACACACGTTTGAGAGGACAGGTGTTATCTCCTGATGGCTAACATTCTAGAATCTGGGCACAGAAAGAACCACAGATGGGAACACGTGTCAGAAGGAGAACCCAGCGTTGTTTCCCTTCTTAGAATCACCCCCCGGATATGATCTCTGTTTAGTGCAGCTTTTTAAACGCCCGTGTCCTAACAACAAGGAGCTGCGAGCGAGGAGGCCCTGGCGGCCGGGGCTCGCCCTCACCTCCATCTCCTTCACCTTCAGCTCCTCCATCTGCTGGCGCAGCGCGTCTGCCTGCAGTTTACCCACCAGTTGCCTCCTCTCCTCTTCTGCTTTCATCCGTTCCAGCGCTTCCCTTCGGGCTGTTTCATATTCATTTTCATACCGTTTTTCCTTTTCCTCTTCGGCGGCTTCTTGCTGCATGGAGCCAAAGGGACCCGGGGGTCAGTATCTGTAGCATGGAGCTGGCAAAGACCCAGCTCCCCACCACCGGTCAGCAGGCCTCAGGGCCCGTTCCTCATTCCAACACGTCTATACCCGAGGAGGCCACGCACTTATCAGCTGTGTGGCCCAGGCAAAGGTGCATCTTCCTGGGCTCGATTCTCACTGTGGGAACCATGGGAGGGGTGCTGCCCTCAGAGACGAAGCTGGGGAGGCTCTCAGCACAGTGCCTGGTACAGAGGAGGGGCTCAAGAACACCGGGGTTCCTTCCCTTCCACAAGTCAACAAAACACTTTCCAAAATGAACCCAGAGGTGAAGCAATGGGTCCACAGAGGTGTGGACTTTTATCCCCAGAGTTGCTGCTATAAACCAAGGTCGAGAGTTTACGTAAATTACATCAAAAGAGGGTGCTGCAACAGAAAACAACCTTTAAGGATGCATGTTGCATCTACCATCAACCAGCCCTGGACGCCTTGTCTTATTCTGCCCCTGGGAGTGATCACATAGGATTCTTGTCTGCATAAGAGCAACAAACATTCAGTTTTAACACGTGTTAAGTAAACCAAGAAGAAGTCTATTCCTGTATTGGAGTCATTAACATTGAAAACAAGAAACAAATTCAAAGACATGGAGACAGTCTCCCAACACATACCACACCTGTTTTTTTTCCTCTTTCTGTGTTTCCCAAGAGTTTATCACATGTTTCTTGTGAAGTTCCAATTCAATCTGAGGACGAGAAGGCAGAGAATAAACTTCCTCACTGATTCATTGGACACATATTCACTGCCGAGTACAGTGTCATGGCCTGGAATGTGGCCAGGTGTCTTATAAGGAAGTGCATGGTGACCCCAACATATACAGTCTGATTGCAAGTCAATTAGAAAACCAAAGGACCAGTCAATTCTAAACCATGTCAAGAATTGGAACAAAGTAACAAACTTTTCTTCCACTACCCTTGGGGCTGAGCGGGAACAGGTCAGCAGACACTGAAATGGAAATCTAACCTCAAAGGCCACCCTGGTAGGTCTAAAGCCTGCCAGGCCACAGGGCAGAAGCTGGATGAGGAACAGACGCAACCTTTGGCCTGGCTCCCCAGTACCCCCTCTGCAAAAGAGCAGCTGTAAAAACAGGCACTACCTGTATCAACAGATGCAACAAATTTGGGGTAATTAATACGAGATTTGGGTTTAAACAATCTTTTGGATCAGAAAATGAATTGTACCATTGTCCAAAAGCTTTTGTTTGGGAAATTGTTTATAAAAGTTTTTAATTTCTTCCTCAACTCACACATGTAAACATTTGCAACTAACTTGAATGTTCTGAATGAACATCTGAGTACATGACTTTGGAGGAGCCACTGAAATCTACAAATGGCCGGGGAGAGGAGTCCTCCTAGGTTTAGAGCTAAGCGCACAACACCCCAGAGCAGCCAGATGCTCTATTACTTGTGACTGGCAATTTCTACATGAAGTTATGAGTACATAAGTTAACACCACCAAGTGTATACACAAACCATAAACTGAAATTAATTAATTATATCCTTCATGGGATTCTCTCCCTCTAGCCCAATCTCTGCTGAATGATGTCACCCCAGCCAAGACGCCCCGCTCTCTCCTTGCCCCGAAGCCTGTGGATTTGTCCCTCTTTCTCCTACCACCCCAGTTCTGACCTTCACCATCACTTGCCTGGGCTGCGGCAGCAACCCCTCAATTGACATCACCCCTTCCCGCCCACCTCGACATTGCTGCCAAAGCTGCAGCTCCCCAAAATGCAGCTGGGACCCTGTTGCACCCCTGCTTAAAATCATGCAGGCGCTCCCCAGCACTTCCAGGGGAAGGCCGTATGAGGCCATCCAAGGTGGCCCCTTCTGCCTACCCAGCCTCTGCCCTTGGGGTCCCCCCTCCCTATAAGACGTCCCAACCTCACAGCCACTTGCAGCTGTTAACCGAATGAACCAGATCTTCTGTGTGGGGCTCCTTTTCAAGGTGGCTGGAGTGATCTCTGTTTCACCCCAGCACAAGATGCAAGCTTAAAAACAAGACGGGAAACATGACTTCATCTACTTAGGCAAATCAACAGAAGGATCTCCTTGGTTTTCACCTCTCGAAGTTTGGGGTTGTTCTTTTTCCAGTGTTCATACAAAAGCTGTTCAGCAATCTGTCAAGAAAACACAAAGAGGGAAGCCTGATGTCACTTTTCCAATCTGTCCACATTTTGGATAACCCACAATAGAAGTCAGCTCAGGCTAAGAGCTCCTCCACTGGCACACCGGCACCGTGCCTGCCCTTCAGACCTCCCACATGCCTCACACCCACGGCGCTGGGAGCCAGACACCTGATTGGAAGCACACAGTGCTGACAAATGACTCTTATAATAGTGACAAAAGGGGGCCAAAATCTGATGCTACAGATGGGTCCTAGATACTAAAGATCTGTTTCAAAATACACAACAGGCTTAAAAACAGAGTTTGGGGCTCACCATTGCACACGACTACTTTGGAAGATAAAATATACCAGTCCCAGCCCTTTGTGGGACCAGAGAACTAGAATAAAGAAAAAGGACTCAGATGTAATGATTAAGGGGCCAAAGAGAATAGAGATGACTCATGGAAAACACACATAAAGAACAACTCAGAGTAAGCACTTTACCCGACTGGCTCTGGAGTGAACTGCCGTCTCAACAGGTCAGAGCCCCCGAGGGGACCCCACGTGGCATCACTGACAGGCTGGGGACTCCCGCTCTGCAGCCTCCTAAAAAGCTACTTACCAGTTTCCTTTGCTCCTCTCGGGCTGACTTCAGATTCCCGTGCTGCTCCCGGATTCTTCTTTCCCTCGAGTTCATGCTCAGCCTCAGCTCCTCCAGTTCTCTGGCCAGCAGGTCCTGCTCCTCCACCAGAAGCTGCCTGAGTCTCTGCCGTCGGGCCTCCAGACGCTTCCTCCCCTCCTCCTTCATCTTCTCCCGCTGGTAGGCGTGCATGCTGGGTAAGAAGGAGCCACCATCAACCAGATGTGCTACAGCCGCACAGGGAACACGTGGCTGGTTGTGTGGGTGACAGAGGCTGAGGCAGACAGAATGTGGTGACCCGGGAAGGTTTCTTCCAGCCAAAGTGAACAGAGGTGACAGAACCACTACGCATAATAGAATCTTGTTTTTGCAAGAAGAAAATGTATAATGGGCTTATATATGCGTGTGCTATCAGTACCAGCTAATATTATTTGAGCAGTTACCATGTACCAGGTACTACATACCTGGACGGTTTTATATTAATCATCACATAAATCCTATAAAGTAGGTTCTGTTTTAGCCCCACTTCACTGATGAGGAAACTGAGCTCATTCATACAGCAAGTGACACAGTCAGGGTTTCTATCTAGGTCTGTCTGACTCCAAAACCTATGCTTTTAACTTCAGTGTTTTTACATGTATTTCTACAGAAAATGGGTGTATGTGTGTATATATATTTACACACAAACACAAATGGAGAAGAGTATGGGAGGATATGCACCAGACAGTTCACTGTGGTTCTCTCCTGGGGGTATGGGGTTACAAAGGAGACTTCCACATTCTACACACATTTCTCATCATTTTATCTTTTTCAGTGCGAATGTGTTACTTCACTGATGATCTTTTTTTCAATTTCCAGTTGGAAAGACATCACTGTGCAGGTAATCCATGCTGTCCAGCCACACTCCCCCAGGTCCTTAAGGTCACATCTCCTGACAGCAAGTGGCCCTCAACCCTAACCGATGGCGGTCACCACACAATTACCTCCTCTGGTAGGAGGCCTTGGAGCTCCATTCTGCCTGTTTGGAGCTGCAGACGTCAGACACCTTGAAGTAGCGGCTGTTCTGATCCCACTGCTGCCGAAGCTGGGCCTCCTGCTCCCGGTGTCGCTGTCGTGCAGCCTGCTGATCCGGGAGCCTCCGGCTGCACCAGGAGGAGGGCAGCGTGGGGAGTGCCATCTGAGGAGAACAGCAGTGGTAAGAAAATGAGCCTGCTGCAACCCCTCATCCCTTTAATGCGTGATCCTCACCCCTTGGCTGAACGCTGGAATCGCCTGGTAGAGCCTGGGTCCCACTCCAGACCAGTTAAAAAAGTCTTAGTGTAGGCCCCCAGGCACCAGCATTTTAAAAATGACTTGTCATCAGGGCTGCAAATCATCTACTTAAATAAGCGTGGACTGCACTGGGCTGTGAGCCAGACATCAAGAAGGGCACTGCAGACAGAGACGGAGAACCAGTCCTGGCAATGCTGGACAAGCACACTGGGGACTTCTATGCTCTGCCTAAGGTAACATAGATAATAATTTAAGGTATTCGTGTGTGTGCCAAGCCCTTGACATATACGATCTTTTTCATTGTTACTATCGCCCCATTTTTTGGCAGGTGAGAAAACTTAAGTTCAAAGAGGTAAAATGACTTGCTCAAGATCACAAAACCAGGAAGTGGAGGAAATTTATAAAAGAGCTGGGATCCTAATTCATGTTAGTCTGAGATGAGGGCCCGGACTCTGTAGACTGCAAGAGGCTGCCTGTTGGGACCAACATGCCCTGGCTTCGGCAACCCGCAGAGAGTGGCCCAATCCAGGTGTCACATCTGGAAGTGTTCTGGATTAGCATGGAGGGAGATCCCTCATCTTACGGATGGTGAAACCACCACCCAGAGAGAGGACTCAATTTGCATGGGTCAAGGAGCAATCTGGGGACACAGCTGGAGACTTGAAAGCAGAACCAGTCTCACTCCGGACACCTTTTCCCCTGGTCCAAAAGCTGCCCCATGTGCAGGGTCTACACAGTGCTTGGCTGTGACAATGCTTAAGGAGCTTCTGTTGAATAAGCAAACTCAGAGTCCTCCGATCCCGAAGGAAAACGATCTGCGGGTATGGGCCGAGTTTAGCCTGAGGCTGCCAGTTTATGATCTGTCTTCAGACTGTGGCAGGCTTGCCAAACTTTTTTCCTTGCCCTGTGAGCCGCCCGCGGATACATCTTTGCACCAGGAGTCAGAAAACTTAAGATTCCGGTCCCGGATCTGCCACCAAAAAGCTGGGCTGCTCCCTGAAAAAGTCGCATCCCTCTGTAACAAACGCGGTTACAGAGGAAAGTGTCGGACCCAGGGCGCGCGCGGAGCAGAGTGAGAACGGGAAGCCGAACCCCCGGGCGCTCTGCGATCGCGTCCCGCGACGGCGGGCGCGCTTCCCGCCAGCGCGGGGCCGACTGCAGCGGGGCTCTGAGGGTTCCGGGCCCAAAGCCGGCCCCCAAGCCGGCCCCCGGCCCAGCCCAAACCCCCGACTTACGTTTCTCTGCGCCCCGGAATTTTTGAAGGCTGTCCCAGCCCGAGCTGCAGCATGCCCCAACCGAGCCCAGCCCGGCCCACGGCGACCCTCCCGGATAGAGCTACACCTACGCTGGCCGTTTCCCCGCTCGTTGCCAGGGCAACGGGTCGGCGACGGAGCGCCGCGAGGGCCAAGCCTCCTGCAGCGCGATTACTAGACGCGCAGAGAGGAAAAAGAAGGCTGTGTTTTTCTCTGGTGCCCCCGCGTGGTGGGCGGGAGCTCAATCGCAAAGGTCGCTAGTCCTGGAAACAGGCAAGGAAAGAGGAAAAGAATCCATTCACTACACCAAATTCAGGATGAAGGTGAGGATGGGGGGAAATCAGAGGGATATGATAGGGGAGGTGATTATAAGCCAGTGGTTCTCAAACCTGGCTGCACATGAGAATCATCTCGGGAGCTCTTAAAAATCCAGATGTCCAAACCAAACTCCAGACAAATCCCATCAAGCTCCCTGAGGGTATCAGTGGTTGTCTAAGCCCCCCCGGTGCTTTCAACGTGCAGCCAGCTCGCAGAACCGCTGGCGTCAGTCGGGACGAGTTATTGGTAACTTTCTATTGTCTTAGGATAGTGGTGGGTTCAAGTCTGTTCATTCTCTTAGTGTGTTTTATAACTCGCATGTGTTACGTGTATTATCTTATGTATCAACTATTCCGTTAAAAAAATAAAAACATCCGCTCTTTGATTCATGCTCTTTTCATTTTCCCATTCTTGTCTTCATTTACTCTCTCCTTCATTCCTTCCTCCCTTTATTCCATTCTGTTTTCCCGGATGCAGCATAATGTCCAGTTGAACAGTGTGGCCTCTGTTGCAACCTCCACCGTGCTAGTCATGTGGTCTTGGACAGGTCACTTCATCACTCTGTGCCTCAGTGTCCTCGTCTGTGAAATGAGAATGTTAAAGTAATTGAAAAAGGAGGCCGTGAGACTGGGGAGGCTCTGATGCCTCCGTAGCCTATGCAAGCCAACCTAAACTGAGGCCAGAGCCAATGCACTCGAATCCGAGAAAATGAAACTTACCAATCACCAACAGCCAGCTAGGCATTCCCAACCAAGGCAACCCCTTAAGCAATAGCCAATCAAATGATTTCCTTGCTTTCACATCTTCTTTCTAAAAACCTCTCTCCTAGATTCTGCCGGTAGAGCGCTCCTGACCACCTTTTCTTTGGTGCTGCCTGATTCAAATCAGTAAGTCTTGAAATTTTTACTGTGCCTCAGTTTAGCTTTTAAAAAGAATACCATCAGGGCTGCTTTCTAGGGTTGCCCTTGTGAGAGGAAATGAAGGTTTAAATGGAGAGGGCCCAGCAGCAGAGCACCTGGTGCATCTCAGGTGAGCACTGTCTCTCACATCCCCCTTTACTTGACACATGTTTACTCAGCATCTGCCCTGCCTCGTGCATAAGATTCCCCAGGGTTAGCCTCCGATTGGTCCCAACCCCTTTGGCCAAGGTCACGGCCACTCTTCCATATTGTGTCCCCAGTGGAGAAAGGAAGCAGCCACCCACTCTGATCAACCCAGCCAGAGCTGCCCACACAACAAAAGAGCCCGATAAATAAATACTTGTTGATGGGCCTCCTTGAGTGTGGTAGGAACTTTAGAAACATGTGAATTGTATTGTGGGAGGCTTGCCTTCAGGTCCTGATTTTGTGCCTCTTGGGCAAGGGCCTTCCACTCTCTGGGCCTCAGTTGCCTCATCTGTATAATGGCCTTAAAGGACCAAACAAGCTCCACTACTGGGATCCAGGGCCTAGGGCTTGACTGGCCTGGTCCTGGAAGCTTGAGGCCCCAGGCCATAGCCTCTGGGCCTCTTCTTCTGGGATGGCACTTGCCCAAGGAACCACAGCTTGTAGGTGGTAGAGCCAGGACTTGAACCCAGCTCTGTCTGATTCCAGGGCCTGAACACTCTCTGAAGCACCGAGAGGGTAGGGATCCTTACCTTCCCCGCTGTGGCTCCAGTGCCTGGCACAACGTAGACACTTAATAAATATTCGTCGAGAACGAATGAGCAGATTCCCCCCAACCTGAGTCCCTTCTTTTTCTCCAAAAGAAAAAGGGAAAGACGGTATTGAAAGACAACAAAAAGAAAGACATAAAGGGACTAACATTGTTTGAATACCCACCATGTGTCAGATGCTTTTAGATGTAGTTTCCTGTTTAAGCTTCCCTCCAACATGGGAGGTTCCTGCCTTCATTTTGCAGATGAGGAAACTGAGACTCTGAGATCTCAAGCAACTCTCTTGGGGTCACACGGCAAGGACGACAAGAGCCAGGATTTACACCCAAACTCCAGAGCTTGTAAATCTCTTTTCAGTCTGCTTTTCCAGCAGCTTGTGACTTGCAGATGTAGCTCTTAGAAGAGGCCACCAGATGTGGGCCAGCTGGGCCATATAAAAAGTTCAGCATTATTAAATATTTAGTGACAGTTTGATGACTACGGCCCACAGGGGACTAGGAGGGAAAGCCTTGGCAGGCAACTATCGAGGTGGACGCTGCAAGCACTGGGCCCTGGGCCAGCGCACCATTCCTTGGGGCTGTTCTTGGACTTGCCTTTGGGTGTCCTGGCATGGGAGGAGAAAACAGGATTGGGGAGGTGGCATGAAGACACGGGAGCAGCTCCCTATTAGCTGAAACGTGACAGACTCGCTTGATGCAGGGTTGCCACAAACCTTCAACTTGTAAAGAACACAGTATCTGTGAAGCGCAGTAGAGCGAGATCTGCCTGTACTGATTTGCTCACCACCAGTTGATAAACACGTAGCCATTCTCCCAGTTTCCCTGCTTGAGCTGCACACTGATTGGGGTGGGGTGTCTGCTCCTCTCTGCGTGTGGTTCAGGAGTAAATCCTGATTTGTCCAAGTCAGCTATGACGGAGCCATGCCCTTGACCGGGCTGGCGGAGGGCTTGGGGCCCAGTCCTGCCCGATGACATTTAAGGGCACACCTCCTGGGGGTAAGGGGTGGTGGTTTTGCTGGGTCTGTGGGAGACCTGTGGTACTGCTGCGGCCCTCCTCTCCGGGAGGAAGCCCCTGACACAACTGACCGTGACCTTCGCAGGGCAGGAACAGAAGAATCTGGTCCTTGATGGTGATGTCAAAGACGGAATTAACCCGCCAGGTGGGCCCCCACCCCATAGCTTGGGATTCCTTTTTTTTCTTTTTTTTTCTTTTTTAAAGCGCATTTTATTTTATTTATTTATTTTTAAATTTTTATTTATTTATTTATTTATTTATTTATTTATTTATTTATTTATTTATGGCTGTGTTGGATCTTCGTTTCTGCGCGAGGGCTTTCTCTAGTTGTGGCAAGCGGGGGCCCCTCTTCATCGCGGTGCGCGGGCCTCTCACTATCGCGGCCTCTCTTGTTGCGGAGCGCAGGCTCCAGACGCGCAGGCTCAGTAATTGTGGCTCACGGGCCCATTTGCTCCGCGGCATGTGGGATCTTCCCAGACCAGGGCTCGAACCCGTGTCCCCTGCATTGGCAGGCAGATTCTCAACCACTGCGCCACCAGGGCAGCCCCCTTTTTCTTCTTTTAAGATTTTTCTTTTTACTATCTTTTATGGTAAAACAGCATACAACCTGAGATCTACCCTCTTAAAAAATCTTTACGTGTACAGTACAGAGTTGTTAATGGATACAGAAAACGTGATCTATGCATACAATGGGATTCCTTTTTAGAAGGTAAAATAAAGAGTCTTGTTGCTTAAATAATTTTTCAGTCAGCAGGAAGTACTCCCATACACAGACTTTTCTAGAGCAGCATTGCTCAAAGTACAATTCTTTTTGTTTTAATACGTGACATTTTTGGGGGTAAAATACACATAAAAATCAACATTTTAACCCTTTTTAAGTGTACAATTCAGTGGCATTAAGTATATTCATAATATTGTACAACCATCTCAAAGTGTGATTTTTTTTTCTGTTTCAACTTTTTAATGTAAAAAAATCAGGTCATGGAAATATAAATCATCATCATCATCATTCTGCAGCACACATCACACTGTGGGTATGGATATTTCCATGTATTATTGGCAAGAGAAACCACAAGAAAACAAAATAACTATTCAAACACTCCTCTCCCCAGGCAGGTTGGCAGTCAGCTGTGGCCCACATACAGAAGAGAATTCCAGAAGAATGCTGTTCCCGGCGGTACGGCAGGGGCATGGATTAGCGTGGCTGTTCTAACTCTGATCTTTCCGCGCTCGGGCTGGTTTCCTTTCCCACGGCTGAACTTCTGAAGACAGGCCTCACCACGTGCAAACGGCACACTTTCTAGAAAACAGGTGGTGTATGAGACCCTCGCTTTTAGAATCAAACTGTAATTCTTGGGCCATGACAACAGCTGGGGAAGGGATGTCAGAGGTTCTTCCCTAGCTCCCTCTGGGGGGGTGAGGCCCCAAAACACATCTCTGTGACAAGTTCCCCCTGCTGGATCTGATGTCACCACAGCTGGAAAACCACCTGGGCCAGTGTGGTGGAGCTCACCCCATCCAAATTCCTCCGTTTATACAGGGGGCTGAGGCCCAGAGATGGAGAGGTCATGCCCAAATGAGGTAAGTGGCAGAGCCAGTGTCTCTAGTGAGAGCAGCTGGTGGCCTCAGCATGTGGAGGTAGAAACAGAAGCTGCAAAGAAGAGAAGACTTGGCCAGCACCTGCTTAGCACGTACTGAACATCTACTGTCCTGTGTGACTTCCCCTTGTCCTCGGTGTCTCTAGGAATTATGGGTTATCGCAACTCCACTTTTCAGATGGGGAAACTGAGGCTTAGTGTGGTTGGCCTGTATGGTGTAAGTCAGATCTCACCACCCCAGAGCCCATGCCGGTTCCATCCTGCTGGGCTGTCAGATCTGGGCACAGTCCACCGAGATGGGGCCTCAAGCCAGTCCTGTGTTTTCCATGCCTTTCCCAAACGTGGGCACCCACTGGCCATGCCTGGATGGCAGAGAGCCTCCACTTCCTAAGTTCCTAAGTTCAAGGTGACTGGTGGATGGTGTCGGGGCAGCTCCCTTCTCTGCGTAACCTTGAGCCTTCCTCGGCTCCCCATGTCCTTCCACGTGAAGCCACACCGTGAACAAGCCACTGGACCTGGCACGGTCTGGGCCCTGGCCAATTCCACCAACCACACTAGCATTTTCTTTAAGTCTCACGGCCAATGTTTCTGCTGTGCTGTTCCCTCTGCCTAGAAGGCTGTTTCCCCTTCTAACTCTTCCTCATCCTTCAGGTCTTGGTGTAAATGCCCCTTCCTCTGAGAAACCCTCCCCCAGCCCCTCTGACTGGGTCAGGTCGCCTGGCCTCAGAACACACTGGATTTTTCCTCCATAGTGTTCACTGCAGTGTTAAAGAAATAATTTTAAAAATTAACATCCTGCCCACACTAGACCGTGAACTTCATGAAAGCCAGGAACCTGGCTGCCTGGTTCCTGCTGTGTGTCCCAGCCTCTGCTCTACTGCTTGGTACACAGTGGGTGCTTAATAAATACCTAGAGAGTGGGTGAATGAAACTATGGCAAGTGGGGCACTATGTCCTCATAGTCGGTGGGGGAGCGGGGACGTGGGCTAGAGGGCCACACCTCTGCTGGAGAGGTTTGCCGCAGAACCTGAACAGTGTACAGGACTGGTTCCTAAAAATTCAGTGCGACCTCTGTTGAGCAGGCACCTGGGACGTTCCCAGACTCCTCTATTGAGTTTCAGGAGCCTTTGTCCCCGAGAAAAGCTTTGCCACTCGTCCTGTCCACCGAGGTGTGCCTCCACTCCACACTCACTGGGACAGTAAAATTACTGGGCTGGGTCCTGCAGCAAAGCCAGCTGCCAGGGGGCAGTAGGAGTGAGGGACACACCCCGAGAGCCACTAGTGGAATTAGAAGGTAAAAGGGACTTTTTTTTTTATGGCCTCAGCTTAGCTTATTTATTTTATTTTTAAAAAATTTTTATTGGAGTATAGTTGATTTACAATGTTGTGTTAGTTTCAGGTGTACAGCAAAGTGAATCAGTTATACATATAGATATATCCACTCTTTTTTAGATTCTATTCCCATGTAGGCCATTACAGAGTACTGAGTAGAGTTCCCTGTGCTATACAGCAGTTTCTTATAGTTATCTATTTTATATATAGCAGTGTGTATATGTCAATCCCAATCTTCCAATTTATCCCTCCCCCCCTGCAGAGGGGGCTTTTGAAATCATCATGCTGGACCCATTCACTCAACACATGGGGAAACTGAGGCTCACAAAGGGAAGTAGAGTCTGGAAACCAGTCAACAAGAGTCAGGACCAGATCCTGGGTACCCTGAGAGGTGGGCCTGGGTGCTTTCACTCTGCTTCCACCCAGAATTACTGAGAGCTGGGGAGGGCATTTCTAGAACCATCAACATCCTCACCTTCAGCATCCCCATGTGACATATGCCGAGTGCCAACCTGTGTCCCAGGTGGATCCTTAAATTCTTAGGTGCCGTCTCCTTGAATATTCTCAGTACTTTGAAGGAGGGGCTATTAGGATACCCATTTTACAGATGCGGAAACCGAGGCTCAGAGAGATTATGTTCTTTGCCCAAGGTCACACAGCTGGAAGTGGTAGAGCTACTAATAGCAATGGTACTTTGTTGTGACACTGTCTTCGGTCAGTGACATGGTTGGGTTTCCTTATAGCATTTTTTCCCCTGAGGCTGCCGCTATAGGTAGAAGATGAGGTGGCATTTCTCCCTTTACTGTGTGCTGTTTACATGCCCAAAATACTATGTTCATGCAGCAACTGAAAAAAAAGTTCAAATATTTAGCTGTAGTATGTGGTGCTGTTTTCCTGGGATGGCAGGGAGTGGGCCTGCTGGTGTGTGTTGCCTTTGCATTAATTAGGGAGAAGCGGCAGACGGGCCCCGCGAAACAGCAAGGCAGGTTGGCATGGCAGCTCTTCACACCCAGGGGAGTTGGCTCAACAAAGCCAATTTGGCACATTTAATCCTGCTGAAAACCTGGCAGTTGGGGAGGTGACATCACTGGAATCAATTACCCCCACAATTGCCAGTCCTGGGTAGAAATAACTCAAGAAATCGATTCGTAATAACCACGCCATTCATCGAGGGCTGCCTGCCTGCCAAGTCACCAACTGCCTGATTTACATTAACCCATTAAACCCCACATCAGCCCTGAGAGGCAGTTACCATTATTACTATCCTCGTTTCACAGGTGGGATAACTGAGGGTCAGAGAGGGGAACTGTGGTAGGCTCAGTAATGGCCCTCAAAGAGATCAGGTGCTAACCCCTGGAGGCCCTCAGTGTGACCTGATTTGGAAGAGGGGTCTTTGCAGATGTGATTAAGGACCTTGAGATGGAGAGATCATCCTGGATTATCTGAGTGGGCCCTAAATGCCATCACAGGTGACATTAGAGAGAGATGGGGGACTTCCCTGGCGGTCCAGTGGTTAAGACTCCGCACTTCCACTGCAGGGGGCATGGGTTCAATCCCTGGTCAGGGAACTAAGATCCCGCAAGCCTTGTGGCGCGGCCAAAAGAAAAAAAAAGAAAGAAAAGGAAAAAAAGAGAGAGAGACAGAGAGAGACTTCACACAGAGGAGAAGGCCAGGTGAAGACAGAGGCAGAGACTGGAGTGATGCAGCCACAAGCCAAGGGGACCTGGAGGCACCAGAAGCTGGAAGAGGCCAGAGACAGATTCTCCTCTAGAGCCCTCCTAGGGGGTGCAGTGCTGCTGACACCTTGATTTTGCCCCAGTGATACAGGTTTCAGCCTCCTGGGCTGTGGGAGTATAAATTTCGGTTGTTTTAAACCACAAGGTTTGTGATCATTTGTTACAGCAGCCACAGGAAACTCATATAGAAAATGACTTGTCCACGGCCAAATAGCTATAAAGTGGAGGTGTGGGGCTTGAAACATAGTAAGTGCTCAATAAATGTTACCTGTTATTATTATTATGACCAGGTGCACGTGGGGAGGCTGATTTATAGGATGAAATGTCCGAAAGACCATGAACATGGTCTACTTTATCCATCCCAACAGTCTGAGTAACCTGGATTTGATGATTCAGTTTGGGAAGAAGCTATTGACACGGGGTGGAGCGGGATCAGGAAAATGATGCAACTTTGTAGCATGAACACCTCACTCCCACTGAGTCAATGCCAAGCACTAGGATTAACTCCACTGGCCAAGCTGGTCCCACAAATCGATTTGAGAGCAGGTGTGCAGCCAATGGAGCAAGTGTGATGGCCCAACAATTCAAAAAGATGAGGTGGCTCCTCTGTGTCTGGCAGTATTTCCCCCAGGACACTTTATTTGTTGTTGATTACAACCTCTGTCCTCTTTGGTTCAGAGTAAACACTCAACACATATGTATTGAGTGTGTGAAGTCTGCCCCATTACAGTCAGCTAAAGGCAGGGATTGATGGCTTATAGCTAAAGCCAGCTGGCTAAAGGTCTATGTGGTTCCTCCCCTTTTCCTCCCCTCCCCTCCCCTCCCCTCCCCTTCCCTTTCCTTCCCTTCCCTTCCCTTCCCGTCCCTTCTATTCTTTAATAATTTGATCCATTAGGTGGGTCCCAGCAAGGTAAACATCAGCAATGGGGGGAGGGGGAGAGGGTACATGCTGGTCCACAGAGGGGTGTCATAGCCCAAAAGGGATAAGAAGCGTGTCTGCATGGGGTGAGGGTGGTCCAGCACAGGAGGCCAGAGCTTGCGTGAGTAAGAAGGTCACCCTCATGGAAAGGCAGCTTGGTATGTGGTGTCAGAACTCGAGTGGGGTGTAGAGGGTATCCTTGTTGGGGGGAGGGCAGCATCAACAATAGGAAATTGTTACATATGGGGAGTTGGTCAAATAAGTGAACACACTGAAAACAATAAGAATACTAGGTTTCTCACTGTCCGAGCAGTGAGTTACCAGTATGGAAAGACTAGAATTAACCCTTTGGAGTTAGGCTGGAACTGGATCTATTAGGGAGAACTCATGGTTTTCAATATCGATAAAAGACTATAGAAATAAATATAGATAAAAATGTGTGTGCGCATGTGTGTGTATAACTCAGTCCACTGATAGAATCTAGGGGCAGTGAAACCCCCCAAACCATAAGCACATCTAGATCTTGGTTTCTAAATACCATTCTCTACTAAAAGAAACCTGGGTTCTACGGAGAAACGGCTGATTTCAGAGCTAGGGCAGAGAAAGTACAAGATGAGCCTGGAATATATTGTGTCAAACAGTAAGGAAGTGTTTAAAGAATGATGGAGACATGTCAAAAGGACACAGAAGCCAGATTAAAGGGGCTATCATGGACCAAATCTAGGATACACTGGGCACCCAAATAAATAATAACAGTAATGGATTGTAACCCATGGAATCGAGAGTCTGTACTGATGGAAGTAAATAAATGGAAAGTTTGATGAGAGATGGAATATTTACCTAGTCTCAGAGTACCTCCCTATGAAATATTTATTAATTTCAAAGAGGAAAAGAAGAAATTCAGAGTGAGAAGCCTGGAAGACACCATCTTATTCAAGTGATCACAATTAACATCATCCATAATCGGACAAATTGAAGTCACCTATCATCTGTTATGATGCAATAAGGACACAGCATCACTTCTGTGATATTTCATGATATACAGAATCCACAACTTGCATCTAATCTATGATGCATGGTCTGAACCTAATTGAGAGGAAACATCAGACAACGTAAACTGAGGGACATTCCCCAAAGCAACTGCCCTGCCTCTTCAAAAGAGTCCAGGTCACGAGAGCCAAAGACTGGGTAATGTTACAGACTGAAGGGAACTCAAGAGACAGGACCATTACATGCAACATGAGATCCTGAACTGGACCCTTTTGCCACAAAGGACATCCTTTGGACAAATGGCAAAAGTTGATGAGCTCTGAGTATTAGATACATTAAAAATGTATCAGTGTTGGGGGTTTCCCTGGTGGTGCAGTGGTTGAGAATCTGCCTGCTAATGCAGGGGACACGGGTTCGAGCCCTGGTCTGGGAAGATCCCACATGCCGCGGAGCAACTAGGCCCGTGAGCCACAACTACTGAGCCTGCGCGTCTGGAACCTGTGCTCCACAGCAAGAGAGGCCGCGATAGTGAGAGGCCCGTGCACCGCGATGAAGAGTGGCCCCCGCTTGCCACAACTAGAGAAAGTCCTCGCACAGAAACAAAGACCCAACACAGCCAAAAATAAATAAATTAATTTAAAAAAAATGTATCATTGTTAATTTTCTGCATTGATGGATGTATTGCGATTCTGTAGGAGAGCATCCTTGTTTGGAGGAAATACACGTTAAAGTATTAGGGTGATGGGGCATTGTGTCAGCAACTTAGGCTCAAATGATTCAGGAACAAAAAGCTATTTGAATTGTACACCTAACTTCTATGTAAGTTTGAGATCGTGTCAAAAGAAAAAAGAAAAAAAATGTTTTGTGTTGCTCACATAGCGTTAAAAAAGTTTTTAAAAATTAGTTGCCAACATCTAAAAATCAAGAGATTTTGCTGTCAGCTCTACGTTTCTGACTTCCCTTGAGAAATCTGAAAAGCTAGCAACTCCGGGAATGAGTTGGGCCACGGTGCCCTTTAGATGGTCTTTGTGATCCCCAGTTCTCCACAGTCCCCTCCACTCCTTACTGTGTAACCCTCAGCCCACAGCATCTATTTATGCTTCCAGCCTGGCCCCTGGGACCGGCCCAACCCCTGTCATAAGCTATGGGAATCCATAGAGCAGGCACTTAAAACATTTGTTGGATGGATGGGTGGGTAAACGGATGGATGGAAGAACTTTCAAGACATCGCATTAACCCAGAGCAACAACCTATCGCAGCACCTCAAACCCATGTTCCATGGCAAGACAATTCTTCCAGACTTGAATTTTTTATATCAGCCATAATCTCTGGTGGTTTGGCTGGGATGGAGCAAGTTGAGAAATCAGGGCATTGTCTGAGGATGGAGGTCCCCATGTGGGTTGTGATCTTTCTGTGGAATTAATGGCAGTGTCTGAAATGTAGGTGGGGTTCTGGCACTGGGTCAAAGTGCTGGGAGGGCTGGTGAGGGAGGCTTCAAGGAGATGGTATCTTAGGATGCCTGAGGGGGTGAGGTTGGGTGGGGTGGGAACAAGCCAAAGTTGATGGCTTGGGCTTCCTATTAGTGGGTGAACTGACTTTATGGGACATGTCAGGGTTTGGGTCATGGGTGAAAAGTGATGATAGCCTTGTCTCCCCCACGCCCTCTCATTTCCTGACTGTATGTGGGTCGTGTCCTTGGTTTGGAACAGCCTCTTCTCCCATTTGCCCCCTGAAAGATTAAATTGAAAATATTGAATAAGGTCTGGCAATTATTTTTCTGACACCGGTGATTTCTCATTGCCCTTAGGATAAAATCCAAACTATACCACCCTCTACCTAACCCAACAAGCCCCTGCTCACCTCCCTGAGCTCAATTCCTATCCCTCCACTCCTCTGCCTCTTCCTCTCACTTGCTCCACTCCCATTCCCTCCCCTGTTCCCCCTGGCTGCTTGCACACGCCAAGCTTTTTGCCACCTTAAGGCTTTTGCACATGTCCCAGCCACTCTGGCTGTCTCCTACTTCTCCCTCAGGCCTTGGATCAAATGTCACCACTTCATAGGTACTTACTGCCCCTAACTCCCTACATCCTATCCCAGTCACGTCCTCAGTCATCCCCTGGCACTCCACCTTGTTTTATTTTCTTCATTTACACTTAGTATTTGAAGTTGTCTTATTTGTGTATTGTGTTATAATGTATTGTACTGTGTTGGGTTGTATTGTCTCCCCAACTAGAATGTCAGCCTCACAGGAGCAGGGATTTTGCTATACGTTTCATCACTTTATCCTCAATGCTTAGCACAGTGCATGGCACATAGTAGGGGCACAGTTAATTATTTATTCTGGAATGAATGAGGAGCTCTCCACAACTGTGTGCTAGATTTTAGGACACAAGCATCTAGGTGGGTTGTGGCTGAGGTGAAGTGTGCTCCAGGTTGTGACAGGCATGTGCTCTGATCTATTGGGCTGAGGTCAGGTTTGAGGAAACAAGCACCTGTCAGGTGCTGATTGAGTTGGATTGTAAACTGGGCTGAATCCATCAGGTAATATCAGACTGTCGAAGTCAGACTCGACCCCAGATTTCAGGTAACAGGAGTCCTAGTTAGGCATGGCTGAGTTAACTTGTGACTTGAGCAGTGTCCAACAGGCATAGGATCACTCACGGAGAAGAATTATGCGTCCCCAGTGGTTGTAGCCAAAGAGAACTGTGACCACAGCAGTGTCCAAAAAGTCACTGGGGGCTGTTGGAGGACAGGCTCTGTTTGCGGGGAAACAGATGTCCTTAGGGACGATGGCTGGATTGGGCTGTAACCTGGGCTGGTGGATGGGTTGTGAGTTGTGACCTCGCCCATCAGGCGAGGACCCGGCCCGAGCCAGCCCGCCTGGTTGGGGGTGCCACGCCGGGGGCAGCAGGTAACACACCTGGAGACGGGTCACCTGGGAGCGGCTCACCTGGGAGCGGCTCACCTGGGCGTACCTGGATCCACGAGTCGGAGCGCTTTCGCGCCCGGCGGGCTAGCCCCGCCCCTCGTCCAATGGTGACGCTGAGGTCCGCGGCCGTGGGCGAGGATTGGGCGCGGGCGGACGGGCGGACGGGCGGGGCGGGGCGTCCGGCAGCTTAGGCGCTCTGCCTGCGGGCGGCGCTGAGTGCTCGTCTACGCGGGCGCGGCGCGGGCGGAAGTGGCGACGCTGGCGTCCCTTGAGCCTGCGGCGGGCGGCAGTGACGGCCCCGGCGCTGACGGCAGCGGCCCGGGGGGCGGCGTGGACGCCCGCGGCGCCGGCTGGGGCATCACCAAGGGCCTCGACCCCGAAATGGCGCTGCTGGCGGAGCACCTGCTGAAGCCGCTGCCCGCGGACAAGCAGATCGAGACGGGGCCCTTCCTGGAGGCGGTGTCCCACCTGCCGCCCTTCTTCGGTGAGCCGGGGTGAAGAGGGGGAGCTGGCCCGCAGCCCTGACCCAGAGCGCACCCGCATCCTTCTCCCGAGCACCCCTCAACTAGACACCGCAAATCCTAATTCCCCACGCACCCGAGATCCCCTTTTTCTCCAAGCACTCCAAATCTTCCCTATCCCGGCCCGCTCCCAAATCCTCTTTCCCCCGAACATGTCACATCCTTCATCTCTTCCCAGACATCCCCAAATCCTCCATCTCCCTCAGACTCTCCCAACCCTCTGTCTCCCCAGACACCTCACATGCCAACATGTCCTTCAGATGCTCGCGGTTCTCCACCCCCTTGTGCACCCCAGTCGTCCATCTCCCCACAAACACCCCCACTCTTCCAAATCCCCAATCCTCCAATCCTCCATCTCCCCGAAAACATCTCTCACCCTATCATCCCCCTCTTCCCTTTCAGAGTGGCTCTCAACTCCCTCCCTTAAAATGAATCCCCCCCCCATTTCATAAACCCCCTCTTTTCTGTAAATTCTCCCAGCCTCTCCCTCATGGGACCTTGTGAACACTTCTTTCCTTAGAATTCCCTCATTCCAGATCAGAGACACCACCCACCACCCCCACTCCAAGGGCAGGAAGCCTGGCAGGGTGAGGAGGGTCCTTTTGGAGACGGAGTCGCAAAACTCTGGGGCCCCTTCCTAGGGAGAACCACCTAAAGCTTTCCCGCCATTTAGAACAGGGGTCAGGACAGGGGGGCTGCTATGTGGGGCGGCATCAGACATGGAGTGCTTGGGATGGGGTCCCAAAGAAAAAGATCCCTCCTCTATATGTCATGCCCTGGGAGGTCATAGGAGCACTGAGCCGGTTGCAGACCTTCCTTTCTCCCATCCCTCAGCCCAGCCCACACCCTGGATGGAAAATGGGAAACAGAAGACAGTACCATCGGCCCCTGCCCGTTGCTTTGCTGGTCCTGAGTAAAGGGTGCAACCTGAGCTGTGCTTTTTCCTCTTCTATGTGGGCTTGCCCAGCGCCCCGCCCTGCTGTTTCATTTGGTGGCCTTGCAGGAAGAGACCAGTCCGGAGGGCAGAGTCTAGCTGAAACCCGCAAACTGACAGAACCTTGACACTGAGTTGGACTGAAGGGAAGTGGCACCCGGGGCAGTCACTCCCTTTCCCCCCGAGTGGGTGACCAGGACTCACGGTGGGCAGTAGTCCCTGAAGTGCCGTGGGCTCTGGGGTGGTTGTGACTACGTGGAGTCGTGTGCATGCTCTCCTCCTCCACCTCTTGAGCCTCAGTATCCCCATCTGTGAAATGGGCATGCTGATCTCCTAGGCTAGCGGCAAAGAGTAAATGAGGTGGTGTGTGTAAAGTTCTGAGGCCTTAAGTGCCAAATAGATCTTAGCTGTTGGCAGGGGGAGGTGTGTGGTTGTTATTCAAGTTCCTGGATTCAGTTTTGGTTCCTTCATAGAGTGGATGATTGATTAATGAGTAGTATTTGAGTGAGTGCCATTGGCTGGTTTGTACGATTCTCAGACCTGGCTGTTTTACACCCACTGTTACATCCCTGGTACCCAGAACAGTGCCTGGCACACAGTAGGTGCTCAGTCAGAACTTGTTAAATGTATAAAACATTCTTATTTTCTGTATCTCAGTGTTGAGATAACACTGACTCTCCAGGCAGGAGCTTGGGAGCTATCTGGTTTGAGCATTGAGGAGTTGTTGATTTTTGTGACAGGTTTTTCCCCCCTCCTTGGTTCTACGAGCATTTGCCCTGAACAAGGATTCAGAATCTGTTTAAGCTAGTCGTTCTCAACTGAGGGTGGTTTCGCCTCCTCAGGGGACATCTGGCAATATCTAGAGACATTTTTGGTTGTCACAACCTGGGCGGGGCGGGGTGGTGAGGGGCACGGGGAGGTGCTACTGGCACCTAGTGGGTAGAAGCCAGGGGTGCTGCAAAACATCCTCCAGTGCACAGCACAGCCCTCACCACAAAGAACTGATCCAGCCCCAGATGTTAGCTGGATCTCAAGGTGGAGAAACCCCGAGTTAAGCTCTGTGGCCCTTTCCTTCCTCATCTTCAGCAAGGTTGCCCATCAGTTCTGCATTTGGGGGCTCCTTCATTTGATGCGATTATTGGGCCGGTTAGAGGAAGGGGGTGGTGGCGGCTGGAGCTGGCGGTGATCTGGTGCCCCGGCTGGAGAGCACCCCCTCCTCCTTTCCCTGATCTCAAAAGACCCTTGTCTTTGCTGCGAGCCTGGTGCTGTGGGCCGTCACATCTGTTGACAGAAGCACCATTTATACAGAGGCCTCAGTGGGTTGGCCCACAGAGGATAATTCTTAGCACTATTAAAAAAAAGTGATAATCCATTTATTTATTTATTTATTTATTTATGGCTGTGTTGGGTCTTCGTTTCTGTGCGAGGGCTTTCTCTAGTTATGGCAAGTGGGGGCCACTCTTCATCGCAGTGCGCCGGCCTCTCACTATTGTGGCCTCTCACTATCGCGGCCTCTCTTGTTGCGGAGCACAGGCTCCAGACGTGCAGCCTCAGTAGTTGTGGCTCACGGGCCTAGTTGCTCCGTGGCATGTGGGATCTTCCCAGACCAGGGCTCGAACCCGTGTCCCCTGCATTGGCAGGCAGACTCTCAACCACTGCGCCACCAGGGAAGCCCCCGTGATGATCCATTTTGAAGCATTAGGCTCTTCTTGGGGGAGAGTTCCTCCTGAGGGTTTAAGCTTTAGGAGGTTGCTCCCACCAGTGGCTTTTCTCTGGCACTCAGGGGTCGATGGAGATCCGCCGTCAGCTCTGACACACGGGCTTTGCCTAGGTCTTGGGAACGTCTGGTCCCCTGGATGATCTGGGTGGCGTGTTTCTGGAATGGAGCAGGCCTGGGATTATGGACACAAGAAGTCTGAAAGGCATTCGGTGCCAGTTTCCTCCAAATCAGGGTTTCTCCACCGTGACACTGCTGACATTTGGGGCTGGGCCATTCTTTGGGGTGGGGGTCTGTCCTGTGCTTTGTAAGACGTTTAGTGGCATCTCTGACCTCTCTCTACCAGATGACAGTGGCATCCCATCTCCCCAAGTTGTAACAACCAAAAATATCTGCAGGGAGACCAAGTTACCCTTGGTTGAGAGCTACCGCTCTTGTTATAAATAGGGCAGAGGGCTGAAAGCTGTGTTTTTAAAAAGTATTTTAATTCTGCAAGGAAGATCTGTTTCTCAAAGGAAAATTGAGCAAGAAGAAATGATAAATTAAAAATCTCCCTGCCATTTATTGAGCATTTACTGTGTGCTAAGCATTCTATGTTGATTAATTCACTTAATCCTCTCACAACCTTTTGAGTCAGAGTTTGTTGTTGTTATTGTTATTTAAGAGAGAATCAATGCTGACATTTCAGAGTATTTTCATTCCAAACCCATTTATATCTTTATCTATGTTTAAGGGGAAATGTATAAGCTGCTTTTTTACACCCAACAATATAGCATAACCACCTTTACCCATCAGTCAGCATTTTTCATAGCTGCCTAGAACTTCATTGTTTGAATGTGGCCATAATTTATTTAACCAATCCCCTGCTGTTGGACATTTACATTGCTTCTTTTTTTTTTTTTTTGCTCTCGTAAACTGTGCTACAGTGAACATTCTTGTATATATTTCTTTGCATACTTCTTTGGTTATTTCTAATTTTTAGAAGGGAAATTGCTCGGTCGAAGGCTGTGAAGGCTTTTAACCTGTTAGCACAACCCCATTTCTTAAACCATCATCGGTGGTGGTTTGGGACAGAATTGGTTGGGCTTGATGAATGCTGATTCTTTGGGCTGCAGGTCAGATGTAGCTCAGAACGTCTGCATCCTAGGCTAACACTTCCATATCTCCAGCCTGAGTCTCCCGAGCTGTATAGGTTTTGCTATGTCCACTTAGAGGTCAGCCCTTTGTCCATCTTCTTTCTCTACCTTGACCCAGTAATTGGATCTCACCTCTGACTGATCAGTTTGCAGCTGACTTCTGTGAGGCCCTGCCCTCTCATCTTTTATGGTCAGTTATGCAGCTGTTCTAGAGCATTTGCAATTGGAGGATGGGGGGGTGGAGGGAGGGGGAGGGAGAGGCTTAATCATTTAGTCTGGCCATTCCCTGCCTAGAAGCCTCAGTGGCTCCCTGTTACCCCGCCTTGATATCTGTGCGGTAGCCTTTCTGAATGGCTTGCAGCCCCACAGAGGGTACCATGCCATCATCTGCCTCTGGCACTTTACCCGTGTCAGTTTCTCTGCCTGGGGTACCACTCCTCTCTGGCCCACCACCTTCCTTTCACCTGGCTGGGTTCCACTTATCCTTAAGGAATCAGCTTAGGGGTCACCTCATCCGGAAAATCTTGCCTGACTCCCATGGAATCTCCCCCATTCTGACACTTTGAGTTATTTCAGTGCCTAGCACTTGGCGAGCTAGTGATGTTTGTCGAGTGAATGCTTTTGGCTCCATTCCCATTTTTCTGGGTTCTTCTAAAAGTGTTTTGCTTTCTTCTCTCTTTCTAAGTTAAAATATAGGATCAAATTAAGATACATAACTCATATCCTGTACCCATGGCAGACGTTAATAATCAATCATGATGCTGTTTTTTGCCCCTTTAAGTCTAAACACAGCCTCGGCCACTCCGAGGTCCATTAGAATTGATGCATGAGGTGACACCTGTTTGCTCTCACTGTTTAGGGAGCAACCAAAGATGCAGGAGCTGAAAGTAATGATTTCTACC
The DNA here is from genome assembly GCF_949987535.1 of Balaenoptera acutorostrata. Taxonomy (NCBI): domain Eukaryota; kingdom Metazoa; phylum Chordata; class Mammalia; order Artiodactyla; family Balaenopteridae; genus Balaenoptera; species Balaenoptera acutorostrata. The sequence goes on along the minus strand of NC_080076.1, from coordinate 75,182,644 downwards.
TCTTGGTTCTTGAGATCCAGATTCCAGGGGTGATTTTACTTCCTTCAGGCTTCTTAGCTTAATTAAATGGATGTCCATAGAATTGAGCCTTACAGATATCTGACACTCACGAAACAGTCCTAGAGTAGCCCCAGAAAGAGTGGTTTTGCATCACTTTGGTTCAATGCTAGCTCTATTTGGCGGGGAGTTGGGGGGGAATGGCAGCCCAGAGCCACAGAATTATCTTGTTTTACAGCCAAAGAAACCAAGGCCAGAAAGGTTAGGTGACTTGCCTAAGGTCACACAGCCAGCAATTGACCACAGAGCCAGACTAGAACTCAGGCCTCTGGACTCCTTATGCAGTGCTTTTGCTGTAGTGCCTGCCTGCTTTCCTGGCTTCCTGTCTGGTCAGTGGAGCCAGCCTTTTTGGCCACCGAAGTCCTGGAGCTCTGCTGGCTCCACTGTGGCTTATCCAAGACGCTGGGAACCCCAGACCAGCTATGCAGGTTTCCTTGGAGCTGCGTGCCTCATAATCATCTTGCCAAGCTGGGACCATATCTCTTGCCTATTTGAACGCAGATTTGATGGCCGGGGCATGGAAGTCATCCAGTGGGGAGGCCCCAGACAGCTCAGTTTTTCCTTTAATTGGGACACTGAGTTAACTGCCTGGGGACCAGCCTCACCCACACCCCTTGGCCTCTAAGAAGTTGTTCTTACCATTGCAACAAGCACCTTTCAGGACTTGGGACCACAAGTTTTTTGGTATTTGTTTTTTAAGTTGATACAAATATATGTTTATTTTTGGTTTTGTATAGAATATCCCAAGAAAGAGAAACAAGAAACTGTATTAACCCTCGTCCAATAGCAGGTTAGTTATCATTTTGGTTGAGTGTCTGTTGAGAGCTGGATGCTGTAGGAACCGGAAGTAGACCGCTTCTAGGAGGAAGAAACAATGTACTTTGCGGAGGGCGGTGGATAAGTCACTTTCAGCGATGGGTTTTGCAATTTTGAACCGGCCTGCAGACTCCTCTCATCCATTGGAAGTGTGTTTGCAAGTAGTGAGTGAGGATTCATTAGCCTTGAGGAGCACCTACTGCGTGCTGGTGAGACATACTCATGAGCTCACCTGGCCCAAGTTAGAGCCAAGTAACACCTGTATAGAGGGCTGCCGCTGGCCCTGTTGTCTTATCCCGTCCGTCTGTATAACAGCCCATGAGCTGGCTGCTTTGGAGGCTTAGAGGGAAGAAGCTGCTTTGAACCCGGGTCTATTGTCCACTGAAGTCCATGAATCGAAGTCTCTAGATAGATGGATATTGGCATCAGGCAGCCAGCCTGAGCTTGAGTGCTGGTTCCATGGTGCCCCAGCTGTGTGTCCATGCCCTAGTGCTTCCCCTCTCTGAGCCTGCAGCCCCAACTGTACAAGGGGGAAGCTGGGCCTCCCAGGAGGGCCGATGGAGGCGGCCTCCCCCAAATGATGTTGGCGCCCAATGCCCAGAATCACTCCATCTTTTTGCACAGGTGGGACAGACATCCTCAGACCTTCAGAATCTGCACTTCTTGCCACACAGCCCTTGGGAAACAAGGTTCTTGCAAAAAGAAGCTGCTTCTGGCTCTTGCTGACCAGCTGCCAGGGCTTGGGGCCAACTGAGCTGCCTGGCTACTGAAGCAATTCTCACTTATAACATCCAAAGGCCAGTGCAGAGCATGGACAAATGGTGCCCACCTGCTCTGTTCCCCCAGTGATAAGGATGAAATCCTCTTGATCCTCTGGGTTCAGAAAAGTCTGGCCCTGAGGTCAGGGACGGAGGTCTGGCCTCTGCTCCTGGAGGGAAGAGGATGGAGAAGAAAGAGGAAAAAGACCCGAACGTCCACTCTGTCACCTGCTAGCTCATCCAGCCCCCGTTTCATTCCTCATCTGTGGGGTGTCTGTCGCATAGGGCTTCTTGGAGGAACAGTGCCCCATTGTGAATCGCCTCCCAGGCCCCAGCAATGTGCCTGGCAGAGCGTAGGTGCCCAGCCAACATGGGACTTGAAAGGGAATGGAAAGAATGCGTGACAAAGGGCTTTGTAAAATATAATGCATGACCCCATCATAGCTAGCGTAACCCCTGTTTTGAGTGACTCCCATGTGCCAAGCATTGAACTAGCCGATATCTCATTTCCAGTCCTTATCATGACCTTATGAATTAGGAGGAATTCGTGCCATTTTACAGAAGAGGAGACCAAGGTTCAGAGTGGTGAAGGGATTTGATCAGGTCACACAGCTAGTAAGGGCTTTGTAGGGGGCCAGCCCTGCCACAAGTCTTCCAGAGCAGAAAGGGCCTTTTTGAGCTGTTTGTCAGGGAGGGGAAATGATAGGAAGTAAGTTCCCACCTGGCAGTGTGCTTATTTCAATGAGCTTATTAGAATGGAAATGTAGGTTGCATTGTTTCAGTTTTAAAATGGCCTGGATGGATGTTAACTTCTTGTGTTACATTCTTACAGAGTTACTGGTAACAGGGTTTTTTTGGGTTTTTTTAATTGTTACAGTGTTAACTGTATCTGAGCTTTTAAAAGTCATTACAACGGATCAGCCCTCTCCAGGGTCCTATAAAACCTCTGCTTTCTGTCCCTGCCATTGCGCAGCCAGCTCACACTTCCCCTGGCTCAGAAATGATTCACTTTCTGCACTGCTGTTCCCCCGAGTTCCTTTCTCCAATCGCTTCTGAGATCTCAGACATTAATGGTCAGGAATACATGGTCCTTATTTTATAACTGAAGGGCTCCTGTTAATTTTACCCATATCAATCAACTGATAACACCTTCTTTCTCTACCTCTCTCTCCTCCCTCCCTTCCTCACTTTCTCTTTTGTTTTCTTAATCATTGGAATCACTCTTTTCTGGATTTCTTCTCTAAAGAATGATGATATAATGTATAATAATAGTTATTATAATCATAATCAGAAAGAATACTTTTTTAAAAATTTAGCCAGAATGTATGAGGTGAGGCCTGTTATTAGCCTCATTTTACAAATGCGGAAACTGTGGCTCAGAGAGTTTAACTAAATTCTCCCAGGCCACACAGCAAGTAAGAGAAATCATTTTCCCATCTGCATTCCCGATTGAAGGCTGGTTTTTGCCAAAGGGGTCAATTTTGGATAAAGAGAGTTGGCATGTCATGGGGGTGATTTTTAAAAGCATCATTTTGTAAACATTCTTTTCTCTTAGATATTAGGATAGTAGAATTTAGAATGGGAACTAGTTTTAGAAAGGTGGGCATTCTCAGGGCTCTTATGCTTCAAAATAGGCCTTATTGCAGACTGAGCCATCTCTCTCACACACACACACACACACACACACACACACACACACACCACATACCCGTGGATTAATAAATGATTCATCTCCATCAGCTGTAATTTGAGTGCCTCCCATTATGATCCTTGTAACCCAGGGTCTGTAAAGTTAATCTGCCCCATGTGTTTAACAACAAAACCTTATTATCCAGCTATTGAAAAAAAAAAAATTGAATTTGAAATAGAACCTCCCCAAACCAGGCTCCTAGAGTCATGACACAGGTACCCTCTTCTTCCTTTTTCAAATAAGTATTTATGGGTTGGCTCTGGTATTCCCACACTGAATCACACAGGCTGAAAGTGAAGCTGTGCATCTTAAAAATGGAATGCTTTTTGTTCTTGAAGGAGAATTATTCCTGAGATGAAATGAGAGGGCGGGCCAGGGCGGGGGCAATTCTGTCACTTTCTTGCCTAATGTTGGGAACATCACCTGTGGGAAGATATGGTTGTCTGAAGAGGCAGGCGTTGAGGGGCAGCTTGGATGGAAATTTCCAAATATGTGCTGGGGGCTTGCTCAGAGCATGATGGCAGGTGCTTTCCAACTACGCTGAGGCCAGAAAAAGAGGAAGTGAATGTGATTCTGTGTGGCATATGGTGACTGCTGGCTTACGGGGAATTCTGCTGTCTGGGCAATCTCAACCATCTGAACTATGACAGAGACCCGGGCAGAACTGTCACAGAGGTCATGCACAGAATGCTTGCTTAGTGCCTGTTTCCTCTTATTTTGAAGGCAATGGTGACAAAGTTGGCTATTTGTTTTCCAAGTATCTAGCAGAATCAAAGCACTGCAGAGAAAACAAGAGGAGTTTTTAAAAAACTACACAAAGCTGTCCTAAATCCCTGAAAACATACCATGTAGAGCCATTTAGAGAAGACTTGAGGGGGCCTGTGATGTCACTGGGTCACACTTTTATCATAATTCCTGTTTTTGATGATGGCCCTGTTTAGAAAACTGCAAATGGCTTGCTGTACAAAAGCAGGGACATTTGAGTTACATTTTGAGACGTTCCATCCAGAATGGCTGAATGTGAAAGTTGGTACATTCATAAAATTTGGTAGATGGAAAATATTTCACTGTTTTATTTTCTTTTTATTATTGAGATTAAATGTCTTTTCCTTTCTTCTTTTAATTGTCCATTTTTCTATAAGGTGGTTGTTGTTTTTTTCTTATTGATTTGTTCGAACTCTTTACACATTAGGGATGACAGTCTTTGGTCTATGGTATTTGTTACACAGGTCATCCCCTCCCCCAATCAGTTTGCTCTTTGGCTTAGATTGGTGATGGGATTTCCCCCCACCCCGACCCCATCCCATATAGAAGGTTTCTGGGTTTTGTAATCAGACTTATTGGTCTTTTCCTTATGCCTTTTGGGTTGAGTAGCATGCTTAGAAAAGTCTTCTAAACAGAAGGGGCCATTTGCCAACGTGTTCCAGGTAAACAAGGCTTGACTGTGTTTGGAATCTGTGCCCATTAGAGTTGGTTTCATGAAGCGAGATGGTGAAATTGTACCTGATTTTTCTTTTGTTTCTGAGACAACTTCCTTTCACCCTGGAGGTAAGACGATGAATGAGAAAAGCGCCCGAGCGCCCCCGCCCCCTGCCCTTCCCTTCTGGCAGGTTCTGGGTGTCATTCTAAAGAGCCTGTTGGCTGACAACAATGAAAAACAAGTTTGGGTTAACTGCAAAACAGGTAAAACAAGAAAGGTAATAATTTTGAGGCAGGGCTGCATTCTGTAGGAAAGGTAAAGCTGGATAACCCTCCAGAAGCATGTCGCGTCGTATCCAGAGCAGCGGCCAGTTTGAGTTTCAAGGCTTAGGCCACGGTGTGCTTGGGGGTTAAAATCATTGCAGGGTTTTCCCGTCAGAGTCCTTTCGCTTTTGTTGAGTTCACACACACAGATAGAAACGTTCTAGAAAGAAAGGCTAGAGGGAGTGGTGGCACCAGCCTTGGCTAATTGTGTCTGCGTGCCTGACTCTCGCCGTGTGACCCTGGGCCAGTCACTTGGCTCTTCTGGGCCTGGCGGCCTCGGGCTGCGCCAAAGCAAACATAAACCCAGAGCCTTCCATGAGGCGTGTTGAAGCTGGCTTCAGCTTACCTGGAGCGCCTCCTGTTTGTCCAGCACTTCAGGGCTCTGGAAAGGGAGGGGCCTGAGCCCAGCGTGGTTCAGGCACTTGTCCAGACACTTGTCCAGACACCAGAGCTGAGAGCCGAACCCAGGACCGGGGCTCTGGAGCGCAACCGTGCTCCTCCCCTGATCACAGGCGGCCCACCCCCAGATGCTGCCAGCCCGACTCCTGTGTGCCCATCTGCGTGTACACAGTGACGCCTTTCCTGCCGGCAATCGCCCCCTCGCCCCGGCCCCGTGCAGCGGGGAAGTGGATTCCGGGGTCGGTCGGCCTCACCACCTCCCTCTGCTGGGGTCCATCTCCCAGCCCTCGACTCTCCCCTCTCTCGCTTCTGCTCTACAACTGGCTCCAGAAGTCCATCCAGACCCCACATCCTACCCTACAGTAGAGCAGAAGCTCTGTCCCTTCATGGTAGCCACGACGCACAAGAACAGCTGCCTTGGGGCCCGGCTCCTGCCAACCACGGCAGCCTCATGACCCGAGTGACACGCTGTCGGGAGAAGGCGAAACAAAAAGCCTTTCTCCCCGCCATCGCGGGGTGGGGCGGGCACTCAGAACCATAAAAGAGCCGTTTCTAGAGCCAGGGAAGCTGAATAACATTCTGTGCATGTCTAAAATGCATGCCCAGTGGCCTGAGTCGCTGGGAAAAGCTCGGAAGCCACCCACGCATGGTTGATGATGATCTGTCGCCAAGCCCTGGTTCCACATCTCCAACGTGGGATGGCTTTACTCGAACGTCAGCCGGCGGTGGGAATCAAATCACGGCCAGGCTCAGGGCCCTCACTTGGCACATATGGCGCCTGCCCCATCACAGCAACTCCACAGGGGTGGTCCCTTTCCAGGCGGGGAAACTGAGGCCAAAGCCCCTTTCCATAGCCTCTGCCTTGTTAGTCGCGTGGGTCCTTAGACCCGGTGCATTGGGTCAATCTTCACTACAAGAAAGTGGCTAGAAGAAGAACCTGGCAGGAAATGTGCCTCTAGATTCACGTTTCCTATTATCTGCCGCCTCGTTCATGCTGGGGTCCAGCTCCATGCCAGGTGCGGGGGGCACAGAGGGGGACTGAGGCCCCCTGGTCTCTGCCCTCTCTGAGCTCAAGTCCATGGCAGGGATGGGTGGAAAACAGAGTTACACGTGGAACCACCATCACGGTAGCAGTGCAGTGGACTTGGAGAAAAAGTGGAAGGAAGAAGTATGACTTTTATGAGCAGAAAAAAGTGACATTCTTTTTTTTTTTTTTTTTTACTATGTAGGTTTTTATTTATTTATTTATTTTTGGCTGTGTTGGGTCTTCGTTTCTGCGCGAGGGCCCTCTCCATCTGCGGCAAGTGGGGGCCACTCCTCATCGCGGTGCGCGGGCCTCTCACTATCGCGGCCTCCCCTGCTGCGGAGCACAGGCTCCAGATGTGCAGGCTCAGTAGTTGTGGCTCACAGGCCCAGTTGCTCCGCGGCATGTGGGATTCTCCCAGACCAGGACTCGAACCCGTGTCCCCTGCATTAGCAGGCAGACTCTCAACCACTGCGCCACCAGGGAAGCCCCCTTTTTTTTTTTTTTTGGCTGTGCTGCACAGCATGTGGGATCTTAGTTCCCCCACCAGGGATTGAACCCGTGCCCCTGCAGTGGAAGCACAGAATCTTAACTGCTGGACCACCAGGGAAGTCCCAAGTCTGACATTCTTTTCCAACTTTATATATGAAAAATTTAAAACATACAGTAACCCTGTTTGGGAAAAGCATCTTAGGAACTTGTGTAGAAATCAGCGATTTTTAGAAGATGGCTGCTATCATCTGCTGATGCTGGCTTTCAGCTGCCACATTTCCAGCCTCCAGCCAACCCTGCTCACTTCAGACTGGCCCCCACAATCTGAATTGGCTCTGGCCAGTCCATCCTGTTACTGAAGGCAGTGGTTTTTGTATACTGACAGACTCCCTCAGTTTGTCTCAAGTCTGAAGTCAAGGGGAGATTCTGTCTGCAACCAAAGACCTCTGTTCAGTCCTGAATGGCGGGGCAGGTTTGTCTTCCAGTTCCAGGGCTTGTTCCTATACTTGGTGATCCTAAGGGAATAGTCATACCCCTTCGATTGTCTAGTTGGTGAATATATGGTGCAGTGTTAAATACATCGCAGCCTTAAAGCTGTTTGCCCATTTTGTCTTTAAAAATCTGAACAGGGCTTCCCTGGTGGCGCAGTGGTTGAGAGTCTGCCTGCCAATGCAGGGGACATGGGTTCGGGCCCTGGTCTGGGAGGGTCCCACATGCTGCGGAGCAACTAAGCCCGTGAGCCACAACTACTGAGCCTGCGCATCTGGAGCCTGTGCTCCGCAACAAGAGAGGCGGTGATAGTGAGAGGCCCGCGCACCGCGATGAAGAGTGGCCCCCACTTGCCGCAACTAGAGAAAGCCCTCGCGCAGAAACGAAGACCCAACACAGCCAAACATAAATAAATAAATAAATAAAATTTAAAAAAAAAAAAAGAGAGAAAAAAAAATCTGAACAAATGGCTAGCGAACTCTTGGTGAAATTTAAATATTAATAAAATAGTATACCCATAAAAAAATAAATAAATAAAAAATAAAACGTACAGCAAAATTGAAAGAATTTTACGGTGAATATTCATGAATCTGCCACCTAGATTCTACCATTAATACCTGACCATACCTGTCTATCCACCTCTCCATCCATCCATCAATCCACCTCATGTCTTTGGACAACATACATTTTGAAAGATGTGGAGGTGAAGCCATTGGCCATCCCTTCGGAAGGGTTTTTTTTTTTTTTTTTGGCTGCGCTAGGTCTTCGTTGCTGCGTGCTGGCTTTCTCTAGTTGCGGCGAGCGGGGGCTACTCTTCGTTGCGGTGCATGGGCTTCTCATTGCGGTGGCTTCTCTTGTTGCACAGCACGGGCTCTAGGCGCACTGGCTTCAGTAGTTGTGGCGCGTGGGCTCAGTAGTTGTGGCTCGAGGGCTCTAGAGCGCAGCCTCAGTAGTTGTGGTGCACGGACTTAGCTGCTCTGCGGCATCTGGGATCTTCCCAGGCCAGGGATCAAACCCGTGTCCCCTGCATTGGCAGGTGGATTCTTAACCACTGCGCCACCAGGGAAGCCCCCCTTTGGAAGGGTTTTGCCAGTCCCTATGCTCCGCATCCATGGCACCTGCCCGACTCCTGTGAGGCTCGAAATTGGTGACCCTTGGTTGCACAGTCAAGAGGGGAAGAGTCTCCAGTGGTGGAGAGTCCTGGCTGTCTTGCATTATTATTATTTTTTTAAAGGAGGTTTCTTTTTATTTATTTATTTTTTGGCCACGCTGCTCAGCATGCGGGATCTTTGTTCCCCGACCAGGGATTGAACCCTTACCCTGAGCAGGGAAAGCGCTGAGTCCTAACCACTGGACTGCCAGGAATTCCCTGCATTCTTATTTTAAGTCTGGAATGCGTTGTCCTTTGGGGGAGTCAGTGGTAAATGTCCCGGGAGAGAACACATTGCAGGGCTAGCAAATTGCACAGCCTCCCAGGTTGGCCTTGCAGGATGAGGTCAGCGATACATCAGGGAAGATGAAAGGGTGGGTGGAATCATTACCTCATTAATGCCCTTGGCAGGTCCACCTGGGAGTCCAGAGCGCCCGGGATCAGGTGGGACAGGCAGCCTGCATCCCCCCACCCAGCAGCTCGGAGCAGCTCCTGTGGCCACCCCGGGGGAGGTCCAGTGTAGCCCCGTGGAGGGAGATGTGCTCCCACAGGCGTGAGAGAGGCCAGTAGCTGAGAGCGGTGGGCTCACCTCTCGGCCCGAGGGTTCTGTGCCCGGGAGCCTGCAGCAGGGCAAGGCAGCCGCCCCGGGCCCCATGAGGGCCTCAGTCGGGAAGCAGGAGAGTAGAGGTGGCAGGGGACACAGGCCCAGTGTTCCCACTCAGCGGAGGTCCTGAAGGACCTGGTGCCTTCCGAGCCTGGGTGACATTTGCTGGACCGTGGAGCCTGGCGCTGGTCACGCTACAAAGTCATAAAGATGGTCACAGTTCATGCACTGAGGGTTCCTGTGCTGGCCACTCTGCTAAATGCGTTCAGCGTGTGCATTTTAATCCCCACGTCAACCCTATGAAATAAGTACCACTGCTGCCCCATTTGACATGTGAGGAAACTGAGGCACAGGAGACTTGCTCAACTGGATTCAAACCCAGGGTGTCTGGATTTCTACCCGACCTTCTTTCCATTGGGTTTTGGGGTATTTCATTTATAACGTCCAATGCTGTTTCCCCAATGCACCTTTTTTGTAACGGCTGTGATTAGAATGTTCCAGATGGCCGGCCAGGTGTGCTGGGTCACCTTGGGTGGAATTCAGCCCACAGGTGTCCCTCCCCCAGTCCTCCGCCCCTATGCGGTCAGTTGGCACGCGCACCGAGGCCCCAGCCTGGCCAGCGGACAAGGGGAAGCTGGCGCTGGTGTTTCCCCGCCGTGGGTTTGGTACCCACTTGTGGCCTGCTTGGGCATCTTTGCCCCCTGGGCTCTGTATCGAGGACGGTGAGAGGTGTTGGGGAAGCACAGCTGTCTTCAGGCTCTGAGGTGAAGTCCTTGTTGAGTCTGCTCAGGAGAGAACCGGCCCTTCCCCATGCGTTTCCTCCTTGCCCAGCCCTTAGCAGGGAGCTCTGACCCGTGCGCTGTCTCTGGTCCCCTTGACAGCCTGCTGGGGGATCACAGAGGAGGGAAAGGAGGAGAGACAGTCCACAGTCAGCTCACATTTCCCATGGAGTCCTGAGTTCCAGGCACTGCCAGTTTCTAGGTCCACATTTCATCAACTCAAAGGTGCCACCTATTTTTAAATGCTCTGTTTTATGAACCACCAAGACAGGAAAAACGCCTCCAATTAAGAACATTCCGATTCCAGAGGTGAACAAAATATGTGTCTTGGAAGTGGGTTGTTTCACATCATCCTCACAGCAGCTCTGATCGGTTCTGTTGGCCCATTTGCTAGATGGGAAAGCTGAGGCTCAGAGAGCAGAAAGGACATGACCAAGCCCACACTGCCAGTGTGTGCAGAGCGGGTATGGCGCCCCAGTTCATCGAGCTCTGTTAAGTGACCAGAGTCCCACTCCTGGTGGGTTCTCCTGGGCTCTTATAAAGAGTCGCAGAACGGTGGGGCCTCTGGGTCGCCAGCTCACTTCTTCCTTAGAAGCTGGTGAATGAGGCGGGTAGGATGAATTGGGAGATTGGAATTGATATATATACACTCTGGGTACTATGTATAAAATAGATAACTAATGAGAACCTACTGTATAGCACAGGGAACTCTACTCAGTGCTCTGTGGTGACCTAAATGGGAGGGAAATCCGAAAAAGAGGGGATATGTGTATACGTATAGCTGATTCACTTTGCTGTATAGTAGAAACTAACACAACATTGTAAAGCAGCTATACTCCAATAAAAATTTTAAAAAAAAGAAAAAAGAAGCTGGTGAACGAGCTCTTCTTCCAGCTCGTAAGATTCCTCGAGCTGCCTCCTGGCCAGCTGGTTCATTAGTGGCCTCCGCCTTGTCAGCCAAGATGGTTTCTTAGAGTATTAGTTTTGCAAGATACTCTACACTGTGCTGTCCAATTTGGTAGCCACTGGCCACATGTGGCTATTTAAATTTAAATGAATGAAAGTTAAATCAAATTACAAATTCAGTTCCTCGATCACACTCACCACATTTCAAGTGCTCAATAGCCACATGTGGCCCATGTTAGACGGTGCAAATATAGAACATTTTGTCTTAGGAAGAGAGGGTGCTGTGGATAAAACGGTTTGCCGCCTAGATAGTCCAGTTGTATTTTTTTTTAGTATTTATTTATTTATTTATTTGGCTGCGCCAGGTCTTAGTTGCGGCATGCAGCCTCTTTTAGTTGCGGCATGTGGGTTCTTAGTTGCAGCATGTGGGATCTAGTTCCCCGACCAGGGATCAAACCCGGGCCCCCTGCATTGGGAGTGCGGAGTCTTAACCACTGGACCACCAGGGAAGTCCTAGTCCAGGTGTATTTTAAAGGCTCTGACAAGTCCTGCAGTAAGAAACTGGTCTCACTCAGAGCTCAGCACTCCAAATTGCCCGTGAACCATTTTAACACTTAACAAACAGCTCTGCCTTTCCTTAAACACACCAAGTGACCTCCCCTCCTGTCCCCATGGCCCATGGAGGTCCTGAATATCACTCTCGTTGGGAATCTAAATCTCTCTTCTTATTTTGTCCCCAGATTGCCTCGGCTCCCCAGTGTTTACTCCCATCAAGCTGGACATAAGTGGCAACATCACAGTACGTACTTGGCCCTGCAGCCCCGGTACCCAGATCAGGACTCTGTAATCCAGCCCCGTCACCAGTGCCCTGCTTCCTGCCACAAGTTCCCCAGGCCGAGGAACAGGAAGGAGGTGTGGAAATGGGCCTGGCCCCCAGCTTCTCTGACTTGGGGCTCCAGGTTCTTGGTCCTCTTTGCGGTCATGCCATCCGGTCATAGCCAAACTAGGACCACAGTCTGGAGGGTTGACCTGAGAAGGAACCTACTGGTTCTTGTATTCACTCTACCAAACAAAAAATAAACTCCAAGGTCCACAGGTGCACTGACCCTGCCCTTCCCTTCCCCAATGCTGAGAGCTCCAGACGGCATCCCCCAGCCACTGACCCTCCCCCCATGAGGATCCACTCTGAGGCTGGGTCTGTGTCATTATCCCCATTTTATAGACGAGGAAGCTGAGGCTCAGAGCTGTTGAGGGGCTCGTAGCACGGAAGTGGCAGAGGTGGAATTCACATCCAAACTGCCTGGCTCCAACTCAGGAGCCTTCTTCCTGGACATCTCAGAATCCTAAGAGCCTATTTCCATTGGTCCACAAAAGTGAAACTTCAGATGCTTGGGGTTTGAGGCGCTGTCAGTAGTGGTTGGAGAACGTGGACTCTGGGGCCTGGCCAGTGCTGGAACCCGCTCGCACCTGCACCAGCTATGTGACCTTGAGCACGTCATTTCCCCTCTCTGAGCCTCAGTTTCCTCATCTGCAAATTGGAATTATGACAGCAGCATCAGGGTTGCCGTGAGGATCAAATGAGGCTGTGCCCATAAAGTACTTCGCAAGTCCTGTAAATGCGAACAGTCATGGTTATTGTCATGACAAGCCCCGCTGCAGGTCCTGGCGCTGGGGGGCAGGAGAGCGAGGCTCTGGCGGGGCGCTCCTCCACCCAGCACGCGGCAGCCGTCTGTGGGGGCAGCCTTCCTAAGGGGGAAACCCTGTGTGCTCCGTTTCAGAAAATCAAAGCTGTGTATGACAACAACCCGGCCAAGTTCCGGACCCTGCAGAACATCCTGGAGGTGGAGAAGGAAATGTATGGAGCCGAGTGGCCCAAAGTGGGGGCCACGCTGGCGCTGATGTGGCTGAAGAGGTGATGGGCTCGGGTGGCTGGGTGTGTGTGGCTGGTGGGCCCGGAGGCCTGCTCTGCAGAGGAGGGACGGCCAACCCCGCCACTGCCCCACGGTGTCTGCTCTGATGGGGCAGGACGGGCACTTCCTGTCTTTCACATAGGCGCTCTTCTTGTGTAAAGCTAGTTAGTGACAGAGAAAAAGCACCCTGGGGGCCAGGGCCAGCCTGATGGTGACGCTTCCTTGCTTGTTCCAGCCCCACCAGAGGCATAGCAAGCCGGCGGGTACTCTGGCCATTGTGCTAAGCTGTTTAGACACCCAATCGCATTTCATGTGCTGTGAGTTAGGTGTGGTTATCCCCATCTCCCAGAGGAGGCCGCTGGGGCTTCTGGTGGCCAAATCACATGCCCAGGGCACAGGGGCAGTGCTGGGACTGAGTGGCTGAGCACAGTTGTGCAGGTTGTACACTGCACAAAGATGTTCCGTCTAGGGCCGGTCACATCACACACATGGTAGATTTGTATATTATGACAGCTTCTTGACAGAAATACAGCATCTTGAGGACAAAGAACTCTAATTTGCACAAAATTCGTCCTGTGGCCTGGGGGCAGGGTACCCCGATATGGGATATGAACTCAGACAGTCTTACCCCAGAGTTGACAGTGCTTGTAACCGTGATACATATTGTCCTCATAGCACATATTTGGAGCCGCATACAATTGTTCCATCTTACAGGTGAAGCCATTGAGGCTCAGAGAGGCCAGGCAGCTTGCTTGCTGAGATCACGCTGCACTCTACCAGCTCCAGAATTCTCCTTTAGCTGTGCAAACTGCACAGTCCCTGGCAACAGCTGTGAAGCCAGGGACCCATTCTCTGTCCCACGGATGTTCCCAATGTTGCCCTTTCTCTGGGGCCTGGAGTCAGGAGCCAGGAAAGGCGGTCTTCCCCTGTCTCTCTCTCCATTCCCTGAAGCTACCCCACCCCCACCCCCATGCACTTCTTTGGTGAAACAGAACAGAAAGAATCTGCTCCCTGGAGGGTGTGGCCTGTGTGGGCGTCTGGGGGTAAATGGGCTATAATTAACAACCTTATGGCCTATTTTATGACTCGCCCCCCACTGAGCTACCTACTCTTGTCTGTCAACAAGAGAATCACAGACCTGGAATAAGGAAAGCCCCTGGGTCTATCCATTGGCAGGTTCCGTAGGTTTCTCAGGAAGAGCAAGCCAGAGAGTGACGTTCAGATCAGTTAGATTGTTTGTGTCCAGATCAGACATGGGCAGAGCCAGGTGACTGGGAGAGCACATGCCGGTGGATGTCAACAAATCGAGCACATAATAAGCACCTGCTGTGTGCTGTGCATGGTGCCGGGTGCATGGGATGATGCTTGGAGAGGCATGGTCCCTCTTAGGGCATCACAGCCTGGGCAAGGGGTCAGGCTGGTGGGCAGATCCTGACAGCTGGATATCAGACCCTGGAGCAGAGAGAAATCAGAGAGGGCTTCCCGGAGGAGGATCGCCAAGCAGGGTCTCCAAGACTGAACAGGAGGGTTCCAAGAGGAAGAGGCCTTGCAGAGGCCTTGGGATGGCAGGAGAGGCACAGCATATCTGCCCCTCCAGGAAGATCTGGTCTAGCCAGGGCCCGGGATGCAAGGCAGGAGCAGGGAAAGATGAGATGGGATTGGACAAGGATGAGTTCCAGCCTCCTCAGGGGTGCTAGGGAGCCACTGAGGGGCATGAAGCCCATTGGCAACAGGGTAAGATGGGGCTTGAGAAGGAATCGTCCCAGCTGCTGGTTAGAGGGGGATCATTTGGGCTGGGAGAGGCAGGGGCTCAGGAGAGGTGGTCAGCCAGGGCAGGGCTGGGACTGGACCCTGAGCTCACTTCCACACCCCAGGCTGATCCCCGATGGTTGAGGGCTGTGATCCAAGCATGGAGGATTTCCCTTCACCTCATAGGTGATAAAGCTTAACTTTTATTCCTTTAGTCCTCGGGCCCAGAACTCTTGCCCCTAAGAACCCCCCAACCTGAATCCTACCGCCCTGCAGGGAGGGAGCAGAGGACCCCAGCTGGGGAGTGAGACAGGCTGGGTTCACATCCCGGCCTTTGATTGAGCTTTTGGGGTACCTCTGTGTTCCCTTCTGTGAAGTGGGCAGATCATGCTGAACTTAGTCTCACAGGGCTGAGGGGAGCAGATGAAATGATGTGGATTGAAGGGCTAGTACTGATCTGATTTTCAACTTGGTCACCCTGCCGTGACCCACACCCTTCTTCTGGCTCTTGAAGCATCATTCTACCCCAGAGGAAGGGCTCAAGTGGCCATTGGAGGATGCAGACGGTGGCTCAGGCAGTGATGGAGGCGGGGAACCCACAGGGTCAAACTCGCCTGTGTTCTCAGCATGTCCCTGGTGTATGGTCCCTGAGCCCTTTGAGGACCAGAGCTGTAGCTTCAACCCTGCACTGACTGGCTTCATCCCTCAAGCACTGATGGCCATGTGGCCATGGAAATAGGCAAGACAGGCCCAGACCCTGCCCTCATAGACCTTACAGCCCAACAGGGACTGGCCCCAGGCCTGGTATAGACGAGGTACTTGGGACATGTGACGTGAGCCGGGGAGTCACGTTACACGGAAGCTGTTGTAGACACATGACAGTAGAGGAATCATCACCCCCTTTGGGGTGTCCATCCCCCCCGGCTCACTGTGGTAGGTTAATACAGAGCACATCCGGGTCTCCGCGTGCGGCGCTGGTGGGTGGTGCCGACGGGGGCGTGCAGGGCGCTGAAGCGCCGTCTCCCTTCCGGCTGCAGAGGCCTGCGCTTCATCCAGGTGTTCCTCCAGAGCATCTGCGACGGCGAGCGGGATGAGAACCACCCCAACCTCGTCCGCGTCAACGCCACCAAGGCCTACGAGATGGCCCTCAAGAAGTACCACGGCTGGATCGTGCAGAAGATCTTCCAGGTGAGCCGCCCGCAGGCCCGGAAGGACCACCGGCTCGCGGGGCCCGCCCTCTGCCCCGCGCCCTGGAGCTGCGGTCCCCGCCCCCCTCCCGCCCCGGCTCAGGAAGGGCTCCCCTGTCCATCTGGGGTGAGGCTGGTGCTCCGAAGGACCCCTGCAGCGTGGCGGGCATTTTCCTAGATGCTCCGTGGTGGTTCTGATGAGGGGCCTGATTGGGAGGCCATGGGAGGAACCAGGGCAGAGACTGAGGCCGTCAGGTTGATGGTGGGCTGGCCTCACTGGCCCCTTGGATTCAACTGGGACCCTCGCACTGGGGTGGGGAGGGGAGGAAGGGCCCCTGTGCCCACGGGGGCGTCTGCTGAAAGAACATTGGCCCACGAGGCCCTTGGTGACTTGTGTTGGGGTGGTGATGACCACAGGCCTTCAGCACCAGCCCGGCTTTGGGAGAGGTCCCCTGGGGAGGTGTGGAGAGCCTTCGGGGTGCCCTGTACACTGTCATGCTGCCCTTCCTCCTGAAGCGCCCACCACCCGCTGTTCCTCACTCCCGTGAGAACCGGCATCTGAGGGCTGGTCTCTGTCCCACGTGGCACAGGTCGAGGGTAGGCTGGGTCGGGAATCTGCTGGATCCAGGCAGGAAATAGGGCCACATCTGGGCCATCTGCCCTGGCAGGGCTGGGGACAGTGCTCATCCTGGGTGGGTGCCGCAAGAGCCCTGTCCCCCACCACTCCCGGCAGAGCGTTGCCCCCCCTCCCCCGTGAAGGCCTCACGACCACCACCTCAGTAATAACCACGTGTCCTGGATGCCTGGCCTGGCGGGCTGCCCGTGGAGGGCGACCCTCACAAATGCACTGAGAGGTGCTGTCCTTGCCTCCGTTTCACAGATGAGGAAACTGACGCCCAGAGACGTTTAGGATCTTGCTAGAGGTCACACAGTAAGAGAAATGGGCAGCTGGGATTCTACCTCCTGAGCCTCGGTATCCTCATCTTGCAGATGGGTATAAAATAGGCCCTGCCTCACAGTCTCATTGTGAAGAGTCAGCGTGTTACTCCGTATAAAATGCTTGGCATGTGGTTTACACTCAGCAAATTGAAGCTATTTCTATTTTGATTCCTAATGATAACGTTATTATTTGTAATTTCCTCACCTTCTCAAAAGGCTTGTAGCCTAAGCTTTTTATCCGGTTGCATCCTTTTCCTTCTGGCTCTGAAATTCTGTGTATGTCTGGTTCTCTGGACTTTTCAAGTTGTCAGGGAAGCCCTGAAATTTAGGGAAGTATCACCCCCTGAAGGACAAAAGAGGAACAGCACAGATCAGCTGTCCTCTCCCCAGCTCAGAAAGGTGGGGTCTCAGGAGGAAGCTGTTTACTTTCTCCAGGGCAGGGAGCCCCGGGGGAAGAGGCTCATCCACACCGAGCACCTGCTGTGTGCCTGGAGCTGTGCTGAGCACTTTGCATGACCTCCTTAATCCTCACAAAGGCAGCCCGATTGGGTGGGTGTCATTATTATCCCCATTTACAGGTAAGGAAACTGAGGCTCAGAGAGGCTAAGTAACTTGCTCAAGGCTCACCGCTGGTCGGCAGCACAAGCTGGAATTTGAACCCAGGTCTGTCTGTCCCCAAAGCTTCCTGCTGTCTCTCACCGGGGTAGAAGGGGACACACGTCCCCCTTGGCCTTTCCCATCCAGCACCACGAATAGCACAGACCCCTGCCCAGCACGGACCTCTGGGGAGTCCCCTCCCAGAACCCCGACGGGCCTGGCCCGGTGGCTCAGGATCTCCACCTCCGCTAACACTGCGCACCCTCCTCTCACCCGTCTCAAGGCAGCACTGTACGCGGCCCCCTATAAGTCCGACCTCCTCAAAGCACTCTCCAAGGGCCAGAACGTGACGGAAGAGGAATGCCTGGAGAAGACCCGCCTCTTCCTGGTCAACTACACGGCCACCATCGACGTCATCTACGAGATGTACACCAAGATGAATGCCGAGCTCAACTACAAGGTGTAGGCCAGACCCTCAGCGGGCACCCCGGGCCGCATGCCCCTGACCACAGCCCCCCGCAGGAACAGGCAAACCCGAATCACTGTGAATCCAGCCGGCCGGCCACCCCCAGCCTGAGGCGCCCCCCGGAGCAGCCCAGAGACGGACCAGGGTCTGCAGGGGACCGGCCCTGCTCTTTTAAAAGTCACTTTTGGGGTCTGTCCTCCTGGAGCAATAAATAACGATCTCACTTCCGAATTTCATGACAGCACAGACTGACTTTATGCCTTCATTTCAGTGTGATAAAAATTGATTAATGTTTCTAATCAAGTCCTCGGGTTTTTTTGGTTTCCCACCACCACCCCATGCGGAGCGTGACTCTGGGGGAACCGGTGTCAGGCTCCTCACTTTAAAAATAGGCGCGTGTCCTGAGGATCTGGCTGAGTGATGTTTGGGGTATTTTAAGGACCATGAGGGGGTTTGATCTGAAATTATACAGGGCCCCTATTGTGGGATTTTTTTAAAGCAAACTGGCGTGTGTTCTCCGTGGTTTGTACAGCCCAACCTCACAGCACTGTCATTAGAGCCTGCTCTTTCTTACTGTCTTTTGCTAGACAGTGTTTTTATAGCTGAAACCAACCAGCAAGCCTTTGATGACCAAGGGGAGGGTTATTTTAAAGCTATCAGGCACAAATAATTGACCATAGATGACTGTATTTGCATTCTTCTCCATAATTATCTTCTTCAGGGACAGCTTTTCCAACCTAAGAAACTACCTACCATGTGTATTCTTTCAAGGGGAAGAGGATGAACCCAAGAACACGCCTTGCTGCCTTAACTGTCCTTCCTGGCGCTAAAAAGAGCTGTATTTTTGAAAGTGTTGGGGCGAACAGAACAACCCCCAAAGAACTGATATGTGTTAAAAACCCAGTGAGGAACAATTGGTGATTTTTATGTGGAAACTAAATAATCCTTAATAAATAAATCTCTATTTTGGAATCACATTGGTGTGCTGTTTTGGTTCTTGATTCTTTTTTTTTTTTTTTTTTTTTTCCGTTCTTTCTGGATCAGAGGTTACAACTGGGGATAAGTCAAGGACCTGTTTTCTGGCCTCCAGGTCCTATTTCTGGTTTAAAAAAATAGAACTGGTTGCCACATTGAGAAACTGGGGACATGTCACAGAAAAAGCTTGATTTCTAGCTTCTTTTGAAAAATCAGACTGCCTGTCAGGAGCTGAGAGATGACTGCCCCCTTGGCTGGATGGGAGGAGTGGGTGGATATATTTTCCACTTTGCCTCAGTCCCCACCAATCCCTGTTGCCTCCCCAACCCTGTGACCATTGGTTATTTGAGCTTTATTGTGGGCTGATGCTTTTTCTGTTACTAGGGTTAAATGTAGAAGGAAATATTTTACTTCATTCCTGCTCCTACAGAACTGATAGTCTAGTGGGCAAGATGGACCAGTAAATCACCAGTGATGATATAGAGTGGTCAGTGCCCAGAGGGAGCCTGGGGCTACAGGTGGGGGGAGCCACATCTTGGGATGACACTGAACCTCGATGGAAGGGTTGGGGTTGGGAGGATCCCGGTAGAGGAGGAGAAGGAGGGGGCACTGCAAATCATAGGCAATGTCCTGATGGCTTGACCCAGAGCAGGCTGTGTGTATATGAGACATCATGCCACTGAGGGATTTGAATTTGACCCTGAAAATTATGGAACGCCTTCAAGGGTCTTGCGCACAGTCAGTTGGATATCCAGTTCGGAAGGCTCCCTCTGATGTGGCCAAGGGTTGGACGCCTGAACTAAGTTTTTTGCTGTCTCTGATTTTATTATATTTTCTAAGGTTGCTGATAGTAGGAATGCCACTGATCTTTCTAAACTCTAACTGCTTTTTAGGATTTTTCCCTTTGGTTATAAAATTCTGCCAACAAAATGGTAAAATTCTGTGTATTCCTTTTTAAAAAGAGCTTTTCTTCATGTTTTCAACATAATACAGTGAGACCGGGAAGGCAGTTTCTTTGTGGAAGGTCAGAATATTCCCAGGAGAGCCTCCTTCAGTCCTGGTACCTGCCTGGCCCCAGGAGCCCTTTGGGTTTTTGACCCCAGAGACAAAGCCAGCAGTGCATCTATGCCTTCTCATTTCATCCTTGTCAAAGTGGGACTGAGTTCTGCCCGGGGCAGGGAGGAAGGAACACATTGAGCACCAGCTGTATACCAGGCCCTGCACAAGTGCTTCATATGCATCATTTTTGCAAGCGCCCTGACATGTGGGCATCAGGAGCACCATTTATCAGATGAAGAAACTGAACCCCCCAGGGGTTCAAGAGGACTCGGCTAGGGTGATCCTGCCAGGACTGGGGGCACTGGGAGTTCACATCTGACTCCATATCTCCCCCCAGCCATGCCCACTCCGGTGCCAGCAGACAGAGTGAGCCCGCCTTCCAGCACACATCCTGCCAGGACACTCCCACTGTGGGAAGCCCCACATGTAACCCAGGTTAACATGATGGTGCACAGAAACCTGAGCGAGCCCAAAAGTTTGACAACGGCTGACTCTTCACTCGTTGCTGCATTCAGTTAAACCTCATAAGCAATAGTTCAAATCCGTCTTAATACATCTCCATTACAGACAAGGAACTGAAGCTCACTTCTCCATAAAAAAGCCTCTGTTTCCTTTTCTGTACCACGGGGGTCTTGCTAATACCCATCTCACAGGTTGTGAGGCTTAAATTAAATGTATTTGTAGGGAATTTCCTGGTGGTCCAGTGTTTAGGACTCTAAGCTCTCACTGCCGAGGACCCAGGTTCAATCCTGGTCCGGGAACTAAGATGCTACAAGCTGTGTGGCAAGGCCAAAAAAAAGGAAAGAAAGAAAGAAAAAAAAAGGAAAAAAGTTACTATTTGTAAAGCAATTAGAAGTGTCTACAACGTAGTAAGCTGTCTTCGTAAGTGTTAAATAAAACTGCATGGATATTTTTAGTATGTGATGAAGGGCGTATGGCAATGTATCGAGTGTTGGAGTCCTGGCTCTGTTATTTATCAGCTGAGTGACCTTGGACAAATCGCTTCACCTCTCTGAGTCTCAGTTTCCTCATCCGTACAATGGGGATACTAACAGTTCCTAGCTCACTGAGAGTCAATGAAACTGCCCAGGCAGGCGCTTGGCTGCTAATCGTTCAGTGTTGATCCAATGATCATCATTTACAGAAGCTTAATAGGAGGACGGAGGAGGATTCCATTCCCTGGGTTTAGTTGGCTCGTTGATGGGTTCCTTTGGTTCATGCCGTTGCATCTTCGGACTGCGCGCCCCACTGCCCTTGCGCCTGCGCGCTGACCTCCTGCAGGTCCCACGGGTTCCGGTAGGTGGCGCTGTTAGCACCGCGCCGCTGCGACAGAGCTGGGAGTCCCGCCTGTCCGCACCTCCCGAACAGCAGCCAGAGCCCGAGGTGTGTGCCTTGCCTCCCTAACGTGTTCGGGGTGGTTTCCAAGGGCTACGTGAGGAGCCCTATTTGAACACTGTTGGAAAAGTTTGAAGCCTCTTAAGTGGGTGCTTTGGGATTCTGACTTCATGTCAGCCGCTGGTCAAAGGTATGTCCTATTACTTCTGCTACTACTACTAGTACTACTACTACTACTGCTGCTGCTGCTACTACTGTTGCTACTACTACCACTAGCACCATCACCATCATCACCTCACAATTTTGGGGTTCAAGTCCAGGTTCTATAACTTTGTAGCTGTGTGATCCAGGGAAGTCAATTCACCCCTCTGAGCCTCAGTTTCTGCATCGCTAAAATGGGACAGGAGCACCTCTACCTTGCAGGATTACATAAGATGATGTGTGTAAAATGCCTGCCACAGAAAATGTTCAATAACTGGCTTTTCTTAATATTTTTATAGCTACTTTATTTATTTATTTTTTTGGCTGTGTTGGGTCTTCGGTTCGTGCGAGGGCTTTCTCTGGTTACGGCAAGCGGGGGCCACTCTCCATCGCGGTGCGGGGACCGCTCTTCATCGCGGTGCGCGGGCCTTTCACTATCGCGGCCCCTCCCGTTGCGGGGCACAGGCTCCAGACGCGCAGGCTCAGTAGCTGTGGCTCACGGGCCCAGCCGCTCCGCGGCACGTGGGATCCTCCCAGACCAGGGCCCGAACCCGTGTCCCCTGCATTAGCAGGCAGACTCTCAACCACTGCGCCACCAGGGAAGCCCTCTTAATATTTTTATTACGATGCTATGGCCTGCCAGGGGCTCCTGAGGGGCAACCCGACCCCTAATGCAGTTAAACTGTAGCATGTTCACTTCTTGTTTTGAAAGACACGGCAGGGTGCACGGCAACACATCCACAGGAACACCCCAGAAAAGGTCGTGCAATATGGCTGGGATTCCTCGCTCTGCCCTAATCTGCTGTGTGACTCTGAGCAAGTGCCTTCTCCCCTCTGGGCCTCAGTTTCCCCATCTGTAAAGTCAGGAGATGGGACAGTTCAAAGCTCCTTTCTAGCTCTGTCAATCTACAGTGGCCTGTCGCTGCATCCAGTCCCTGGTTTGTATTCGTAATTCCAGGGAAATCAACACTCCACCCACAAGTGGGCACTTCAGTTTCTCCTTGTGACATCTAATGGGACCACATGTGCAAAGCACTTAGCACAGGGCCTGGCACCTAGAGGGTGCTTGATAAAGGGCAGCTATGATGATGATGATAGCAATCAGCTCTCCACCTAGCCCAGAGAGGAGTGTCTGGAAGGCAAGTCATTCAACTCCTGTTTGCTGAACACCTACTATATGGGAGCCCCGAGTCAGATAAGGCTGCACCCTTCAAGGGGCTCACGGTCCACGGGAAGAGATTTAGATGGGGGAGGGCAGGGAGAGCCCCTCTGAGGAGGTGACATTTGAGCTGAGATCTGAAGAGGGAGAAAGAGCAGACCAAGAAAAGAAGCCGGCTACAGCTGATGCAAAGGCCTTGAGGCAGGAGAGAAAGCACCATGTTCTAAGGACAGAGAGAGGCCAAAGTGTCTGGAGCCTGGTGATCGAGGGGGGAGGACAGTGAGGGAGGAAACCTAGCGATGCTGAGGCCAGTGTGAGTTTGGTTTTTATTTTAGAGCAAGGGAAGTCATAAGCCTCTGAGAGTAGAGGGTGACAAAGCCAATTCTCAGTTTAAAAAGCTGTTAGCTAGGATCTTAACGGGTCCCGGCTGCTCCCTTCCCTGCCCCAACCTCTGCCTCTTCCTGGCTGGGAGAATTGAGCCTTCATCACCTATGTGCTGGGGGGCAGGGGTGGAGGAGTGGCGGGGGAGGGAGTCCCAGACCTCTGTGAAAGTCATGGACCTCTCAGGAACGTGCTCATTCACCACCCCCCTCACAATTTCGGTCACCATCCCAGGGGCCTCCACGCGTCCCCAGTAGCCCACCCAGGGGCCCCAGCTGGGAAGCCTGGAATTACTCAAACCCCACTGGCGCCAAGGCTCCCCGCCCTCTCTAGGCCATAGCTCCAGATGAAGGCTAATTCCAAAATGCCCATGGCCAGCTGTGGCTTGGCCACACCCACAGGCCACCAGGCTTGCTGCCCAGCAGCGGACTGGAATCACGGCCAGTGGCTGAGGGCTGCGGGTGGCTGTTCCCATGGCAACGGATGTCTGAGGGGAAGGGCTTCCTCCCCACCTGGCCTCAGGTTTCTGCCCCAGGGAGAATTCCAGAAGAACCTAATGGTCTCTGGGACAAAGCCAGCTCTTTGTAGGACCGAGGTGAACAAACCAGCTGAGTGTCCCCAGCCTCTTGGTATCCTGTCTCTGTGGCTTCTAGGTAAATGTGGGGGGATGTGATCTCGTGGGGGGCCTGCTGTCCATTGGGGCAGCCCCCCAGAGGAAGACCATCAGACCCCACACCCTCCTGGCTCTGTGACCTTGGGCAGGTTCCTTCACCTCTCTGAGTGTGTTCCTCTCCTGTAGCTGGGAGGGATTGGTGAGGATCAAGCCCTATGCAGTGCCTGGCACACAGCAGGTGCTGCATAAATGCACATAGGCCAGCCCTGGTACTCCCCCACCCTCGTCCCCAATTGTTTCTTCTCCACATCATGACTTGAGCCCTTCCCTGGCACTCAGAGAAAAAGCCAAAAGACCAACCAGAATTCTCACCCCTACAACCCCATGTTCCCCGATCTCACCCAGGTGGATGTGAGCAGGGCTTCCCATGTCAGAGGTGAGGGGACTAAGGCACAGGGGGCAGTGCCAAGTGGCTGCTAGAGGGGCTGGAGAGTGTCGTTTGAATTCAGGCGGTCCTGGGTTCAGATCCTGACTGCATCACCAGCAGGTACCTCAGGCAAAGGGCTTTCACTGTATGGAGGCTCAGTTTGTCTATCTGTGAAAAGGGCTGGAGAAACCCACCCCTCTGAAGTGTATTGGGAGGAGGGACTGAGATGGCCAGGGTCTGCAGGAATCCAGCCCCACGTGGTGGTTTTGGCTGCATCCCTAACTCTGAGGAGCACTTCAGGCCCCTAGGAACCTAGACACCAACTCTTGGCCTAAGCCAAGCTCTGGAGCTACGAGGACACCAGCAGGGCTAAGGGGGTGCCCAGGGGAGAGAAGGAGGGGAGAGGGCAGAGGCAGAACAGCATGGGGTGTGGGAACAGAGAGGAAGGAAGTTTCTGCCTGGGAGTGTAGGGGAGAGCCATGCCAGGGATGCCTGCTGCCTGCTGGACTCAGTAGTTCTCATCTGTAAAATGGAGACACTAATGCCAACCTCACAAGATGCGGGAAGGAAGATGTGTAAGGGAGAGTGTAGGGTAAAC
This sequence comes from Balaenoptera acutorostrata, assembly GCF_949987535.1. Taxonomy (NCBI): domain Eukaryota; kingdom Metazoa; phylum Chordata; class Mammalia; order Artiodactyla; family Balaenopteridae; genus Balaenoptera; species Balaenoptera acutorostrata. Next base: position 75,158,141 of record NC_080076.1, on the reverse strand, counting down.
ATAAGAGCGCTCAGAAGGGGATGTTGGTCTTGGTGGGGGAAGCACGGTGCCCACACAGGACTAGTTACTGAGCGTTACTATGTCCTGGCATTGCCCGGCCCTCATGAGCATGATCGTGTTTAATCTTCCCAGGTAGGGGAAGGGGTAGGGACAGTTGCTATTCCCATGTTATAGACAAAGAAGTAAAGCTCAGAGAAGCAAGGTCACCTGCCTGAGGTCACACAGCTTAGAAATACAGTACAGCCACTCCCAGGTACTTTGGACTCCAGAGACCACATTCTTCTTCTTTTTTTTTAAAAATTTTTTGTAACAGCTCTATTGAAATACAATTCACATACCATGCAATGCACTCACTTGAAGTGAACTATTCAATGGTTTTTAGTATATTCACAGATAGATGCAATTCTTACCACAGTCAATTTTAGAACGTTTTCATCATCCTAAAAAGAAACCCCATACCCTTTAGCCATCACTGCTCCAAGCCTCTCCAGCCCCTTGCAAACACTAGTCTACTTTCTTTCTTTTTTCTGTTTTTTTGGGATGCATTGGGTCTTCGTTGAGGTGTGCGGGCTCTAGGTGTGTGGGCTTCAGTAGTTGCGGTACTTGGGCTCTAGAGCGCAGGCTCAGTAGTTGCGGCACGTGGGCTTGGTTGCTCCGCGGCATGTGGGATCTTCCTGGACCAGGGATCGAACCCGTGTCCCCTACATTGGCAGGCGGATTCTTAACCACTGCGCCACCAGGGAAGTCCCTAGTCTACTCTCTGTCTCTATGGATTTGCCTCTCCTGGACATTTCATATAAATGGAATCATATAATATATGGTCTTTGATGTCTGGCTTTTTTCACTCAGTATAATGTCTTCAAGGTCCATCCACTTTGTATCAGGTGTGAACACTTCATTCTTTTTTTTTGGCGGCACCACATGGCTTGCGGGGTCTTAGTTTCCTGACCAGGGATCGAACCTGGGCCCTCAGCAGTGGAAGAGTCCTAACCACTGCACCGCCAGGGAATTACTTCATTCTTTTTATTGTCAAATAATATTCCACAGTATAGATATACCACATTTCATTTATCCGTTCATCATTTGAGTTGTTTCTATTTTGACTAGTATGAATAGTGCTGCTGTGAACACTTGTATACAAGTTTTTTTGGTATTCATATGTGTTCATTTCTCTTGGCTGTATCCCTAGGAGTGGAATTGCTGGGTCATATGGTAACTCTGTATTTAACTTTTTGAGGAACTGCCAAACTTTTCCACAGTGGCTGCACCATTTTACATTCCTACCAGCAGTGTATGAGAGTCCCAGCTTCTCCACATCTTTGCTAACACATATTATGATCTGTCTTTTTGAGACCATATTCTCATTGACTTTGCTATACTAGAATCTGCCCAGCTTGGGTTCAAATGCTACCAGCTGTAGGATCTCAGACACGTGGGCTCTCTGTGTCCTTTTGTAGGAAATGGCATAGGAACCCCTCCCTTCCGGGCTGTCAGGAGGTGAAGTGGCAGCATCAGGGCTATGCTAACTGTAAAGTGAGGTGCTTATGTCTTGTTTTTATAACCGGGGGTTGGGGCAGATGTACCAGGTATAAAGTCCCTGAGATGTGGAGCCATCTGGCTCCCGATCTCTCCCCAGTGCCTGGCACTGATTCTGGCATACCGTAGGCGCTTGCTAAGTGTAGACCCTCGATGCTGCCGAGGAACCTCCCTTAGTGGAAGTGGCCGTGCCCCTGCTAGGGACTCTGGGACCCATGTGGGACAAGGTGCTGGGCCTGCCTATAGCCTCTACGGGACTCTCTGCCCATTTTAAGGGCTTTGAAAATTTTTCCTTCCCTAAGAGGAAAAGTTCCTTCTGTTGAAAGTCTCTCGTTCTTCCAAGGCAGAGGCTGGAGAGTTTCACCAGAGACAAAAAACAGTGAAATAATGGCAGTCACATTCTAGCAGTGGCCCTTGTTCATATTTAGTCAAACCACCGAGTGTTTGCTGGGTGCCCCGAGCACCTCACTTTCTCTTCCCACTCCCCCCTTTCCTGCAAGGCAGGCCTGCATGCTTTCAATCAGCCAGTATTTTTTCCCCAATTTTTCTTTTATTGCGGTAAAATACACATAACAAAATTTGCCATCTTAAGCCATTTGTAAGTGTACAGTTCAATGGCTCAAAGAACACTCACATTGTTGTGCAACCATCACCACCATCCATCTCCAGAACTCTTGTCATCTTGAAAAACTGAAAGTTTGTACCCATTAAACTGTAACTCTATCCCCCCCTTCCTCCAGCTCAATCAACCAGTATTTTTTTTTAAATAATTTAAAAAAATAATTTATTTGGCTGCGCCAGGTCTTAGTTGTGGCATGCAGGATCTTCGTTGCAGCGTGACAGATATTTAGTTGCGGCATGCAGGATCTTTTAGTTGCAGCATGCGGTATCTTTAGTTGCAGCATGCACGTGGGATCTAGTTCCCTGACCAGGGATCGAACCCGGGCCCCCTGCATTGGGAGCACGGAGTCTTAACCACTGGACCACCAGGGAAGTCTCAATCAAACAGTATTTTAAAAGCATCTATTAAGTGCCAAGGGGCTGGTCCTGCAGCTGCAAATGAGACAGACGTGGTCCTTGCCTTGTGGGAACTGATACCCATTTTTCATATGAGAAGACTGAGGCACTGAGAGGGAGAGGCTCTTGCTCACGGCTCCCACCTCATCAGTGGCAAAACAGAGTTTGAACCCACGGCTGGCATAGGGGCTAAGATCCAGCTTCTCGGCCCAAGATGAGTCACTTTTTTGCATGGGGCCTCAGTTGCCCCGTCCATGAAATTGGGTTCAGGAGGGAGTTGGATTAACCATACGGATGCTGAGGGCTCATGCCTCTTCCCCCTAACTTTGGAGAAGAGCAGACACCCTCCCCGACCCTATCTTCTCTCGTCCCCTCCATCACCTTCCTACTAACCTGAATTATCCCTGTCATTTTCTTTCCATTTGAGAAGGGTCTTTCTGCAGAAATGGGCTCCAGACTAGTTATGCCCATGACTCCTCTGCTTCCCAACCTGGCCCAGCCCCAGCCCCAGCCCAGAAGGCCCCCAACAGATGGGCTTTCCATCAGGGAAGTATGAGGGGCCCCCTGTTGACATTCCTCACTGCCAGATAGCTGCCTGTCTGCTCTGTTTAAGATCCTGGAAACCCAGAGTAAAAAGTTTCTCTTCCCCATCCCCTCATGGAGGGAGATTTAGAGAGGCCACACTACCTTCCAAGCCTCAGTTTCCCATCTGTAAAATGGGCACAGCAATCCCTACCTCATAGCCTGGTGGGAGGAAGGTTTACATGACACCCCCCCACCCCACCCCTTGCTCAGCGAGTTCATTATTAAGGTTTCTTTTTGGTAAATGTTTCACACTGGTGGTTTGAATTTTATTTTAATTTTTGGTCTGTTCGTTTTGGCGACAAGGCATGCAGGATTTTAGTTCCCTGACCAGGGACCGAACCCATGCCCTCTGCAGAGGAAGCACGGGGTCTTAACCGCTGGACCACCAGGGAAGTCCTCAAACTGGTGGTTTGAACACATCACTTCCATTAAGGTTCTCTGTCTCCAGTGATTCTCAAATTCCACTTTCTAGCTGCCGAACCGACGCCCCATGGTGTAGTAGAATAGTAGAACTATTTCTACTTGCGAGCTCAGGAGGAAGGACGTACCCCACTGTCTTCCCAGTGGGAGAGTTAGCTCAGTTTAGTAAAAACAATAACGATAAAAAGGGCTAAGAATGCTCCTTGGGCTCTGCACAGACCTGGTGCTCCCCGCATCTTCACTGTGTTGTGAGGTGGGGACATATCTACACCGCGCTCTACAGAGGGGACACTGAAGCACAGAGAAGGGACCAGCTGTTCAGTTAGTGAGTCACAGAGCTAGGGCTTGGGCTCAGGGAGTCTGGCTCGAGGCTTCCAACTAGTCCCAGCAGAAGTGAGCTGCCCGTCCCATGGAGGTATTCAAGTGTCTGGGTTAGAAGGTGTGTCTGGGTGGTGGGGCTTACTTTCGCCACCTGTTAAAAAAAAAGCACTCGTTGATCTCCTACTCAGTGCCAGGCTGCGTGCTAGGCGCTGGGTAGAGGTGAAGTTAAGAGGAGCTCACATTGATTTAGTCCTGGACCTGCACTGTCTGTAACACAGGTGTCTCCCCTCCTGGACGTGGACCTACCTGAGGGCCGGGACCTACCGCAGACCTGTCTCTGAATTGTCTGCTGAATGAATGAATGAGCGAAAGCGGGGAGGAATCAGCGAGATGCCCATTAACAGATGAGGAAGGAGTCCCAGGCTGGCGAGGTCAGCAGCCCATGATCTCAGGATTCCAGCCAGAGCCCCCTCCACGGAGCGCCTGCCCCTCTACCAGGGATCATGACGCCCACTTGCCAGGTGAGAAAACTGAGGGCCCGCCTCTACGCCCCGCAGGGGAGCCGATCCTGGGTGCGGGGTAGGCTCGGTGCCACCGCTGCAGGGCGGGCGGGGTGGGCGGGGTGCACTCCGCGGGCGGCGCGCGAGGTGGAACCTGAGCCCGGGGAGGAGGGACGCGGCGGCGGCGGCGGCGGCGGCGGCGGCGGCCGGCGGGCGGGCGGGAGCTGGGCCGGCTGCCGGGATTCAGGAAGCGCCGCGCTCCCGGCCGCCGGCGCCGAGCCCTCCCGGAGGTGAGTGGGGCCTGGAACTTCGGGGCGGGGACCCTGACAGGGACGGCCCAGCCGAGGACCTCGCGCGCCCCCGGGCACATCTTGGAAGCTGCGGAGTGGTGGCCTGGAGCGCGGGAGGCGCGGGACCCGCGGGGGGCCCTGGGGCCGGGCACCACCTCTCTGGGCTTCGGTTTTGTTACCTGCGAAGAGGGCGCCAACGTGGGCTCCGGGGATGCAGGCCCAGGTCCCCCAATATCCAAGCCCAGGAAGCAAACACAGAAGGCCCTGCAGCCCACCCCGGAGTCACCTCCTTTTTGGAGGGCTTGGAAGAGGGAGTTGGGGTCCTGAGGTTTGCCCCCCGCCTCTGGGAGGGAATTGGGAGCCTGGAACTTCCAAAGGCCACTTCTTAGTTACTGAGTCCCAGAGAGATGGCTCTTTCCCCGCAAGAGGCAGGAAAATCTTTAACCTCCCCTCCAGCTCTGCCCTGGAGACTCCTGGGAGGTCTCTGAGGACAGGGGGAGACTCCCCACCCTCCCCGCATGGGTGGCCGTTCCAACTACAGGCACCCCTGCCTGGCCCAGCCCCAGCGGGTTTCTCCATCTGTCTTCCCCATTTTGCAGATGAGGAAACTGAGGCTCAGGTCAGGGATGTAGCCAAGTGGAATTTAAACCCAGGGCTGTCCGGCTCCAACGTCCTCCCTGCCTGGTGCCCAGGGGGTGTCTTGGAAGTTACCCAGGACGGGGTGGGCTTATGGCTGCTGAGTGTCTACAACAAGGGCTTCTGCTGGGAGGGGGGGTAGGGGCGTGATGTCGTGTGTGAGCTTTGATCTGGGACGCTAAGACCCACTGGAGGGTTTAAGCTTTGCCACTTTATCTCTGGGGCGGGGACAGCGGGGTGAAGAGGTGGCCTCTTCTGAGAGGTCAGGTACGAGGGTTGGCCCAGGTCATCTGTGAGGTTAAAAGTGGGGCTTGTGTGGGCCCGAACCCTCACTCTGTCACCCCACTACTGTGTGACCCTGGGCTGCTCCCTCAGCTGCCTGAGGGACAGAGAGCTCATCTGGAAAATGGGGGTTGGCTGAGGGTGACCCCCGGGGCTGGGGTGAGGACAGCGGACGTGTGAGGGGGTCCCACGCCGTGCCTGGAGCCCCAGCTGTTACTATGCTCGTGCTGTTGTTGCCCCAACGTCTTCTTAATGGAAGGGGGTGAGAAAGGTGATTGGCCATTTCCGCATTTCCCTACATCATACTGTTTGAAAAATAGTGGGAACCAGAAAGGCTAGGGGCCCCTTTTCCCACCTTCATTGATCAATCGGAGCGGGGAGGGGCTCCCAAGACAAATGGCAAATGGCGGTCATGGGCCAGTCAGGTTCACGTTTGTGAAAGCAGGGTGGGGTCATTCCAAAGTGGAGTTTTCCGAGGTTTAGGGAACGGGCACCTGAGGAAAAAGCGTGCAAGAGAGCCCCAGTGAAGATGCCTGGGATTCCCCAAGCTAAATCCAGACAAGATGCCTTATATCCGGGCCGGGCCTGTGGACACCCCTCCCACCTCATCAGGTGTGAGCTGAGCCTCAGCCATTTCCTTTGTCCATCGAACCCTCCGGGAAAGCCATCCTATGCCAGCCCTGGGCTGGGCACTGAGGCACCTCAGACCCAGCCTAGCCCCAGCCCGAGGGGCGTGAACCGAGCGGTCCAAGAGAGCCGGTGAGATGGGAGGAAGGGCTGCCCCTCTCCCACGGCTGCCTCCCTGACCCTGGGGTTGCCCCTCGTGCCAGCTGTGGCTTCCAGCAGAAGCACCCACACCAGACCTGAGGGCGCCCAGCAAGGGAGCACTGTGCTGGATGCCGGGAAGGGTGTGCTGCCCGTGGATGGGGGCCAGGAGAGCACGCTGGGGGTGCACTGTGACGATCCAGTACCCGGGACGGCTTGATCAAGGTGGCACTTGAGCCTCACCTGGAGGAATAAATGCAGACGTTGGGCAAAAAGGTTTTTAGGTAAAGACCTGACTTCTACCTGTCACCAGGTGGTAAAACTAGGGTTTGGAGAGCTGAGACATTGTCCCCTTTGTCTGGAGTGTGTGACATGAACAGGAAGGACAGGGGATCAGTCAGGCAGGGGCTGGGTCAGACCTAGAAACCCTACAAGTCCAGGCTGGGAGGGACATGCCGGATGTGTGGTCTGGAAGGGTCCTCAGAGTGGGGGCCAGGCGGGGAGGCCGGTCCCCAGGCAGGGGAAGTCCTGCAGGCCAGAGGTATGAGGCCCCAGGTAGGGACTGACAGGGGCGGCTGGAAGGTGTAGGAGGAAGAGAACCACGCAAGCCTTGGCCTCGCTGCACCTGGCACGTGGTGCTCAGTAAATCACTGTTGCACGGTTGAGTGACTGAAAACATCGTTTTGAGAGGGCCTTCGTGTGTTCCCAGGAGGGAGGGGGCCACGTGGAACAGGCGGCTGTACCCCTCCCAGGCCCCCGGCCTGCTGTCTGCCTCAGTTTCTCCCATTTGACTCCAGGAAAGACACTCCAGGCCCCTCCCCAATTCATGGGGACCCAGGGACTAGCTCCTCTTCTTGTCACACACACGATCTGGGGAGCCAAGGGAACATTTCATGCCAGCAAACCCTCTGGAATGTTCTGCGTCACCAAGTTGGGGCAGAATTCACCTGTTAAAGATTAATTCAGATCTCTTGAGATGCTTGTGGTCCTGGGCCCCGCAGCTGCCGCTCTGAACTCTGGGTGCAAGATTCTTTCTGGCTTTAGCCAAGCGTGGGCTGCATTAGTGGTCATTACGATGGTTGCGAACATTTATTGAGCACTTACTCTGTGCCAGACACTGAGCCCAACACTCAGTACATTTGGATGCAAAGCTAGGATTGTACCCATTTTTGAGAGGGAGGAACTGAGGTCAAGGTGGTGAAGTTGCTTGCCCAGCTGGGAAGGGCCGGAGCTGGGATCTGAACTCCATTTATCTGATTCTGAAATCCATGCCCTTAACTTCCAAAGTGGCCTGTCTCCATTTGTCTGGATCTGGGGTCATGGGAAGATAGTCTGCAGTTTAGAGATAAGAACCTGAATTGTTCAGACAGGCCTGGGTTTAAATCCGAGGCCTGCTGCCTTCTCACCAGGGGAGCTCGGGCAAGTCAACTCATCTTTCTGAGCCTCAGTTTCCTCATCTGTCAAATGAGGCTGTCAACCCCCTCTTTGCAAGGACAGTCCTAGGCACACAGATGGGGCTCTGAGCATTATCTTCTTCCTCATCCTGTCCCCCGGCCTGTGCCAGGGTGCATTTTCCTCCAGCTCATCTCTCTGAGAACCCCTCTGTGCCAGGAAAGCAGGTGGAAGGTAGCAGGGGCAGAGCTAGACTTGCATTTGGACAAGGGGTGCTGCCTTTTCAGCTACAAAATATTTACGGGCATTGACTGAGCTCCAGGACCGTCAGAGTTTCCTGCTTTCCTAATGTAATGCTTAAAAACAGGGCCAGAGCCTGGCCAGTTGGTTCAGATCCCAGCTCTCAGTAAGTTCCCTTACTCCTTGGGCCTCAGTTTCCTCATCTGTAAAATAGGATGTTAGTGCCTGCTTCGTGGGGGTGGTTGTGGACAGTCTCCAGAGCAACACGGACTGTTCAATGTGTAACCAGTGTCTATTGCCTGACAGTCACCTTGATGGTGTCACGGCATCACCCCCACTGGCGGTGGGCAGGGCAGGAATACCGAGTCCCATTTTACAGCTGAGGAAACTGAGGCTCAGAGAGAGAAGTAATTTGCCTAGGGATTTCCCGCTGGCTTATGGAAGAGCTGGACCTGAAAGCCAGATCCCAGTGACTCTGGACGCCTTGGGTCCCTGAAAACTCAGTGGGTGGCTCAGCTTCCTTCCTGGAAGGCCACTGGACTCTCCCCTCTTGGAGTCTGACCCACCTCTGTTCACATCCCAGCTCGGCCACTTGCTGCGGTGTTCCTGGGGCTGCCACCCGGGGTTTGCTGGAGGTCAGAGCTCTGCCAGTTGGGGAGATTTGGGTTATTCTGGCTGCCACTCCTGCCCCGGCCTGGACTCCCCCTGCCTTGGGTGCCCTTGGGTCCCCCTGAGCTGTCACCCTGGCCGAGCAGGAATGAGGAAGGGAGGCCAGGCCCTCACTTTCACTGTGACTCTGACTTCCTTCCCACCTCTGAGCCCCTTCCTGGTCATCGGCTTCCCCTTTCTGCTCCGAGCCCTGCCCACTGCAGGCTGTGTGACCTCAAGCAGGTCACCCCATGTCTCTGAGCATGTTTCCTCAATTGTGAGGGATGGTCACAGACAGCACACCAGGGGCATAGGAGGCCCTCACAGGTCTGCTCCAGGTGAGGTCAGAGGGTGGGAAAGCCTACGGAAGGAGGTGGTGGCATGGCGGGGCAGACAGGAGGGCCATTGACCAAACGGGAATACGCTTATTTTTCTTGGGTGGTGAGTAACGGCCGCCCCTCCTGCCCCCGCCCTTGCCTGCCGCCACACAAAGGGCTCCTCAGTCTCACTGGACGCCTGTTTTTCCCTGAGGGTGGAGTGGCCTGGCTTCCACCCGGCTGACCTGGAGGGCTGACCACCTTCTGGGACAGCTCGTCAAGGGTATATATGGGGGGGCTACTTCCAACGTGTGTCCCCGATGGGCTCCACAGGCTCAGGGGGGACCCCGGTGGGCAAGGGGCCAACTGACCTCAGACAGGGACCGGTTTGCCCGGTTCACTCCTGTCCCTGTGTCCCTTGGCAGAGAGGAGGGGCTGAGGAATACCTGTGGACAGAGTGAATGGTAAAGGAAGGAAAGAATGAGTGATTGAACAGATGAATCAGCAAGGCAGGGGCATCAGGAGAACCTGCCTGCTCAGATTCAGACTCGGGTTTGGGCGAGTGTCCTGGCCTCTCTGAGCCTCAGTTTCCTCATCTGCAAAATGGACTCATGATAGCTGCCGCCCTCATGGGGGGACATTGAACCTCATAGGTCAGAGAACCCAGCATGCAGTAGGTGCTCAATAAATTATGTTAAAGGGTGGGAGGGAGCAAGTTAGCTAGCTGGGTAGAGGTTCAGCTGTGGAGATCTGTCTGCCCTGTGGAGAATGACTTAGCTGTTTGTGATTCCTTTCACTTATATCCATGCGTTCATTCATTCGTTTGTTCATTCATTCAGCAAGTATATCTTGGATAGATACTATGTGCCAGGCCCTGTCCTAGGCAGTGGGGACTCAGTGGTGACTGGAACAGAAGAGGTCCCTGCCCTCCTGGAGCTTGTGTCCGCGTTCCCATCATTGGGGGCTGCACTTTATGAGGCTCTGACACCCACAATGACCATGCAACCCAGCAGTGGGTGCTGTGATTAGTTCGCTTTTAGAAATGAGGAAACTGAGGCTCAGAGAGCTGAAATAATCTGCCTGGGGTCACACAGCTACTAAGTGGCAAAGCCACAATGGAAACTCCAAGTCTTTTTGTGTCGGCTTGCCCCGTGACTTCCAAGGGGCGTGGCATTTAGAAGGATGACCCCAGGGAGAGGGCTTCATAGACCCTGAAGGGATGAACTCAAATGGGCTTAAAAGCAGATGGTTGGAATCCTAGCCACATTCCCTTCCTGTTGAGTTGTGACCTCGGCTGGGTCTCTTGGCCTCGCTGAGCCTCAGTTTGCTCATCTGTGAAATGGGGATGAGAAGTAAACGCGAGAGTGCTCAACACATGATGGGTGTTGGATAAATGTCAGCCCCTCCCCTGCATTCTCCCCAGACGTGGTTTATTCATCTGACAATGGAGACGATGATATCTAACTTCTAGAGTTATATTTTGGATTAAAAGAGATAGAAGATGCTGTGTGACATGTACCAATGGGAGGGTAGGCACTGCTAATGTGGGATTTCAGGCCTTACTCTCAGCCATAATTCCAAGCAGTTAGCCAGAGACACAGCCTACTGTTGGCATAGGCTGGTGGTGAGGCCGGCTGGGGCAGAGAGAGGATCTCAAACTGGTTTTCTGCTGCCTGGGGCTCCCTTCCCGGCTCCTGCCCGACCCATTCATTCCACGGGTGTCTGCTCTCTTCTCTGACTTGGTCACCTTGGGACTTTTGCACGTGGGTATGAGGTGGAGGGGTGTGTGTAGGTATGGGTGGGTGGGTATCCTGTCTCCTCTGGACCTCAGTCTCCCAGCTAGGAAGTGGGGACGTGATGGAAGAGCGATGGAAACGAGGAGGGGAGAAAACCCTTTCAGAAGGCCAGGTCTTCGCGTAGAGTCACAAGTCCTGGGTCACGTCTCCCCAGCTGTAAATTGAGGGAATATTAACAATGAAAAGGCAGCTGCCTTTTGTTAACATTTACTATGTACCAGGCACTGTCTTAAACTCTTGAATTATCAACTCAATCAATTATCTTCCATTATCATTCAATCCTCACAATAGCCTTTTGGTGTAAGAGCTATCATTTTATTTTTTAATTCAAAGCATGAATGTAGAGTCCAACCAATAACTATAAAGCAAATATGGGTTCACCCCTCCCAGGTGGCAGTAATTGTTTCCCCCATTGTACAGATGAGGAAACTGAGGCCCAGAGAGAGATGACTTGCTCCCGGTTGCCCTGCCAGGAAGTGGCAGGTGGGGAAGAGGACATAGGTTGGGTAGTTTCTGAGGCCACAGAATCCTCTCTGGGGGGGCTCTCTGTGGCTGTGACTGTCCTCCAGGAGAGGGGCTGGGCTAGGGAGAAGGGGCCTCCGTCTTCCTAGCTGGATCTGGGTAGCATCACGCTCTGAGCAGGGCTGAGTTAGAGGGTGGAATCCAGGGCTGTGCTCTGATGGAAGGGGGCGAGGCAAGGGAAGAAGGAGCCGGAGCCTCCTGGGACAGGGACTTCATGTCCTTGAGCCCCTGCTGTGCTCCAGCCCCTGTGCTGGACCCTTTATGAGCGTCTAACCTCACGACGTTCCCTTGTTGCACTGAGGAAACTGAAGCTCTGGGAGGGGAAGTGACTTGTCTGAGGTCACCAAGCTGGGAAGTGTTATTGAGATGTAATTCACATGCAACTCACCCTTTCAACCTGTACAATTTAGTGGCTTTGTAGAGTGTTCAGAGTTATGCAGACATCACCACTGTTTAGTTTCAGTGCCTTTTCATCACCCCCAAAATGAACCCCGTACCCATTAGCTGTCACTGTCCCCCCCCCACCCCGACTCCCCCCAGCCCCTGGCAACCACTCATCTGCTTTCTGTTTCTATGGATGTGCCTATTCTGGACATTTCATGTAAATGGGATCCTATCACATGTGGCCTTCTGTGCTGTTCAGCGTGTGCTCTTAAACCATTTAGCCACACTGCCTCCTGGTGGCTCCCACCCTGGGGCCGGGGACCTTGGAAGCAAATGCGTGCCCGTGGGAGCTCAGAGGGGTATTTGTGTGCACTGTTGGAATCCCTCCGGCCAAGGACTTGCAGAATGACCAAGTAACTGCCGTGGTCACATTGGCCTTGCCCTCTGTGGGGCCCAGTGAGTCACCCCAGCCCTGCCCCGCCTGGGCACCCTCCTGGGTGGGGGGACCCGACAGGACACTGGGGCTCTGTCAGCCCTGGTCAGGCAGCCACTGTGCGGCAAACAGGAAGCGGGCTGGGCTGAGACCTGCTAGGTAAATACAGGCTGTCTGGGGAAGGTGCCCGGCATGGCGTGATGCCCCCTGTTGCTGCCACCCGCCAGGGCCCAGGGAGCCTCGGGCAGCCTGGCAGGCAGTGGGTTTTGCCTGGCCAAGGGGCTGAGCTCCCAGTGGCAGCTGCTCTGAGGTGGCTGCCAGAGGCCCAGGCTCTGGGCCCTGCCACTCTGCCCTCCCTGGCTATCATACCTTCCTTGGTCCTCGGTCTGTCTGTTCATCCATCTTCTAATAATGATGATGCAATGATACTGATGATGCTGACAGCAGCCATCGTTTACTGGGTGTGTGCTCTCTGCTGGGTGCTATCTCATTTAACCCTCTCAACAATCCGGAGATAGGTGCTATGATCATCACCATTTACAGGTGAGGAAACAGAGGCACAGAAAAGCCAGTGACTTGCCCAGGGTCACACAACTGGTGAGTGGGCAGTTTGCCTCTGGGGCCCCTGGTCCCCACCACTCACCCTGAACCACTCTTCTTCCACCCCCATCTTCCACCCTTTTCTTCTCGAGTCTCCTGGTCCTTGTAAAGTATCCACTGAAGGCATAGGTCCTGGGGCCACGTGGATCCTAGACCCGCTTCTGCCTCTAAGGAGCTGGGCAACCCTGTAAGAGTGACTCCACCTCTCTGAGCCTCAGTTTCCTCACCTCGAAGGTGGGGGGTTGGACAGAGCGAGTGTTTTCTCTCGGCACCAGCAAACCTTGGGACCCATCCTCATCCTCCTCCCCACCTCCCCATCCGCCCACCCACTCACCCATCTTTTCTTCCTTCCTACCTTTCTTCTCTGACGCCTCAGGCTGCACCGTTCCTCAGTGCCCCCTGCTCTTTCCCAGCTTCGTACCCTTGACCTTGCTGTCTCCTCTGCTCTTGTATCCCATTCCATTTGTGAAGCCCTCCTCCTTGCAGCCTCTCCCTGTGCCTGTCAAGTTTAGTGCTGCTTCCTCCCGCCTTCCTCCTTCCAGAACTTCAGAGGACCTTGCCTTGCAGTGTAAGAATTTACTGATGCCTCGGCACAATGCTGAATGCTGGGGAGACAGCAGACACAAAATTGTCCCTCCTTCATGGAACTCAAAATTCTAGAGGAGAAGGGAGAAGATGAATAAAAGAATGATATAAGTAAAGGTCAAAGTCTAATCATGAGAAGCGCTATAAAGAGAGGCACAATTTGCTCTAAGAGTGAACACAAGGGAGCCAGTTTAGACTGGGGGCGGCCAGGAGGGCTTTTCAGAGGAAGTGCTGGTTGAGATGACACTCAAAGAAAGGGTTAGTGGAGGAAGTGCATCCCAGGCAGAGGGGACAGCCCAGGCAAAGGCCTGGAGGGGGAAAGCCATCTGCCTTCCCGCCTAGACTGTGAATTCCCTGAGCTTCCACTCCTGTTTGCCCTGCAAGCAGGTGGCACTCGGCAGACGGAGTGCACTGACCCAGCTCCCTGGAATTCCTCCCTCTGGGGTAGAGCAGCCCCTGCACGCCTAAACTTGCCCCCAGATTTAAGCAGCTTTCCTTGGTCACGGAATCAGGAGGATGGGATTTGACATTACGTGCCAGGGTTTCCATGAGATCAGGCAAAGCCACGGGGTAACGGTGAGGATGGGTCCCTTCTTCTACCCTCTGCGTGGGGACAGGGGGATGGAGCAAGAGACTTCCACCCCACCCCTGCCGAATCCGGGATTCTCAGAAGGCACCTGCCATTCACGTAGTCTTGCGGTTTACTGTTTACTGAGGGCTTTCTCTGTGCCAGGTGCTTGACTCAATTCATATAATCCTCACGATGACCCAGTTAAGTTCCTCAAGGAAAGGTGAGGCAAGCGAGCCTCGGAGAGGCTAAGTAACTCTCTCAAGCTCATCCAGCTGATGAGCGGTGAGTCTGGGAGCCAACTCCCTGATCTGTCTGACATCAAAATGCAAGTTCTTTCCATGCCCCCTTAGCTCCTACCAGGTGCCCCCTCCTTAGGGGGGAGGGATTGTGGGTTTGGCTGCTCTGACTGAGTCTGCAGGGCCATCAGAGCAGAATGCATGACCTTCAGCCATGTTTCTGGAGAGCCTGGAGTCTGACCCAGGCAGAGAGGACGGCTTGGGGACCCTGGCTCAGCACTGTATCTCCTCACCCCACCCGGGACCCCTGCACCCCTGAACTCGGCCACTCCCGAGCCCTTCTGGTCTAACCAGCTCTTACCACCAGACAGGCCTCAGCTTCTTGCTTTGTCTAGTTGTTTCTTCTGTTTTCCCACCAGGTCAGCCCCAGCAGGGCAGGAGTTCTTTGTCTTGCTCATGTCTGTGTCCCCAAGACCTGGCACACAATAGGTGCTCAATACACATTTGTTGAGTAAATACATAGGTGAATGGTTTCCAGTCCTGCTCCTTGATGCTGAAAACAAAAACATTTGAAATCTGTTGCGTTAAATGAACACAGCGGTCACACAGTGTGTGGGGATGTCCACGCTCTGCGTAAATGTCCTTCACTGAGCCCCAGACATGCTCCTGGTGCCAGCTGGGTGCTACCCACTGCAGAGGCATGCCCAGGGGCTCACAGCAGGCACGCCCGCGTGTGCCTGATCACATGGGGAGAGACAGGAAGAAACCTACACGATATTTACACACAGAGGAGATGAAGGAGGGCTCAGCCTCTCTCCTGCCCTGTACCCCTCCTTCCCTCTAAATCTGGCATGGGTTTGGAATGTGTAATAACAGCCTACAGGGCAAATTAGAACCGGGAGTGAACTCTATCCCCAACCACAGAGAACAGGGCAGTGTTTGGGGAGGGGATGGCTATAGAGCAGGCTGTGTGTGTAGGTGTGTGTGTGTGTGTGTGTGTGTGTGCGTGCAAGCACGTGCGTGTACACGTGTATGTGTGTGTGGACGTGCACGGTGGTGTCTGTACACACTTGGGTTGTGTGGTGTGGAAGGAGTCCAAGGTTCGGAGTCCAGAGGCCTTCTTCAAGGCCATTCACTCTCTGTGTGGCAACTCAGAGTCAGTTTCCTCAGCTGTAAAATGGGAGCAGTAGCCCAGCTTTGCTCACCAGGCTCTGGCCGATTAACCAAGGGAGGGACTGGGAGGGCTTGGTGAATGTTAGCCTGGGCCGTGAATGCCAGGCTGTAGTACTACCACCTGTGTGTGCCCGGCAGGTGGGGTGGCGTGGAGGACAGGTAAACTGGGACCGTATCATAATGATGATGATGATTAAAGTATTTGTCAAGTGCTTATTAGGTGCCCAAGGGACACCTGACTTGCCCATTACAGCAGCCCTACGGGATAGAAGCTGTTTTGCAACCCTCATTTTATAGGTAGGGAAACCAAGGCTCAGAGAGATTAGCATGAGCTGATAGTAATAACCCTTACCTCCCGGGGCTGTTGTGCACCTTGAACAAGATATTCTAAGGGTCTGGTGTGGCGCCTGGCTCCCAGGCCATGCCTTCAACTGAGGGGTTAGGGTAGCCCAGGCTCCGCAGCCAACTGCCAGGATTTGAATCCTGGTTCTGTTGCTAACCTGCTGGGTGGCCTCAGGCAAGTCACTTAACCTCTCTGAGCCTCAGTTTCCTTATCTGTGAAAGGGGAATTATAGCAGTACCTACCTCCAGGGCAGGATTTCTCAACCTCAGCACTATTGACTTTTTGGGCTGGGTCGTTCCTTGTGGTGGGGACTGTCCTGTGCATTGTAGGCTGTCTGGCACTATCCCTGGCCTTGACCCACTAGATGCCAGTAGCCCTCTCTCCTCTGCGCGGTGTGACAACCAAACATGTCTTCAGGCGTTGCCGAGTGTCCCTGGGGAGCAGAAGGGCCCCCGGCTGAGAACTGCTGGTCTAAGGTTGCAGTGAGGACCAGATGAGAATGCGTGTATGAAGCACTTGGGCCCATCAGAGCCACATAATCACGATGATGATGGGAGTTTAGTTCAAAATTACTACTTCACCGTAATTAATATGCTCATATTGATCTCTATGTGTCTTGTCAAGGCTACGAGCAGTGTGTGAGTGACTGAGGGGGGATTTGAACCTGGGGCTGGCTGACTCCAGACCCCCTGTTGTGGAGTCCCCAGAAACCCTGGATGCCATCTGAGTTGAGATTTCTTAAGGCAGGGGGTGCAGGCGTGGCGGGGGTTTGAGCGGCTGCCTCCTCTGGCCCCCCCTATGGCGGGGGCTGTCCTGCCCCCGTGGGGCCCTGGGACGGGGTGCAGTAATAAGGAGGGTGTTGACAGCAGAAGCACGTGCCCAATGCCTCCTCTTCCCCTGACCCTGGGTCCCCACTGAGGTGAACAGGACTGTGCCGGGGGAAGTCTAATCTTCCCCCTCAATGCCTGCACCCCAGTGGACACCCTCCCTGCCTCCACGTACCCCCGTTCCTGCATCACTAAGCCCAGACTCGTGTGGCAGCCACTAGGGGTCTCCCTTTCCCACCTGGCAGGTGAATAGGAACTAATGTCTCCTGAAGTCGTACTAAGTGCTGGCATCAAGTGGGTGCTTCAAACTCCTGAGGGCACTGGCATTTCCCAAGAGCTTTAGGAGGAGGTGTGGTTACCCTGGTTTTACAGGTGGGGAAGCTGAGGCCCAGAGAGAGGAAGTGATTTGTCCAGGATCACACAGCTGCTAATTAACCAGGGCCAAGAAGGGAACCGGGTATATCTGATTTCAACAACTGTGCTCCTAACCCTTACTTACTCCTTTGATTATAATCATTGAGAGCCCCCAGTTTAATCCCAGGGTTGACACTGGACATGCCTGATCTCATTTACTTCTTGCTGCAAATGTATGAAAAAAGCTACTACTATTGTACCCATTTTACAAATGAGGAAACTGAGGCTCAGGTAGCTAAAGTCACTTTCTCAAGGTCATGCTGCACATAAATAGCAGAGCTGGGGTTAGAACCCAGGCCTGGAAGACTCTAAAATCTAGGCTCTCCCTACCCTCTGGTGCCTAGAAGGGGGTCTGTCCCCGGCAGGAGCTCTGACCCTCTGTGTGCCGTGCTTCGCCTGCCTAGAGAGGCCTCTTGCAGTGCCCTAGCCTTCCCTCCTGGCAGCCACAAAACAAACAAGGTGGGAACCAATCTTTATTTGTTTTTCTGCTAATGTGTGGGGAGGGAGAGCTATAGAAAAGAGGGCTTTCCAGACATTTTCCTGCAGCCCAGGTGGGATGGTAGGAGTTCCAGGAAACTCGCCCTTGGTGTCCAGCCCTCCCAGTGGCGTGCTGCAGAGGGCAGGGGGCTGACAGCCAGCAGGGCCTTGCCCCTCCCTTGCCCTTCTCCTGGCTAAAAGTTGGGCCTGGGAGCCAGAGAGAGCTGGGTTCAAGTCCAACTCTTCTCCTTATAAGCTGTGTGACTTCCCCTCTTAAAGCTCCATTTTCCTCATCTGACAAATGGGAACAAATAATACCTTTGTCACCAGGTCGTGTGTCCATGTGGCACCCTTCTAGGTGTCAGGGACACAGCAGTGAACGAGACAGATGCATTCCCTATCTTCTGGTGCTTACAGCTCAGGAATTAACTAATCTCATGAACAAATGGTCAGGGAGGGCTTCCCAGAGGAATGGACATGAGCTGGGATTGCAGGTGGGCAGGAGTTAGCCAGGCAAAGAGGGGAGGGAAGGGGTCAGCGCTTGGCACTGGGGAGCAGCGTTTGAGCACTGTGGGAAGTTAACTAAATTCTCGGAACCTTGGTTTCCTGTTCTGTGAAATGGGGTCATAATGATGGTACTGGGAAATTGAGGGCTACTGACTCCCACAGTGGGTTCATGAGTATTTCTGAGCACCTAGTGTCCCTGAAGCATAGATTTGATGGTTATGTTTTAGTAGGTGCTTACAGTGTGGCAGGCACGGCACTGGCCGCTGGAACACGTGCTCTCTGCTTCAGCATCCCCATTTCACAGGTGAGGAAACCGAGGCTGTGAACCATCCACTTTCGCATCACATGGTTGCTAAATGTGGAGCTTGGAACTTGAACCCTGATCTGGGGGCCCCGAAGCTGGCTTGGTTGGCCAGGAGTAAGCCCCAGGCTCCCGATCTGGGGACCCAGTGTGACTCTGACGCCCTTTCTCCTCCAGCTAACGTCCAGGGTAGCTGGACCCGAGGCAGACTCATGTTTCCAGGTCCCTGAAAGAGGCTCTGTTGCAGCTCCTGCCGGGGGTTGGCGGCCAACCACATCTGGGAGTGGCCACCCCGAACCCCTGTCATTACAACAGTGGCTTTGAAGAAGCTGGCAGCAGTGCTGTTTGCCCACGTGGGAGGGGGCTTCCTGCAGCCGGCCTGACTCCCCTCGTGTTCCCTTGCAGGCCGAGCAGTGCAGACAGGTCCAGGGGCAGCATGGCGGATCCCAGCGAAGGCCCCCGCGTGGGGCCTGGGGAGGTAGCCGAGCCCCCTGGGGATGAGAGTGGCATCCCCGGCGGGGAGGCCTTCCCCCTCTCTTCGCTGGCCAACCTGTTCGAGGGGGAGGACGGCTCCCCGTCACCCTCTCCGGCCGATAGTGGTCGCCCCGCCGGCCCAGGCGATGGGCGACCAAACCTGCGCATGAAGTTCCAGGGCGCCTTCCGCAAGGGGGTGCCCAACCCCATCGACCTGCTGGAGTCCACCTTGTATGAGTCCTCGGTGGTGCCTGGGCCCAAGAAGGCGCCCATGGACTCGCTCTTTGACTATGGCACCTATCGCCAGCACCCCAGTGACAACAAGCGGTGGAGGAGGAAGGTCATAGAGTGAGTACTGCTGGCTGCCTGGCCGAGGGTCTCCTCTGTATTGAATCCATCCATCCATCCGTCCATCCATCCATTCACCCATCCATCCATCCTTCTATCCATTCATTCATTTGTCTACCTATTCACTCATCCATCCATCCACCTATCTGTCCACCTTTCTGTATACTTGTCTATCCATTCATCTGTCTGTCCACTTATCCATCCATCTGTGTATCCATCCATTATCTGCTCATTCATTCATCCAGCTACCTATCTTTCCACCTAGCCATCCACCTGTCCAGTCCGTCCATCCATCCATCATCTACTCATTCAAGTATCTATCTACCCATCTATCCATCTGTCATCTATCTGGCCAGTCATCCACTCATACAACAAACCTTCCATTTATCCACCATATACTTACCCAAAATCCATCCATTCTCCCATCTACTCACTGTTTCTGTTCATCCAGCCAGTCAGCTATCAAACTATTCATAATTCATTCATTCATTTCATTTCCATGTCTTTCTTTTGTTCTCTCTTTCTCTGTCATCAGCTACCCATCTTCCCATCTGCCCATCCACTTGTCCCATTCATCTGTCCATCATCACTCATTCAAATGTCTATCGACCCATCTATTCATCTGCTATCTCTCTGCCCAGCCATCCACCCATGAAAACCTCTCTCAGGCCTCTGTGTGTGTCTGGAGGACAGTCTTGAAGTCTGCAGATGTCCTGTTGTCACCTGGTCCTCCTCTGTTCCCCCTTGCTGATCACAGACTCATTTATGCCCTTGGATGAAGCCCACTCACCTCCTCAGCCCTTGCTTTGTTTCCTTTATTTATTCACTGAGCCACCCATTTGTTCGGTGACTGTTTCTGGAGTACCCACCACATGCCAGGTAGGGCGGTTGGCCCTGGGGCTCCAGGGGTGAGTCAGACCAGCTGTTACCCCTACTCAGCTCAGACACTGAGTAGCTGTCACTGGTACCTTCAGTTTGGAGGGCAAGACAGGTAATAAGCAAGTGATTAGACAATTAACTTTGGGGGAGGTGCTGAGGTGGGAGAGGGGAGCTGATACAGGAAAGGTAGTCCAGGAGGGCTTCCTGGAGCAGCCGACATTTAAGCCCAACGCTAAGGGGTGAAAAAGGGCAGCCACACAGCGGGGGGGTGGTGGGAGGAAGGTATTCCAGGTAGAGGGAAGTGCGTGTACAGGGGCCCAAGGCTACAGAGGCTCAATGTATCCAAGAAATGGGGCCTCGCAGTCCACATGCTGTACTGGACAAATTGCATCACCTCCACTCAGAGGTGGAAACAGGCCCAGGGCAGCAAAGTGCCCTGGTGTCCCATCCCTCCAAGATCCCATTGGAAGCTGGTGGGCTCCCTGTCTCCCTTTCCCCTCCCTCAGATCCCCTCCTTCAAGCCCTCATCCCCACCATTACCCCAGACAGCCAGGGCTAACGGCTTTGGGAGTGCTGCAGAGGAGTTGGGAGGGGGGTAAGCGGCTGAGGTCTTCAGAGACCCCGAAGGCTGCCTCGGTGAGGACTGGGGGCGAGGGTGTTATTTCATTTCATTTTTTGGCTCAAAGGTCACAGTTCAGGAGCAGATAAAATGGGGACTGCCCTAGCCTGTGTGCCCCTGTCGTCAGGAAGCACCTCTTCCCCCTTCCCTGGCCCCCCATCACTGGAGGCGCTGCCCTGGGGTGTAAACTGGGGCCCGGGCAGAGGAAGGAGGGAGAGCGGCTGTCCACTGCCCCTGGTGAGCCGCTGGCTTTCTCTGCCCTGAAGCCCCTGCCTCAGTGTCCCTTCCCCCTCTGGCCCCGCCACCTCTGTCGTGGTTCACTCTCTGCTCCCCTACAGCCCCTCTTCTCCCTCCCCATCTCCGCCTCTTTTGCTTCTCCATCCTGTCTTCATTTCACAGATTGTTCTTCGCCCTCGTACGTCCCGGGCACTGGGTGTGTGAGGACACGACGCAGGGCATCCCTGCCCTCATGGTGCCCCTGGGCCACTGCTGTTCCAGCTCTTTGTCTCTCAAAACCTAGCACACAGTAGGTGCCCAATGAATGTTTATTGAATGACTGAATGAATGTGTGTTTTTTCCCTTTTTTCTTTCTCCATCGCTTCCTCTCCCCCAGCCCTCTCCATCTTGTTCTATCTCCACCTGCCTCTGTAGCTCGGCATTTCTCCCACACATACAGACTCTGGACACACAGTAGGCACTAAATAATAACAGGAATATCAGCTAACATTTATTGGGTGTTTACTTTGGTGGGGCCTGGACTAAGCACCTATGTGCATGGCCTCATTTGTCTCAAATGTTTGTTGAATGAATAAATCAAGGAGTGAATGATTGAATAAAAGATAGAGTTGCTTTATCTTTTAGTCTGGTGTTCCTCCTTTATTTTCTTAGTATCTTTGTCTCTTCCAGTCTCTGGATTCTTAAGTACTTAGTAAATGACAAATGGATGGATGGAGGGTGGGTGGATGGGTGGATGTGTGGATGGGTGGATGGATGGATGGATGGATGGAAGACTGGATGGGTGGGTGGGTGGGTGTGTGCGTGGATGGATGGATGGATGGATAGGTAGATGGATGGATGGGTGGATTGATGGGTGAATGGATGGGTGGATGGATGGATGGATGGATGGATGGATGAATGGATGGGTGGGTGGATGGATGGATGGATGGATGGATGAATGGATGGGTGAATGGATGGGTGGATGGATGGATGGATGGATGGATGGATGAATGGATGGGTGGGTGGATGGATGGATGGATGGATGGATGAATGGATGGGTGGGTGGATGGGTGGGTGGGTGGATGGATGGGCTGTGTGTTTCTTTCTGTCTCCAACCAACACACAGTAGGTACCAGGTAGAGTCTATTGGGATAAAACATTCCTTTGTGTCTCCAGATGTCTTTCTCCTCTCAGTCTGGTCCCTCCCTAGGGCTCCAGCTGCCCCCACCCCACAATCCCTGGGCCCCTAAGGCTAGAGACTGTGGGGTGGGCAGAGGATGAGCCCTCCTATCACCCGGCTTCCTCCCCCTTCAGGAAGCAGCCACAGAGCCCCAAAGCTCCCACACCCCAGCCGCCTCCCATACTCAAAGTCTTCAACCGGCCTATCCTCTTTGACATCGTGTCTCGGGGCTCCACCGCTGACCTGGACGGGCTGCTCCCCTTCTTGCTGACCCACAAGAAGCGGCTGACTGACGAGGAGTTCCGGGGTAAGCCACCCAGGAATAGCAGGTGGGCCAGCTGGGGGTTGGGGGAGGCCTGGCATTGGGGGCCCCCTTTCCCCTCAGCATTTTCCCTTGGGTTAGTGGGCTGCACTAGCCAGGAAGAGCACTGGACAGGGAGTCTGGTCCTGTGTGTCCTTTACCATATTACTTAACCTCTCTGCGCCTTTGCTGCCTTTCTTTGTTCATTCATTCAGCCTTCATTTATGAAAAGATTAGTGTCATAGATGAGCAGAGTCTACCTACCTGGATTCAGATCCCACCATTACCACTTAAGGGACGTGTGGCCTCTCTGGGTCTCAGTTTCCTCATCTGTACCCTGGGGAATAATAATAGCATAGTCCTGGCCTCTGAGGACAGAGAATTCCATAGTGCCAAGCACAAGGCAGCTGGGGTCCCAGGAGCTCCTGCCCCCTCTGAGGGGAGCTCTGGAGGCGGGAGCAGGGCATTCTTGCTTCTGCTTTGAGGCTCTGCCCCCCTCCCCGCCCAGCTTTCCGGCTCCCCGCTATAGGCTGGAGCCCAGCACCATTGCCCTGGGACGTACTCAGCCCGGACAGCTCACTCTCCAGCCTCGTCCAGGCTCAGAACACCCACCTCGGGGCACTAGCTCCCTCCGCTACCCCAGGGCTTCCCTGCAAATCGGGGAAGGTGGCCTGTGAGCCTCTCCATCCAATTCAGCCACCTGCTATGTGCCGGCTGCCAGGTGAGCTGTAATTAACTGGCCTAGTGACCCCACAAATCCATATAAGATGTCGAGAATTGTGGCACCTGCTAGGAAGGAGGGCCTGTCTCGGGTGGGCCGGCCATGGTAACAGCTCGGGGCTGACGAAGCTTCAGGGAGATCAGGGGCCATTTTTGGAGACTTTAGGTACTTCAAGTAAATTAAGTGCGAAAGTAGGCTGACCGGGTCTGCAGTATATTTTTCACATATACCTTTATCAACCAGATTCTTTGAACACCAAAACGATACGATGCTGTATCATTGTGTCCATCAGAAGAGAATTACCGGACTTATAAAAAATATTCATTCATGGTGCCCAGCCAGGTGGTGTGGCCTCGTTTGGGGCACGAGCTTAGAGTTGCGGAGAGGGTCTCTGTGATGGTGTGAATCTCATTTGGAGATAACCCACATTTAAGCCCTGGCCAAATGGCCCCACCTGGCCCCCCAAGTTCACCTGGCAAAAGGGGGGAGCTTTGGGGCGGAGTGAACACCTGTGAGATGGGGATCATGGTGCCTGTGCTTCGGTGGACAGAGCAGCGCCAGGCTGGGCTTGCCAAGGCTTCTGGCTTCTCCTGAGTTCAGGACTGAGCTGAAAGGGGGCTCTAAGCCTAGTCTGGGAACCCCCAGGCCAGTGTGTCTGCATGAGGGTGGGTGGGGGACCCTAAGATAGGCTGGGAGAGGGCCCTGAAATTGTACAGAATAATGCATCTGTAGAAGGGGCTTTACCGTGAGGCCCATTAATTAGGCTTCAGGCCCCTTGCTTGCTCTGGCCCCTTGTAGCCCTAGACCTAATCTGGAACTTGTAATTGTGTGTTCGCTTTCATTAACAGGATCCCCAAATTGTGTCTCAGGCTCCACAAAACCTGGATTTGCCCCTGTGGGTTTTTCTAGCCAGAGGCTCGTGAGCTCATTGATTCTTAGGGGAGTCAGTGACCAGCCCTCCCCTCCGCCCACACATAACCTCGAACTTGGCAGTTAACTTAGGGCCCTTGGTTCCAGCCTCCCCTCATCCCCACCGTGGGCAGAGCCACTTCGCCACCTGCTGGTGGAGTCCATAACTGCAACCCCTCCCCATTTCTGGGTAGCTGCCGTTCTTGGTGTCTTATACCAGGACCCAGGCTATCAGCCCCGGACCCTGCTACAGCTTGGGCCTGGGGGTGTGGAAGTCCAAATCCGGGGTCTAGTTCCACATCCCACACAAACCACTTGAGTTCCTGTGGTTTGGAATTGCCTGCAGTGCCCAGCTTGCCCCTTCGCTGAATGTGTATTAATTCAACAAGTGGTTATTGGGCACCTATCAAGTGTCAGGCTCTGTGCTGGTGTGGGGCAAAAGTGGTGAGTGAAGCAGATATGACCCTGTCCTCACGTTGCTCTCAGTCTTGAGGGTGAGACCAACTTGATCAAGCAATCACAGAAATAAATACACAATTACAAACTGTAATGTGTGTCCACAAGAGGCTGTATTGGACAATTTGACCTAATCAGGAAAATCTGGGAGAACTTCCGGGAGGAGGTGACACGAGCTGAGTCTGAATGAATTGCAGTTAGCCAGGTAAAAAGAGGTGGGGGAAGGATTAGAGAGGAGGTGAAAGAACAGCATGTGCAAAGGCCCTGTGGCTAACCATGACCAGAGTTGGACTCAGTCACTATGTGGAAAGTGGATTAAAGGACGTCCAGAGAGGCTGGTGGAAACCAGGAATGTGAGAGAAATGGTGGCTGGGCCAGGTTGGCGGCAGTGGAGATGGAGCGTGGTGGAGGGGTTGGAGAAATAGGTAAAATTTGTGGGACTTGCTGGTGGGGGGGTGGATGTGGGGAGAAGGGAGGACAAAGATAAGAGTGGCACAAAAGTTTTGGCTGGCTGGGGACACCATCATCTACGAAGGGGACACATGTAGACTGGTTTGGGGTTTGGGGAAGGAAAGATGCCGAGGTCAGCGTGGAGAATCATGAGTTGCCTGACAATTAGAAAACGGACTGATTGAGTGTGGGTGTGTCTGGACAGAATCCCCAGGGGCCTCGGCCAGCATTTGGGGTCCCCTCCCCCTTATGCAGATGGGGAACTGGAGTCCGTTATCATTCAGTACATAGTTACCTGGTGTCGACTCTGGGCTGGGCCCCAGGGGTGTAGCGAAAAGCAGCCAGAACGAGGCTTGTCCGAGCAACCTCACTCCTAGGAGCGGTGGGACAGAAATTCAGGTCTCTGCGTTTTCCCCACTTCCCAGCACCTAGGGAGAGGCTCTAAAACATTTCTCGTGGAGTAATAACTGCAGCAGTATTACTTATTGAAGACTCCTATCTGCCTGGCTCTGGGCTCATCAACAAATACCTATTAGCTCACGATTTCCCTTTTATATATATATATAAATTTATTTATTTATGGCTGCGTTGGGTCTTTGTTGCTGTGCGCGGGCTTTCTCTAGTTGCGGCAAGCAGGGGCTATTCTTCGTTGCGGTGCGCGGGCTTCTCATTGCGGTGGCTTTGCTTGTTGCGGAGTGTGGGCTCTAGGTGTGTGGGCTTCAGTAGTTGTGGTTCGTGGGCTCAACAGTTGTGGCTCGCCTGCTCTAGAGTGCAGGCTCAGTAGTTGTGGTGCACGGGCTTAGTTGCTCCGTGGCATGTGGGATCTTCCTGGACCAAGGATCGAACCCATGTCTCCTGCATTGGCAAGCAGATTCTTAACCTCTGCGCCACCAGGGAAGTCCCACAATTTCCCTTTGTAACCTCAATTTAGCTAGACAAGAAACTGAAGCAGAAAAGGTCACACAGAAATCAGGAGCAAAGCCCAATTCGAGCCCCCAAAGACCTGACTCCAGAGCGGGCCCCTCAGCCCACACCTGCCTCTCCCATTCCTCATCCCTTTCCTGATCCCCGTCCTGCATCTGGCCGTTTTGCCCCCTGCCTGATTCACAGGGGAGTTCTCTTTTCATTGACTTGCTCTTTTAAAGATATAAATCAACTCATGTCACCATAAAAATTAATACAAGGGAAAGAAAATTGCAAAGGAACAGTAAGCGTTAGTGGGAGGTGTTAAGGACTCATTAGGACAAAACGAAGACTGACTTCACAGGAGGGATTTGACAAGCGGATGAAACCTTGTACACATGGGTTTTTACTGTTATTATTGCTGCATCTGCAGAAGCCCCAAAATCCTCTAAGGTAATTTCACGTTCACTATGGCTCACGGCCTCCACTTTGGGGAACGCTGCACTCCCTTCTGCTCCCCTCTATGGGCACCAGTGTAATCGCTTCATGGGAAAAGGATCTATGTGCAAATAGGCAGGCAAAGACTGCCTCCTGGGTCTGCTTTTAGAGGTTCACAGTCCTCATTAACAGATTAAAGGTTCTGAGAAGTCCTGTAGTGAAGAAATACGGTTGGCTTTGTTTAACTCAGCATTCCCTCTTTTTATTTGATTTTTTAAAATTCTCTCCAAATATGCTTTGGTAAACACCAACCTCTCTACAGGCTGCAGCTTCCCACGTTTTAAAAAACTTCTGCTCCTCTGAGTTTATTTGACCTTCTCAGTACCATGGGGAGCAGATAGGGAACAGGCTCGGAGAGGAGGACCGACACGGCCAGGACGTCTGGCTCCCTGCCCAGTGCCCTGTCCCCAGCTGCCCAGCAGTTTGGGTCACGGGCCGAGCGCCCCTCTCCTGCACGTCTCTCCTCACAGAGCCATCCACGGGGAAGACCTGCCTGCCCAAAGCCCTGCTGAATCTGAGCAACGGCCGCAATGACACAATCCCTGTGCTTCTGGACATCGCTGAGCGCACGGGCAACATGCGCGAGTTCATCAACTCGCCCTTCCGGGACATCTACTACCGAGGTGAGGCCCTGGGCCGGGCGGGGGTGGGGGGCACCGTCTCCACTTGTCCAACCATCCCCCCAACTGAGAGCTTCAGTCTGGGCCCCAAGTGCCAGCACGTCCCCAGGAACCAATTGTTGAATGAATGAATGAACAGACGAAAGAACAATAACTACCCCTTCCAACTTTGATATTTTGAGTTTCAGAATCAAAGGTTCCAAGGTTCTCAGATGCAATGAGCCAAAGGGGCCATGAACTTGGAAATCTGGACCCAAGATGCTCAGGTTCTGGGTACTCTGAGGCTTTGTTGTAATAGTTCTATGAACCAACAGCTCAGAAAGGCACAGGTGTCACCAGTGCCAGCTCCCTGGGTCTAAATTCTGAGATCTATGAATCCAACTTGACCTTTCAGATTCCTGGATATGCAGATTCAAAGGCTGTGAATTTTATATCCCAAATTCTGTGAGACCATGATGCCGTTGTTTCCTCTAGGATGAAAGCCTCTTATGAGTCTGAAAAGTTCCCACATTTGGGACCCTCCAAGTTGGATATCCCTTGAGCCTAAGATTCTGCTTGCATGATGCAGCAGATCTGGGACCTCGGGCATCAGAGACTCCACATCCGGGAATGTCTGAAGGTCTATTTGCTGCCCTCGGGTGGATTTCTCCCTTTTGCACCCCAGTGCCTCCCACGACTGGTCGGGTCTCTGCCCCTGGTGACTGTCCCCCACCCCATCCCAGGCCAGACTGCCCTGCACATCGCCATTGAGCGCCGCTGCAAACACTATGTGGAGCTCCTGGTGGCCCAAGGTGCCGATGTTCACGCCCAGGCCCGGGGACGCTTCTTCCAGCCCAAGGATGAGGGAGGCTACTTCTACTTTGGTGAGGAGGGACCCGGTGGGGCCTGGGGCCCACGGGGGAGAGGCTGGGGGCGGGGGGTCTATGGTAGTGCTGGCAGCCCTGACCCCTCCCCAAACAGCCAGGGCTGCGCTGGCCACGGGCCCAGACAGCACCCGGTACACAGGCTGCCTTGCTGGTCTTGGTCACTGAGGTCTTGTCTTTGAGGAGTAGAGAATCACCACACTGCCCCGAGCCTCAGCTTCCCCATCTCTACAGTGGGGATCGTGATGGGATCCGAGGGCTGTGATGGGGTGTCCCCGCCCCTTAGCACTCGCACCCTCCAGTCTGACTTAAGCTGGGACTGATGGTCGCATTGCAGGGCCCAAATTCCATCACCGCCATGGGTCCCAGTTGGACCCATGAAAGATTTTAAATTTCACCCCTGCTCAAAGGCACATGTTATTTGGGGTTCAGGCACAAAGTCCCTTAAAGAATCCCTCACGGCCTCCAAGTCACACGCCCCCCCCGTCCCCCGCCCCCCCCCCAAATAGCTGCCTCCGTCTACCCGGGGGCATCGCCTCCAGACACGTGCAGTCGGCCGGGGCTCGTCCACGTTGACCGTGGGCACTGCGTCCATTGTCACGGCGTCTGCCCCTGAGTGTCCGCCCCCGGGGCCCCGTCACTGACCGCCCCCCCACCCACAGGCGAGCTGCCCCTGTCGCTGGCGGCCTGCACCAACCAGCCCCACATCGTCAACTACCTGACAGAGAACCCGCACAAGAAGGCGGACATGCGGCGCCAGGACTCCCGTGGCAACACAGTGCTGCACGCGCTGGTGGCCATCGCGGACAACACTCGCGAGAACACCAAGTTCGTCACCAAGATGTACGACCTGCTGCTGCTCAAGTGTGCCCGCCTCTTCCCCGACAGCAACCTGGAGGCCGTGCTCAACAACGACGGCCTCTCGCCCCTCATGATGGCCGCCAAGACGGGCAAGATCGGGGTGAGTGCAGGGCCGGGGGCACACACCCATTCTTGCCCCTCCATTCACACATACACACACACACACACACACACACACACACACAGGGGAGGGACTGATGCTGGCATGCATTATTATTAATATACCACCCACCTCCCATCCTGCCAACCCCATTGTGCAGATGTCCCAGCTCAAGAACCTGCTATGGCTCCCTATTGTCCAGCCAAGCTATTCAACCTCATCCCAGAGCCTCTCTGCTCCTCCCACCCCACTGGATGCTCACTGCCCCGTTCCCACCAGCCAGGGCAAGCCACTGACAGAGAACTGAGTCCCAGAGCTGCAGCCCTGCAGTACTCCCCTCTACTCCATGGCAGGGGTCCTGGCTCAGCCTCTAACCTGCTGAGTGGCTGTGTGCCAGTTGCTTCCCTCTCTGGCCTCACAGCACAGGGCCTAGAGCAGGATTTCTCAGCTTGGGCACTACTGACATTTGGGTCTGGATGTTCTGGGGTGTGGGGCTGCTCTGTGTCATTGTGGGATGTTTAGCTGCATCCCTGGCCTCGACCCACTAGATGCCAGTAGTACCTCCCACCGATTGTGACAACCCCAAATGTCTCCAGACATTGCCAAATTGTCCCCTGGTGGGGGGCACCCATCGCCCTGATTGAGAACCAAATCTGGGGTTCTCTAGAGTCAGGAGTACCTGGGTCCAAGGCCAGGCTCTGCCACTTCCCAGCATGTCACCTCAGGCATCTCACCTCTCTGTGCCTCTGTTTCCTCATCTGTAAAATGGGGATAACAATAGTGCCCTGTGGTATAGTGTTCTGACAACTCAATGAGGTGATCCACTTAAAGCTGTTAATAAAGATCCTGGGATGGGTAATAAGTGCTCAATAATCGGTAAGGTTTATTATTCCTCTAATAAAAATATAGCAAAAAATTACTAAAATCACAATTATACCAGAGTCCTGAGGCGGTAGAAAAGGCCTAGGTTTAAAATCTGTCTTTGCCTATTGGACTCTGTGGCCTGGGGGGACTCCCACCTGGATCTGTTCCCCGGTTCCCCTGTGTGTAAGCCAGAGATAGTAGGAGTAGCAATAAGAAGGACCGAATAGGATAATTATTACTAGATTTAACTGATCAGTAAGATTGATTAATTGCTGTTTTAATTATATAAAGAAGATACTCATGACAACTCAGGTTTTTAAGGCTGACCTGGGTTCAGTCTGGCTTCAGTGGGCTGTGTGGCCTCAGGGGACATCCTTCTTTTCTCTGAGCCTCTGTTTGCTCATCTGTCAACCAGGATGGTAAGGGTAGGAATTAAACAAGATGATGTGAGGAAAGGGTCCAGCATACAGCAGGTGCTCAGTAAATATTTTACCCTTCCCTCCATCCTGCTCTCTGGGGAGGTGCTATTTGATGGACTGGCCCAGCTCCCAGGGTCGCTCCAATGTGTGTGGCCCAGCAGCAGTGCTCCCTGCCCCCCAGAGGACCCCGTGACCCTCCCTCCTCCCATGCAGATCTTTCAGCACATCATCCGTCGGGAGGTGACAGACGAGGACACCAGGCATCTATCCCGCAAGTTCAAGGACTGGGCCTACGGGCCAGTGTATTCCTCACTCTATGACCTCTCCTCCCTGGACACGTGTGGGGAAGAGGCCTCTGTGCTGGAGATCCTGGTGTACAACAGCAGGATCGAGGTAGGCATCAGGGCAGGAGATGGGGCCCAGTGAAGGAGGGGCCCAAAGTGGTGGGTCTGTGAACTGGATGCAAAAGAAGAAGCCAACTAAGTGCCCAGAACAGCATCTGGCACTGGGGGGCAATGGGAGGTTGTAAGGGTTGGGCTTCAGGGGCAAGCAGGACTGGTTCAGGATCCTGGCTCTGTAACTTACGTGCTGTGTGACTCAGGACAAACGACCCAACCTCTCTGAGTTGCAGCTTCCTCTTTTGTACCATGTGGATAAAGATAGAGCATTTCCCATTGGGTTGCTGGGAGGACCAAATGAACAGCCTGGCGCAGGGTAAACATTAGGTGTCAGCTATTATCATTAGCATTTGTTATATGAAGTTTTTAAAAGCTCTTTTTTTTGACTTAGGAATATCTTATGAACATCGTTCTGCACCATTAAATATTCTTCTGCAATATCATTGCTGCGTGGAAATGTACCACATTCTAATTAACCATTCCTCTATTCTTGGTCATTTGGGTTTGTTTCTGCACTTAACTATCAGGAGTAACACTGCAGTGACATCTTTGTGACTACATAATTGCACAAATCCTTGATGATAAAGAGACTCAAGTCGTTAAAGGGACAGGATACTGTACAAATGGGGCAGAAAGTGCTGGGGCCTGGGTGCAGAAGGTCTCCCTTCTAGCCCCGGCTCTGTGAGCCTGGACAGATGCCTTTCCCCTACCAGAGCTCACTTCCCTCATCTTTGAAATTAGTGACCAACTTGATTTAGATTGGGGATGGTGGGAAGTTTAGCATCTCTGCTGCAAACTCTGATTGATTGGTAGTGTCTGCCCAGGGAACTGTATAGAGAACTATTGTGTGGGACTCAATTATTGACGTCTGTCCTGGGTTCAGAAATGGAAAATTGTGGTGAGTCAAGTATTTATTATCCTTGGGCTAAATTTCCAAGTCCCACTTCCTGAATCAGAACTTCTGAGGTTGAAACCCAGGGATTTATATTTTTAACAAGCTCCATAGGTGATTTTGCTGCCAGCGGCTTGGCACCATCCACAGATTGGAGTTTGGGGACTACAAGAATAGATATTCTTTAGGGATCTTTCTAGCTCTGGGTTCTATGAGTCTAGAACAGGCTGGAAAGGTAAGTTGGGGCAGAATTGGGCAGAGCCTCGAATGCTGAGCCCAGAAGTTTGGGTGTCGTTGAAGAATGAGTTAGGAGGAAAAAGTGCTCCCAGGGCAGAGGGTGGGGGAAGGCGTACTGGAGTCAGCCTGTCTAGCCCCCTGACCACCCCGACTTCCACAGAACCGCTATGAGATGCTGGCCGTGGAACCCATCAATGAACTACTTCGGGACAAGTGGCGAAAGTTCGGGGCCGTTTCTTTCTACATCAACGTGGCCTCCTATCTGTGCGCCATGGTCATCTTTACCCTCACCGCCTACTACCAGCCTCTGGAGGGCACTGTGAGTGACCGCGAGCCAGGCAGAAGCTGGGGCACAACGGGGTCCCCCGTGGGAGGGACTGGAGAAGGCTTAGGGATGGATAGGGGGAATTCCCTGGCAGTCCAGTGGTTAAGACTCCGTGCTCTCACTGCTGAGGGTCTGGGTTCAGTAAATCCCTGGTCGGGGGAACTAAGATCCCACAAGCTGTGTGGTGCAGCCGAAAAAAAAAAAAGAAACGGATGGGGAGGTGCCTACCCCACACCGAGGGGGAAGAGGGTGAGGGAGGAGGCTCCACAGGGCATAGATGTTCGGGGCATTGGGGAACATATGGATCTGGGACCGGATGTTGGTGGGGCTGGGGGAGGACTTGCATGCTCCCTGCCCCGCAGCCGCCATACCCTTACCTCACCACGGTGGACTACCTGAGGCTGGCCGGCGAGATCATCACGCTCTTCACCGGGGTCCTGTTCTTTTTCACCAACGTGAGTACTTGGCCTCCCCCCTCATCCCCCCGCCCACCCTGCCCGTCCCCCTCCTCTCCCTCCACCTCTTTTAGCTCCATTCTCCTCCCCTCTGCACTTCTGTCGGCTCCACCTCTCTCACATGTCCCCTCCCTTCCTCCAGATCAAAGACTTGTTCATGAAGAAATGCCCTGGAGTGAATTCTCTCTTCGTCGATGGCTCCTTCCAACTACTCTAGTGAGTAGAGGTCCCTGGGGTGGCAGCTTCTGGGTGAGGAAGGTGGGGTTGGGAGGGACATCATCCAGGTTTGGTGGTGGGATGGGGGCTGACTCTGTTAGGAGTGAATTCACCCAGCCTGATCAGGACAAGGCCAGTGTCAAGCAAAAGGGTCTTCTGGTTAAAGCAAGATTCTGATTGCTAAAGAGTTATCACCATATACACCATGGATAGAAATAATTTAACCTCTTATGCTTGTGATTAATCGCTAATGTCTGCCAGGAGTGCCCATGTTAAGAATCTTGAGGCTGTGTCTGTGTTTAGTGGGAAAGAGTGCTGGGATTGATTAATGATGTCTGCCTAGGGCACAGGATGTGTTGTTACGTGTGTGTTACTTCTTTTCCCTTTTCCTTAGAGTTAGAGAACAATGAAAATTCACTTAGCCACAAAATCACCACTGAACACCCCTGAATCTTTCTCTACCAATTCCAAAGGACATCACTTTGGGTTCTGGTAGGGCCTCAGGGCCATTACACACGTATCAGTTGCCAATTAATTGAGCGTTCTGGTTAACAGGATGCTGGGGAACCCAGTGAATCCACATGGTTTCTCTTCCGGGTGTCATTGGGCTGTCCTACTACCTAGAGGGCTTGAGGGCATGCCTCCCCCTCCAGGGCCTCATTCTCCCCTCTCCCCTTTGGCCCCTCTTGTGATCTCTGCTGCCCTGTAGCTTCATCTACTCTGTGCTGGTGATAGTCTCGGCAGCCCTCTACCTGGCGGGGATTGAGGCCTACCTGGCCGTCATGGTCTTTGCCTTGGTCCTGGGCTGGATGAACGCCCTTTACTTCACCCGTGGGCTGAAGCTGACGGGGACCTATAGCATCATGATCCAGAAGGTATGGGGTGGGGGGGTTCCCTCTGGACTTGCATGTCCTCGGAGGAAGCCACACACACCACATATGTACAGACAGTGCTGGCGGCCTTGAGGCTGTGGGGTGCTGTGGGGGCAGTGGGCAGGGCCTGGACATCGGAGAGGGACAGAGTGGAGCTGGAGAGAAGATTTGGGATGAGGTGTTGGGAAAGCGAGAAACCACGTGTCTCATCTTTGCCTCCATATTCCCGCCGGGGTCTTTAGATCCTCTTCAAAGATCTTTTCCGCTTCCTGCTGGTCTACTTGCTCTTCATGATTGGCTACGCTTCAGGTGAGCTCCGGGTGCCCAGGTGGGCCTGGCGGGGTGGTACCGGGACTGGAGCGGCCACCACAATGTGTGGAGGAAAATGACCAGCGTTTGTAGAGTTCTCATTGTGTGCCTGGCACTGGGCTAAGTCCTTTCCCATTCCTGCCTCATTTAATCCTCCCAACAAGTCTGTAAGAGAAGTGCCTTTCTTATCACCTTTTACAGATAAGGAAACCAAGGCTTAGAAAGGTTAAATAATGTGCCCAAGTTCAAAAGCTAGGGAATGGTAAAACTGGTGTCTTAGCTATTGTTGCAAAAGAAGCCACCCAAAACTTAGTGGCTTAAAACAATTACCACTGATGATTACGTTCAAGTCTGTGGCCCAGCTGGGTGGTTGTGCCGACCTGGGCCAGGTTTGGCTAATCTTGATGGGCTCCTGTGTCTGTGCTCAGCTGGCGGGTTGGCTGCTGGCTGACTGGTGTAGCTAGGGGGTGGCCTCTGTTGGGGGTGACTTCGCTGTCTTCCCCAGGGTCACTCATCTCCAGCCGGCTAGCTTGGACTTGGTCACATGGTGGTCTGAGGGTTCCCAGAATGTGAGCAGAAGTGTTCAAGGTCACTGCCTGGCACAGCATCAATTCTGCTTCACCCTATTGGCCAAAGCAAGTCTTAAAGCCAGCCTTGGTTCAAGGAGTGGGGAAATAGACTCTACCCTCTTGGTGGCAGGAGCTACAAAGCCACATTGAAGGGGTGTGGTTACAGGGGAGGGTGCCTTTTAATCATTCATCTACCAGCCCAGGTCTTTCTTTTTTTTTTTTTTTTATAAATTTATTTATTTTATTTTTGGCTGCGTTGGGTCTTCGTTGCTGCGCGCGGGCTTTCTCTAGTTGCTGCGAGCGGGGGCCGCTCTTCGCTGCGGTGCGCGGGCTTCTCACTGCGGTGGCCTCTCTTGTTGCGGAGCATGGGGTCTAGGTGTGCAGGCTTCAGTAGTTGTGGCTTGCAGGCTCAGTAGTTGTGGCGCATGGGCTTAGTTGCTCTGCAGCATGTGGGATCCTCCCGGACCAGGGCTCGAACCCGTGTCCCTGCATTGGCAGGTGGATTCTTAACCACTGCGCCACCAGGGAAGCCCCAGCCCAGGTCTTTCTTAAGGCTCAGCACTGGCTCCCTCTAATAGGCTTTCTCCTTGATGACCTGATGCTGTGGGACCTCAGTGGCACAGACCATGGGGGAAGGACCAGGGATGGGGAAACTAATCAAGCTGTTGGGCTGGTTCCCAAGGGGTGGGTGATCTGCCATCCAATGCCCAGTCTCCAAAAGGGAGTGACCAACTCAGGCTTCACCAGGCCACATTCACATCTGAGGAGGTTGGTCTAGGAACCAGCACTGGCAGCAGGAATCTGATGATGGTGATATTTTAACCCAGATGGTGCCAAGGCTCTGTGTGGATTATTTTGGAGAAGGAGAACTGTGGCCTTAGCTTAGCTGGGGAGAGAAGGACAGGGTCCAGCTGCCCCTACCAGGAGTAGGACTGGAAAGAACTAGACAGATTGTCAAGGGTTCTCCAGTGGTTTGAAAGTCATATCAAGAGTCCAGCCGTACCACAGTCCTAAATATAGAAACTGAGGCAGAAACCTAGCGGTTAAAGTAGCAACTTAGTGGTCAGCTTGGTCCCAGGGCTTCTCCTGCTAGGGAACACTAGATCTGCATTCTGAGGCTGACATATCCCAAACATGGTATGTGTGCTGCTGTTTTCCACTATTGTGCCCATGACAGACATTGCTAATGGATCACAGAATCCTTCTCAACACATATTTCAGCAGTCGCTACAGAATTGAATAGCAGTAGTATATGAGTTGGAACCTGCTTACTGTAATCCCAGGTTGAAGGCATGGTGACCGTCTATGCCCCACTGACTGAAGGGGCTCAGCCCCCTCGTGCTCCCTGCTGTGAATGGTGTAGGAGCAGATGCAGATGTTGGTGCTAAACTGTGTTGAGAAGGACTCTGAAGCTTCGTCTGGGTTTAGTGGGAAGGGATGAACACCACGATCAGTTTGAGATGTCTGGAGGGGGTGAGGGCCTTAGTGAGAACGGCTTCTTCCACCCTTCCTCTCTGAGCTGCCGTGAGCTGGGAAACAGGAGCATGTGAGAGAGTCTGCCCCCAGAATGCTGGCATTCCAGGCTCCCGAGACCTCTAAGGACAACAGGCTCGATGAGGTTTTTCTTAGCCTTGGCACTGCTGACATTTGGGATCAGATAATTCCCTGTGGTGGGAACTGTCCAGTGCATGGTGGGATGCTGAGCAGCATTGCTGGTCTTTTTAAAAAAATTTTTTTGGCCATGCCGCATGGCACGCGGTTTCTTAGTTCCCTGACCAGGGATCGAACCCACGCCCCCTGCAGTGGACGTGCGGAGTCTTAACCACTGGACCACCAGGGAAGTCCCAGCATCCCTAATCTTTACCCACTAGGTGCCACTAGTGTTCCCCCCTCCAGCTGTGACAACCAAAAATGTCTCTAGACCTACCAAAGGTGCCCTGGGGGAAAAATGACTCCTGGTTGAGAACCACTGGACTAGGTCCTGGGAGCCTCTTCCTTGTTAACAAGAGTTTGTGGACAGAGCAAAGGCTTTGCATGCAGAAGGGCCCAGATGTGACTGCTGGCTTGGCTTCCACGCTCAGTAACCTTGGGCCAGCGCTATCCCCTAACCAGGCCTCAGCGTTCCCCTCCATCAAATGGGAAGGGTCCTCCCCACTTCTCAGCCGGCGTCCTCACCCTCGGTGAACATCACCGCCGTCCCTCCCACAGCCCTGGTCTCCCTCCTGAACCCGTGTGCCAACATGAAGATGTGCAGCGAGGACCACACCAACTGCACAGTGCCCACGTACCCCTCGTGCCGTGACAGCGAGACCTTCAGCACCTTCCTCCTGGACCTCTTCAAGCTGACCATCGGCATGGGCGACCTGGAGATGCTGAGCAGCACCAAGTACCCCGTGGTCTTCATCATCCTGCTCGTCACCTACATCATCCTCACGTTCGTGCTGCTCCTCAACATGCTCATCGCCCTCATGGGGGAGACGGTGGGCCAGGTGTCCAAGGAGAGCAAGCACATCTGGAAGCTGCAGGTGAGGCCCCAGGGCTCCCATCCCCACCCTGCCCGCCACTCTTCTCCTTCTAAGATGGGCCCAACTGACCCGCCTCACCTCCTCGGCCTTGTGCTCTAGGCGAGCCACACCATCTCATTCTGCCTCCACTGCCCTGTCTGTAAAATGGGCACCGAAGACTGCCATCTGTTCCCCAGAGCCGCCTAACACATTTCCAGGTGGCTTCTTGCCTGACCACTAGCAGTGGGCTCAGATTCCCTCGTGGTCCGGTTTGTGGTATACAGTCAGCTTCACGCGGCTCCGCTGAGTGAGCTCTGTCGGCACAGGAAATGCTCAAAGAGCATCACATTTCACATTTCAGTGAGGGTTCTGCAGTGAGCATGGGGTGGGGCAGCTTCCGTGCCCCACCCTGGCCCAAGAGACAAGGCTGGCATGTGTACAGGCCACCCCAGAGCCGGGAAGCATCAGCAATCCCATCAGAGGGGCTTTTACCAGCCCAGGGGGAGCTTCCAGGTTCCCCACCTGCCCCCCGCCAAGCAGATGTGGTTGGATATAGGTGTGGGCCTCGTGGGTGCTGGGGAGCTGCTGCCTTTGCTTCCCACAGGTTGCCGTGCAGTCCTAGACAGCAGAGGCCCTGGGCGTGGGGGTCACAGCCCGCCTGGGTGCATGCAGTTCGAGAACTGGGGTTCCCAATAAATTCAGTGTCTCTGCAAGGCCCGGGAACGCAGCGTCCACATTTACCATCACGTGGTACATTTCCAGGAAAAGGCGCAGTGAGAAAAAACTCCAAGGTCCTCCTCCCAGGTCTGGGTCTCAGGGAACCATCTGGACCTGCTCTTAACCTTTATCCATACCGCTTACTTCCCTGGGCCTCAGTTTCCCCACTGAGTATAACTCATAAGATGCCACTGGCAGCCTATGGACTGGATTTGACCAGCCCAGATTTATTTTTTTCCTGCATCACCATATTTTTTTTTATTAATGCAAAACTTTTAAATTAAGAGATGTCATAGAAGAATCCAGATTTCTGGCCTTTCTTGAACGGTTGGAAGCCTGGCAAGGTGAACTCACATTCCTGCCTGGCAGCGCTCAGATAGATGAGAGGTGGCTGCTTCCTTTACACGGGGTGGGGGACCTGCACCCCCCGGTCTGCCCCAGTCCCCACCCCTCCCTGGGGATGCCCAGCACCGAGGGGACACATGGTGTCCTGGGGCACAGGATGTTGATCCTTCTTCATTCATTTTCTTCTGCCAGGCCCCTGTGGGTATTTGAGTTTTTAATCCAGAGGCAGTGGGAGCTGGGAAGCCTAGTTCTTTACCCAGACTGGCCCACTGAATCATTCCTGCCTTGAGAGCAGTTAGGCGAGGCTGGGGGCGGCTCACCCACGCCTGCCCACCGTCCTCCCCTCCCCGCAGTGGGCCACCACCATCCTGGACATCGAGCGCTCCTTCCCTGTGTTCCTGAGGAAGGCCTTCCGCTCCGGCGAGATGGTGACCGTGGGCAAGAGCTCGGACGGCACTCCAGACCGCAGGTGGTGCTTCAGGTGAGGCCGGGTGAGTGGGCAGGGCAGGACCATTGGGCCTCCTTACGTTTTCTACCCATTGCCACTTCCCGAGCCACTGAGGCCCCCATGGGCCCAACCAGAACTCAGTTCCACCGGCTGATCTTGAGCCAGTTGGTTTAGTTCTCAGCCTTGGTTTCTTCATCTGTGAAATGGGGACAATGATAGCATCACTCCCTCAGCCATCTGTGTGGATTAGACAGGTTGGCACGTGAGATGTGCGCGGCCAGCACCTGACGCACGTTGGGACAGACTCCCCCCCCACCCCGCCCCCCCACGCAACCAGTGTTACTGCTCTGTCCTTTGCTGGAGGAAGCGGACTCAGAGGCGGGTTCTCATCACAGGGCACCA
This sequence comes from Balaenoptera acutorostrata, assembly GCF_949987535.1. Classification (NCBI taxonomy): domain Eukaryota; kingdom Metazoa; phylum Chordata; class Mammalia; order Artiodactyla; family Balaenopteridae; genus Balaenoptera; species Balaenoptera acutorostrata. Next base: position 75,119,653 of record NC_080076.1, on the reverse strand, counting down.
CCCTCTGTCGGCGAACCAATGGGGTGGGTTTCAGGTCTCCGGCTGAAAGGGGGAATCTGAGTTATCAGCAGCTTCCAGGGCTTGGGATGTTACCCAGATGCACAGGGAATGCCAGCTTCTTAGGGGAACCCCTGGGTGAATCTTTTCTTTTAAGGGGACTCTGTAATGTGGTTGCCAGCACAGAGCGTAAGCATCATGTTTGGAGTCAGGCAAAGTCAGTTTCTGCTATGATAGCCCCCACCTCACAGGCCAGCTAGTCAGTCCTGTTCAATTTGAATTTGAAGTTCAAGCCCTGACTGTGATTTATCAGCTTTGTAACCTTGGATGAATAGTTCAAGCCTCAGTTTCCTCATCTGTAAAATGGGAACAGAGAATGTATCTTCCTTGCTGGGTCCTGACCCATAGGAAAAAATGCTCAAAAAATGGAAACTGAATGAAAATAACTTAAAAATAATTTTAGAAAGGAAAAATTATCTTGAGCCCATTTGGGCCCAAAAGGGTATAACCTTACTTTAGGAGGGTGTCTCAATAATAAGAGTGAGAATATCAAGAAGGAGGGTGTCCATCTTCAGATGAATGGATATATACCCGTACAAATAAGGTCTTTCCACACAATGGAATATTATTCAGCCATAAAAAGGAATGCAGTACTGATCCAGGGTACATTGTGGATAAAACTTGAAAACATGATGCTAAGTGAAAGCAGCCAGACACAAAGGCCACATGCTGAATGATTCTACTTACATGAAATGTCCAGAATAGTTAAATTCATAGAGAAAGAAAGTAGAACAGAGGTTACCAGGGGTTGGTGGGAAGGGGAATGGGGAGTTATTGCTTAATGGGTACAGAATTTCTGTTTGGGGTGATGAAAATGTTTTGGAAATAGATAGGGGTGATGGTTGCACAATCTTAGGAATGTATTTAATGCCATTGAATTGTACACTCAAAAGTGGTTGAGGGGAACTTCCCTGGCGGTCCAGTGGTTAAGACTCCGTGCTTTTACTGCCAGGACAGACACCTGGCAGGGAAACTAAGATCTTGCAAGCTGCGTGGAGCAGCCAAAAAAAAAAAAAAAAGTGGTTGAAATGGCAAATTTTATGTTATATATATTTTATCAGAATAAAAAAAAGGAGGGTATGCCGGGAGGCTGGAACAGGGATGCCGCCTGGGGGTGGGGAAGGGGTGCTGTCTCTGGGGGGCTCCCCTTGACCCTCTCTCCGCTGTGGCCCCACCAGGGTGGACGAGGTAAACTGGTCTCACTGGAACCAGAACTTGGGCATCATTAACGAGGACCCCGGCAAGAACGAGAACTACCAGTATTACGGCTTCTCGCACACCGTGGGCCGCCTCCGGAGGGGTGAGTGGAGGGCGGAGTGGAGGGGTGGGGGACATTCAGGGGTGCAGAGCGGGAGCCCTGGTCCTCCTCATCACTGGTTTGTTTTGAGCAGTCCTGTTCCTTTTCTGGGACTCAGTGTTCACATCTGTAGAATGGAAGGGTCCGATGGGCTGGCCACTGAGCTTCCTCCGCTGCTTGTGAAGGCCTGGGGCCCCTCCGTTCCACTCAGCTGAGTGCATGAGATGCAGTGGAGAGGTCATGGGCACTCAGGCCTCCTGACCCAGGCTTGAATTCTTATTCTTTCATTTACTCCTGTGTGTTCCTGGGCAGACTCTGTGACCTCTCTGAGCCCCACTTTCCACCTCTATAAAACAGGGATAATATACCTCCCCCTTTAGATCACTGTGGAGTGCCCGGTACACAGAAGGTACTCGATATATGCATGTGCACTCTCCGCCAACCCTCACCCTTCCCTCCGCCGCGCTCACTACAGATCGTTGGTCCTCGGTGGTGCCCCGCGTGGTGGAGCTGAACAAGAACTCGAACCCGGACGAGGTGGTGGTGCCTCTGGACAACGTGGGGAACCCCAGCTGTGACGGCCACCAGAAGAGTTATCCCCCCAGGTGGAGGACTGACGACGCCCCCCTCTAGGGGCTGCCGGCAGGAGTAGGGTCCCCTCCACTGCCCATTTCTAGTCCACCCGCATTTCGGCGGCGCCTCCTGGGGTGTCCCCCGCACCCTCCTTCGACCCCCAGAGGTGAGGGCCAGATGGAGATGCCAGGGGGGCCCCAGGACCCTCTGGTCCCCAGGCTCCTGCCTCCAGCCCCACCTCCCCACCCGGGCACGGGGCTCCTGGCCACCTGTCTCACTCCCATGGAGTCACGTAAGCAACACCAGTCTCTCCGCCCACCGGGGCTCAGACCCTGGCCTCTCCATTTATTTATTTGCTCTGTTCTCAGGAAAGTGGCACAACCTCCGCCCCCAACTGGAGCCTGGCAGAGGCCTCAGGCCCCCGTCCCAGGTGCACTGCCGCCGGCTAAGCCCCCGGCCCCGCCCCACGCCCTGGCGGCACAGGCCACCCTGGGCTGGAGCGGGGTGGCTTTGCTGAAGGGCCGGGCCGTCGGGGTGGGGCTGCGCCTTCTGTGTGTTCTGTAGGGGATTGTTGGTGCTCAATAAATGTTCACTGATTGTGGAGACGGTGGGGAAGACGGTAACAGGCACGGGGATGACAGCACAGAGATGGACGAGCTAAGAGATGCTCGCGTCGGGGGGATGGGGCGGTGGGGATGAGAACAGAACGAGGGTTAGTAGTAACGACCAAGGTGATGTTTAGGGTGATGGTTGGTGGGGGCTGGACAGGGGTGGTGGCCTGAGAGATGGAGGTGAGAGTGGAGTGTGATGGGAAGGTAGAGACAAAGGGAGTGAGGAGAGGAGGAGTGCTGGCGGAGGGATAGTGATGCTGGGGGGAGATAGTAAACCTATCGAAATGCTGGGAGGGGGTAATGACACTGGTGGGGGAGAGTAATGCTAGTGGGGAGACTGTAAAGCTCATCATGGGGTAGTGATGCTGGTGGGGGAACACTGATGTGCTGGTGGGTAGGAAAGCTGCTGGGAGAGGGCAGAGCAGAGGCGGAGATGACAGGCACAGAGATGGGTGAGCCATCCAGTGTCAGCAGCGGGGTGACGGTGAGGATGAGAGCGGCCTTAGTAAGGACAGTGGTGGTGACTGGAGCCGTGAGAGTGCTTGTGGATGGGACCGCGTGCCGTCGGGGCTGTGAATGTGAGCTGGAGTTGAAGGCCGACCTGCTTCCCTTCTGAGGGCAGCCATTCTTCCCAGGGTCACACGCCGCTGCTGATCAAGCCCCCAGGGCAGCTCCAAGCCTCTGGGCATGAGGAGGGGGCCCCAAAATACCCCATCCTGCTGCTCCACGCTGAAGTGGAGGAATCTGCAGCCAGCTGAAGTTTCCCTCTGACCTCCCAGGTTCCTGGTCCCGGCTTGGACTAGGTCTTACTTCCTCTCTGATGCTTCAGTTGAGAAGAGCTTGGGTCTCTGAGGACCTGGCCAAGGGCAGCTGCAGTGGGAGACGCACAGGGCGTGGGGTCTATAGACCCGAGTTCACACCCTCAGCCGAAACTGTGGCAATGGGTCACTTTACTTTGGGCCTCCATGTCCCCGTCTGTCAGAAGGATGTCATATAGTCTGTTCAGCTATATGAGAATGAAGGGGAGACTCATTGTATTACCGCTGAGGGTGGCTGAGGGGAGCCAACCTTCCCACAGACGCATTCTTTCCATCTCCCTCTACGTTGCTGATGGGCAGGGGCTGATGGACTTCCAGGGGCTGATGGGCTCTCCTCGTGATCCAGGGATGACCCAGCTCCTCCCAGGGCTACTTGCTTCCTCATTCCATCATTCTCAATGGAGGTCCCAAGAGCCACTCTGATTGGACGGACTTGGGTCACATGTCATGCCTGAGCCAATCCTGTGCTGGGGGATGGGATGCCCTCCGGCTGAGCCAAGCCTTCTGGGTAACCGTGGGTAGGACCTAAACGCTGATCCTCAGTGTCCTCATCTGTAAAATGGGGCACAGCTTTTGTGAAGGTCAGGTGATTCCCTGGGCTTTTCAAAGAAGAGAGGATTGTGGTTGTGGTGTTCAAACAGTTATGTGTTTGGGGCAGCAAGTCAGAAAACTTACACTGGCTTGAAGAAAAGAATATTTATTGTCTCGGCAGGAAGTCCCAAGTTAGGGAGGGCAGTAAGGCTGGTTAATTGAGTCTCTGTGATTCATTAAGGGTTCTGCCAGCTCATTTATCCCTTCAAACATTTATCAGGCACTGTGCTAGGCACTACCCACCAGATGTGCTGCCTTTTTCCTCACACAGGCCTCCATCAAAGAAACAAGATGGCGCCACTGTTTCAGGAATCACATCCAGATTCGGCAGCATCCAGAGGAAGAAGGAGAAATGGTTCTTCCTGTGTCTCTTTTTTTTTTTTTATTTTTTTTTTTTTATTTTTTTTTTTAATTTTTATTTTTTTTTTTTTATAGCTACTTTATTTATTTATTTATTATTTATTTTTGGCTGTGTTGGTTCTTCGGTTCGTGCTAGGGCTTTCTCTAGTTGCGGCAAGCGGGGGCCACTCTTCATCGCGGTGCGGGGACCGCTCTTCATCGCGGTGCGCGGGCCTCTCACTATCGCGGCCCCTCCCGTTGCGGGGCACAGGCTCCAGACGCGCAGGCTCAGTAGTTGTGGCTCACGGGCCCAGCTGCTCCGTGGCATGTGGGATCTTCCCAGACCAGGGCTCGAACCCGTGTCCCCTGCATTAGCAGGCAGATTCTCAACCACTGCGCCACCAGGGAAGCCCCCTGTGTCTCTTTTTATGAGGGAGGAAACCTTTCCCTGAAGTCCCCCAGCCAACCTCCCCTCTTGTATTATTGGCCAGAATTGTGTCATGTGTCCCATGCTTCAGCCAATCAGCAGGCTGGAAGCAGCAGTTGTCCTAAAGCAGCAGAAGGCAATATGGAGAAAGGTAGTTTCCCCAGCCAGGTCTCGGTTCTGTGGGAAAGGAGGATGGGGAAACCAATATTGCCTAGGCAGCCAGTAACATCTGCGACAATCCTTCTCCCAGATGCCCACCCTCTGCCCCATCTGGGCAACATTGTCATGGAAAACGGCTCTGACTTATTCTGGGGCTATAAAGAGGTCATTTCTCTAGGGGGTTTTGTGATGGGCTGGCCCACGAAATCAAAACACCCTCTCAACTCAAAGAGACTCCATAAATTATTGAGGTGAATGTTTAATTCATTCATTTTTTAAAAAATAACGAAATAATTGTAGGCTATGAATTTTCCTCTGAGAACATTTTCAGCTAAATATATAGTAACTTTTTCAGCTGTGATTTTCTAAATATTTGATGGTTTGGGTGTTGATATTCTATAACTCAAAAGCTGTTTAGGGGGAACTTGAAATATTTTCAGGCCATTGAGATTTTGTTTGTTCCTGTAAGATCTGAAAGATGACCTTTCCCAATGTCCTTCAAAATATAGGGCATGTACTGGTGGTATGTCAAAATATTTTCAGGGGACACATTGGACATAGAATCACTTAGAGGAAGACGTCCCTCCTGATTAGGACATGGTCTCAGTTTGATGTTTCTGGGCTTTTGATACCTTCCTAACACTCACTAATCTCTCTTTAATGGAGAAAAACCTGAGGCTCAGAATCTCTGAAAGGCAGAGCTAGAACCAGGGATGATGTTAGCTTCTCCCGGACTACAGGGACTGAGGATGGGGAGGGGGAGTTCCCGAGGAAAGTTGGAGTGTTGATACCTGTGCTAGACTGCTTCAGTGGCCCTGACTCTTCCCTTTAGCCATTCCTTTGCAGTACAACTTTGTCTTTCGCCTGTGGGCAAAGCATAAGTTTGCATCCCTGGGCTTAACCATGTGACTTGTTTTAACCAGTGGGATGTTAGCAGACGTGCTGGCGCCAGCACCCAGGCGGAGGATGAGAGAACGTGGAATAGAGCTATGTCATCCCAGGCAAGCCTCACAGAGATCAGAGGGACCCCACAGATGCGGGACCAAAAACATTTTTTTTGTATGTCATTGAGTTTTGTGATTTTTTTCAAGTGCAGGCATCAATCTTGTGGCAATAGCTAATGAATACAGACAATAGAAGAAAGAGTAACTAGAATCTGGTGAGGCCAAAAAGAAACAAAAAACAAAAACCGAAAAACTGAATGTTCACTGCACTCCATGTTATAAATGGGGAAACGGAGGCTCAGAGAGGGGAAGACACTTGCCCAGGGCAGCTGGCTGGTAAGTGGTGGAGGTGGGATTTGAACCCAGGCATTCTGCCCTCAGACCCCATCCTGGAGAGAAAACACTCTGACCCCTGAGGGGTGAGAGGTGGTGAGGCCAGATCGCTTCTGCAGTGGGGTAAGGCCCTGGCTGTTGCCCGCCACTTCTGCTGAGCCCTGGAGACTGTCAGTTTGAACATACCCCTAACTTTATTCCAACAAGGATTTCTTATTATGTGCGTGTATGTGTATTTAATAATGTTAAAGCACTTGTATGTCATATGTGGCAGCAGGCTTTTTTTCATCCCAACTTTAAAGCGCTACTGGGAAATAATTAGTGCTACCAGAGGCAAAAACAATGGGACCCCATCAGAAAAGACAGTCTCAGAAACTCTTGGATCTTAATTGAACAATTACCTCTTATGCCTGTGAATAGTTCATTATTACATGCCCTGTTATTATTAGCTGTTATTATTGTTTTAGATGAATGCTGGGGATTTTTTTTTTTAATCAAAAGTCATTTTCAAATATACTGTTCATCTCCTCCCGGCGTTTGCACGCTTCTGACATTTCCGAATGTAATAATGTCGTAGTTGGCAGTCAGTCTCCACACCTTGCCTGGATAACGGTGTATTCTGATCACTCTGGTTGTTTGGACGCGGTGGTTAAATACTCCAGGCCTCTGTTTATACTGTTATTAATTTTTGACTCCCTGGCAAAAGCATTTGCATGAGAATCGAGCACTACCCATCTTTTATTTTTTAGGAATCTGAAGTCATGGGGGACAATGTTCCTTGTTCAATGATCCTTGTTCATCCCAAGCTTTTGAGACAGAAACAAAAGGAAGTGGTGGTGATGGAACCAGAGGACAGTGTAGAAGGGGCATTGGGCAGTGGAGACCCCAGCCCCAGGGATGGAGGGCGGGAGGCTGGGTCAGGAGAGGCCAGGCTGGGAGTCTTGTATTTTGGGAGGGAAACGCAAAAAGGAGAGAACAAATGAACACACATAAGGCACCTGCCCTGTGTTAGGCGCCGTGCCCAGTGTTTGGCATTCATATCTCAGGAACCATGTGTGGGACCTCATGGACTGGTGTGGATGCTTCTCCAAAAGTCATGACTCTCTTCCTTATTCACAGCACCTCGTTTTGTTCAGAGTTCTCCACTCTGCTCTACAGTCATGGCCTTTCGCCGCAACCACTGTGACTCTATTTCCCTTACTAGGTATTGGTATAGGAATAGCCATGTGAACCAGTTCTGGACCATGAGACAAAAGGGGAAGTCTGCCAAAGGAGGAAGAATTCTGGGGAAAAAAAAGAGAAATATAAAAAACACTGTCTTCTCTTTTGCTGGGCACTGTCAGGTCTGGATGTGATGCCCAGAGCTGCAGCAGCCATTTTGTGACCATGAAAGGGCTTGGTGGAACAGAAAGATGAAAAGGACATGGGTCCTTGATGACACCATTGTGCTATTGAATTAAGAAACCCTGGAGCTACCCTACCATAGGGTTTCTTATGATTGTTTGAGATAATTTTTTTTCCTCATTTATACCAGTGAGTCAGGGTTTCCTGTTACCCTGCCAAAATCATGAAGATACAAGAACAAATTTTTCTGCCTATTTTACAGATGAAGAAAGTGAGATCCAATGAAGTAAAGGCATTTGCTTAAGTACACACAGCCTGGATGTGGTGGACTCAGGATTTGAATCCTCTGGCTTAGAAGGAGACCCCTGCTGGTGGGTAGCAGGATTTCCTTTCTTTCTTTTTTTTTTTTAAGCGATTTGGCCTTTCCACAGCACGGGGACATTCTGTTTTTCTATAGCAACAGGCTGCTGTGATGGCTTCTAACAGGTGAAGATGGGACAGGTTGGGTGGAGCTGGGACTCAAACCCAGGTCCCCATATTCCAGCTCAGAGCCTTCTCAGCATCTCAAGGTGCACAGTGACATCAGAGACTCCCCCCTCTATCTCAGCCCCCCTCAGTTTGGGATATACCCACTGGATCCCACAGATCTGCCTTTGGCCACTACAGGGTGGGGCGGCTGGTCGTGGAGTTTGGCCACCAGGGGCTGCTGTAGTCACACCCAGGAGCCTCCTCGGAGGAGGCCTTAGGGAAACTTGGAACCTGGGGACGTGGTCGGGAGGAGCGCCTAGAGTGAGCTCCCCATTAAGTGAGGCTGACGCTACAAGACTGAGGAAACCCTGCCACTGCCACTCCTGCAAGGAGAAAAAGGAGTCTATATCTGCCTCTGGAAAGTCTAGGACCTAGTTGCTGTGTGCTCTCAGGCAAGTTGCCTCCCTTCTCTGAACCTCACTTTTTAAATTTTCAAAATGGAGGATCATCCCCAGTTCTCAAATGAGGGCTTTCTTTCTCTCCCTGGTGGTCTTTCCCTTCTTTTGGGCCTAGCTCTACACAGGTGACAAAGACCAATTAGGACGTGAGGCCCAACGACTCAGGTCAGGGTTGGATTCCAGTTCTGGCTCTGCAGCAAACTCATTAGGAGTCTTTGTGTTGCAATTGGGGAAACTGAGGCCCAGTGAGGAGAAAGGACTTAGTTTCCCCAATTGCAACACAAGAGTTAGGACTCAGTATTTCCTGAAGTCCCATTTGTTCCTTGGGATGCTAACAGATAGAAACAAAAACTTAGGTGATCGGAGAAAGTTAGGGAAATGCTGGGTAAAACCTGGAAGGGTATCTTGCCTGCAGGACTTTTCAGAGCCTTTAATATGCTAATGTGATTTGTGCATCTCCAAGGTGGTGGGGGGAGGGGGACATAGGCATCTATTTCTCAAATTCTTTTAACCTAGAAACCCACTTTCCAAGGTGAAAATCAGCCAGACTAGGTGAAGACAGAAATAATACATCTACAGAACAGGATCTGTGCTGCCTAGCGGATATGACTACCTGTCTCCTCTGTTCAACACCACGTGGTACGTGTATTGTAATATTAGGTTCACTTTACATTTGAGACATAGGTGGCTCAAAGAGGGGCAATCACTTGCCAAAGGCCACATGCTGGTGGGCGGCAGCCTCAGGACTGGAACCTTTGGGCCCCGCTGCTCTGGGGGTGGGTCCCACTCACAGGCCCAATTTGCCCTGTCATCCTCGTCACACATCACCTGATGCCATCCCAGTCCTTCAAAGGCCTCCACTCCCTTTGACAGAGGCTCAGAGAACTGGAACCAAGGCTCAGAGAGGCCCTACAAGTCACCCAGGGTCACACATGGAGTCTATGAGGACACTGAGGCCAGTTTTTCCTGACTCCTCCCCTCCTCCTGCCACTCTTTAGTGAGCTGGTGATGGTGATGATTTAAACAAAAAAACCTTTTGTCCACCGGGTTTGCCCGCCGCCCTGGCTGGGCCCCCTTCCAATGGCCAGCGAAGGGGGCCCTGTGGCGGCCGTGTGGGCCCTTTAAGAGCACCCGGGACGCGCGGGCGCAGGCGCAGTACAGCGCATGGGGAAACCCAGGTGCACGTGGAGTCTCAGATGCAGCTCAGAGCAGAGCGGTGCGGGTTCGGGTTCGAAGTCGCTGCTTGGAGGCAAGGCAGGGGTCGAAATGGGAGCGGGATCTAAAGGCTGGGATGAGTCAGGAAAACACGGAGCTACCCTGAAAAGGTGAGTGTTCCCCACGTGGATTCCCTCCACTCAAATGTTTGTCGAAGCCCTGCCTCCAGTCTGATGCCTCTGGAAGATGGGGTGATGTTCTAATTGTTGTTATGACCGGAAGTGGTAGTAGTAGACGCGGTTCTGGGCCAGCCACACGTGGTTACCATATTGGACAGCTCAGCTCTAACTGGGGGTGAACCCAAGACAGCTACACGGAGAAGAGGCTCCTAGCGTCCTTATGAAGAGAAAGGCTTGCACCTCGGGTGGGGGGAGGGGGCTGGATCGGCTGGCAGCGGCTCCCCTCTCCCTCGTTCACCCAACATGAAGTCCCAGCAGCGCGGGGTGCGGCAACTGAGGCCGGACCTGCGTTCTGGAGCCAAGTAGGCCATATTTGGGGGTCGGTGGTAGTTTTAGTCGCTGCATAGCACAGCAGTTAAGAGCTTAGACTCTGAATCAGAGGGCTGGTGTTCTACCCGAGCTGCTTCTCTGAGCTCCATCCTCAGCTGTGTGCCTTTAGGCAAAGTGATTGCCCTTCTCTGGGCCTCATCTGTGACGTGGCGGTGTGCACCCATATCAGGCGCACCTGAACAGTTGTGAGGACTAAATACCATTTAGCGCTGAGCCTGGTAGCCAATCTGCCTACAGTAACTGGGCTGTCTGTAATTGTCGTAATGATAATATCGCTGACACCTGTGCTGCTCCTCCAATGTGGTATAAAGGGCAGGGGTGCCTCATGCCAGAATGACGAGGCTGGAGGGCCCTTTGACATCAGCTAGCTCAGCTCCCAGGGAGAAGAAACCTGGCCAAGGCACCCAGGGAGCCAGTGCTAGGACAGAGCTAGAACCCCAGCTGGGTCCTGGGGCCATGCCCCGACTGGCTGTGCTCTGTGCCTGCACCTGCCCCGCTTGCAGACCCACCCTGCAGAGGGTAAGATTTTTCCCAGGATAGGGGGCGGGTCCTCACCCCCGGTGTGAGGAACCTGACCTGCAGGGTGGCTCCCATCTCTGTCCTCTCTCCTGATGCCCCAGTGTGGGCGGGCCTGGTGGTGGGCCCAGGACGTGGGGACCTGGGCTACCTAGAATTGGTGCTGGTAGCCCCTTAGAACAGCCGAGCCACAGGCTGCCACCCAGCCGTAAACCTGGCTGTAGACCCTGCTGCTCTGCTCTGCGCCCCTCCCAAGTACCCGCACTGTGCTGTAGTCTCCTTGAATCCCATCTCTGGTTCTGGCGCTGCCCCCTGTGGGGATGGACCTGTTCCGGGTCACTCAAAGTACCATTGGTAGGATTTGCACCCAGGGCTAGCTCACTCCAGGGGCTGGGTTGCCCTGGGCACTGCGATGCCCCCAGGCGTACGTCAGTGATGGATGAGGATGGAGTGTCGAGGCAGCCTGGCCCAGGGCGTGGGGCTTGATGCCGGAACCCGGCTCCCTCTTACCATCCTTGTGGCTGTTTCTCAGATTCTCTGCGTCATCTGTAAAGTGGGGATGCTTTTATTACATACCCGAGAAGGCTGTCATGAGACTCAATTATGTGTGGTCAGAAAAGCACTGTGTCAGCTGCCGTTTACATCCTATTTGTGATAACTCCCAGTGGCCTTTCACGCAGCTCTGACTTCCCTAGCTTGTCTCCCAGCAGGACCCCTGCTCCTACTCTCCAGGGCCTGGGTGGTGTGTTTGGTTCATTGACCCAGCTCAGAAGGGCCTGGGTCCCGCCCTGGACACAGCCTCTTCCTCTCGGAGCCTCCGTGTGCTGCCAGGCTCGGGGGTGTGGCCTTAGGGAGGTGGATGTCTGCACTGCAAGGTCACATCCAGGGTGTCCTCTCTGTCCCTCTTCTGCCCTGAACCTGCCATGCCAGGCATCCAGACAGGGCTCCGTGCATGAGAGGGGAGGCCTGAATCAGACTGGGGACTCCCCCTGTTCAGACACTGGGCCAACAAGCCAGGGGAGAAGGTGGGGACAGGACGTGAGGAAGAGTCTGTGCTTTGCTGCTTGAACTACGACTTTCCACAGACTTGCTGTGTGACCTCAGGCAGATCGCTTCACATCTCTGAGCCGCTTCTTCCTTGCAAGCAGTGGTGAGGCTCCAAAGAGCTGCCGTGTATAGGAAAATGGCCAGCACACAGTAAGTGCCTGATAAATGCTGAGCATCCCGGAGCAGGGATGGTCTCCTGGACATCCCCAGGCACCAGGGCACGGGGTGGGTGTGTGCTGGGGCTGGCCAGGGAGATGGCCACTGCTCAGCCACTTTGGCCTGTCCCCAGCCACTCTGCCTCCAGGGAAGCGTGGGTGGTGCCAGGCACAGAGGAAGAGCTGGAAAGGAATTTAGTGACGCAGGGGAACACCAGCCCCAGGAACACCTCTGTACCCCTCAGGGAATGAGCCAGAGCGGCCCGGACTCAGTTCTGTCTCGGCTGCTCTAGGACCGATCACTGACCCAACTGAGTGGCTGACACGTAAACAGGGTAAATGACAGTGTCCACTTCGAAAGAGCTGGAGAAGTAAATGAAACATTGCATACAAAGTGGCCCAGCAGAGGAGGGGCCAGGAGGCTCCTGGCCTGCTTCCGAGGGCTCCAAGCCCAGTCAGCAGGGGAGGAGACAGCCCGTTTGACTCCTAAGGGGAGGAAGGAAGAACGAACAAAAACAAGAGCTACAAAACATCCCACAGCTGAGACACCATCTGTGTTTTCCTTTTTTTTTTTTCTTTCTCTTCGTTTTTAAAACAATATAGTGCAGACCGCACTTCTCACAGTAGAATATAATGGTCAATTTTAGTATAAAAAAAAAAAACATTCTCAGAGATTTGTAAATGCACTTAGTGCTTGAACAGGCCTTGGAGAGAGATACAGTACCGCTTCCGGAGTGCCAGAGGGGCCAGGACTTGGGGAAATCGGGCCCTGGAGACTTAATGGGGGGACCCCCTGCCTGCCTTATACCCCGGAATGGTGTGGGGCAGGCCTTGGAGGGTGGCTTGCAGGAAAAGAGTTGGATTGGATCTCCCAATTAAAACCAGCAGGTTGCCCCCACACTGGCTCCTAGGAGAACCCCTGAAGGAGGCGGGGTCTGGTCCCTCTGACATTGTTAGCCCCTATGGCGCCTTTGTGCACATAGGTAAATGGTGCCCCTTCCTCAAGATTCAGAAAATTGCTGTAATAAATATACAAGTCTAGGATGCAAATGGTGTCTCCTCAGATGAGTTGCCCTTGTGCAGTACACAGCCTGCACAACTGTGCCCAGAAGCCCTGTAAGATGTACTGAAGGGAAGGGAGAAGGTAGTCCAGGGTTTGGAGAATGGAGATGGGATTCTGTGTTGGGAAGGAATGGTGGGGAGGGGAAGAGAGTCTAGAAGAGGAGGAACAGGGGGACCTGCAGTCCCCGGAGCCTGTATTAGAGTGGTCTTCGCCTGGAGAGGGCAGTGAGGGCGCTGTGGACTCGATGACTTCCTCTAGGCCCCCTCTGCTCTTTTTCCAGGAGATTGGGGAGCTCGTGGAGGGAGGAGCTGTCTAAGCCCCGGGGGCCACTCTGATCCCACCCCGACTCTAGACCCTAACGTTTCCTTCTGCATCCCACTGTGGTCTGACCCCCCTCTCCTGGAGAGCCAGAAAGAACCACTCCTGTTTTAAGTGGTTTCTCTCTCCCTGCCTCTGCCAGCTTGGATGGAGGAAGGCGTGGACGTCGGCAGCTGCCCCTGGCCCTCCGCGTGTCCTGGGGCAGCTGATGGTGGGGAGGGGCCTTGGTGAGTGAGGTCACCTTGCCGCTCCCCGTCGGCAGCAGCCGGCAGCAGCCGGCCTGGCTTCCCTGTGGGCATCAATGGGCACTCGGACGCAGGGCGGGGCTGGCGCCCCCGCCCCGCGTGCTGCCCACCCTGTTCTGCGGCCTGCCTCCCCCCGGGGCGCCCTGTCCGTCTGCGCATCTGCCAGGCAGGCCTTATCTGTAGACGGGCAAGCGGATGTGGGCGTGCTGGTGGTCGAGCAGCCGGGGCACAGCCACCGTCTCGTAGCCCTTGCCCAGCATCTGCTCCTTGATGCATGGGGGCCGGATGTCGTTGATGAGATACTCCAGTGACTGCAGGCTGCTGCTCAGCACGGCCGTGTTGCACACGCTCTTGCTGGGCAGGCCTGAGAGGGTCTCGGCCGGCGGCCCCGCCAGCTCCCGGGCCACCCCCGGCCCCAGCTCGGTCACGGCCACTGCCGCGGCTGCCGGATTGTAGCAGTCGCTGGTGGGGGTCACCAGCACGCTGTTCCAGGGGGCGGCGAAGTACTGGCCCACGGTGAAGCTGGTGGGCAGCCCCACGCCGCAGTTGACGGGCGACCCGCCGGCCCGCTCGTATACCCGCCCCCCACAGGCCTCGGGGGACTTGCTGGCCACTGTGCCGCCGCTGTAGGCCCGCAGTGGCTGGGGCAGCGGCGGTGGCGGCTTCTGAGGCCACAGCAGGTAATCCAGGCCCCCGTCTGCGTACCCTGTGGGCTTGGTGGCCCCAGCCAACGTCAAGGCCGGCGTGCTTCCCTGGCCCAGCTCGGCGCCCTTCCGGCAGTCGGGCGGGCCGGCAGTGGCCGGGTAGGCCAGGCTGGGGAAGCTGGGCACCGGGCCGTGCTTGGCTGGGCTGGGGTGGGGAACGGCCACGGCCTGGCAGGCGGTGGGCGCAGCGCCTTGGGCCTGGCACTGCTGGTTGAGCTGGTAGAGGATGCTGTGGATGGAGGGCAGGTTGGAAGGTGGCAGGGGCAGGCCGCGGCCGGGCAGGGGGATGACGGAGGCGGCGGTGGCCGCGGCCGCGGGCAGGCCGGGTGGCGGGGCGGGCGCCTCGGGCGGCTTGGGGTAGGCCAGGGGCCCCAGAGTGCTGGGCGCCGGGTAGGGCGCGATGCCCACCTGCACGGCGGCCGGCGACAGCTTGGTCCGCTTGCCCTCGGCGCTCTTGAGCACGCTTTTGGTGAGCCCGGGGGGCGCAGCCACGCCGGAGGAGGAGACGGCGGCCTTGACGACGGCGAGCAGGCCCTGGTAGCCGGCCGTATGCGGCGGGTAGGGGCTGTAGCGCTGGCCACTGGTGTCGTAGCCGTTGACGGTGCGGCTGAGGTGCTTGTGCTGGGGCACGCGGATGTTGGTGGGGAAGATCTTGATGGAGAGCGGGCTGTTGGCCACCTTCTCGGCGTAGGCGTCCAGCTCGGCCGGGCTTGGGTAGCGGGAGGAATGCATGGAGCTGGCCACTGTCTCGCCTGTGGGGACACGGGAGGGGAGGAAGCACAGGTGAGAGCCAACCCTGCGACCCGGGGAGGCCCGGAGGCCGCACCCCGCCACTGTCCCTGGAAGGACTCTCCAGCCACCCCTCCCTCGCTTTTTCCATCCAGTCACTTGCTCCATTCATTCTTTCTAAATCGTTAAGCTTCGGATCGAACTGTAAAGTACGTAAAGGAAACTGCATACATCACAAGCTTGCTGCACTTTCACAAACAGAACACACTCGTGTGACACCTAGGTCAAGGGAGAGGCCTGTGCCAGTCCCCAGAGGGCCCCCTGCGCCCCCTCCTAGTCAGTACCCACACCAAGGGAACGGCTCTCCTGGCTCCTAACGGCGCGGGCTCGTGGTGCCTGGGCTTGGCACAGGTGAGCTGGGATCCCGCAGTGCATGCTCGTTTGCACTGTCGGGTCTCCGCCACTTAAGGTTATGTTTCGAGGTTCATCCGGGTGGCCATGGGCGCGGCGGTCCGTTCATTCTCATGGCCATGTGATGTTTGAGTGTGACGACATCACAGTTTACTCATCCTTCCCACTGCTGATGGCATTTGGGTCATTTCTGGTTTGGGGCTGATACAAATAGTGCGACAGCCCCTGGGGCACGTATTCAGTGAGTCCTGCTGGGAATAGGCCCAGGAGCAGAACTGCTGGGACAAAGGAGAGACGAGAATGCTCAGCTTCAGGAGAGAATGCCCAACAACTTGCCGAAGGGACTGTGCCAGCTGCGCTCCCCGCCCCCCCGCGCCCAGCACGGGAGTTATGGGGGCTCCAAACCCTCCACTCCACCTGCCCGGTACCGTCGTTCATTGTATTGGGTTGGCCAAAAAGTTCGTTCGGGCTCCCCCATGCCGTCTTTTGGAAAACCGGAACGAACTTTTTGGCCAACCCCAATACCACCACTCTGGTGGGTGTTCATTCCTTCCGCCCCTTTACTTGTCCTCTCGGTGCCTCCCCTTCCTCATCTGTAGAATGGGGTGATGACGACCCATGGATGGTTCAGTGAGTTGCTACATGGGCCTGGCGCTGGGCAAGTTGCCGCAGTTGGCTTTCATCCTGGTGCTCACCAGGCAGCCGGGAAGGAGGGGTTTTGCCCCCGCTGGCTGCCCATCCCCTCCCCAAGTCTGCCTGTCACCTGCAAGACCTGTGTGGTGGCCACTGCCTTTTTTGTGAGCTGTCAGCACGTCAGCTGAAGGGTGTACTGTTTATTTTATTTATTTATATTTATTTATTTTTTTGGCCACGCTGCACAGCTTGTGATATCTTAGTTCCCTGACCAGGGATTGAACCCAGGCCCTCGGCGGTGAAAGCGTGGAGTCCTAACCACTGGACTGCCAGGGAACTCCCTGAAGGGTGTACTTTGTGTGACAGGCTGACTGTCCCCACTGTCAGTGGGCACAACTGGGCCCTGCTGTGGGGGAGGTGGGTTGCCGGTGGGCAGGCCCCCTTCTCCCATCCAAAGCCCCTCCCTGGTCCTAAGACATTCCTCAGTGCCGCCCAGGAACCCCTCTGGGGCGGGGAGTGGAGCAGGAGGCCTGCGTGAGGCAGATGGAAAGACCCTGGGCTTTGGAGCTGGCTGCCTAGGTGGAGTCCTGCCTGGTTGCAGGGCTGTGTGGCCCTGGGCAAGTTGTTGGCCTGGCCGAGCCTCAGTTTCCCCACCTGTGGAATGGGGATAAGGACTGTGGCAGATCTGCAGGGCGGCCTCAAGGAATGTCTGTGCCAAGGGGCCGAGCAGGGGGTGAGACAAACAGTAGGTGATGGGAGATCGTGACCTGGCTGGGCCCTTGGGTGAGGAGGACGCTACAAGGTCTCATGGTGCACTGCCTTCCTCTCGGCCCTGTGGGCACCCCTGGGACCCAACAGTGACTCCTGCGGGGGTGTGGGGGGGGTGTTCACCACTCTGAGCCTCAGTTTCCTCATCTAAAATGGGGTTATACCGCTGCTAACACTGCCTCCCAGGATGGCTGTGAGGCTTTCATGAGTCGTGCGGTGGAGCGTTAGCAGAAGTGGGTCTCTCTAAGTGTGCTCAGACCCTTCCCATCTGCCTGGCACAAGGGTCTTCCTGGGAGAGGAAGGGGTAGGGCTTGTGCATGGGTGGGCCTGGCATTGTGGCTGGGACACAGTGCAGACCCCACCGCCTTCCTTAGGCCTTCCCACCACATCCCCTCCTTCCCGAGCCTCACCCCTGACTCCCTTGTGGACTTAGAGCCAATCTGAGCAAAATGCATGCCGTGACGGGGGAGCCTCACCCCCAGGGCTTCAGAGGCAGCTTTCTGGAAGAAAGAGCATCCCTGCTAAAGGCAATGGTGAAAGGAGCGAGGAGGGAGGAGAGAAACATATTTCAGCAGAAGAAACTGCACAGGCAAAGGTCCAGAGGTGAGGAAGCCTGTCCCAGTGGGAACTATAAACCAGAATAAAAGCAGAAGCCCAGAGCAGGCATGCAGGGGAGGAAAGACCACGACAGGCAGCTCAGGATGGTGTCGGGCCAGAGCAGGGCCTCTTCGCTGTGGGGCAGTGGTTCTCAGTGGTTCTGTCCCCAGGGCACACTGTTGACATCCGCAGACGAGTTCGGTTGTCATAGCTTGCAGAGAGGGTTCTACGGCAGCTAGTGGTACGGGCCAGGGATGCGGCTAAACATCCTGCGATGCGCAGGACAAAGACCTGTCAGGCCCCTGGCGTCTGCACTGCTGGGTTGGGAGCCCTCGCCCAAGACATCGGCGGCTGTGGAAGGTTCTAAGCAGGTGAGGGGCAGGGCAGGCCTACGTTAGGAAGACCATTCTCCTCTGCCCTGAGGTGCAGGGATGTGGTCTGACCTGGGCAGGACAGTGGGGAGGGAAGAGGCTGGTGGCATCGAGTACCCCAAGGAGGCTGGGGCAGTGCCACTCCATCCGTGTGGCCTAACCTGGGCCAGGTGGGTGGAGCTGACCCCAGGCCCCCCATCCTGACCCTGCCTGGGGCAGCCCCCCTCCTAAGTGGCCTAAAATAAACTCGGTGTGGAGAATGGAAATGTCACTTTGGCCAACGGGGGAATCTTTCTCCGAGATTGGATTTAAACTACATTATACAAGCAATTTCATGGGCACTTAGCGCTGCTCGGAGAGTCCCGCAAAAAAGGGACCAGCTCTTCATTTACCAGCCATAAATCAGCAGTTGCTATAATGAGCACAAAAATGTCACTTTTATGCAATTTTACAGATGAACAAAACTGGTGAAATTAACTGTGGTAACCTACTATAGTCAGCAAAAGCGGCTGCCGGGGGAAAAAAATTATATCTGTATGTATTTTTGTTCCTCCTAAACTCTCTTCCCAAGCAAGTTTCTGCCATTGTGGTGTGAAAACTCATTTGTCCTCACCATTATACTTTCATTTGGAGTTTATCTTGAGTATCCAATGAGCCACCAACTGTGAAAATGATTAAATCTACAAAATCTATCTAATGGATGGAATAAATTAGGTGTTTAAAACCTTAAGAAAAAAAAAAGAAGAGCAATGCCTGTTACTAGTTTCCATTCATTGAAAGAAGAGGCCCATCTGGCCCCTCTGCTGGTCAACAGGGCTCAGCCAGGGTGGGTTGGTCCCTCCAGTTTGTTGGAGCCGACGGCGGTGCTGTGACACAGAGGCTGTCCTTTGGTGAGCGCTTAGTATACGTGAGGCCCCGTGCCTACAGCTTTTCTCCATGCCTCTTGTTTGGAGCACCTGACAGCTCCGAGAGGTGGGAGGTGGTCCCATTTTACAGATAAGGAAGCAGACAAGTTGTGACATTTGGCAGGCGGCCTCCAAGATCTGTCCCCGACCCCAGTGCTTCTCACCTCCTGGTGTTCACGCCCTTCCACTCCACACAGGGCTGACCTGTGTGACCTGTAAGATACCGTGGAAGTGAAGGAGTGTGACTTCCAGGGCAGGGTCGCGAAAGGCTCTGTGGCCTCCTGCCCTCTTGGATCACTTGCTCTGGGGAAGCAGCTGCCTGTGAGGATGCCGGAGCAGCCGAGGGGGAGGCCCCCACAGAGGGGCACATGCACCTTCTCGGAGGCAGGTCTTCCAGCCCTGGTCGAGCCTCCAGAGGACCGCAGCCCCTGCCGACATCCGCCTGCAGCCTCACGAGAGACACGGAGCAGAGCCACTGGCTAGGTGGCTCCTGAGCTCCCGATCCACGGAAGCCGTGAGAGACGGTGCATGATCACTGATGCTTTAAGCCACTAAGTTTTGGAGCAACTTGCTACACAGCAGTAGATAACTCATCCAGGCCCCCATTTTACAGAGGAGGAAATGGAAGCTTCCCGAGAATACACAGCCGGGGAGGGGCTGAGCTGGGATTTGCCTTCCATGTCATCTTCACGTCGCCTGCACCCCAAGGCAGGCCCCAGCTGAAGCCAGGACACTCAGGAGGCGGACAGTCCTGAGGAGGGACTATAGAGTCAGCCCGGAGGCTCAGAGAGGCAGAAAGTGACCCATCAGAGGACACACGGCCGGGCAGCTCTCACGGCTGCCCTCGGCTCCCAGAGACGGCCGGCTGGCGGCCCTCGGCAGGCCTCCCCTGGACACGTGCTTGTCTCTGGGTGGGCGTGGACCAGGGTCACCCTGTTCCAAACCTGGCTTGATTGCTGCACCCCTGTGAGCCTTTGCATCTGCGGCCTCTACTGTCTACCTTGTTCCTGAAGGGCTTTCTCCTGAGCCACCCCGGGGGCCTCAACCCCAGCCTTGTCCACCAGTGTACAGTGGCCATGGCTTGGAGGGGGGTGTCTCTGGCCACTCGGGCCAGGCTGGGCCCCCGAGTCCGTCTGGGCGAAGGCTCCTGACCCTCCCCTGGAGGTGGGCGCCACCACCAGTGTTCAGTGCAGTTGCACAGCCCCATTTTGGCAAATGTCATGACACAAAAAAGGCCTTACATGAAGGAACCAGCCAAGCCAGCTGTTTGTGGCGGGCTTCTACGCAGTGGCAAGGATGGGGGGCAGCGCTCACGGGGTTGATGGGCAGAGGAGGGGACCCATGGCCCTATGGGCCCCCTGGGGAGCCCCAGGGCCCACCTCCCCTGGTTCCCCGAGTTGGCCAGGGCACCCCCAGCGAAGGTTCGGCACCACGGCAGATTCTGACTGCCCTGGGCTTGTCCTGCTGCCCCAGCAGACTGGGCTCCCTGAGCTGGCTTGTTCAGTGCTGTCCCCACTGCCCACAGGACACGGAGCAGGAACTCAGGAATGTCGCGCTGAAGGAATGACGAGGCTGTGGCTAGAAGGACCCGTCCAGCCTGGGAGCCCCTGTTCACCGCCAGTCACGACACTTGGGAGAGTTGGTCCTGGGAGGAACGAAGCCAGAGACGGCCCCATGGAGAGACGCCTCCCCCGCAAGCCCGCATCCCCCGGGTGTCTCCTGAGCCCTCCCACGTGCAGGCACCGTCCTGGGCTTGGAGACAAGCAGCGGTCAAAGCAAACCAAAGTCCCCGCCCTCTCGGAGCTGACGTCTAGTCGGGGGAGACAGACAATAACGTGTAACGCGTCCGGCAGCGACAGGCCCCGTGAACAAGGAGAAAGGTGTTGTAGTTTATGTCCACAATTCTTTGGCGCTCCTCCCACAAATAGCGGAGGCTAATTTTCTTTACTTAAACATGAACTAACTAAGCAACTCGATTCTACTGAATAGGACGCGGCAGAAGTGGCGCTGGTGACTATCATGGCGCAGTCCTGAAGGCGCATGGCTGCCTCCTGGAG
Source organism: Balaenoptera acutorostrata (assembly GCF_949987535.1). Classification (NCBI taxonomy): domain Eukaryota; kingdom Metazoa; phylum Chordata; class Mammalia; order Artiodactyla; family Balaenopteridae; genus Balaenoptera; species Balaenoptera acutorostrata. The sequence continues at coordinate 75,098,991 of NC_080076.1, read as the reverse complement.
CTCCGGGTGGGTCTGTCTCTCGGGAGGTCCATCCCTGGAGTCATGTCCATCCCCGCCATCAGGTTCTGGGAAGCCCAGGCCACGTGGAGAGGCCACGTGTGGGTGTTTCAGCCAACAGCCGGCACCCACCACCCGATGTGTGAGGGAGCAGGCCTTCGGAAGACTCCAGCCCCGGCCCGGGTCTTCCAGCAAGGCCCCCTCCCCCAACCCTGTGCCCAGCGACATCACGGAGCAGAGACACCGCCCCATGGTGCCCTGTCTCTAGTCCTGAGCATACGACAGAGCTGTGTGAGGCCGCTGAGCTTTGGGGTGATTTGTTACACAGCCGTAGTCATCGGGACAGCAGGGCGTGGGGGACGGAGAGGGATGGGATGGAAGGGCGCCTCGTTTGGACACGGCAGTCAGCGCACAGGCTTCTCTTGATAAAGCAGCTCTTCAGGACCGCGGAAGGAGGTGCGGGAGTGAGCTGCGTGGACGTCTGATGGGAGAGTGGTCCCGGCAGCAGAGGCTGAGGGGAGTGGACGGGCGCCCCGGCGCCTGGCGCAGCGGGGCCGGCGGGGGAAGGTCATAGGAGATGGACCAGAGAGGCAGGGGGCGCACAGAGCAAACGGGCTGGGCCTTGGGGCCATTGAGACGACCTGGGCTTTGCTCCACGGGGGAGGGTTGGGAGCAGCGGAGGGACATGACCTGATGTGGGTTTTAATGGTACCCCTAAGGCTACTGGGTGGGAAACAGGAAGAAGTCATCCCGGGAGCAGCCTGACTGTCCCTATGAGACAGAGCACCCAGGAGGCCCCCGGCAGAAACATACCTCTCTGGGCACTAACGCTTAGGGTGTTGGAAGGCTCTGACGACGCTGGGAAGCGGGTACAGTACAGGGATGCCGGTCACAAAGCGGGGCTGTCTGTCTTCCTCCTTCCCTCTCGAACCAAGACTTGAAGGAAGAAAGCCCTGGATGCCAACAGGGGCTGGCCTGGGAAGGAGGCACGTTATTTCTTCTCTGTGCTTTTCTGTAACTGCCGGCGGCCAGCTACACCTGAGTGTTGCTTTAGGGTGGGGGAGAGGCACAGGCTCGCAAGGCTCGCACTCCTCCCACGGTGCTGCCTTTGATGTCTGCTTCAAAGCGTCCTCCACTGCCCTTGGCCTTGCGCAGCCTGAGGCTCCCCGGCTCCCCAGGTCATAGGACAGCGTCTGCTCCTGGGCAGAGCACAGAGGGTGGTCGGCAGCCTTTTGAGAAGGAATCACGGTCAGATCCCAGCTCTGCCACACACTGGCTGTGTGGCCCTAGGCAGGCCGCTGCCCTCTCTGAGCCTCGGTTTTCTCTTGTGTAGAATGGGGATGATACTGCTGTTGCTGACCTTCGAGAGTTTTTGTGAGCACTGGAAAGGGTGCCTGCCTTCATTGGGTGCCAAGGTTGTTGGTGATGAATTCACTAAAGCCCCTTCACCGCCTTCAGGCCCCCAGCTGCCTTGCCTTTCTCTGTAAAACCCTCCCGTGAGCCCCCCATTTGCGTGAGGTCTTAGCTGCTCAGGGTGGCATTCAGGCCACCTGGCCTTGACCTCCCTCTGCAGCCCCCCCTCCCCAGAGGCCCCTGGACGCCTGCACGGTGTCCCCGGGCCTCCTGTACACGCTGACCGCCCCCCTCTGTTGAGTGCCACCTCTGGGCCCGGCATCGCCCCAAACACCCTGGCTCGCCCCTCTGCCAGCCCCGTGGAGGCCCCGGGAGGTGGGCCCTGGGTTCCAGAAGAGGAGGGTAGGCATTCAAGGGACAGGACATCAGTGAGGGTTGAGATGAAAATCCCTGCTTGGTTTGCTGACTGCTGGCAGACAGATGGGCTGCCAAGGAGCCAGAGCCCAGGTAGGGCAGGGACGGAGGTGGGTGGGGAAGGCGTGCCCTGCCCCGAGGTGTCCTCTTCTGTTTTTTTTTATATTTTTTGGCCGCGCGGCATGTGGGATCTTACTTCCCTGACCAGGCACTGAACCCGCGCCCCCTCTGCATTAGAAGTGCAGAGTCTTAACCACTGGACCCCCAGGGAAGTCCCCAGAGGTGTTCTCTTTTGAAAGTGTTCAGACACCAGCAGGACACACCACACACCTGGTGGGCAGGTTGTGGCTCGTGGGCTGCCAGTTCGAGACCTCTGGTGGCAGAGAAACAATTTGTGAGCCAGGATTTGAGCCCCAGGCATCTGTGCCCTGGGCCCCTGCTCTCAATCACTGGGCACCGTGGACACCATGGCTGGACCGGTTCTCTCAGGTTGATGCCGATGGCCTGGACATCCTGCTCGTCTAGTCTGTGTCCGTCTGTCTCCCCCGCCCCACACCCCGAGGAGAAGTGCCCCATCTCTGGGTCCCCCCCAGTACCTGATCTGGAAGGGTGGACCTGGGGCGGGGTGGAATTGTCCATGCAGTGCCCAGCACGCAGTAGGTGCCTGAATTATGTGCCGAGAGGATGAAGAAGAGGTGTTGCTTACACCCCCTGGTCTGCTGGCTCTGACCCTCCTGGTCTCAGCCGAGACACGCCCCCCGCCCCCATCCAGGCAGCCTTCCCTGCCTGCCCCCCAGCACTCCCCTGCTGTAGCTGTTGGCTTGTCTCCTGGGCTGGATTTGGAGTTGTCTGAGGGCAGGCCTTGCTCCTTCTCAGCACCCTGATGCCTAAAAGAATGTGTGGGACCATGGCAGGTGCCCGGGGAGCATTGCATGAATGACGGTGCGGGGTCTAGCGAATCTCCCCCCATGAACTGGGCTGTCCCTGCCCCCTGCCCACCCGCCGTGGCCCCTGTGAAAGCCTTGTCGGGAATGTGAAAGGCTGCCTGGCTGGCTGGCGGTGCAGGCGAGCCGTCGCTGCCGTTAAATTAACGTTATGGGCCTTTTACAGGTGTGTTAAATAGACGCAGTTATTAACGAGTACATTAAGCCAATTAAAAGCAGCCCTTTGAGTGGGATTTCATGTTGCTCCAGGGAGACAGGAGAGCGGGCCTCGGTGGCACCCTGCCTTCCGGAAGCTGGAGGGGGAGCATGGGTGGAGGGGTGAGAGCGGGGAGAGGTGAGCGGCTCGGATTCCGACTGGAGGCAGGCCATGGCCTTTTGACGCCCAGCTCAGCCACTTGCCGGGGGTGACCTGGGGCAGCCGCTGGACGTGAGCCTCGGTTTCCCATCTGTAAGGGGCTGAAGGGGTGGGCGCATCAGGCGTTGCCGAAGTCAGCGTGATACTCTGTATGGGCGGGCACGTGGCACCTGCCCATCAGGGGGCAGGTGGAGGTGGGAGGGGTGGCCAGGGCAGGACGCCAGCCCAGGATTCCTGCTCGCACGCCCCGGGCTTCTCCATGCTGCCCCGGTGGCAGCCCCAGGTGCTCCCAGGCACCTACCAGCCAGACGCCAGTCCCTGTGCGGCTGAGTGCAGCTTCCTGCTGGGCCACTGGACGTCCCCACCAACCCTGGCCCCGGCGAAGTTGTTCCCTTGGTGGACCTCAGACTTTCTGTCAAATGGAGCTATTGGGAACTGTAGCTTTCCTCGAGGAGGGGTGGGAGAATGAAAGGTGTGCCGGGCACCGGAGCACAGCAGGCGTTTGGTGAATATGCCATTTCCTTCTCGTGCTGCCACAGATTTTGCCTATCACCTCCTCCCTAAGGCTCAGGAAGTGGACATGATCTGTGTTGAAACGGGGCTGGGGTGGGGTGTCCAGGACAGGAGGGGTGGGCCCCAGCCCACCGGGAGGAGCAGCCCGTATCTGCATTCCCCTTCTGCCGACACTCTGCCCTTGGAGGTGGCAGCCTTCTGAATGCTCAATTAACGTGACACTAATTAGCTGGTGGCACCGGCAGAATCCCTAATGAGGCTGCCCCGGAGGGGGGGCAGGGGAAGGCGCTGGGCCGGGGCAGACGCAGCTGTTCTCTGGCCTCTGCTGGGAGGGAGGCAGGGAGGGGCAGGGCGGCGGCCAGCCACCCCGACCTGCCCCCCGCCCACTGCCCCGGTGGCAGCCCCAGGGCCTTGGAGGTCAGGCCCGGGTGTCACTCCAGGTGCCCCAGCTACCAGCTGGGGGACCTCAGAGGGGAGTGACCCCAGCTCGCTGGCCTCCATTTCTCCTAAGGGGACGGAGTGAGGATTAAATGAGAGGATGTGTGTCAGAAGGCCTGGTACGTAGTGGTGCTCAGAGAAGGCTGGCTGCCTGCCTTCTAGCTCTTTCTGTGCCACAGCAGGCAGTACAAGGTAGTGGTGGTCATTGGGCGCCGCACAAAGGGTCCTCTCATTCTCTAAGCATGTTGTGTGTACACATGTCCAAGCTCACACACATGCTCAGATGCCTAGGGTCACACATGTGAGCCACGTGTGCCCAGATATTCAGGGATGTCCTGCACATGCAGAGGCTGGCAGGTGCTCGCAGGCACACGTACTCGTGTCTACATCCTCCTTCCCCACCTCTGGAGCCCCAGCTGGAGCCCTGCGGTGGCCAAGGTGTCACTCCCTGTAGGCAGGTCTGGGAGTACTTCAGTCCCTCCCCAGTCTGACTTTCCTGCCCCTCAGTTTCCCTGAGCTGCTCCCTGACTGGGCTCGGTCTTTGGGAGCCCACTCCTCACTCTCTCCCAGGACCCAGCAATGCCCATCCCCCGCCCTGGGCTTTGCCTGTGTTCCCGTCTCACCCTGCTGCATTGGCCGTGATGCATGTGGGATCTTAGTTCCCTGACCAGGGATTGAACCTGCGCCCCCTGCAGTGGAAGCTCGGAGTCTTAACCACCGGACCACCAGGGAAGTCCCTGTCCCTCTGTCTTCGTGGCAGCTGTCTTTGCCCTTTGGAACTGCTGCCTCATCTCTCCCTCCTTTTGGCCATTTTCCTACTCCTGTCTGTCTCCGTCCACATCCATGCTGGTCTGACCCCCCCATCCCTTCCCTCCCCCCTCCAGTCTCTGTCTCCAATCCTTAGTCTCACCCCCTCCCACCCACCACTGGCTCCCTGCCCCTCCCCGTTGCTGTCTTTCTGCCACCACATCGTGGCTCTCTATTCTGGATACTGGTCCGTTGTAAGTGCTGAAGACTTCCTCTCTCAATTTGGCGGCTCATCTTGACTTTTTTTTGGGTGTATTTTGCTGAGTTTTAAATTTTACCGTGGTCCAACCTGTCTCTTCACTTGTGCTTTTTTTCCCTCTCAGTTTGCAAATCCTTCCTATCCTGAGGATGATGTTCTCTGTCATTTTCTTCAAAGAAGAAATCTATCTGTTTTCCATGGTTTTTTGGTCTGTCTAGAATTCCTGTTGATGTATGGTGTTGGGTAAGGCTCCAATGTCATTTACTCCATATGGATAACCGGTTGTCCCAGCACTGCATATTCATCCCCAGTGATCTGCAAGACCCACTTCATCCTAGATGGAGCTGGATAGTGCATGGATCCATTTCTAGATGCTCTGCTCCATCCCCTGGTCCCCTCTTTCCCTTTGTTAGTCCCATGGTTTCAGCCTTAAGCCATGGCAGTACTGGCCCTTATACTTTTTTTTTTTTTTAATTATTATTTATTTGGCTGAGTTGGGTCTTAGTTGCGGCACACGGGATCTTTTGTTGCGGCGCGTGGGCTCAGTGGTTGTGGTGCGTGGGCTTAGTTGTTCGGCAGCATGTGGGATCTTAGTTGCCCGACCAGGGATTGTCCCCTGCATTGGAAGGCGGATTCTTAGCCACTGGACCACCAAGGAAGTCCCTGGTCCTTATACGTCTTTGTCAAAAGCACCTTGGCCATTCTTGGCCCTTTGTTCTTTCCTTATCAACTTCCACATCAGGTTTTCAAGTTATACACAGGATGGCCAGGATGTAGGGATTGGATTGAAGTTTTTCCATATTGAATCTCTCTCCATGCACAGGACATATGTCTAAGTTTGTTCTGGTCTTTAAAAACTGTCATTATATAAACTTAAATTTTTCTCCATAGAGGTTATTTACCTCTTTTATCAATTTATTTTAGGTTCCTTAATAAATTGTAATAGTATCATAACTTAGATAAAATGGACAATTCCTACATAGACACAAACTACCAAAACTGACTTAAGAAGAAATAGAAAATCTGAATAGACCTATAACAAATAAAGAGATTAAATTAGTGATCAAAACATTTACCCACAAAGAAAAGCCCAGGCCTAGAAGGCTTCACTGTTGAATTCTATAGAACATTTAAAGAAGAATTAATGCCAATTATTCCACAAACTCTTCTAAAAAAGAGACTAGGAGGGAACACTTGCAAACTAATTCTGTGAGGCCAGTATTACCCTAATGTCAAAACCAGACAAAGACACCACAAAATAACTATAGACTAATATCACTTATGAATATGTACTTGGTCCTCCATATCCACAGGTTATGTATGCTTCCATGGATTCAACCAACTGAGGACCAAAAATTCCAAAAAGCAAAACTTGAATTTGCTGTGCACCAGCAACTATTTTCATAGCATTTACGTCATATTTACAACTATCTACATATCATTTACATTATATTTACAACTATTTACATAGTATTTACATTGTACTAGGTATAAGTAATCTAGAGATGATCTAAAGTATATGCAGGGGAATTCCCTGGTGGTCCAGTGGTTAGGACCCCACGCTTTCACTGCCGAGGGCCAGGGTTCAATCCCTGGTCGGGGAACTAAGATCCCACAGGCCACGCAGTGCGGCCAATAAAAGAAAAAAGTATATGCATAGATTATACTCAAATACTATGTCATTTTATGTATCAATATAAGAGATGTGAACATCTGTGGATTTTTGTATCCACCTCCGGGGGGCGGGGGGGGGGGGAGTCTTGGAGCCAATCTCCCATGGATACCATGACTGTACATGCAAAAATCAACGAAATACTAGCAAACTGAATCCAGTCATATATAAAAGGCATTATATACCATGTCCAAGTGGGACTTATCCCAGGAATGCAAAGTTGGCCTAACATCCAAAACTCAATTAATGTAATACACCATATAGATAGAATAAAGGACAACTACCACATGATCATCTCAGTGGATGCAAAAAAGCATCTGATGTAGTCTAAGGTACCTTCATGATAAAATATTCAACAAACTAGGATAGAAGGGAACTTCCTCAACCTGAGAAAGAGTATTTAGGAAAAATCCACAGATTATGTCACATTTAATGGTAAAAGACCGAATGCTTTCCCTCAAAAATCAGGAATAAGATTGCCACTTCTATTCAACATTGTACTAAAGATTCTAGCCAGGGCGATTAGACAAGAAAAAGATAAAAGTCATTCACATAAAAAGCAAGAAGTAAAATTATCTCTTTTCATAGATGACATAATCTTGCACATAGAAAATCATATGAGGGCTTCCCTGGTGGCTCAGTGGCTAAGAATCCGCCTGCCAATGCAGGGGAAACGGGTTCACGCCCTGGTCCAGGAAGATCCCACATGCCGTGGAGCAACTAAGTCTGTGTGCCACAACTACTAAGCCTGTGCTCTAGAGCCTGCAAGCCACAACTACTGAGCCCACGTGCCACAACTACTGAAGCCCACGCGCCTACAGTCCGTGCTCCGCAGCAAGAGAAGTCACTGCAACGAGAAGCCCGCGCACCGCAACGAAGACCTGATGCAGCCAAAGATAAATAAATAGATAAATAAGTTTATAAAAAAAAGAAAATCCTATGAAATTCACTAAGAAAACTATTAGAATAAACAAGTTCAGCAAGTTTGCAGAATCAATATACAGAAATCAACTGTATTTCTATACATGCACAATGAACGGTCCAAAACAAAATTAAGAAAATGACTGCATATACAAGAGCATCAAAAAATAAAACTTAGAAGTAAATTTAACAAAAGAGCAAAAGTTATAATCTGAAAAAAATTTTTTTGAAAGAAATTAAAGAAGATTTAAATAAATGGAAAGACATCAGACATTCATGGATTAAAAGACTTAATATCAAGATGATAATATTCCCTAAACTGGTGTACAGATCCAACACAGTCCCTATCAAAATCCCAGATGGCTTCTTTGCAGAAATTCACAAGCTGATCCTAAAATTCATGGGACCCAGAAGACCCAATACAATCTTGAAAAACAACAAAGTTGGAGGATTCACAATTTCTGATTTCATGACTTACTACAAAGCTACAGTAATCATGACAGTGTGGTACTGGGATAAGGAAAAACACATAGATCCAAAGAATTGAGAATCCAGAAATAAGCCCTCACATTTATGGTAAACTGATTTTTGCCGAGGGAGCCAAACGATTCAATAGGGAAAGATTGGTTTCTTCAACAAATGGTGCTGGAACAAGATATCCACATGCAAAAGAATGAAGTTGGACCTTTCTTCACACCATACACAAAAGTTAACTCAAAATGGATCACAGACCTAAAAGTAAGAGCTAAAATTAGAAAACTCTTAGGCAAAAACATAGGAGTAAATTTTCCTCCTTAACGTAGGGTTAAGCAAAGCCTTTTTAGATACAACACCAAAAGCACAAGTGACAAAAGAAATTTTTACTTCATCAAAGTTAAAACCTTTTGTACTTCAAAGGACACCATGAAGAAAGTGAAAAAGGCAACCCTAGAATGGGAGAAAATATTTGTGAATCATGAATCTGATAAGGAACTTGTATCTAGAATATATAAAGAACGTTTACAACTTAATAAAAAGACAGCCCAATTTAAAAATGGGCAAAAGAGCAGAACAGACATTTCTTCAAAGAAGATATACAAAGGCCTGTATGCACATAAAAAGATGCTCAACATCCTTAGCCATTAGGGAAATGCAAATCAAAACTACAGTGATACCACTTCATATGCACTAGGATGGCTGGAATCAAAAAGATGACAAGTTTTGGTAAGATGTGGAGACAATGGAACCCTCATACACTGCTGGTGGGAATGTCAAATGGCGCAACTGCTTTGGAAACCAATTTGGCAGGTCCTCAAAAAAGTAAGCATACAATTACCATGTGACCCAGCAATTCCACTCCTAGGTGCATATGCAAGGGAAATGAAAACATATGCCCACACTGAAAATTATATACGAATGTTCATAGCATTATTCATAGTTGCCAAAAATGTGGAGATGACCCAAATGTCCATCAGTTGATACGTAGATAAACAAAACATGGCATATCCACACAATGGAATATTATTCGGCACTAATAAGGATGAAGTACTGATGCATGCTACAACATGGATGAACCTTGAAAACATTAAATTAAAAAAGCCATACATAAAAGGTCACATATGATTTCATTTATATGAAATATCCAAAGTCGGTAAATCTAGAGCGACAGATAGTAGTTTAGTGGTTGCCTAGGGCTGTGAGGGGGCTGAGGGGTAGCTGGGCAGTGACTGCTATTGGCTATGGGGTTTCTTTTGGGGGTGTGGAGAAAATGGTCTGGAAGTTGATAATTGGTGATGGTTGGACAACTGTGAATTTATGCTAAAAAGTATTCACTAGTATACTTTTTTTTTAAAGCAAGTTTTTTTTTTTTTTAATTTTTATTTATTTATTTATGGCTGTGTTGGGTCTTCGTTCCTGTGTGAGGGCTTTCTCTAGTTGCGGCAAGCGGGGGCCACTCTTCATTGCGGTGCGCGGGCCTCTCACAATCGCGGCCTCTCTGGTTGCGGAGCACAGGCTCCAGACGCGCAGGCTCAGTAACTGTGGCCCACGGGCCCAGCTGCTCCGCGGCATGTGGGATCCTCCCAGGCCAGGGCTCGAACCCGTGTCCCCTGCACTGGCAGGCAGATTCTCAACCACTGCGCCACCAGGGAAGCCCCACTAGTATATTTTTAATGGGTGAGTTGTAGAGTTCCTGTTACCATACACGTAAAACTGTCCCCACCCCCAACTGTAATAGTATCTTTTTGTAATACATATTTCCCAACTCTTTGTTATAGAAACAGAGCTGGCAAACTACCACCTGCAGGCCAAATGGGGTGTGCAACCTGCTTTTGTAAATAAAATTTTATTGGAACCCAGCCATGCACACTCATTTCTGTGTGTCTGTGGCAGTTTTCGCACCACAATGCCGCAGAGCTGAGTAGTTACAATAGACACTGTATGGCCTGCGAGGCCGAAAATATCGGCTCTTTAGAGAAGTTTGCCCACTTCTGCTGTAGAGGAATGAAATTGCATTTGTATGTTGATATTCTTTTTTTTTTAAATTTTTTTCTATTATTCCGCTTTTATTTTTTTAAAACTTTGTTGAAATGTAGTTGATTTACAATGTTGTGTTAGTTTCAGGTGTACAGCAAAGTGATTCAGTTATGTGTGTGTGTATATATATACATATATATTCTCTTTTAGATCCTTTTCTATTATAGGTTATTACAAGATATTGAGTATAGTTCCCTGTGCTATACAGTAGCTCCTTGTTGGTTATCTACTTTATGTATTGTATGTTGATGTTCTGTCTGCAAATCTTGCTGAATTCTTGTTCTCTTGAGGTTTCTATGCAGACAGTCTGACTTCTTTCTAATCCTTAAAACTTGTTATTTATTATCCCCTGTCTTACTGAGATGGCCAGGACCTCTGTACAGTGTGGGAAGGCAGTGATTTGGGTCTCTGTCCTCCTCTGCTTTTATCAACCCTTGGGTTGGTTTGTGGTGGATTGTGGTTGTATCCTCCGTAATAGAAGAAGGAAGTTGCCTACCGTCCTAGTTTGCTAAGAGCTTATTTTTATTCATTCAATCATAAAAGGAGGCTAACTCCATCCTGGCCTGTCCTGGCCGTCACCTCTGAGCGTCTCTCCCCTCCGGGGCTCGGTTCCGAGGCGGGGGTGGCCCTGGACCATCCCTCCATCCCCGGGGCTGTGCTCAGCAACAGCTCTGTAACTGAATCTGCTGTGCGGCCAGCGGCGGGTTTTTAATTTTATTGGAATTTTAAATTGCTGTGTTTCTTCCTTATTTTATTAGTGTTAGTGGAAGCAGCTGCACCTGCAGGAGTGCTTGTGGGGCGACGGCGCCAGCCTTTGGGATTGGGGGTGTTGGGCAGGAGTCAGGCGAGGAGGGGTGGGCGTTGGGGAGAAGCTCCATCTGTGAAGGTGCGAGGGATGGGCTGGGGAACCTCTTATCCCTTTGTGGGTATGGGTGTGGGGAAAGGGGTCCTGCCCTCTGGGGGAGATAGGGGCAGGTAAAGGGTTTGAGTCTGCTGCCAGGCCCTGGGGATTCTCTCCTTTTCTTCTTATTCCCACGTCACAGCGGAGGAAACGAAGGCCTAGAGAGGGCCAGTCCCTCATTTGCCCAAGACCACACATACATCCCATTCAGGGCACAGCCAGGATTTGACCCCCCAGGCCATCTGGTCTCAAAGCCTGTGCCCTGGGGGCTCCTGGGGAGGCGGGCAGGGCAGCCACTCAATCCTCATCTTCAGAGGACCAGCCTGAGGCACAGAGAGGCTGCGTCCCTCACCCGGGGTCCGGCAGAGCGAGGCTGGACGCTCACACCAGGCTCCTGGGGCAGCTGCCATGGCCCCTCCCTCCCTGGATGACAGGTCCCTGAGTCTACCCCTGCACCAGCTGAGCCCCCATGGTGCCTCTCTGCCTGGCCCGTACTTTTAGCGGCGTGTGACTCAAAGTTTATGTATCAAAACCATGATGAGAAAGTCAAATATTTATTAGGGGCACGGTCCTGAGCAGCTGAGAAGAACAGGCTTCTGTCCCAGGGGTGGGTGGGTCCTGTTTGGGACCCAGGGACTCTACCCAGCTGGGAGTAGCCCAAGATCTTAGGCCTGAGGTAGGGAAGGGGGATGGACTTTCCCTCCCGCCACATCTTTTTCCCTTTCTTTTTCTCCAGGTCACTCTCTCCGGTTAGCTGGAACAGGCTACAGCAGCCAGCCGCCTGGGCTCCTGGACACGTGGCTGCCCGCGCCCCCGGCTCCTCCACCTGCCTGACCTCAGGTCCTAGAAAGGTAAACTGCAGCCATTTCTGGTTCACTGGCTACGTCCTGGGCGCTTGTGGAGGTCAGTCCTCGTGCAGCCCAGTGTAGTCAGGCCGCTCTGATCCCATTTCACAGGAAGAAGAGGGAGGAGGGCTCAGACCAGGCCACGTCTTCTCCCCACCGGGTTTTTGACATTATCATCACAGATGGTCAGAGCTGGATGGCTTCTTAAGTCCATCTGATCTGACCCCTTGCTTTACAGAAGGGAGAATGCGGGCCCCAGGAGGCCAATTGACTCATCCAAGGTCACGCTACATGTGGCCCAGTCAAGACCTTTCTCCCTTAGTGAGAAACAGCACAGCCCGAGGTCTGGTCACGAAGCTCAGGGCCAGCCCTTCCTGTCTCGGTTCTGCCTGGGGGCCACAGGGACAAGAGGGTCAGCCTAGGCCTGAATGCCCGGGAGTCTTGTCCAGGCCTTGACCAGGCAGCAGGGCACCAAATTCAGTTTGCTTATCTCCCTTCCTGCCGCCATCTCTCCTGTGCTCTTCAGTTACAGGCAGAGTCAGTGTCTTTTCCAATAAGTGCAAAGATGTCAAAGGGTCTGAGTGGGCAGGGGAAGCAGGACATCCTTGGTGGCCCTCCACATTCTCTAGTTCCGGCCTTGGAGCAGGAAGGAAGGACTGGCCCAGGTCATTGTGCCCAGCCCTTATCTCCAGCCAGTTGGCAGCAGAGGGCAAGGCAGGGGACAGTGGCAATCAGAGGTTAAAATGCACAGATCCTTTAAACCAGCAAGCCCATCCTGGAAGAATTTTTTGCACAGATAGATATACGTACGTGTACGAAGCTGATGTTCATTACAGCACCGTTCAGAATAGCAAGAGACTAGAAACAACCTAAACGTCCATCAACAGGGAGATGGTTAAAACATTATATTCATCTGTACAATGGAATACGAGGGTACTCTTTCTGTCAGGTGAGGAATAATCTCCAAGACACATCGGTAAGAAAAAAGGCAAGGAGCTGAGAAGTATGTCGGGGTGCAAATGTTTACATAAAAGGTATTTACTGCCCCTCCTACGTGCATGCATTTTTCAGGAGGGTATTTAAGAAACTGCTAATGCTGGTTTCCTCTGGGAAGGAGAGTTATTTTTCACTGTAAATCCTTATGCCTTCTGAATTATGTGCCACGGACAATCTATTCAGTGGAGTATCTAATTTTATAAAAGAGAACGTGTTCTCCCTGGAGGCCATGTAAAGGAGGGAAGGGGGCTGTGCATGAAAAACATTTTTCCTTGAAACCGAAGGCCCTTCCAGATTATCTGTCATTGTTCTATTTTTGATGAGGCAGACATGTATTCTGTAAACCCCTATCTCTGAAAGAACACCATCAGAGGACCTTCAGTTCTGAGGATGTTGATATAACATCTTAGGTCCCCCTTGTCTTTCTGGAAATACCCTCCAGAGGCAAGTAATCAAAATTGAACCAGCACAGGACCTAATCAAAATATATAAGAAAAGGGAAGGAAAGGCAAAATATAAGTAATGGTTGGCAAAAAAACACTTCCCATCAGAAAAATGTGGCCACAGAAGAGATGAAGATTATGGCCAAATATTTCATTGTGAAGGAAACAATGTAGTAAGCAACTGTTTCCATAAAGCAGAAATGCAAAGAGTAGGAGGAAAAAACTTATCATAAAAGGAGAAATGGAATGAGCACAGGGAGAAAAAAAAGAAGTCATAGAAAACAGGATGAAAAGTGATCAAAATGAAAGGGAAATAGGGAGTCAGAAAGGCATAATTAGAAGAGGGTACATAGGGAAGATGGGCAAAAGACAGCCAATCTGTGCTTAACTAGAGTCCCCAAAAGAAGGAAAGTGAAATAATACAAGCCTTGGATCTGCCTGTCGAAAGGCACAAACTGTTCCAGGAGAAACAGACTCTGAAGGGTCAACCCCAAGACACAGGCTAGTAAAGTAATGGCATGAAAGATGTGGAAAGATCAAAATGAAATATAAAGGAGGAGGGCTCAGGCTTCAACTTCTCCATGGCAACATTCAACATTAGAAAAGAACAGAACAAGGTCTACAAAAATCCTCAAGGAAACAAAGTGACCCAGGAATTATTTTTTTGCTCATTCAAGTAGAAAGTCGACAGACCATCCTGAATGTGCGGGAATTCCAGGAGTGTTGTTCACAGGAGGCCTTAAGCCAGACTAGAGGGCAACTTCAGATGGTGGAAAAATAAGGCAAAAGAACTGGTGATGAGCATGGACCCTGTTTATCTAGGAGACTGAGATGGATAGAACTGTGGGAGTGTGGTGATGTAACCAGATGTTAACATCACAAGCCCTAGGAGTAAAATAATGGTATCACTAAGAAGAGAGGGGATGGGGAAAGAGGGGAACAGTAGTATAAGTACACAGGTGTCCTCATTTTTAATAGCTGGTATCAAAAGATATTTAAAGTTGATGTCAGTTAATAGAGGTTTAAAAGGATGAAGTGAACGCTGAGAAAGTGCTGTAGGGAGAAAAAGGAAATACACTAATTTCATCATTTTGTTCATTTTAGGGTAGATGGAATAGATGCTGTTACAAAGAGACAAAAAATTAGGGGATTATTTAATGCTACACCACTAGAACAAGAACACCAGCCTTCCCTATGATTAGTAGGTACACAAAGCAGAGAACTTAGATCACATAGGGAAAGACTTTTCAAAGCAATTAAAACAAAGCACAGCATGACTGAACTAATACCAGACATCTGTTGTATCAATAAATGTAAATGGGCTAAACTCTATTAACATTTTTTTTAAAAGGCATTCAGATTGGATCACAAAGCTTAATTCAACTCTATATTATATGAGTCACATCTAAACAAAGTAATTCAGAAAGGTTGAAATGAAAGGACTGGCAAAGGTTTCAAGAAAAATGTGAATTAAAAAAGCATCTTAATAGGCAGTTACCATCTTAATAGATAAGACTGAATCCAGGCCAAAAAGTATTAAATACAGCCAAGAAGGATGCAATTCACCATGGAGATTTAAGGTACTAATACCTGTGCATTAAATTCTATTGCATCTTGGATACACAAGACCTAACTAATGTAATTAACAGGGTAGATATAACTGGTTAACACCAAACTCTGAATCCCGGAAACAAAGCCACATCTTTTCAAATTCCCATAAAAAGTCACAAAACTCACAAAAATCACCAGAGATTATATCACAAAGAAAACTTCACTGAAGTCCAAAAAAGTAGAAATCATAGATAGCATTCTCTGATTATAATGCAATAGAACTAGAAATAACAAAACACAAAGGCACCTACTACCTGGGTGGATAGATGGAACTCAAATGAGCCTGAAGCCAAAGAAGAAGAAATCAAAGCCAAAGTTATAAAGTTATCTAGAAAATACTGATAATAAAAATACATGCTAGAACCTACAGGATACAGCTAAAGCAGTGCTGAGAGAATTCACAGCCTTAATTTTCCTTTTTTTCTTGTTTAGCAGTATAAAGATTTAAGCCTCTCAAGAAATTTTTTAAAAAGGAAAGCAGGAGGAAGATTTTAATAAAGATAAATACATAAATTAATGAATTAGGAACCAGAAAAGGGTAATTACTATAAATGGATCCTGAAGATGGTTCTTTGGGAAAGAGGGGTAGATAACCTCATTAGCTAACTAACCTAATCAAGAAAATGCGGAGGGGAGCACACACAAAATATACAATATAAGAAACAAGGGTAAAGTAATCATTTAAAAGAATTTTTGTGCAACCTCATGCAAATAAATTCAAAAACCTGGATAAAATGGGTACGTTTCTAGAGAAACATAATTTACCAAACTCATTCAAGAACAATTAGATCAATCATTACAGAAGAAATAGAGAACATTATCTCAGAGTTACCCAGCCCTCCATCTCCCAAATAAATACACTAGCCCAGACTGCTTCATGAAGGATCAAACAATCTTTAAAGAACAGATAATCCATTTCTACTTAAGCTGTTATAAAGCACACAGGAAGAAGGAAAGCCTCCATTGTCTTTATGAAGCAAATGTAACACTGATAGCAAAACCCAACAAAAACTGTTCCAAAAAAAAGAAAACTAAAGACTATTCTCACTGATGAAATTGAGGCAAAACTCCTAAACAAAATATAAAATCCAATTCTATGGTATGTTATAATGTAATATTTATCATGACCAAGTGGGAACCAACCAGGAATGCAAGGATGGTTCAATATAAAGAAATCTGTATCATTATTCATATTAACAGAACAAAGAAAAAACCCATATGATCAGTTTCACAGACATTGAAAAGTCATTTGGTAAAGTTCAGATTCCATTCTTGATTTTTAAAATTCTCAACTAAATAAGGAATAGATGGACACTTATTTAACTTGATAAAATATCTGCCCCTAAACCAGCATTCTGTGTAATGAGGAAATCCTAGAAGCTTCTCAAGGGCAAAGACAAAGCAAGAATGTCTACTGTCACCACTATTATTTTTCACTGTTCCAGGGATAGTAGACAACACTATTAAATAAGACAAAGAAATCAAGGTATAAGACTTGCAAGGGGCTTCCCTGGTGGTGCAGTGGTTAAGAATCCGCCTGCCAATGCAGGGGACACGGGTTCGAGCCCTGGTCCAGGAAGATCCCACATGCCGCGGAGCAACTAAGCCCGTGCGCCACAACTACTGAGCCTGCACTCTAGAGCCCATAAGCCACAGCTGCTGAGCCCGCGTGCCACAACTACTGAAGCCCACACGCCTACAGCCCATGCTCTGCAATGGGAGAAGCCACTGCAATGGGAAGCCCGCGTACTGCAACAAAGAGTAGCCCCCGCTCGCCGCAACTAGAGAGAGCCCACGTGCAGCAACGAAGACCCAAAGCAGCCAAAAATAAAAATAAATAAATTTATCAAAAAAAAAAAATTAACTTTCCAGAGGAAGGAAACTTTAAAAATGTGTAAGATCTAAATGAAGAAAATACTAAAACATTCCTGAGGGACACAAAAGAAAGTCTGAACAAACAGAAAGGTATAGATCATGTTATTGGAGGGAAAGACATCATCATAAAAATGTCATTTCTTCCTAATTTATAAATTGCATGCAATCCCAGTAAAAACCCAAACAGGATTTTGTTCTTACCTAGATAAGTTGATTCTACAGTCCAGACAGAAAACTAATGGAACAGCCAAGGAATTTCTGCATAAGAGGATGGTGAATAACAAGCAAGAAGCACCAGCAAATATTAAAATGTTTTATACACATGCTTACAGCATGGATGAACCTTGAAAACACTATGCAGAGGGAAAGAAGCCAGTCACAAAAGGCCACATACTGTATGAGTCCCTTCCTAGGAAAGTCCAAAATAGGGGAATCTATAGAGAAGGGAGGAGCCAGGGGGATGAGGGAGTGGGTAAGGGATTTCTTCTGAGGTGATAAAAATGCTCTTAAATGAACTGTGGTGATGGATGCAAAGTTCTGTAAATACACTAAAACCACTGAACGGTACACTTCAAATGGGTGGATTGTATGGTACGTGAATAATATCTCAATAAAGCCATTAAAAATGTTTAAACGTGTTATAATGCTACAATAATGAAAACAGTATTGCACTGATATTTGAATACACTTGCATCCATACCCCGCACTTTGCACCAGATAAATTATCAAATAATCAAAGATCGTATATTTTAAAAATTAAACCAGAGAAGAACTAGAAGAATCCCTGGGGACACCTTTTGTTTGTTTTTTAAAATAATCTCAGCATGAGAAAGTACATTCTAAGTATGACACAAATCCAAAGGCCATAAAAGGAAATACTGACAAATTTTAGTTCACCAAAAAACTACTCCATGGCAGAATCAAAGACAAATGACAATTTGGGGGAAACATCTGCAATTCATATGACAGACAGAAGTCTAATTCCATCATATACAAAGAGCTCCTATAAATCAATAAGGACAAAACCCCATGAGAAAAATAGATCAAGAAGATGAATAGGTAAGTCAGTCAAACCACATCCATCAAAATTACAAATGCACATACCTTCGACCCAGTATTTCTTCTTGTAGAAATTTATGCTGTAGTTTTATTCACACCTTTGTGACACATACACAGTGACAGAGTTTGTTGCTGCATTGCTTGTAATGGCAACAGGTTGGGTATGGTTCTTCTTAGGGGACTGGTCAAATAAATTATGGATCATCCGTGCTATGAAAAACTATATGGCAAAAGAATGAGGAAGCTCTTTAGAGGCTGACATATAGGATATACTGCTAAGTGAAAAAGTGAGGGGTAGGACAGTGGATAAAATATGTATATACACACATATTTGCTGGGATGTGCATAAAACATCTCCTGAGAGGACACACAACAGCGGGGAGAGGACGAATTTTATCTCTATACCCCTTTATTCCTTTTGAATACTGGACCACGTGAGTATATTACCATGTCTGAAGATAAAATACATATTAAAAAAGCAAAAAGCAACAACGTAAACACTATGGTAAATGGCAACCGCTCCTGCACTATAGGACAGAGGCAATAGGAAAGGGTGGGGACTGTGGTGAACTGGAGATGGGTGTCCCCTTTAAAGAGGCAATAGTTACATTCTAACCAATAGCTACAGGACAGGAACACAGGCTTATGTTACCAGATCCTCTGATCTGTGTTCAAGACACACTACATCCAGATTTTTATACAAATCTCCCCATTTTTAAATGTGTCTAAATACTTGGGAAAAATAAAAACCCAAACAACCTATGGTGGTTAAAAATAATCAGATCAGAGGGTTTGGGAGCCCTGTCCTGGATGGTAAAGGAGGACAGACCCTTGGAGGTTACCAAGTCCGGCTCCCTAATGGCCCAGAGAGGGAAAAGACATGCCCAAGATCGCCCAGCAATTCAGTCCCCAAGCTGGGATCCCATTCAGGACTACAGTGAACTTTTGAACAACGTGGTGGTTAATTCAGGCATAACTTACAGTTGGCCCCGCATATCCTCGGTTCCTCCATATCTGCGGATTCAACCAACCACGGACCCTGTAGTACTGTACTATTCACTACTGAAAAAGATCCACCTATAAGTGGACCTGCACAGTTCAAACCTACATTGTTCAAGGGCCGGCTGTGTTTGCTTCCCCGTTATCCTCTCTGCTGATGCAGAGGGAGACAGACAGGACACACGGTCAGGTCACAGAAGAAATGCTGGGGTTGGGGCCATGGTGCTGGTAGTGGTCAGAGAAGGCTGCCGGGGAGAAGGTCATGCCCAGTGGCAGTCAGCCAGACCAGGGGAGTGGGAAGGGACCCCAGGGAGGCAGCACAGACGGGGCAAAGGCCTGGGAGAACACGGACGGTCCAAAGCAGGGTGGTGGTGGGCAGATGTGCCGGAGCGTGGACGGCTTTCCCCGCCTGGGAGCTGCCCTGCGAGGGCCCGAGGTGGGGAAAGCTTGGTGTGTCCAGGAGAGAGGCAGCCCCGTGGACTCGGGGTGGGCAGAGGAAGGGGCGGGGCTAGGGCCACAAGGAGGGCGTGTCACTCACACTTGCGCAGCTCCAGGCTCTTGGTCGGGCAGGCCAGGTGTTGGCCGGGGGCGTTCTGGGTCCTCTGCAGGCAGGCCAGCATGGCTGAGCTGGGGGCCCGCGGCGGGGGGGACGCGCTCTGCGGCAGGGTCCCTGTGAGGAGGGAGAGGAGGCGCTGGTCACCGGGGCTGCTCTGTGCCCACCTCCCCCCTCCCCACCCAGCCCTGCTCACTGTGTGGGCCGCCTCCTCCAGGGGGCTTCCCGACGCCCCCAGGCCTGCTCAGACCCTCACCCCCTCCGTGTTCCCCCAGCAGGCCGTCCTTCCAGGGGTGGTGGCCTCCAGCTCTCCTGTAACCGCCCGCCAGCAAATCCGTACCAGCCTCCCCGCCCCTCACCTTCAGCCTTGAGCTCATCAAGGGCAAAGACCCCATCTGGTCATCTTGGGAACCAACATGGACGGGTGCCCGGGAACGGCCAGTGGGCGAATGGGTGTCCCCACTTATTCAGGTGTTGGTCTGCCCTCACCCCCGGCCTGGAGACTTCTCACAGCGCCCCTGGAGGGGAGATGCCCGGGATGGTGTCCCCGGGAGAACCAGAGGTGACCTGTGCTGAGCCCTGAGCCCAGGCCCCGAGGGCCACCAGGGCCCCCTGACCGAGTTCCCTACCCCGAACGGAAAGGGCGGGGCCACCCAGGGCAGCTCTGCCAGGCTGGGGCGAGGTCCCCCATGGGCAGCAGCTCAGATGTAGCTCCAGACAGGTCCACGTGTGCTCACGCACCCAGATTCACACAGAAACGAGCATTTTTATCTTCACAGAACCCATTTTCCCGAGAACCCAGAGCCCCCGAGGGGCAGGGTGACACAGCCTGCCCTGGATGGATGGGGAGAGGGTGGGAGGTCTCCTGCCAGGGTCAGGGTAAGGAGAAGGTGGGCTCAACCCTGGACACTGCTGATGTCCACCCAGCCTGGGCACCCCATGCCCACCCCCTCCCGCTCCCATGCCACCGCCACTGCCAAGGCCTGAGCCACCAAGCTGGGCTGGTTTGAAAAAAGAAGAAAGTGGAGGGGAGGGTGTGTTGAAGGGGAAGAAAGAGAAGTTATTTAACACTAAACAGGTGTCTGGAGCCCTAAATTCTGCCGCTTTCTTCTAATAATGAAGTATTCATGAGGAAAAGCCTTTTTTCACTACTTTCTTAAGATACTAATTTCACAACAAGCTCCTTGTTACGGCGCAATTATTCCGATCTTGTATTTCCCCGAGACGGGTGCAGCCTCCTGTCTGTCCTGGACTCCCGGTAAATGAAAGACAATCACGTACCCACCTTTCATTATGCTCTATTTTACTTTCAGCAAAGGTAGCCTGAAAGAAATGATTTACTCTGAAAGGGACTTTTATTCAGTTTCAAAACCAATTTTCTCCTATTACTGTCTCAGAAAAAAAAAAAAAGAGAGAGAGAAAGTGGGGGGTGGATGGGGGAGGGTCGGTGGTTCTCATGCGCCACCCCGCCCAGTCGCCAGCCTTAACGCAGCGATGCAATGAAAGATCTGGTATCCACTTCCTGGCTTTGATTTCTGGTAATTTTAAAATATGCCATTACAATCAGGCAGAAATTATACAGTTTAAAAAGGGAATGAAGTAGGGCTATTGCAGGGATGAAAACCCTTGACTGCGGGAACGAGGCGCCGCTCCCTGGGGATGCGGGCAGCGGGAGCGGGCCGTGCTGGGGCCCTTTGGGACACACCCGCACACATGGGGGCAGCCGGCCCCCCTGGACACCCGGGGACACGTGGACATGCTGCCCGCCATGCTGGGCATCCACACGCATCCCGGACGTGCTCGCTGCATACGCTTTCCTGCAGGTGGGCACACCCCGTCACACCCTCGCCCACCCCGACCGACACGCTCCTCTGGCACCTCTCAGCACACGCGGGAGGTGCACGGACACGCACAATCATGTGCCCACCTAGAAGGTAAGAGGCCTGTGGTGACCCTGGCAGCCCGGCCCCTCGCCCCTACTCCAGCCCAGAGCAGCGGCCACTTCTTGCTGCTCTGATGCAGGGGTTAGGGGACAAAGGGGATAGCTGGAAAAGGCCAGCCAGCTGCAGGGCCCAAGCAAGCCCTCTCCCTCCACAGATGGGGAAACCCAGGCCAGAGGGAGGCAGCACCCTCCCCGGGGCCACCCAGCAGACAGTGACTGGGTCAACCTGCCCCCTCTCCACTGGGCTACACTGCTTCCCACAGGCTGGGGCAGCGCTGGGCCGGGAAGGAGGGAGGCCAGCCACCTGGCACACCGAGGAAACCTGGGCTGGAAGCCTGGAACCTCCCCTGCCCCAGTGCCTGCTGTGTGACCCCAAGGGAGCTACTGCCCCTTTCTGGCCTTGTAAAAGCACTTCCATGATCCTTCCCAGGTCATTTTTCTCCAGGGTCCTGGCCAAGCCCAGCCCCACTTTGGGAGGTCCTCCCCACCTCTGGCCTTTCACCAGGTGCTGGGGGCCCAGAAGCCCAGCCCCTCTCCAGCGCCCCCCCCTCCCCAGGGGCCATGCACCCCAGCATGCTTTTCTGTTGAAAAGGGCAGGCTGGGACTGCAGTGCTAATCGGGTGAGGGGTAGGCTGCCTGTTCTGGGGCCCCTCTAGACCCCATCAGCTGCCCTCCAAGCAGGGCTCTGGTTTCCGAGTGCTCGGATGCTGGACGACCGGGCAGCTCTGGGAGCTGAGGTCACGTGGCCCAGCTCAGGGGGCCACAGAGGATTCCCCAGAGGGGACGGTATCTACGTGAAGGCCTCAGCTCAGCTATTCGGGTGCAGCCACCTGGATCATTTCATCCCTCGCCTCTGGAGGACCAGCAGCCTAAGAGGCTGTCTTCACTTGGAGAGGAGCGATTTCTCTCTCTACACCCCCAATCCCCCCAACCCCCTGCCCATTCTCCCAGGAGCCCTGTGCCTGCTGCTGGGGCGGGGGGGCGGGTGCAGCGTGGGATGTGGGCAGCAGCCAGTTCGGTATCATCTACATCATCTACAAACAAGACAAACAAAACAGAGCCCTCTTTTTGGCCATAAAAATTCTCTCTGGTCCCAGAGTAGAGCCTAACCTCCTTTACCTGGCCCTCAAGGCCACTATGACCTGTCCTCCCCGCCTCCCACCCCCATCTCTCCTAGCTCCCTCCTAGCGCTCCCTCCAGCCTGGCAGCCTCCCACCTCCAAACCTTTGCCTGTGCTGGTCCCTCTGCCTACAGCATCGCCACCTGATCCATTTTAACTCAGACTCTGGCTCCCCTCCTCTGGGCATCCCCCCTCACAGCCCTAATCACACAGAGTTGTAATTGCCAATTTTCATGTCTGTCTTTCTCCACTGGACTGTAAGTTTCTCAGGGGCAAGGACTGTGTCTTATTTGTCTCTTTCTCCCCAATGCCTGGCAAAGAGTAATCACTTAATAAATAGGTGTTGAATGAATGGCTAAATTAATGAATCAGTTATTGTCAGATGAAGTGATGGAGGCCCAGAGAAGCCAAGCGTCGTGCACAAGGTCACACAGCAAGCTTGGAGACAGGACTGGAGCAGGTGCCTAAAACACTCATGATCTTCCCATGACCCACCCCCCGCCTGGCATCATCCCATCTGCAGAAAGCCAGCCCCTCAGAGCCCCCGCCCCAACTCATTACTCCCCCAGCCAGGGACCATCCTGGGAGCGCTGCACATTCTGAAACCCTATCAGCAAATCGGGCTGTTTATAAGCCCAAGGTCTTTTGTGACTTTAATAATAAAAAAGGGGGGGAGGGGGGAAATGTCGCAAGCCTCAATGATTAGAATGCTTTGGCACCGTCCCTGACATGGGGGCTGATAAGACGCCTTATCTCGGAAGCACCCCTAGGAAAAGGTCCCCTCCACCAGATAACGCCCCCAGCTGTCGATATGCCCTTTCATAGCTGAGGATTTAGATAAAGAAAATGTGACAGGGGAGGGGAAAGAAAGGAAGGAACTTTCCAAGTCCGAGGAGGAACTGAGTCTGTGCTGCTCGCCTCGGCAGAACAATGCATAGCAGAAGGATGTCTAAAGGCTGTCTTTATTTTTATTAAAAGAACAGGGAATTGGGGCCTTTTGTCATCTCTCCCAGCCCGTCCGGCTGCAGAGGGTGTAGGGGAGCCACCCCTGCCACCCCCCACGCTGCCAGTGGGAACAGGGAGCTTGAAAATTACAATACGCATGTTAGTGCTAGTAACAGCAGCGCACATTTACTGAATGCTCCCTCTGTGCCACGCCCCATGTGCATCCTGTCTGTTATATCTCACAGCATCCTCCTAGCAGCTGCTGTGGTGGGTTCTGTTTTTAGCCCCATTTCACAGATTAGGAAATGGTCACAGAGAGCAGAAGTAATCTGCCCAAGGTCACACAGCTTTTAGGTGGCAGAGCCCCAGGGTGTCAACACAGCTCCACACTGTACGGCCTCCAGCCCTGACTCCAGAAGCAAAGTCCTGCTTCTCCCCGGTGCCCAAGTCTTTGGTTCTACTCCGGGAGGGGCTGGGGTCACAGACAGGGAGATGAGAGGAGGGAGAGGAGGAAGAGGGGCTCTCAGGAGTCCACCTACTCATCCCATGAACATTCATGGAGGACAACGTGAGAGGCCTGCATGAGCAGAACAATACAGAGGTCGCTAAAGCAAGGCCCTGCCTCCAGGAGGGAACTGTTTCGAGGCGGCTGTCATTTACCCAGCCATTCATTCACTCATTCATTCATTCAGGCAGCAAACACTCCCTGAGCATCTTTTGGGGGCCAGCCCCGTGCCATATGCTGGGAGTATGGAAATCGGTGAGAACATCCTGCCAAAACAGAATATCCAACCGGAAGCGACTGCCTACTCCCAAGGCCAGCCTGTTCAAAGTGGACTTCCCTGGCCTCTCCCTCCGGCCTCCAATATTTCTCTGAAGTGGCAGGTGGGCAGGACTTTCCCCCATGTATCCTGTAGGTCAGCAGTCTGCCCCTCACCAGGCTGGGCTGGCCCTGGAGCCCGTGGAACGCAGGGACGTACTTGGGCTCCACAGCAGGAGGCCGTGACCCTGTGAAGGCCACGAGCGGTGCCGCTGCCAGCCCCCGTCCTTCCCTCCTCCCTGGAGCTCCCTACTCTGGCCTCTATGGCTCTACTCAAGGCCAAAGACCCGCTGCGGCTTGGAGGAGAAGGTCATGTGAGGCCTTCCCGTCGTCCAATGGGACTAGGAGTTCACAGTAGAGGGCCAGCCCCGGAGGCCTCAGGGTTGCACCTGCCAGGCAGGGGCCAAGCACCAGGGTTCTGACTGGCTGAGTGACTTTAAGGAAGCGACAGCCCTTCTCTGAGTCTCAGTTTCCCTTGCTGAACCCTGACGGGCAGTGGCCCAGCCAATCGTAGGAGGGCCTTTGAGCCTTTGAGGGGATGTTACCATGTGGTTTTCAAACACAATCCAGTGCACTAGCTGTGTGCAAGACACAGGGCTGAGTCCACACAGGGTGGGTTCCAGATGTAGTCTGTTCTTGAGGGATTTGGAATGTTAAGTCAGGAAGCTGGTAAAACCCAGCATGTTAAGTGCTGAGTGGACAGTCAGGGCTCTGAGTTCCCTAAAAATAGGCGAAGGAGAAGCCTTCCCAGGGCTATTCCCTATTCCAAGCTATTCCCAGGGCCTCACAACCTTCACAGGGAGGGGGCAGGAGTCCCCCCCCCCACCCCCCAGTTCTCACCTCCATCCCCAGTGCTGCACTTGAAGCCTTGCTCTCCTTCACCCTGTCCTGGCCCCAGAGCCTGCCCCCAAATGCAGGGAAGAATTTGAAGTAGAGGCAGAAGGCCGAGGGCCTGGGGAGGGGAATGAGCATTGGATTGAGAGCCTGGAAGAGCTGGGTCGGATCCTGGCTGTGTGGCCCTGAGTACCAGCTCCCTTCTCTGGATGGGTCCCCACCACGAGCCAGGCCAGCACAAAGCCTCAGAAAGCTCAGTGCCCCCCTAAACCACAAGAGGCAGGATTTGCCTGCCCTTGGCCAGGACAGAAGGGTGGAGGGGCCCTTGCCTGAGAGTGCCATAGGGAACCTGGGTGCACAACCCTTCCCCAAGGACGGGCGGATCCACTGTCTGTCTGTCTGTCTGTCTGTCTTTCACTCCTGTCTCTATGGCTGTCGCTCACTCCATCTGCCTTCCTATCCTGGCGCTTCCCTTCTTCCTCCCTGCTGTCTCCTTTCTCACTCCCTTCCTGACCCCACTCTCCCCTACCCCTTCCCCCTCCACCCGCCCCAACTCTCTCTGCAAGGCAGCCAGAGTAGACGCCCTCCCCCACCCCCTCCTGCCGCTCCCTCCCCCATTCCTGTTCCAAGCCCGAGCCCGAGGCCTTCCAGGGGACCCTGTTAATAATTAAATGTTAATCTAAAAAGCAATTTGAGCTGCGGCTAGGCAGATCTGGTTAGAGATTACATTAGCATGGAGGAGGCGAGGGTAATTTTCTTTAACCCCTCTCCTGATCTCTCAAGCCCGGGAATCTTCAAGTCACACTGGCACTGCTGATTAAACTGGCGCAGGGCTTGGCTGTGGATAAAGGGGCCTGTGAAAAGTGATTATTTCCCACTGCCATTTGGGCTGCAGCACCAGAAAGGGGAGTCTCACTTTCTTTTTTTTAAGGTTGCGGGAGGGGGAGGGCACTGGCCCCTTCCAGAGGAGGGCTCCTCTACTGCCACGCATTACCGCTGCGTCCATCCCCACCCCCAGAGGCCGGAGGTCTCTCTAAAATGCACATCTGGCCACTGAGCATAGCCTGGCTGCCTCTGTTGCTAGGACAGAGACGCCGGCCTCCTGCCTGGGGGACAGCACCCCTCCACTTAGTCCTCAGGCATAGCTCCTAGCACCCTGTCTGGGCCCTGCCCTGGGCAGACCACTGGAGCCACAGAGGCTGGTGGCTCTGGGCTGCAGGGGAGGCCGAGGAGTGAACCACCAGCCACGAGTTCTGGATGGCGGGCAGCAGAGTCCAGAGGCGGGCATCCCTCAAGACATGCCTCTCACCTGCACACTTGCAGGCCTTTGCCCATGCAGTCCCTTCTGCTTGAAGCCCTTGAAATTCTACTCAGCATTCACCTGAAGCCCAGGCTCCTCAAAGGCTTCTTGGAGACACACGAGATGCCTGATAAGTGTTTGATGAATAACTGGAGTGCCCCGAGCGGCTCTCCGCGGTCCCTCCTCCATGGGTTCACAGTGCCATGACCAGTGCTTGTGAACAGTAGGCCCTCAGGAAACCCTCTCATGAAGGAAGGATGGGCGAGAGGCTGGCCCAGGGAGCTAGGGCAAGGCGGGATTAGGAAGTATCCGACTGGGACACAGGGCTGCGGGCTGGGGCGTGCGGCGGTCCCCAGGCCCTTCAGCACCATGGCCAGCTCCCAGCACAGGCACCCTGGAAAGAGGGGCGGGGCGGAGCCTGGGAGCCTAATGATGTCAGTCGCCATGGGAACTACCTTGACGTTATCTGCCCTGGGCAGCGCTCCAACCTTCAGAGATGACTACGTGACAAATTAAGCACCTACTATGTGCCAGGTCCTGTGCTAGATGCTGAGGCAGATGCCAGGAGAGGGGTGGGTGCGTCCGAAGCACAATTACAAGGCAGGGTGACAAGTGTACCCTTGACGGAGCCACCCTACCTGGCTTGGGGGCTGTCAAGACAAAGGGACAGCCCCACTGCCTCATAAGGAGGGTGACAGTATTGTGTCCCAGGCTTCAGAGCCAGATGCCTGAGCTTTGTCTCTTAACTAAATCCCAGCTTTATCCATTAAGTCTGGCCTTGGGCAAATGCCTCCATCTCTCTGAGCCTCAGTTTCCTCGTCTGAAAAAGGGGTTAATTCCTTACCACAGCTCAGTACAAACAAAGTGCTAGGGTCACAGTAGTAACTCCCTAAGTGGTAGCCGTTACTAGTATCATTTATGATTATTATCAACAGGTAAGTAGGAAACAGCCAAGTGAACAAGGCGAGGGGGAGGGGGTCCCAAGCAGAGAACTACACAGACAAGCTTATGGAGACCTGAAAGAAATCAGTGAGTGTGGAGAACCTGAAGCAGCTCTGGGTTGCCGGAGAAGACCGAGAGCATCCCGTCCTGGCCGGGCAGGGTCACCAGGACAGAGGGGACAGCGGCAGGGTCCCCCAAACCTCAAGGTGGGGAGAGCCGCTTTCTGTGGACACGTGCTGGGTCAGGGCAAGGAGAGGCTAAGAGCAGGTGCTGGGTGCATGGGTAGGTGGGGGGTTCACAAAGGCTCAAAAGCCGCCCCCTCAGTGATGGGGGTGAGATGGGCAGTCAATGCCACCAGCAGCAGACCTGGCTGGCTCTATCCCAGAGGCCCCCTCCACAGTACCTAGGGAGTGAATGCGGGGCTCATTCACATGAAAATGAACCTTCAGGAAGCCCTGGCTGGAGAGCAAAGCCCCCAAATCTCAGAACCCCTTGGCCAGTTTCCCTGAGAGCCTTCTTCTCTGAGAGCCAGCCCCCAAGGGGGGAAGTCTGGGGCGGGGTCCCATCCTACAAGTCATTTGTTCCTCTCCTAGTTCTGGCCTTGGCTCTTGAATGACAAAGTGGCAGTCACCTTCCAGCAAAGGGGTGGGGCGTGCGGTGAAGCCGGAATCAATACCAAATGTCATCAGTGCTGTGATGCTACTACAGTGGGGGCCGGGGGACCCCAGCAGAAAGGCCCCAACCCAGTATTTCTGGAGGGGGGCATGGACCCTTCCCAGAGGAGCAACATGGTACCAGATGACTCCAGGGATAACGGGTCTGGAAGAAGAAACACTGTGCGCAAAGGGCATAGGTAAGATGCACGGTAGAGCCAGGAAGGGCTGGATGCGCCCAGCCCTCCTCCCACCTACTCCAGGTCCCTACACCCGCAGTTCAGCGTTAACCCAGCAACGGAGAAGGAGAAAATCTAATACTCAGAGCAGTAATAGGAGCTCGTTTTTATTTTTAGTGTTCCCCATGGGCTCAGCACTTTACAGACATCACCTCATTTAACCCACCCCAGGCCTGGGAGAAGGAGAGAGATGATTACCATGGTGTGTGTACCCGTGAGGAAACAGAGGCCCGAGGAGGGGGAGGGGCTGGAAGAGGTGGGCCTGGGCCAGACGAGCATGAGGTTTAGACCCTGGGGGGAGGGGAAGAACGGTGGAAGATTGGGCCCTGGCAGGAACGGCCAGGAGTGCTTAGGAGAGAAAAGCCTAGGTGGGGGTGGCCGGTGAGGGCTAGTCTTTAAATCAAGGATCAACAGATGCTTCTGGGGGTCAGGCTGGGGCAGAAATCAGTAGAACCTTCCAGGCAGGGGTGGGGGAACAGGACAGGACACTTGGGACCAATAAGAGCACAAACATAAAAGTATTAACCCCTGAGAGGCAAACCCCACTTCTGTGTGGGCCAGGTCTCCCCATTCTGCCCTTGCTGTGAGCGAGGCCGGGGATGCAGTGTCCCTAAGCCCCTCCCTGGTAGGGGAGCTCCCTCTGTGTCGTCTGGCCACAGGGCGCCATGATTTTAGTGCTGGGGTGCAGGGGCCAGACCACCTGGGTTCAAACCCCAGCTGGGCCAGAGCCTCCCCCACCTCTGGGGAGTTTGATTTTTCCTCTTTGTGCTTCTCTGCATTTACAATTTTTCTATGGTAAATATGCCATCATTTCTGTTTTCTTAAAAATAACTTTTCGGAAGGGATTTCAACCACTGACCACCTGGACACAAAGCTGGGGTGCTGTAAATTCACTGACTTGACAGGGAAACAGCGGCCAAGGAGGGTAGAGGTGGGTGGGGAGAGAGACAGGAGGAGGGGAAGGCATCGAAATCCAGGAGTGGAGAGACAGACGGAAGCATATCGGGTCTAGCCCAGCTTCCAGCAGGTCCTGTGGACCACTCTTCTACAACAGGTCCCTGCTCCCACCATGCGCCCCCATCACCTACAGGCCTCCACTCAGGCCCCTTCACTCCACACTCCACCCTGAAGGGGCCAGGCTGAGCTTTCCTATGTGGAACTCACTGCCTTCCCCACTCAAAACTTCCCCACTGGCCTCCAAGGCATTTCTAACAATATCCTCTGCGGCCCTGCGCGTACCCCTTCCCCACTCCTTGCCCACTCTGTCACTCTCCCCTGGTGCACCTGGTCCTCTCAGCGGCCGACCCTGGTCTCACCCCAGGGCTTCTGCAATTACAGTTTTGTCTCTACCTAAATACTCTAGATCCAGTGCTCTCCCATAGAAATATAATGTCATTATAAATTTTCTAGTACCAACAGGGGGAATTATGTTTAATAATATATTTTATTTAATCCAATATATCCAAAATAGTATTACTTCAACATGGAATCAGTATTCAAAAATTACTAATGCGGTATTTTATGACCTTTTTTCCATAGTAACTTTTTGAAATCTGGGGTGGATTTCACACGTAGAAGACATCTCAGTTCAGATGGGGCGGCACTCTCTGTGCCAGCTCCGTCCCCTCATTCACACCTCAACTCAAACATCACCTCCGCCAAGAGGCCCTCCTTGATCACTCTGTCTAAGCTGGCAACCCTCT
The DNA here is from genome assembly GCF_949987535.1 of Balaenoptera acutorostrata. NCBI lineage: Eukaryota > Metazoa > Chordata > Mammalia > Artiodactyla > Balaenopteridae > Balaenoptera > Balaenoptera acutorostrata. The sequence continues at coordinate 75,069,084 of NC_080076.1, read as the reverse complement.
GCCCTGGCCACTATCCTGTCACCACTGTAGTTCCTTCACTGTCATTACCACTTTGAAATGATCTTATTGAGGAATGGTTTAGCATCTACCTCCTGTACTGGAGCACTGACTCTGCTGTGTTTGCACACTGGGGCACATAGTAGGTGCTCAGGGTGAGCAGGTGGTAGGGGGTGGAGGTGGCAGCCTGGGGCCCTCATCTGCCTGCCTCATTCCAAATTCTACTCTCAGCGACGAGAGGCAGAGGCCTGTGTGTGTGCGCACATGTGGGGGGGACGTGCACACACACACGCACACGTAAAGACCCCCCCCCTCCCCCTGCTTCTGAAAAGCGGGCCCAGAAGATGGGCCTCCTTTCAAAATCAGCCCGGTGCAGAAAAACGGCTGTGACAGCACAAAGCCGAGATTGAATCAGCGACGGGGCCGATTGCCTGGTGACGGTTACAAATGATCTGATGTGGAAAAGACGGGATCAGATGTGTGCAGAACAACGGCTGCTCCGGCCCCTACACGCCAGACAATGGGCTGCTGGGCAGGCAGGCGAGCGGGCAGGTGGCTCCAGAAGCCCAGGCCGGAACGTGCCGATCGGTGCGGGGCCCAGGAGAGACTTGGCCGTGTCCCTGCACCGACTCACGTGAGGTCTGCTTGACCAGGATGGTCGTTCATGCCACGCAAGACCAGACCCTCCCCAAGTGCCCTACACCTGGGAAGGAGGGCCCCAGTGTGCGACCAAGTCCCCAGCTCTGGGCAGCTGGATGATGGCCAAATTTTTTGTGATCAGACTCGTCATTTCCAAACACTTAAAGAGAAATATTACTTTTGTCATGCGGGAGGAAAAAGAACTTTCTCCCTACTTCTTGTACCCCACTGGCCCCCGGCTTCTGCTCTCAGAGCCAGGAGCCATGCCCCCTCCACACACAGCCACCGAAGCGGCGCCCACCTACCCCCAAGGGGCGGGGCAGGGCAGGGCAGGGCTTTGAACCTCTGAGGGTGGAACTCCGTGGCTCTCAACCACCTCGTACTGAATGTCGTCCCACCTTGACCCTCTCCACAGCCCCCTGGGAGGAGGCTGGGTCCAGAAAGACTGCCTGGCTTGCCCAGGGGTGCACAGCCGGAAGGCGGCCGAGCCTGGGGCCTCACAGACCCAGCTCTAGTCTTCCCACTCTGAGGCCAGGCACAAAGCAGATGCTCAATAAATCTGCACTGAACAGAGGATACACTGGGGCCTTTCTTTCCCGACCACTCCTTGCGTGCCTGGGGCTCACAGCTCTCCTCTCCGGTCATCTGCCCTGGCCCCTGGGGTCTCTCCCCTCCTTGTTTCACTGCACAGTTTACCACTTCAATCCAACAAACCCCTCTGCACGTCTGGAACACCCGGGCCCCCAGAGAACTGAGCGGGTGTTTGTCAAAGCAGGTGGGTGAGTGGCACATTGGATGGGAGGCCACGCGAGCCCCATCCCAAGCTGTGTCCTGGAGGCGCGAGGGCTGGGAATCCTCTGGAAGGGGGGAGGGCCGCTTCCTCACAGGTCTGAGCAAGGGGCTGCTTCAGCTGGCAGCGACCACATGCTGGAGCCATGTCCCAGCCTTGAGCCCATCCTGAGAGGTGCGGGCACAGCCATGCCCCCCATGCTCCTGGGGGACAGAGCACAAGGGTTTGTCTGAGGCCAGCTGGTGGGGTGGGGGCATGAAGCTGGGTCTGCTGGACTCTCAGGCCTGTGGCAGGGCCATGCCAAGGGAGGGCTGGGATTCCAAGCGGGCACCCAATGTCCCACCAGCCACCCCTGGGGTGGGCACTGGGTCACCGCCCTCAGGGGGCCACCATGGCCCTGAGTGGTGGGCGTGACTGTAGACCGAGGCTGATGCCAAATAACCTGAGGCCAATGAAGTTAACCCTCTACCACCACCACCAGGACGGCGTCCTGCTGGTCCTCACCGTCCAGACCTGCTAGACACTGCCCCCTTCACCCCTGACCGGTGGCATCCAGGAAGGGCCAAACAGCACCGCGGCTAAAGCGCAAACCCAGAACTGCTGTGTTTGAACCCCAGCCCTGCCACTTACCAGTGGGACTCTCTTGAGTCTGAGTTCCTTGGGGCCTCAGTTTCTCCATCTGAAAAATGGGGCTAGAAACCTCCCCTCCCTCACCCAGTCGTGGTGAGGACTAAGCCGGGTGATCAAGTACTGTCACTCGATCGGGGACAGAGGCTACTCTGTTGCCCTCTTAGCAACTTCAAATCCACTGCCCACTAGGTGCCCACCGTGCTGGCGATGTCCACCCTCAGCTTTCACCGTCATGGACCAGAGACGAACGCAAGGGGCTTGCAGAGGTGAAGGGATTTGTCTGTGGTCCTGCAGGGCAGGGAGAGGGGGCTGGGGAGGCATCCTCAGCCCTGGCCTGGGGACCCTTGAGCCCCAAGATCTTAAGCCCCAAGTCCTTCCAGCACAGTTTCTCCTTCAACTCCCAGGGACAAGCCCCAGAGATGCCCAGGTGGGGGTGGGAGCGAGGGGATGGCTCCACTCACGGAGGCTTGCCTGGGCACCGGCTGTGCGCCAGGCTGTGGGGACCTGAAGAAGAATCAGACACAGCAGGGAGGATCCGGCGCACGCCCAGCAATCCCACCCCCGGGTCAGACGGAGCTTCGCGGGAGCCCAGAGAAGAGGGCTCATTCCCAGGACGAGCGGCTTCCCGGCAGAGAGGGCCCCTGAGCCCCTTGACTGCGTGCTCCAGAGGCAAGGGCAGCACCTGGCTCGGAGCCCAAAGGCCCCCAACAGGGGCTCCTCTGACGAGCCAGGCCTTGGAGGGCCAACTAAACGGTGTGGGGCTGGGAGGGACCCCTCCCCGTGGGCAGGTGCCAGAGGTAGTACTTTGCAGTCATTCACCTACCAAATCTCCTAACCTCCCTGCGGAAGGGACCATTATTATCCCAGTCTTCCAGGAGGAGAAACTGAGGCACAGAGAGGGCCAAGTCACTTGCCCAAAGCCATCCAGTGAGGGACTGACGGATCAGGGGTCTGAACTCATCTCCACGTGGTTCTGCGATCCTGACCACCACACCCACACAGCCCTCGGAACGAGACAGCGTGCCGGGAAGGGGTGGGCAAGGACTCCAGGGCTGATCACTCTAGGTTCAAACCCCAGCTCTTCCTCTCCAGCTGTGCAGCCTTGGGCAGGTCAACTAACCTCTGCGTGCTTCAGCTTCCCCATCTGAAGAAAGGGGTTCAGATCAGTGAGGCTGAATTTTGGCATACGATGAATTTCATGCGTTTATTAAATTGGAAAAGAAAAGAAAAAACTGAAGAACGTGAAAGCCGGTGGACTTAAGACAGTGCCCAGCCAGGTGTGGGGACAGTCAGGTCGCTGGGCCTAGGGCACATTTTGGCCCTGGGCCGTGGGCTCAGCCTGGCCCAGCCCAGCCCTGCCAGGTGGGTGCCAGGCCTGGGGAGGGGTGGCAGCGGTGTCTCCCAGCCTCGCCAGGGCATGCGCCAGCACGTGCGTGTGCGCGGCTGTGTGTGTTGCTGCAGCAGTTTCTATGCAAACATGTTAATTTGTTTTCATTTTGTGTTTTTTTTTCTCTCGCAGGATAATTGGGTGAGTTTGAAGTCTTGGCGAGGCTGCTGATTATAGCTGTTTGGGTGGTGCCCTCGTCGGGCTCGGGCCCTGCCTCCTGCCTCTGGCAGTGAAGGCGGTGGCTGCGGGTGCCTTCAGGGGTGCGTGGAGCTGCCGCTGGGTTCTGGGGACTCTTGTTGGCCGGGGTCGGGGATGGGGAAGGCAAGACATCCTGGGAGCCCCGTCATTCCCGCCACCCAGATAACACCACATCAGTGAAGGGTACAAATCCTGCCCACAAACATCTTTTCTGTGCTCTGTTTGTTGAAGTAAAAAGAAATTGTGACATGGCTGCCAATATTGAAAAGAAAAGAACTAAAATTCCATCTAAAATTCTCATTGTCTGGTTTCTCTTGAAAACAAACTAAAGCTGGCAGCTCTGGAGCCCACGTTCCCACGAGGCCCAGTGGCAGCTGGCTTTGTTCACTGTGTCACCTGGTTGGCCCCTGTGGGCACCTGAATTTTCCACCCAGGAGCAGGGCACAGGCTTTGGGGTCGGATGGTCCAAGGCTCCAACAGAGGCTCCACCCGCAGAAGCTGTGTGACCTCAGCCGGCATCTGCCTTCCTGAGCCTCCTGTCTCATCCGTAAACCCCTGCCTCGCCCTGGGAGGATTAAACCGAGATGGCCGAGCTTTCAGGAGCATAGTAAGGGCTTGGAAGTGTTCGCTCCCTTGGGTGGAGGAGGGACAGCTGGGGTGGGACCTGCCTGCTCCTTGGATGTCCTGGACTTGACCCCATCCCCAGACATGCAGCCTTGTCACTGATCTGTTTGTATCTGTTTCTTCCACTAGGCTAGGCAGGGACCTGGTCCTGATGGCCAGGGCTGCATCTTTGTTTAGACTTCACTGAAAGCCTACCACATGCCACACTGTGGACGGAGAGTTTGGAGAAGGAGGCTTGGGGCTGTGGCACTGGTGAGCAGGGTATAGGCCCAGACGAGGGACTTGGAGCCCTTTAGGGAACAGGAGAGTTGGAGTCACCCCTGAAGAGAAGGTATGAGTGTGCCCGCATGAGCGTGGGGTGGGGAAGGCACTCCCGGTGGGAGCCCCGGCCTGAGCAAAGGCACAGAGCAGGGAACGACCTGGTGGGTGCAGGCTCGTCCCGGGTTGCTGGACTATACCATGGGAAGCCAAGTGGCCTTTGGGGGCTTCCTGTGGGTGGTGCTGGGCCTCCCACAGGGCTGAGCTCACAGACGGGACTTGGTCAGTGGCTGCAGGCCAGGTGGGGGTCAGAAAAACACTAAGAGCTGGGCTTTCTGGGAAGCTACCTTCCCTGTGTTCCTGGGCTCCTTAGGGCCCTGGGACCCCTGACAAGCCACTTCAGCTATCTGAGACTCAGTCTGCTTACCTGCAAAATGGGGCTACGGCAGGGACCCAGTGAGCTAATCCCTGCCATGTGCTTGTGCTCCTAAGAGTTACCCTCACATCCCTGCCACCCACCCACTGCCTTGTCCTCTCACCTCTCCCAGGAGGTGGCAGGGGTGCCGGGAAACCCCAGGCCACGTTTGTGCAGCCTGAGTACGTGCAGGCACTGAGCTCGGCACATTACTTGCCCCCTGGCCCAGCATCCCTGATGCTCCCAGGGGTGGATTCTATTTCATTCTCATTTTTAAGCCAAGGGGATCGAAGCTCAGAGAAGGTTTAATGGGTAGGGCAGCCCTCAACAGGTCCCGGGCTTGGTCTCCACTAAAGCTGCAGCTGCTAGCCCAGAGCCTGGCCAGGATGGAGGGATGGAATGGACGCCTGGTACCCTGTTGCCCAGGCAACAGAGACAGCCAGCAGCCTTCCTCAGGCCACCCCGGCAACTGAGGCGGTACCTCAAATTGCAAGCTCTGGGTCCAGGCCCAAAAGGCAACTCCATGGGAAGAAAAGGCTTTGAAGTCGGCCAAATCCTGGCCCCAGGACCAGCTGTGTGACTATGACAAGTGGCCTGTCCGGAGCCTCAGTGTCTTCACCTGTAAGTGGGACTATTGCCCTTGACCTGCAGGGTTGGTGGAGTGTCTGGCCCAGTGCTGGCACACAGTAGGCCCACGGCAGACCAGGTTAATGGCTGCCCTTGGCTCCTCTAGCAGCTGGGGCCCCCAGAAAACAAGAGGCAGGCAAATAATGGTGGAAGGAGGTGTCAGGGAGAAGATGACAGGCTCCCTGGCCAGTCCCTTGGGGATGGCGGCAGGCCTCTGTGGAGGACTCAGGCCTCCCCGGTCACACAGGGTGGCAGCTGGCAGCACCCCCTCCCCCACTGAGCACCACACAAAGGGGCCTCTATTCCTGCTCTGAGCATTTGTCCCTGGCCGGCTGGGCCGCACCGCCTCTCCCCACTCCACTGGCTGCCCCGCCTGGCCCAAGCCTGCCCAAGCCTACACAAAGGCCGGTGTGTCCCTGCCGAGCCAGCCTGGCCTCAGAAGACCCCATCCACAGAGAGCTAGAGAGCTCAAAAGGGTCCTGGGGAGGGTTCGTAGAGTTGGCCAGGCCTCACATCCAGGCCACTGATGGGGAGGCAGCTGGAAAGGCATAAGAAGGGCTTTGGAGTGGCTGAACCTGAATCTGGCTCCAGCTTCCCCACCTCCTAGCTCTGCAGCCCTAGATCAGTTTGGACCTCAGTTTTCTCATCTGTACAATGGAGGCAATGATGACAACCTGCCCAACTTTCTGGGCAGTGGAGGGTTTGGTTAGGTACGCGGGCCTGGCGTGCAGTTAGCACCCAGCACCTCCGAGGCAGATTAGAGGCAACTGGGGGAGGGGGCGGCAGGCAGCATCCCCCTATAGACCACTCCCCTCACTACCTCCATCCAGCAAGGTCCACGTGTGTTGGTGGTGTCCCTCAGGCCTGGGCCTGAGCCCCTTACTGCCCCTGGCCCATCTGCAGGCAGTGGGATGACAGCAGCTACTGTTTATGAAAACACCCACTGTGTGCTGGGACTTTTAGCTCCATCATCTCCTTCTGACCCTACAGCTAGCCTGGGAGGGCACAGCAGGATGGGCTCTGCAGTCCAGCAATCCTGGCTCCACCACTTCTGGCTGTGAGACTCTGGGCCTCACACTCCCTGTTGCTACTAAGAAGAGCAGCCCGCCCTCAAAGGGTCCATGTAACAACTAAATGAGAAAAAGCCTACTTCATGCCTGCAGCCCAGAGCTTGGCCCCAGCCAGCTTGAAATCCTGACCTACTGGGCTATGACCCCCAACTCACAGGTGGGGAAACTGAGGCCCGGCTGGCAAGTGGCACAGGGCCTGACATGCAGGGGGACGGCAATAAACCTGATGGATCATTCTAGGAGATGGGATTCAAAGCCAAAGTCTGGTGGACACTGAGCCCCTCTTTTCTCCTTGAGGATTTTGCAGATGTATTTTAGGCGGCTTTTTTTTTTTTTTTTTTCTTGTTTCACAGTCATCCTCAGCCTGTGAAGGGTGTGGCTGGAGACCCGGGCCGGGCACCTGACCCATCTCCCTGGCTGACCCCCAGGAGCCCTCACCCTGCCAACACAAAGTCCCCCTTTCTCCCTTCCATGGGCGCGGGGCGGCCAAGTGAACAGCAGAATCCCAAGTAATTAAGCCAGCGTGCACCATCCGGGCGCCCGGGAACACTGGAGTTTCCCTTTTATGTTTATAGCAATTGTATGAAAATGTGCAACACGGAGCGGCACCAGCTGACAAATGAGACGAAACAGACAGGATTCCAGGCCGGCTTTTTTCCGGCCCTGATTGGCATTAATTGTGAGCGTTTACAAAGCACAACTCGGCGCCTGACATTTGCTTCAAGCGAACGTTTCCTTCTAATAGTTTTAATGATTACAACGGGAGCTGGTGATCACTGCCAGGTGGGGAATGGGCTGCCTGGTGTCTGGCCTGGGCTCCTGCCAGGGGCCTGGCTGGCCTGTGCTTGCCCGGGTCCCAGGGGTCCCCTTTCCCCCGCTACCTGTTGCAGGAGGGCTGCCCCAAGTACCGGGCCTCAGGCACCAGGACCCCAGCATGCGGCCTGGAGCTGCCAGTTTATGAAGTTGATGGGAAAACCCACTGGCACAGGGATCCTGGTGCAGACCTGGGGGAGCTGGAGGGCAGAGGAGGAAGGAAGAGCAGCACACTTGGCTGGCCTGGCTCTGAGGCTGGAGGGGCTGAGTTTCCTCAGTTTACAAGGGACTAGGAAGGACCCCACAAACGCTGCCTGCTGTTTCCTTGCCGTGTGACCTGGGCTGAATCCCTTCCCCACTCTGGGCCTAACCTTCCTCACCTACAATGTGAGGGTCAGGAATATGGTCAGACCAGAGTTCCGGTCCCAACTCGGGCCTCTTTCCAGCTGCCTGACCTTGGGAGAGGCCCTGGCTCTCTCTGGGCCTCAGTTTTCCCCATCAGTAGAATGGAACTCATAATCCCCACAGTTTGCAGAGTGGTTTCTAGACTCCAATAGAAAGGGTGTAAAAACCCTGAGTTTCTGGCTGGCCTGGAGCCTGTGTCTCATTCCCTCCCCAGAGAGTCCTCCAAATACTTCACTCACTCATGCATGCATTCATTCACTGACTTATTCATGCAATAAACATCGAATGTCCTGATCAGGAACCTGGGAAGACATCAGTGAACAAAGACCTTCACTTGGGGAAGAGATATGACAGATAACAGAGGCTTTTCACATGCAGTTTCGCACCCACTTCTTATCCCCATTTTACAGAGGAAAAAACTGAGGCATGGAGGGGAAAAAACAGCAGTCTGACATCCCCCAGCTGGGATGAGGTGGTACGGCAACAGAACCCTAGCAGGCTGCCGCAGAGGTGAGTGCTCTCACTCAGCCCTTCCTGAGGTCCCAAGGAGCGCTGACCCCATGGACAGGGCTCATCTGCCCAGCCGGGCTGGGCACCATGCCAGGTGGCCAGGACCAATGGGAAGAGCGGAGTCTGTGAGGCCTGGGCAGCTTGGGGGAAATGAATTCCTGGGGCTGCATTTCCTGGGCTAGAAATGGAAGAAGAGGCGCCTCGTCCGGGAGCCCCACTCATGCCCACATTTGCATCGACACTGCACAGTGCCCATTCCATGCCAAGAAAGAACAGCAGATACTTGGACAGCTCCATGGCACGTGCAAAGGCCCGGAGCCCAGAGAAAACCCAGTGGGTTCAGGAACTTCTGGCAGTTTGCTGAGGCCAAAAAAGCCTCCTCTCAGCAGTCAGGCCCCATGGGGCCTGCTCACCCCTGCCCCACCTAGCCCCCTGACTTTGCCGGGCCCACACTAAAGGAAGCCCCCAGGGTGGATCCCAGCTCCATGCTTGGCTCCAGCCAGAAAAACCCTGGCAAATGTCTCTTTTGGAGTCAGTTTGGGGGATGGGGCAGGGAGAAACGTTTTTTCTTTTTTATGGGAATTTTTTTTTTCCCTTTTGCATATGGTGGCACAGATGGGCCCATGATCCATAAAAACTGTTTGCAATTAAACTCCCACTTTGCATGGCTGGATTTGTCAGTTGTGTGAGCCACAAGCACGGGGCTCCACACTGACGGGGAGATGGGACTTGGGGCAGGACGGGCGGAGGCCCACGAACCTGCTCTGGGCTTGTGGCCCAAGATGATGGTGTGCTGAGACAGCCATGCCAGCTCCCTCTCTGGGCATCCCCCAGCCCTCGCCAGGAGTCGGAGTGTGGCCAGGCAGCTGGGGTGGGGCTTGGCAGGGCTCCCCTGCCCAGCGGAGACTTGGCCAGTGCTGGGTGCCCCGGCTGTGTGGGTAATGAGGGTGGAGAGGGGGGAGGTAATCACCACTCAGCCCCTGCCAGAGACTGGGGCTGGGACCCAGGACAGGCAGGAGGGTGGTCGGGCAGCACGAGCCATAATGGGGGTCTAGCGGGCAGAGTGCAACGCCAGGTTCAAGGCTGAGGAGCCAGAACCTCTGGCCCAGTTGGCAGAAAGGATATCAGGCGGTGCCAGGAAGAGCTGCCAAGGGCCAGAACTGGCTCCTTCCTCATCCCCAGGGGAACTGGCAAAGCCTCTTTGTACCTCTTGGAAGCAGGTAGGGAAATCGAGGCAGTCACTAAGAATATCTCAAGGGCCTGGGCTTCCCCTTGCCACACCAAGGGACCCTCTGCATTTGGAGCCATTTCCAAGGGCTTCCAAAGTGGAGGTGAGGGGCCTGCACCCCTTCCACTAGTCCTGGCCTCAAAATGCCACCCCAGCTGCCGCGCTGGCATGCCTGCTTAATTTGGGTTAATAAATGCATCATTTGGCTTTGGGAAATCCCGCGTTCACTAATAATTGTTCCCCAATGAAAAGAAATAAGGCCCCGATACCCTCTTTCCCCCCATCCCCTCCAAGCTGGGAAAGAAAAGTCATAAAAATAGCTTGTTATCTCACCTATTGAGGCCCCGACTGGATGTTACTGCTAATTGGGTATAACATCCTTGTCTTGTTCTCTTAGAAGCTAAATCAAGAAAGCGCCACTGCTGTGAACTAATTATATCTCCGGCCTGCAGCCTGCAGCTTGTCTCTCCCTTTATTGAGTTAAAAAATGGTCACGAACCTTCATCTTTTATCCCCACCAAGCGCTGGGTCCAGGCTGCCTGCCACGCCTGGTGGTGAGGAGAGCAGACAGCCCTGTGGGAAGGTCTAGGAGGGCTTTGGGGACACGCAGCAGGGTTGGGGAGGGCGGGAAGTCCCTGCCCCAGGTACCTGCCTGGTTCCCTCCCCCAGCCCTCACCCCCAGGCCTGGTGTTCAACTTTTCCTGGAGAGAGAGACTCTGGCCTCTCCTCCTTGCAGCTGGGCCCACGGGGACACCAGGAGCATTTCAGCCCGGCAGGCATTTTCATTCATTGATTCATTCAACAAATATTTCTTGGATGCCTACCTACTATGTGCCAGGCAAAGGTTCTAGGCTAAAGCCTCCAGTAGACCAGAGGTAGCCCCAAGCACCAGCTGACCTCACCTTGGGTTCATGGAGGCGCTGAATAAATACACTTAGACAGGATTGGATCATTCCTCTGCTCCAAGGTCTGCCATAGTTCCCTACTATGGGAGGGCAAAGTCTAAATGCCAAGACCACCACAGTCTCCTCCACAGCCCCGTCCCCTCCCACATTCCAGCCACATCCAGCCATACACTAGTCCCTCAACCGAAACACTCTTGCCTGTGGCCTCTGAGCTGCTTCTCATGCTGTTCCCTTCACCTAAAAGGACCCCCTTCCCTTTCCCAGAAGGCCCAGCTCTGTCTGCCAGAAGTCCACCAGCCTTTAAGGCCTTGGCCTTTAATGACACCTCCTCCAGGAAGGCTGCCCGGTCTGTCCCAGGCTGTGGACTTCAAGACCTGGATTTGAATGCCAGCTCAGCCACTCAGTAAGTATGTAACCCTGCTCTGCTTAATGGCTCTTAGCCTCAGTTTCCACATCTCTAAAATGGGTTAAGACTTCTTCCTAGGAGTGCTGAGAGGCACACTGCAGGTGCTCTGGGGAATGATGAATGAGAGGGTGCCCAGGAAGGACCTGGCTCTCAGGAAGAGCTCAGTAAATGCTATTATTATTATCCAGACTGAAAGCATCTGCAATCTGCTGACAGCACTCCATGCTGAGCATGTGATGGGCTGTGCAACTCTGGGAGTTGGAGGAAGGTAACAGACTCTCACACCTCAACAGTCTTCATGGCTGAAGAACAACCCATATCCTCAGAGAAGATTCCCCAGAAATCCCTCGCTCTGGTACCCTGGTCCTCTGAACCGTACAGAGATGGGCTAAAGGGACCCCTGAGCTTATTGAGGCCAGGCAGGCAAGCAGGCTTCAGCACACAGGCCCCACTGATTGACTGGTGCCGCCTGCCCAGAGCCCTCCCTGGCAAGAACCCAAGGTCAGGGGAAGAACTCAGCGGGGGAAGAGGGCAGCAACTGACTGGCGATGTCTGCCAAGGGCACAGCAGTGTAAAGCAAGCCAGACCTGCCACGGATTTGCTATCCTTGACATCTTACAGAGGACACGGCTGAGGCCGGGCTAGAGTGGAGGGTGACTTGCTCAAGGTCGTGAGCTCATGAAAGCAACAGCTGGCCCAGAACTGGTCCCCTTAGCTCCTGCCCAAGGATCCTCCTGTGACAGCCCCACCCAGCCCAGCACCCTCACAGGCAGAGGACAGGCAAAACTTGTGTGGATAACAAAGGGGATTCTGTTGACCTGCCATGTGGCCCTGGGCTGAGCCTCAGTTTCACCATTTACACAACAGGGACAAAACCTTGCTGAGTCTCAGTTTCTCCATTTACACAACAGGGACAAAAACACCCTTCCCAGAACCACATGAGAATGTGGTTGCCAAAGCGGAAAGCTCTGTCTGGCACACAGCAGACACCAGCCGTGTCCTGTGATTCCCGTAATAGGTGAAGGTGTTCAGACAGAAGCCCCCAAAGCTAGCAACAGAAAGTGCCTCCTTCTCCAGGGAGCCCTCCCTGAATACTACAGCTGGAAGTAGTCATTTCTACCTCTGATTTCCTAGCGTGCTTTTGAAAGACTGGGGGCCCCAGAGGGCAGGGGCCATATCTGGCTTCTTCATTGCTGTCACCCCGCCTCTGGCACAGTGCCTGCACACTGTGAATTCCTATATTGTGGCGACCTACCTATATTGTGGCGACCTACCCACTGTACTGTGATGGTGTGTCTAAAGCCTCACCACCTCTCAAGGCAACTGGGCTTGTTCATCTTTGCATCCCCAGCTCCTGGCAGGGAGCCTAGCACAGAGTGGTGAATCTCCCGGAATGAACGGATGAATAAAGAGCAAAAATAGCAGTTCCTGTTGACTGCCCGCTTACTGTCAGTTCCTGCCAAGCCTCACAGCTGCCCTCCAAAGTGGACCTCTGACCCATCTGACAGATTAGGAGACTGAGGTCATACAGATGCTGAGGGGCAAAGCCGAGCCCCCAGTTCAGGCCTGGGGACTGCAGGCCAGGAGGCTCTGCCACCTCTTCCTCTCCCAGTGCCAAGCTCAGGCCTGGACCCTGCGGGGCAGCTGCCCCTGCCTTGGCAGCGAATCCTGGAGCAGACAGCTGGTGGCTGGACCTCCCTCCTCCTCCTCCTCCTCCTTCTCCTCCTCGGCCCCCTGCCCCACAGACTCTAGGTCAGTAAGTTCTGAGTCATTAAGTCCCCATCCTCAGGAGCCTGTTCACAGCCAGCCTCGGCCTTACCCCCTGACCTCCCAGGCCTTTGTCCCCTGTGCCCTCTGCACAATGGCAGGGGCTCCTAGGGCCCCAAACAGCTGCTGTGGCCAGGATGCTGGTTTGTTGTGAGGCCAGGATGACTGGCTGGGTCCTGGGTCTGAGCCCACCTAGCTCTGAAAGGCTCAGTCAAGCTCCCCCAAGCACTCCGCACACTCAAGCTCATCCCACCCACAAGCCTGTGAGAAAACTGCTATTACACCCTTGAACAGATGAGGCAAGTGAGGCCCAGAGAGGCAAAGTGACTTGTCTGAGGACACACAGCCAGCGAGAATGCAGTCAAGGTTCATCCCAGTCTGCAACACCCAAGTCCCTACAGAGGCTGCCAGACTGACCTACGGGCACCCAGATCATATTGCACCCCTCCCTGCCAGACACCTTCACTGGCTTCTGGCTGCTCTTCCCCTGGACAAGTCAGGTACTTAGTGCAGCACTCCTAGCTTAACTGCACATCCTCCTAGCTTAACTCCCTTTTACCTCCACCCTCTTATAAGCTCCCCCTGCCCCTCTGGTCATGCACCTGGGTTCTCAAGCTCCCTCCTAGTGACATCCCCATTCACTCCAGACTGGGCAGATCCACCCAGTCCTCAGGGCCCAGAGCAAAAGCCTCCTCTGCAGGAAGCCCTCCACGACGAGTTGTAGTTTCCCCCTCCTCAGTGTCTCTCCTCCAGCCCTGCTCTGGCTCTGTCTGTAATTCGAGTCAGCTGCAGACTCATCTTACTCCCCATGGAGGCTGCAGGCCATCTGATTCCTTAGAGCTTTGCCACCCAGACAGTGGCCAGCAGGGTGCCCTCAACCCAGGCTGATGCCCGTTGTTTACCAAATGGAAACACAAAGGGGTGAGGGAGAGGGGAGCTGGAACCCATGCCTGCCCTTTCACCCTTCTCACTGCCCACGCTGCACCCCTATTTCTGGCCATCAACAGACCTCACACTTCTGCCCCTCCCTGGCTGTGTGACCTTGGGTAGTAATGTAATTTCTCTGTGCCTCTGTTTCCTCCCTGGTAAAATGGGGGTAGTAATAGCATCTGCATTTCTTAGGGCTATGACATAAACCCTGGGAGGTATCAGACAGGAATGATTACTATTATTATGTCTGTCTACACCCTACTCCAGTGGCCAGCGCATGAATTTAGGGTCAGAGAGACTTAGGTCCCGACCGACCACTTATTAGGTGTATAATTCTGGGCAGGTGGCTCGTCCCCAGGGCCTCTATTTTTCCCATCTCTAAAATGGTACTAACTCCGCCCCTAGGAATGCAACCCGCCCCCCCCCCCGGCCTTTTGTTCCACGCACGCAGTAGGCATTCAGATATTTCTCAACTAACAAACCAACCAACGGCCCAGGTGGAAGGAATCCCTCCCCCTTCCAGCCTCCTCCCTCACCCCACCCCTCCAGCCTCCAGAATCCCCCTCCCCACCCCCAGCCCGTGCAGACTAAAATAGTCATTAGGCAGATTTCAAAAGATGTCAGTAGCTTATAATTATAGTCGACATCCTTCTGAGATAAAAGTGATTACCTTGGATGCAAATCACTTAGCAACCAATCAGGGCGGTGGGCGGCGCCCGCAGAGGTGACCGGCCAGCGCGCAGCCCTCCTCCCGAAGCCCGCCCCGCACAGGCAGAGAAAGCGCACAATAGCTCTCCACACGCAAATGGGTTAACACAATAAAGGCGGCTCCGGCCGCTGCCGGGGCAGAGCAGCAATCCCCGGCCCGCGGGAGGTAATAAGGCGGCCCTTTTGTGTGCACCTCCCCGTTCTCACCCCCGCCCCCGAGCCCAGAGGAATCTCCGCCTGATTGAATTACGGTCCATGAATATGAGCTGCTCCGCTAGCTTCCTCCGGTTGGAGAGGGACTGGAAGGCGGAGGGCACAGAAGGGAGACTGGGCAGGGGGGCCCCTGGCCAGGCCCCAGGCCCCCAAGGGCTCACATGGGAGCCACGTGTGCTCCCCACGTGGGGTGCTCTGGGAAGGTGGGTGGGAGACACAGCACAGGCAGCTGGAAGGGTGGGGGGTCCCTGACCTGCCCTAGGGTCTTTGATCTTTGGCTCCAAGAGGGACTGGGAGAGCCATTCAAGGCCCTGTTCTGAGGATAAGTGGCCATGAGAATGTGCATTTATGGAGGGCTTATAGTATGCCATCGCCTGTGCTCAGCCCTCACTGAATCCCTAACATGAGGCTGGGCAGTGGATGCTATTATCTGCTCCTTCTCACAGATGAGGAAACTGAGGCTCAGAGAGGCAAAGCTACTCACCCAAGGTCACACAGCCAACAAGGTGGACCCACTCCACAGCCTGGCTCTTAGTCATGAGCCACTGGGCATTAAGAAACCCAGCCCAGTGCAGCCCCGGTCCAGAGCAACTGTGAAGCTCAGAAGGGATAGGGGGTGGGTGAGCTTATATGGAATTAGACCTGTGATAAGGATTACTGCGGGTGGAAGTAGGGAGCTAACCTTGAGAGAGGAGACTGCGCAGAGATTTGAGAAGGTTTCCGCCCCCGCCCCCGGGACTGGAAGGGATGTCCAGGGTCTCCGTCACTGTCAAGGGAGCCCTCACCGGATCCTCTCCCTGCTTAAATCTCTCCCATCACCTCAGCCTCCAGGACACACCCACCCCAGGGCCACCTCTTCCCCTCAACAGCACACTCCAGCACTCAGGCTTGCTACATGGCCACTCCCAATGCCCAGAACACTTTTCCACTCCCCTCCCTGGCAGGTCTCTATTTGTCCTTTCTGAGACTCACATGGTACCCCTGCTAATAGGGCCCTTCCTGACCCTCAGGCTGGGTTGGGAGCCAAAGTTGTCATTGCCCCATCAACATCCTTGATTTCCCCACCAGCTGAGTGCCAACCAAGAGGGTCCCCAGAATGGCTGAGGGCAGACTCACACCCCTCCCCGAGGTAAGCCCAGAGGGGCAGGTGACAAGGAGCCTAGGGCTGGCTCTCTTGACCCTTCCTGGCAGGCAGGTTTCATGCCATACCTTTCTTACCCCAGTACTGGAGAAAGGGGTGCTGGGGGTGAGGGGAACAGGCTGCCCACAAGGCCAGGACAGAAGTTGCTACTCTGCTCAACACTGTCCTGTAGGTAATGGGGAAGCAGGATTCAAACCCGGGTTTCAGTGTGGGAAGGCATCGCAGTGCCTCCATAGCAGATAGCCCCTGAGTCTTACAGGGACCCTTGTCCAACAAGTGGGGGTGCCTCCCTCCACCCATGGAAGGGGGTGGGAAGACCTGGGGACTCAGGAGCCAAGGCAGTTCAGAGCTGAACCTCTGCAGCTGCCTGGCTGAGCACCTGTAGCCTGTTGCTTCCTCTGTTTGAGCCTCAGTTTCCTCATCTGTAAAATGGGCCACAGCACATAAGCTACTCCAAAGAGTAACTGAGATCCTGTAAAATGCCTGGCACGTAGGGAGACGCCGGGTAAGCTGGCACTCCCTCCTGCTTGTCGCCTGGTGCTATTGCCAAGCCCAGGGAAGGGAACAGAAGGAATTGCCCAATTCTGACAGCCTCTCCCTCCGCCTTGGCTGTGGAAGTGTAAATACTCCACGGAGGACCTCCGACTGCCTGTGTTTGTGGATCTCTGGCGCACACTCTGAGTTTGTTTCTAAACTGGGAAGCTTCTAGAGGCAGCGCAAACAGCCCTTCTGCCCACCTCTCCCGCTTCTACCCCCATCTGCCGTTGCTCTGTCCCTGGAAGCCTGTGTGTTTAATGACACCATTTCAGCTGGAAATATCATCTCCCTGCCAAGCCCCCCAAAGCAGCTCCACTGATACTTATCGACCTGTTAAATCTAGCTAGAGAGCCTGGTAGGAGAACGGGGGGGAAGAAAAAGCTCACTACGTAGAGACTGGGGCCTGGCTTCTCATAATGACCCCCACGCACTCCCCTCTGCTGTCACCCCACCCCACACCGCTTAAGCAATGACACAGTTCTCTAACCTTTTCCTAGAAATGTGATCACAGCAGTTTCACCCACATCCAACACCAGCAGCAACTGCTGGAAGGAACTTAGAAGAGGAATCAAAGAGCCAGCAGCAGAATGCTGCTCTGGGCCTTCACACGGAACAGGGCCAGGGCTGGGGTGTGGCGGGGAAGAGAGAGCTGCTGCCTGACCCCCAACAAAGCTGGCCCCTGGCAGGGGCACGCTTATTCAGACCTTGGCACTGATGGGCCTGACTTACCCTCCATTCACTTAACGAGCACCACACTGTGCTTGTCAGATCATCTTAAACACCAAGAGGAGAGTGGGGCAGTCAGGAGTTCAGGCTTGGCCAAGGCCCTGCCATCTTGGGGTCGAGCAGCAGGGGGAACCCCGGGACTGGAAGGGCAGCAAGCAGCAGCTCCCCTGCACCTTCCCGGGCTGGGGGTGGGTCACCCCCGTTTCCCTAAGCAGAAGTAGCCTGCTTTAAGGCTGGGGGTCCACATCACTCTGGGGACCCTGGGAACTCCAGCCTCATGGTTGGGGTCCAGGGAGCTCTCCTCTGCAGCATCCCCTTCTGAAAGCACAAAGTTGCTCTGCTTGGGAGTCCTGCGCCCCCAGGCACTGCCAGGCTATATGGGCAAAGCCAAACACCTGTCTTTGGGGGAGGGGCATCAGCAGGGACAGCTGGCGCTCCCTCCCTCCCCCACCCCATCGGGCCGCTGGGGATTTAGGTCAGAGGACTGCAGTTGGAGATGGGGGAAGTCTGCTTTCACCCCTCCACTACCCAAAGGCATCCAGCCTCGTCCCAGGTTACCACGACCCCGCCCCCTCCGGCCTTGGGTCAGGACAAGTCGCGTCGCCACGGCAACCGCAGCGACGTCAGAGGTCTGGCAGTGACGTCACGCCGTGACCCCACTGGGGAACTCATCGTCCCTGCAAGCTCTTTGTAGGAACGCGGCGGTAAGGTGAACCCTGCTACAGTCCAGCCTCAGAGGGCACAATCCTCAACGCAGCCACCTGCATGGTCGGGACACTACGTCCTCCTCTGAGCTAATGTCCCTTGAAGATTTCAGAGGCTACTCGGGAGAAGCCCAAGGTGTCCCATCCTGGGTGCTCCCCCAACCCCTCTAAGACGCGAGAACTCCCGGGGAATTTTCGGATGATTGAGCTGCTACCTTTGTCTGTTGGCTTTAGGGGTGGGGTGACCTTTCCTCTCCGGCATACGCCCCACCCAGGGCTCTGCTGGAGTCCTCACAACGAGCCCCCCGTGTCCACTCCGGCCGACAGGCCGGTCTAGACAAGTTGTGCGCGGAGAGAAAGGGGCAGACAAGGGCCACTGCTGCTTCAGGATCCCCAAAAGCCCAGGGCCTCTTTATTTCCAATCTGGCTGCCCCGACGCCAGAGGGTGCCCCCAGCTTCACCCCGGAACCCCGGCCCGCGGAACTCACCTAATCAGCCAGGCCGTCGAAGGGCACCAGGTCTCAGCGGCTACGACTCTCCGCTCGCCGGGTCGCAGCCATGCAGAGGTGGCAGAGGCGGCAGAGGCTGCCTGAGGAAGCCCCCTTTGGGGGCCGATGCCTCTCTCCGGGTGGGAAGAGACGCTGTCGGTGTGGTCTATCCAGGCGCCGGCCCACGCCGTCCGAAGTCGGGGGTTGGGGTTCTCTCGGCTCAGCGGGGGTCGTGCCCGCCCGGGACCCGGGCCGCGCGGGCGCTCAGGCGGCGCATCCTCGCCGGGGGCCTGTGCTCACAGCGTCCGGCGGGCGGCGCTGCGCCTCCCCTCGGGGTCCTGCTCGGGGCTGCAGCTCCCCGGGGCGCCCTCTCTGCCCGCGCCAGGAGCCCGGCGACCACGGCTCCTCTCGCCGGCCCCAGCTGCAGCCTGTCTTTGTTGCTTCCTCTCGCTCGACCGCCCGCCCGTGGCTTGCAGCCCCCCGGTTCGCCCGAGGGTGGGGGGGTCGCCTCCTCCGAGGCTGCACGCACCTGCAGCGGCCCGACTCCTCGCCGGGCATGCACCGGCCCCCGCAGGTTGCAAAGAGAGGCGGTGAGAATGCACCGGCCCCTCCTCCTCCTGCTCGGAGCCCGGGTGTGGGGGGAGGGGAAGCCGGAGAGCAGCGGCAGCCGCGGCGGCGGCAGCGGGCGGTGGAGGCTCGGGTGCAGGCTCGGGTGCAGCCCCGGGGGCCTCGGCGCCGAGAAATGGTCCGGGTGGCGCTGGGCGGATGTGAGGACGGCCCGGAGGATGGTGCACTGGACGTTCGAGCTCTCGAGCTGCAGCAGGGGCGGCGCGCGCCGGGCTCTCACGCGCCCATGGCCCCGGGCGGCGCGTGGGGGCTCCCGGGGCCTCAGCCTCAAGCCGCCTGGCGCGCGCCGGCGCCTCGCCTCGCCTCGGGCCCGGGTGCCGCGCGCCGCGCCCCACAGGCGGCGTGCCCGGCTCTTCGCCTCCCCCGGGTGCCGCGCGCAGCCTCTCGGCGGAGCCGTCAACCCTGCAGTCCTGCCCGCTGCTTCGCTCCGGTCCGACTGACAGGCGCTAGCGCCCGCAGCCGCCGCCGCGTCTCGCCCCCCGCCCGCCCCCTGCGGTCTGGCCCAATCAGCGGCGGCCGAGAGGCGGTTACCAGGGTGACGCGGCGCCGCGTCCTGCGGGGGGCGGAGCCGGGGGCCGCCACGCGCGCTTTTCGCGGCAAAATTCAAAGGCCGGCAGGGCGGCTCTCCAACCTCCTCCCCCAAGCAGGGGCGAGGCGGAGCCTGCCTCGCGAGGACTGCAACTCCCGGCATGCAGCGCGCCGGCGCCGGTCGTAAGGGCCCCAACTGGGGCAGCAGGGCATGCTGGTACTTGTAGTCGCTTTGTCGGGAACGAGGGGTGGAAAAATCGGTATCATTTTATTGAGCAAGTATTTGGTAGCACAAGCTAGGTGCGTTGTCTGCATTGTTTCACTTAATTTTGGAAACATCCCAATGAGGAGTTTGTTAAAAATAATAAAAGTAATAAAAGAAGCTAACACATGTAACCAAGTATTGATACTTTACCTAAACCTCACACACAACCCTGAGAGATAGGTATTATCACCCTCATTCTACACATGAGAAAAATGATATAGCAGGTACTATCATTATACTCCCAACTTATAGAGAAAATTGAGGCTAAGAGGTGTGAAGTGACAGTCCAGAGTGTTTTGCCTCAATTCATATTGTTGGTAGTGATTGATTTCATCATCACAGCTGAGATCTGTGGAGCACTAACTATATAACCAGGCCTCATGCTCATTGTGAGTTTCACCTCACGGGATCCTCACCACACACGTGGGAGGTAGGCACTGGTACCCACCGCCCCAGCTTAAGGGATGGGGAAAATGAGGCACAGTATCACCTGGGGTTTTTGTTTTTGTTGTTTTGTTTTGTTTTGTTTGATACTTCATTGGAAGTTTATTTGCCCTGCTTTTTTCTTTGGGGTCCAAATTTTGACTCCATCAAACTATACGCACCTTGCCTTTTACTTTCTAAGCAGCTTAATAGGTTCTCATTTGTTCTTCCTGATAGCCCGCAGGTTGGCCCATTTAGCAGTCCCATTTTACAGCTGGAGAAATTGAGCCCTGGGAGGGACATTTCCCTCAGTTGCCATGTGTGCATCACACAGCAAGTTGGGGAGGCAGCTTTCCAGGAAAGATCTCAGGATCCCTAAAGAAATGCAAAGCAGCAGCCAGAACTCCTCCCACCACACTCAGGCTGTGTCTGTGTGACCCTCACCCCCATCCCACCCCGTACCCCCCAGTCCCACAAAACCTGGGCAGGATTCTAGCCCTGGCCTTGTGGCCTTGACATTTATCTTCATGGCTCTGTGCCTCAGTTTCTTGTCTGTGTATCATAATTCCTACCTTACAGGTTTGGTGTGGGGGCAGAGTGAGTTATTGCCTGGAAAGGACTCAGAACACAGTAAGTGCTCAATAAATGCCAGCTGTGGTCATTCAGATGTGGAGAGCTCTGGAGACCCTGGTGAATATACCCAGTGGGAGGAGCTGATTATAGCTGGGCCTTAGCTTACTTCCAGGAGCCAACCCACACCTACCTAGAGCCTTGGAGAGACGCCGGCGGGGAAGCTCCAGCGCTGGCCCAAGTAGGCCACCCACTGCCTTATCTAGGACAGCAGCTGGCCCTGTTTCAGGCTGCCCGCCACACCCCCCGTTCCCAGCATCTCCCTGTCTCGGTGCCCCACTCTATTTCTCCCCGCTGCCCCACCCAAACCCCCGGGGCGGGGTGGGGGTTGTGGTGGGGGAGGGGATTCACCTGGAAACCGTGATCTGGCCACCAGCTGCTTCAGCTCCTGGGCCAGCCGCCAGAGTTGCCAGTGACGTCTGGTTGGGTTGTCCAGGCGACCTGCTGTGTGGACCTGGGCGTGAACAGGTGGGGAGAATGCTTGGTGGACCCAGGCCAGGTGCAAGGCGAGGGACAGCGACAATCAAAACCCTGGGAAGAAAGAGCAGAAAGGGAAGATGGCGGCAGGGAGCCACACCAGAGCCTTTGCAAAGTTTGGGATTTTTTCTGTCGTAGGTTACCATGACTTGACACCTACTATGTGCAAAAGCGCATGCTCAGTGCTATTTATATCACATATTTCTACCTCCTTTTACCCTCACAGCAACTCTGTGAGGTCTATTCCATTATTATCCACATCTTACAGCCAAGGAAGGCCATGCGACTTGCACAAGGTCACACGATGACAGATTGGGGTCCCAACCAGAGCCCCTGACCTTGATTTATTGTGCTCTGTGCCAGCCTCTCATTGACTGGGTGTGACCTTGAGGGCAAGTTTCTTCTCTCTGGACCTCAGTTTCCTCTGCTATAAAGGTTGGGGCTTATAACCCAGCCCTGCCAATCAGACTCTGGAGCTGGCAACCCATCTCTGTCTCAGTAGTTTCCAAAGATCCCCACATGATTCCAAAGTGCAGCCAAGGGGTTAGATGATCTCAAAAGGCCCCTCCATCTCTGAAGGTATGTGAGTCCATGATGTGCTAAATGGTAGCATTTCAGGCAGCAGCAGGCTCGAAGGTAGCTACATAGGGAACTCATCTTCCAGGTGCCCCTATACCCTTCCAGGCAGGTGGATGTCCCCACAGATGCTCAGCCTCGGACCTTCACTTATGCCCCATACACAAGCTCAGTGCTACTGCCCCATACCGTTCCCCACAGCCCACATCCCTGAAGTCAGACCCTTGTACCATTGCCCCTTGGCCCCCCAACTCTCAGCCTTGACCCAGCCTTTCCTTGCTTTTGGTCGTGTCCAATAACTCTGCATTATGTGAATGGAGACAATGTCAAGATGGATTTGCCACGGTCCGTAGAACCAACAGGCAGGTCGGCCCCTGAACATCGTGTTGGCTCCAGCCAGGGGTCCAAGAGGCCCCAAGGGGGAAAGTGGACTGAGAGCACCTCATTCCTCATGTGCCCTGTAGGCCCCTTACACTTCAACCTTGTTAAAATACCTGTACATCCTCCCAGGTGTCTTCCTGGCCTCCAGGCCTTTGTCCAGGTTGTCCGCTCCATCTAAAATGTCCTCTTTTCCAGGTAGGTAGTTGATGCTTGCTCCTCCTTCAGATTTCAGTTAGGCTGCCACCTCCTCCAGGAAGCCTTCCCTGACTACTGCTCTCCAGGCTGGAGTGCTTCCCCTTTCATAGATGCACCCAGTCTGTGTTATAATGGCCCACTTTTTTGTCAGTCTTCCCCACCAACCTGAGGGCTCTGTGAGGTCATGGGCTGCATTCAAACTGCTTTATCCCCAGCATGGGCCTGACATACGGTCAATGCTCAATAAAGGTTTGTTGAATTCATCTCTGAATCAATGGATGAATGTGGCCCAGGTTTCTGTTTTGTTTTCTTGTAGAGGGGGAGCAGGGAGAGGAAGAGGGAGGGCAATCAGACAGGCTGGATTTGAATCCTAACTCTTCAGGTGACTAGCCATGTGACTCATCTGCTCTGTGCCTCACTTTCCCATCTGTGAAATGGGGTTAATTGCCACAGCGGCACTGCTCAAGAAGCCTGGAGCCTAGTATTTTTGCTTCCACCCTCCCACGTATGTAAGGTTAGTCATGCCTCTCTCACTGAGGCCTGATCATTCCCCCTTTAACCCTACTCATTCATTCATTCATTCATCATTTCCTAAGGGCCTGCCCTGTGCAAGCCACCGAGGATTCAACAGTAACCCAGACACAGTCCCTGGCCTTGTGGAAATCAAGTTTCATGGGGGACAGACAAGGCGACTAGCAGCTATCACCCAGGGAAACAGGGAAAGGAAAAGCACAGAGCAGGCACCTGACCCAGCTGGTGGGCTAGTGATGGTGGAAAGAATGATCAGCTGTCCTGGAAAAATGAGTAGGAGGTAGCCAAGGGGAGAGGCGAGGGAAGAGTGCTCCTGGCAAAGGGAACTGTCAGTGCAAAGGCCCAGTGTCCCAAGTGAATGTCCTCAGAGTGGTGGTGGCTCAGAGGCTGAGCTGGGGCTGGGGAGGGAGGCGAGGAGGCTGAGACTGAGCCTTTATCCTGGTAGGGGGAGCAGGCCTGGCCCAGCCTCCCTCCCCATCCCCCAGGTGCCTCACCTGCCCTCATTGCTGTAATCTAGGCCAGAGCCTGGAGGGAGCCGAGCCCCCATTGGTGCACGCCATGTAGGTTTTTCAGAGATAATTTAATCAGAGCTATTAATAAGCAGAAAAGAAAGAGCTCTTTATGCTTCTTCTGGAGAAAAGGAGAAAGAAGAAGCACGTGTAACCTTGTTACTCACCCGGCCCTGCCCCCCATCCCCAGTACCTGGAGCCTCTCTCTGGGCCAAGCTTTGGGGGGGATGGGGCAAAGAGGCCAACGGAGGGGGGCTGAGGAGGCCCAGGTAGCCGCAGGGACTGGCACCCCCAAGCTCCCCGACCACACCCCACCCTCACATCCCACCAGCCACTTTGGCCTCCTCTTGGTTGCCTGAAGGTGCCAAACTGCTTCCCACCTCGAAGCCTTTGCATGAGCTGTTCCCGCTGCCCAGACCACTCTTCCTCTGCTCTTTACTCGGCTGGCTCATTAGCTTAAATGTCACCTCCTCAGAGAAGCCTTCCCTGACTACCCCCATCTGAAGTTCTTCTTCCCAGAGCACCTCCCTTTTGCTTTTCCTTTCCCCAAACTTATCACTGTTGGCAACTCTCTGAGCACTGTGGGTTGACTTGTTTATTTCCTGTCTCCCTGTCTAGACTGTCAGCTCTGTAGGGGCGGGACTCTATGTCACCATCTTCACTGCTGTGTCCCCAGCACCTTGTGTAATCACAGACGCATACCAGCTTCTCTGTCAATATTTGTAGATGGAGTTTGGGGAGGGTTCGAGGGGCCTGGGTTGTTGGGACGGGAAACAGGAGGTGGTGGGGGTCCTTCCACTTGGGAGACCCCCCGGAGAATCCAGGAACCATGAAATGCCCCCCATCCCTTGTTTCACTACTGGGGATCAGGAGACCCCGGGGAAGGCATTCACCAAAAGTTGTACAGTAAGTTTGGGCCAGAGGTGGGACTTGAACCTGGAGCCGTTTTGGGAGCACAGAGTTCCATATGAGACTCCTTTCAAATACCAGCTCTGTGTTGAGGAGGATTCTGAGGCCTCACTCAGGATTAGAATGGAAAGAACACTGTGCTACCATTGCGTAGTGATGTCTGCCAGAGTCAGGGTTGGCTATTCCTGTGCATAGAGTTTGAAAGGGCACTGGACTGGGAGTCAGGAGGCTTCGTTCCTTCAATCAGCACCACCATCTTATCACATGACCCCCTAGACAAGCCAACCAACTTCCCTGGGCCTCAGTTTTCTCATTTGAAAATTGGGACTAGCCCTGCCTAGCTCAAGGACCATGATGAGAAAATATGTATAACATTTCCAAAAGCCTAATGGGCTCTTTATAAGCATAATCAATGATTATTATTGTAAAACATAGCAACAATAATAATAATAACATCCATCTTCTGAGGCCTTGCTATGGACCAGGCACTACCCCAGGTGCTTCTCATGCGTGATCTATAAACCTTGCAACAAGCCATGAAGGGGACCCACTGGCCTGTGTTACAGGTGTGGACCCTGAGGTGGGGTCAGTGGCCTTGATCAGGGTGGCACAGAGCTTTTGAGTGGGTGAGACTAGGATCTGAGCCCCGGTGGGTGTCTGCACAAAGGCCTGCTGACTTAGCTGGAGGCCTTAACAAACCAGAAATGGTTGGAGATGGGAGTAGTCCTGGCAACCCCCCCTCAAAGGCGACCCCCCTCTCAACAAGGTCATCTCTGCTCTCTGGCCAGCTGGGCCTGGTTCTCCTGGGCTCTGAGTGACAGTGAGATTTCCAGGGGATTAAACCCAGCCCGCCCCACCTCCCCTCTGGCCCGGAAAGGCCAGCCGGCCCTCCCCAGCCCGCCTGGCAGATCTCCTTTTGTACAAAAAGTTATTGACTTATCAAGGTTAAAATACACTCAGCGCAGGCCAATAAAACAGGGATACCGCCGCATCCCGGCTGTCATGTGCAGCCTGGTTTTCATGGCAACAGGCCCTCTTCTGAACATGAAACGGTTCAGTTGTGCAAAGTTCAGGCGTTACATAAACAGGGAGTTAACAACAGCGGCAGAAATCAATGTCTGGCCAGGCATGGCCTGGGGAGATAGCATTGATTGGGCCCTTGTTGTCGATGGGCTGGGTCCCTGCTTCCTGCCCGGTCGCCTTGGGCTCCCTCCCGCAGCCCCAGCCCCTGGCTCAGACCCAGAGAGCTCCAGGAAGGTGCCTCCTCCCTTGCCCCAGAGCCCCCTTCTGGCTGGGATCCAGCAGGGAGGGGATCTGCTAAGCTGTCTGCAGCTGTTCTGTAAACCATTGTTGCTCAGAGACACCATTCCATTCCTTAAAATATGTTCACGCCATCGTTGATGGAGAAAGCACCCCTTTGCCTTTTAAGCCATCCTGGTAACAAGGAACAATCCCACTGCCTCTATGTTTAGCCATAAAAACCACCCATACATCAAGACGTGACCTAATGGGGTCAAACAGACCAGGATATGAAATTAAACTGGCTGTGCAGCCTTGGGTAAGTCAGTTCGCCTCTCTGAGCCTCGGCTCTCTACCTTCTAAAATGACAAGAATAACAGCCCCAACTTCATGGGTGTAGGGATTTAGAAATCAGGGGACATGTGTGAAGCCCCTAGCTTAGGGCCTGTGTCAGGAAGCTAATGCTCTGTGTCTCTCTTCTGTCACAGATTCCAGAAGACACCCTGGCAGAGCAGGAAAGGGCAGGGAACTAGAAACTGATATTTGGGTCCAAATCCCCTCTCCACTGCTAGCTGTGTGACCTTAGGCAAGTCACTTCACCACTCTGAGCCTGGGCATCCATTCCCTTATATGAAATGGAGAAACTGCCTTTGCCAGAGTGAAAGAATGAAATGAGCTCACCCACGTGAATGTTCTGGGCACACAAAATGTGCCTCGTAAAGATCTATCACATCCTATCCTTCCTCCAGTGTTCCAACGTCACATATACCCTCCCTCCTAAATGGAAAATCTCACGGGCTTTCTCTCAGGAAAGGGAGGGTTCGAGGGGAAAGAGTTGTCTGTTTCATTTACTGGAAGGCGCTGAAGGACAGGGGGCTGGTCTTGTTCATCTTTGTATGGTCAAGGGTTGGTGCAGAGCCCAGGTATACAATAAGAGCTCAATACATGTTTATTGAACAAAGTTAAACTCCTCTGGAGAGCTGGCTGGGCATGGGACAGCATGGAGACAGGGGATGGTTAGGATGATTTAGGGTGGCCGGTGGGGCTTCCAGCCATGCTGGATATGGCAAAGATAGCCAACCCCCTGCTGAAATTCATAGCCCCTTCCATGGGTGAAATGAGAGAGCCCAGGGAGAATATGTAGCTGGGGATGACATTTCCAGGCATGGCTGAATGAGTAGCTTTGGCCAACGAAATGTGAGCAAGCATGATGTGAGAAGTGAATGTGCCTTTTCTCTATAAGCTTTCTCTTCTGCCCTAAGGCAAGTGATCGACCCTTCTAGGTCAAGGCAGGACCAAAGATGGGTGAAGCCTGGGTCCCTAAATCACTTGAGGAAAGTTGTCCACCTGTGGACCAACAACACAGGCTCTGAACTGTTAGGTGAGAAATGAACCTCTGTTGAGATATGCCACTAAGATGCTGGGGTCTATTTGTTACAGCAGCTGGTGTTGCCACCATGAATTCGCAGGGCTTCCCAGGAAGGACTCAGAACCACCCCTGCCCCCAGCACAGTCCTCTCTGAGTCATGGCAGTTTGCAGAGCTTCGAGGGTGCCCTCATTTGATAAGGGAAGTACAGTAAAATATTGATGGTAGAATCTAGATGGTGGATATTTGAGTGTTCATTGTAAATGTCTTTCAACTTTGCTGTAGGTTTGAAATGTTTCATAATAAAATGATTGAAAAAATATCTATTCCTATATTTTCAAAGTCTTTCTAGGAACCTTAGAGTTTTAGAAAGATGCCTCAGGGACCACTAGTAAGTGGTGGGAGTGGGCAGATGGAGCTGGAAAAGTTAGAGCTCTGGGGTCCTCACTTTACCCCTCACCCCGCCAACTTCAACCAGAGAACATTCAATTTCATCTCTTTTTCCTCTCGGAGCTCAGCACGTGATTTAATTTGAAAAAAGCTCTCCACTGTTCCAACAATAAAAGGTTTGAAAACCACTGAGTTCAATCCTCTCATGTTGCAGATGGGGAAAGTGAGGTCTAGAGAAGGGGAGGGACTTGCTCCAGATTACACAGCGAGCCAGTGGCTGAGCAGGAACTCAAACCCAGGTCTCCTGGTCCCCAGGACAGAATTTTTCTCCATGGCTTTCTGGAGGGTCTCTGGGGTCTCCACCCTGGGGGCTGCTGGGAGGCAAAGAGGGAGGGTTGGGTACTAGGCAGGTGCCTTCACACCCTGTACCCTCCAGCCAGAGCCCTCTGCCTTTAGCTGTCATATATTGGGTTCCAAGGTATTTGACCAAATGGTTCTGCAGGTGGGGAGAGGCTGTTTGGGAGGTGATGGGAGGACACTGGACAGCGTTTCCTGGAGCAGCACCATCCCCTTCTCTCTAGCTATGGTGGGAAGATGGATGGGGGGAGCCAGGGCTGGGACAGACCACTCAGGAGTGATGGATTTGGTCCCCAACCAGAAGCCTCCAGGGTCATCTGGGGTCATGAGCAGAGGTGAGAGGTCACCCAGCTGGGGCAGGTGGGTCAGCAAGGGACAGGGACAAGGAGTCAGCTTAGAGGTCCGAGGGCTGGTAATGGAAGGGGTGGCGTGTACCCTAAGCCTGGAACTCCTCTAGTACTAGTATCATTCATTCATTCCATGACCCCAGGGTGCCAGGTCCTGGGCAGGGCACTGGAGGTGCCAGGATAAACGGGCATCATTCCTGCAGGTGGGGGCCAGTGGAAAATAGAGAACAGTGCCATCTCACCCCACCCCTAGCAAACGACCAGCCATATGACTTTGGGCAGGTCCCATCACCCCTCTGAGCTTCAGTTTCCCCATCCAGAATATAAGGATAATTGTAGTTCCAAACTGAGAATGTGTGTGACACATTTGGCACAGAGCTTGGCAGGGAGAAATGGTGGTTCTCTTTCTTAGGCTTTCAATTAAACGAGAAGAGAAGGTCTCCCTTACCCCATCTGGCCTGTTTCTGGCAAGACAGGTGCATGGGTTTGAATCTTGATCCCACTTATTAGCTGTGTGATCGTGGGCTAATCACTTCCCCTTTCTGAGCCTTGGTCTTAAAATGAGCATAATAATAATAGGAATGGCTTTATCTAATGGTTATTAGGTTTCATTGAGGTTTCAGTGAATTAATATACGAAAGCATTTAGACCAGTGCCTGGTCCAGAGCTAACACTCAGGGAATGCTAACCTTTACTATTAGTGCTGTGATGGATTCTGAGTCTATCAAACCAGTGATAATGTTACTGGTGAATACTGACCTAGTGCTAGTGGAGGACTTGCAGACCCTCTAAGCCCAGTCTGTGCCTGTGTGCCAACTCTGGTTCATCCAGGGGAAATGCCTCGAGCGCTGGCTTGGGTTAGTTTTGCTACCCCATCCAGGTTCAATGAAAACAGTGCTGCAGTTGATTAGCAATGCCTGCCATGGGCACAGGACGGGAGAGTGACAGGAGGCATGCCATCTATTAGCCATTCCTGGCCCAAACTCTCCCCTTGCACAGATGGGAAATGAAGGCTCAGAGAGGGAAACAAGACTTACTCAAGGCCACACAGGCAGTCACAGACAGGGATCTTGCTCCTGCCTCCCCGATTCCTTGCTGAGCCCTGGTCTATGTCATTTCATCCTGTGGAGAAAAGTCATTATTTCTCCATTACGTTTCCCAGCCTGTTTTCTGGAAGGGAGTTAATTGATTTAAACTTTTCCAGGATGATTCTCCCTCCTCCTCCACTCCCCTGGGCCCCCGATTCTATTACTACTCTGCCTCTCGGAAGTGAGTTGGTGGCATCTGCTAGGCCAGGCACAGAAGTCTCTAGGTGGGGGCCTCCGAGCAGGTGTGGAGAATGTGGACCTTGCCTGGGGCTGGGTCTTCTGGGGACCTCCACTTCAGTGACAATAACGTGTGTGGTGTCGCTTATCCTCAAAGCGGCTACCGTTTGTGCTAAGTGCCAGGCGCAGCTCAGAGTACACTGGCTCTTTGCATCCACCCAACATACAGAAGGGGAAACTGAGGCACAGGGATGGTCCCAGAGCTGAGATTCAAACTCATGACCACCTGGCCCCCATTTATTTATTCTTTACTATTAATATCACTCCTCCTTGGCTCTGTGAAACCCGGTCACCCCAAATGCCCTCTCAGATTCTAACTCCAGACCTTTGAACTTGGCTGAAGGGTGATCACTGACACCCATTTGATGGATGAGGAAACTGAGACCAAGAGTGGGGAGAGAGGCTGATCCTGAGTCACACAGCAAGAGAGGCCAAGGCTCTGTCCTTCGTCTGCCCCTACGGGGAAGAAGCAGGACAAGAGAGGCTCAGAGCGGGGCTGGCCACAGCGGTCCTCCAGGCCGATTCATCTTTCAAGCTGAAATATTTATTTACGCACCCCATTTAATCAGGATATGCCATAATTAGCGGCAGATTTGTGCCTCCTGCCCGTGGTATTATTTATTTCAGGTTCTGGGCAGCCACTTCCCTGGGCCGTGTGTGCACTGGGCCTGGATTTCAATCAGATGGGGCCCGGCAGAGCTGTCCCCAGGGACCTCACGGCAGTGATGCCCCCCTTGGAATGATAAATGAGCCCGCAGACAGCAGAAATGCTGCCCAGCTGCTCTGGGGGGCTGGCATGCATGGGGTGGCGAAGGGGGTGTTGTCACCAATCCCAGGATCCTGTTGCCGAGGAGCTCCCCCTCCCCCAGTGCCAGACAATAGCCTGGCATTCTCCAGCCCCAGGAAGAAACATACAAGCGAGATGGCATCATGCGGGCCCGCTGCCGTCCTGCTTCTAGAATCCTAAGGCCAGAAGGAACTTGGAAGGGCTGTCTGCCCCCTGCCCCTATTGCTGTCTCGTGAAAGTTTTTATCTCAGCATCTCTCAGCCTTGACTCTGGGGAACACACTCTTTTGCTCACAGCTCCCGTGGCTGGGAAGTTCCTTCTGCTGTCTCACTTTAGTCAAGGTAAAAGCATTTGCAACTCTGTCCCCTAGGTGATCCCACAAATGACACACTTTGTCCCTGTTTAGAAGCAGGTGGAAGATACAGGAAGGGTGGAGAGTGTGGGCAGGGGTTCTTTGGGTACTGAAGGGAGTGGAACAGAAAAAAAGCTAACCTTTATTGAGGCCTCCTGTGTTAAGACCTTTATCTGAGTTTGGGTGAGGTTTTTTTTTTTTTTTGCTGCATCGGGTCTTCGTTTCTGCACGCGGGCTTTCTTTAGTTGCGGTGCTCAGGCTTCTCAATGCAGTGGCTTCTTTTGTTGCTGAGCACGGGCTCTAGGCGTGCAGACTCAGTAGTTGTGGCGCATGGGCTTAGTTGCTCTGCTGCATGTGGGATCTTCCCAGACCAGGGCTCGAACCCGTGTCCCCTGCATTGGCAGGTGGATTCTTAACCACTGCACCATTAGGGAAGTCCTGGGTGAGTTTTTTAACCTCTCGGTGCCTCTGTTTGCTCAACTGTAGAATGGGAATGATACCAGGAGCTAACTCCAGAGATTGCTATGAGAATTAAAAGAGTTACCACATGCAGAGATCCTAAAAAGTACCCGACACACAGTAGGTGCTCAATAGTTGTGCACTATTGTTATTATTTGGTGATTAATTCTTACGTGAACCTGGCAAGTCAGATCCCCACCATTTTACAGATGAGGAAACTTAGGCCACCCCTTGCCCAAAGAGGGGCCTCATCATCATTTTCTAGATGAGAGAGCCGAGGCTTGGGAAGCCAGGGAGCCCTGAGGGGGCACTTCACCTAGGTCTCATTTTGCAGGTAAGGAAACTGAGACTCATCAGGGAGAGGTGACTTGCTGAGGGTGCAGGCTGTAAACCCTGGAGACTCTGGGAGGGCCCCCGATAAACAGCTCCTTGGACCACCAAGCTGGTCCAGATCCAAAGTGTCTTTGTTGGGTGACCTCGATCGAGTTACTCAAGCTCTCTGAGCCTCCCTTGCCTCAGGTGCCATGGTGGGAATAGTATCTAGCTGGGGATAGGGGTGAGGGGCACGGTGGCTGTGAGGATCACATGCTGCTGGACACACCTGCCGCTCAGAGGATTCTGATCTAGAAACAAAGGAGGCTTGTGGGAGGGCCCCTTCTGTGTCTACACCCTGTGCCTTCTCACATTTCCCAGGCTGTTCCCTCTGCCCGAGATGTCCTTCCTGGCCCCCTTTCCCAGGCTAACTTCTACTCATTGTTTGCGTCCCAGTTCAATTGTCACCTCTACCGGAAATCTCTCACTGACCCTCCTCCACATATAGGTTGAGTTCCACTTCTGTGCTCCCTGATCACTCTGGACTGTACCTGCTTCCTCCCTGTCAGCTCAGCAGGGCAGGGCCCCTGATTATCTGGTGTGCACAGCAGCCTTGGTGTCCAGCATGGGGCCTGGCATGTGGCAGGGGCTAATAAACGTTTGTTCAACGACTGACTCACTCCCTGAGTGATGGAAGCAGTGAGTGAAATTCACCAGCAAACTGCTATGGCCTGAATGTTTGTGTCCTCCCCGAATTCATATGTTGAAACCCTAATGCCCAAAGTGATGGTATTTGGAGGTGGGGCCTTTGGGAGGTGATTAGGTCATGAGGGTGGAGCCCTCAGGTATGGGATCAGTGCCCTTATAAAAGAGACCTCAGGAGATCCCTCGCCCCTTCAGCCATGTGAGGACACAGTGAGAAATCTGCAACCTGGAAGAGAACCGTCACCTGACCATGCTGGCACCCTGATCTCAGACTTCCAGCTTCCAGAACTGTGAGAAATAGATTTCTGTTGTCATAAGCCACCCAGTCTCTAGTATCTAGCAGCCCAAACAGACTAAGACACGTGCCCACCTCTCCTGGCTCCCCAACCCTAATCCCTCTTCTCAGAGAACACGGAAGCTGGCAGCTTGGGTGGCAGAAGCTAAATTTGAATCTCCCATAACAGGAGCTGCACAGATGTGAAACCAGGTTCTCAGTTCTGGGAGCGCATTTGCTTTGTCAGGAATAGCTGGGTCGGGTGGGTGCTGCTCAGGAGAAACCAGCTCTGGGCTGCCCACCTTTGGTGCCTACGGGAGCAGCAGAAAAGGCTGATCTGGAATCAGCCAGGCCTGAGTTCCAATTCCAGTCCTGGCACAATCTAGCTGAGTGACCACAGGCAAATGCCTCTACCCTGGGCCATAGTTTTCTCATGTATGAAATGGACTCGCCGCCATCCTGAAGCTGCCACGTGCACTTAGGGGAGGCCCTTTGATGGGGCAGGGGGTTTCACACAAGCATAGTCTGTCCTACATCCTGGCCTCCTCATTCAAGGGAGGGCCCAGACTCCAGCTCCCAGTGTGCTGGGTTTTAGGAACCCTCATCATTTGCCAATTCTGTCTCTCCTCCCCCTTCTATACTGATGCTGAGCTCTCCCTCCGGAAATTTCCACTGTGAGAAGGGCCCAAAGGATCCACTATCATTTACTGAGCACCTGCTATGTTCCAGGGCCTAGATATTCTTGCCCTCACTGGATCCTCCCCTCTGCCCCCATTTTACTGATAAGGAAATTCAGGCTCAGAGAGGGGGGACAGGGGCCCAGGGGCACGCATCTGGGAAGTGCTGGACACAGGATTTGAACTCACATCCCCCCCCTGCCCCGGCTCTAGAAACAGCCTCTCCTTGGGTGATGGCTCATGGCCCCTGTAACTGCACAGAAAATACCCACCTCCCAACTGAGGCCCTGCAGATATGAGGGTAGAAGGGGAAGTTATTTTGAGAGGAGTGGGAACCAGACAAAGAAAAGAAGCCCCCCTCTTTTTTATTAATAATAATAATTATTATTAATCTGCCTGATTAATAATAATAATAACCCACGTGTTGAGCCTTCACCAAATGCCATGCCACCTAGGACTCCCAATGACTCTTTTAGGACATGGTCAAAAGGTATCCCCATTCTACAGATGAGGAAACTGAGGCTCAGAGAGGTGAGGTGATTTTCTAGGAGTTGCCCAGCTTGGAAGCAGCAGTGCTGTGATTTGAACCCCAGTAATGCCAAAGCTCCTTGGCCAGGGCCCTTGCCCAGGGATAACCTCAGGAAATGTTTGTTGATTGACCGATTGAAAAAATGAATGAGAGAAGAAATGATTTAATGAATGAATGGTCAGCTCTAGGATGCCTACAGGGGGCGGGCAGGGGGCTGGAGAAGAGACGCCAAGTCCAACCCCGCCCTCCAGGCCTGCCTCCTGACCTCCCGCAGGGACTTCAATCCTTGGTGTCATCGGGGTTGGGGGTGGGTGGCCAGCCGGTGGGGCAGATCAGGACTCCCCCAGCCTCTGTCCTGCCCCCAGATGCTCACACTCCTTGTGACTTATTGTTAACTTTACAAGTCCCTTGGTTTTTATGAGGGTTATTTATAAAGCTTTGGGCTTTGATCCACAGCATAAAAAAGCAAACTCCTGTGTCTGAAAATGTCACTGGGGATTAGGAGAGCCTTTGAAGTCCCCTCCCTCCAGGCAGCATCCGCCCAGCTTCCCTTCCAAAGGGCCTCCACGCCTGGGAGCCCTGGCCAGGCCCTAGGGGCCCTCCTTTGGGGTGGAAGCGGCCCCTGTCCAGATGAGTGACAGGTAGGGGTCCCCTCCCCTTGGAGCACTCTGCCCAGCCGGGCACTCTTCCCAGTTCCAGGCAGAACTGGGCCTCCCTGGTCTCCAGATGTTGCCAACATCTGTCTCTCATGTTTATGGACAGCCAGAGGCAGCTATCTCGCGTCCCTGAGCCCAGCAGTAGGGACTGCGGGATTTTAAAAAATGGATTATTATTTCTGGCTTATTGGGAGGGAGGGGGACAGGGAATGTAGATAGGCAGGTAGGGGAGAACGAGCTCTTAGCGAGGCAGGTGGCTATCCCTTTCCTCCTAGCCCTGGGGTCTAACCTTCCACCCTGCCTGGTAGGGAGGGACCCCTCATGTGTTTCTTCCTTTTTATCAGTCAGGAGACAGCTGGAGTGGTTTAGGCTAGCTCATGGGGGTGGTGGAGAGAGGGACCCAAGTAGACAGTCCAGAGAAACAGTGTGTTCCCTGTTCCCTGCCTGGTTCTCCAGTGAAGTGAGGCCAGAGGGAAGAACAGGATGACCTTGCTTGGCTCCTCTCAAACATTCACAGGGGCCTGACTGCTTCTAGGAGGTTTTCTCTCTCACTCTCTGGATCTTGCGGGACCTCCAAGCAACTCAGTAGCCAATAGCAGGTGAGGAGGTGAAGTCCCAGCTTGCCTGGTCTCTGAGCTGTGTGATCTTGAGCAAACCCTTGCCTTCTCTGAGCCGCCCTTCCCCTATTTCGAAAACAGGGAGCCTCATACCATGCAAGGCTGTGTGGGGATCGAAGCAGGTCGCTCCCGGGAGCACATGGGATTCTCGGCGACCCTCCAAGGAGCAATGGTCTCTTCTGCCTCCTTCTCCAGACTTGACTTCCTTTCTTAAGGCTCAGAGGAGGCAAAGCTAGGGCCCCAGGGGGAAGAGGCCTCGGCCAAGGCCCCCTGCCTGGCCCTTTGCCCAGCTTTCTCCTAGACGAAAGGCCTGGCCTCAGCTGGTGGAGGAGGCGGCCACCGTGATCATCCGCGGCGCTGGCGTCACGCCACCTCCTTTACCTGCACCTTAAAGGTCACCGAGGAGGGATGTGGCTCTTCCCTTCACAGGGCTTTAGGGAGGAAGGCAATAAAGTGGCAGGAGGTGTGTGCAGGGCAGGGGGCTGTGTGTGTGAGGGTGCGGGGGTGGGACCAGGACAGTGGGAAAACGGGTGGGTGGAGGCAGGGTCCTGTGACCTGGGACACAAACAGGTATGCCGGGGAGTGAACTGGTGAGCAAATAAACAAACCAGGTCTGCTCATACCATGGAGTACTACTCAGCGCTAGAAAGGAACGAACTCTTGATACAAGCAACAACATATGTGAATCTCAAAAAAAAAAAAAAAAAACATATAGTTGCACCTGCTTTGCCATCTGCCTGCAAAGCTTCCTCCCTCCCTGCCGCCTCCCCTACCTCTTTATCTGGCTAAACTCCCCCTCATCCTTCAGAGCCAAATTCAGAACACTACACACCGTACGATTTCATGTGTACGAAATTTTAGAAAAGGTAGAACTATAGTGGCAGAGCAGACTGGTGATGGTTGGGGGCCAAAGTGTGGGGAGTGGGGATTGACCACAAAGGGGTCAGGAGGGAAATGCGGAGGGTGATGGAGACGTCCTATAGCTGAATCTGGTGGGTTTATATGATTGTATATATTTGTATACTGATTGCATGCATCTGTATATACTTGTATACTCATCAAACTGCACACTTAACATCAGTGAATTCTGTTGTATGTAAATTACACTTGGACAAAGGCTAAAAAAAATTACAGTAAAAAACCCACATGCAAGCAGAAGACAATTCGTCTTTAGGGAAGAATGTAAGATCAAAAAGTAAAGAAGTAGGGGCTTCCCTGGCTGCGCAGTGGTTATGAATCCGCCTGCCAATGCAGGGGACACGGGTTCGATCCCTGGCCCAGGAAGATCCCACATGCCGTGGAGCAACTAAGCCCGTGAGCCACAACTACTGAGCCCGTGAACCCAGAGCCCGTGCTCCGCAACAAGAGAAGCCACCACGATGAGAAGCCCATGCATGGCAACGAAGAGCAGCCCCCGCTCACCACAACTAGAGAAAGCCCGAGCGCAGCAACAAAGACCCAACCCAGCCAAAAATACAAACAAACAAATTAATTAATTAATTATTTTTAAAAAAGGAAAGAAGTAAAACTCTCTACCTTCATATCAACTCCCCAGAAGCAACAACCCAAGTGTGCATTCAGACTTTCATTCCCTCACTTACTCAACTAATACTGACTACCTACTATGTGCTACACACTGCTGTAGCTACTTTTAACAATCGTGTGTTTGTGTGTAATTCTCTAGAAACAGTTTCTAGATATACTTTGCTTTTAGGTAATTGTGAACATGCAATAGTCTATTTTGCACATTTTTCACCCGCCCAACAACCCAGCCTAAGGAGAGATGGGGTGAGTTCACACCTCATCCATGCTTTTTAAAGGCTGTCCAGGAGTTCACTGAATGGATGGACCAAATTTATTAACCTGCCCTCTCTTGACAGACATCCCACTAGGCTCTGCATTTTTAAAATATCACACACAGAGCTGCAGTGAACATTCTTGTGCCTGCAACTGGGCTTATTCACAGGGTATACTCCTGTGGGTTGAAGAATATTTTTCAAAATTTCAAAAAAATTTAAATCTCTCAAGTCAGCCCTCTTCTTGACATTTGGGTGTGTTTCCACCCTTTTCAGAAAGTGAACCCAAATCTTCACACACGCCGACAAGCTGCACCATCCTGCCCCTACCGGTTCCCCTTGGCTTCATCTCACCCTGTGCTCCAGCCACACTGATCTCTGCCCTACCACAGGGCCTTTGCACCTGCTATGTTATCCGCCTGCAAAGCTTCCTCCCTCCTCCTTGTCCCCGTCGCCTGGCTAAACTCCCTCTTATCTTTCAGAGTTCATCCTACAGGAAGCACTACCTCCTCCAGGGAGTCTTCCCTGATTGCTCTGACTGTTAACAGCTTTCAGAAACCCCATTGCTTTCCTTCAGAGCACTGATGTCCATTTACAAAGAAATTTGTTTCTCTAGGATCCTGTGAACAATGCATGTCTCCCCACTAGATTGTGAGTGCCACAGGGCAGAGATGGAAACTTGGGTTGGACCCTGGGACCAGGATTGGTGTGCAAGGGATTAAGGAATCCATCTCAGGAGAGATGAGTAAGAGCATGGGGGAAGCAGGATGGGGAAGGGGAGGAAGCCAAGCAGGGTACAATTCCAGGCAAAGCCCCACGGAGGGTGGCTTCATCCCGACCGGGAGCTCGGGAGTGTAAGTTACACCGCAGTTATCCTGACCTGAGGCAAGGGAGCTGGGCTTCCACCCTCACTGTCAGCCATTGGCTAAGAACTGCCCCAGCATGGGGATGAAGGTGTATATAAACTCCCTGGCTCTGGGCATGTGCCTGCAAAGTAGCTCTGGTGGCCTGAAGATAGTTCTTTGAAGGAGTCACAAATGTGGACACACAGAAAAAAGCACACGAAAGCTGGTGGAGGGACATATAGAAATGGTCAAAGGGACCCCAGGAGATAAGTGGCATGTGATTGTACCCACTGCAAATGAGGTCTTTTTTCTTTACTATCCCAAGAACCCAGCATAGCGCTTGGCATAAAGCATGCACTCAAGAAAGACTTGGTGAATCAATGAATGAATGAAAGAATGAATGTGAGTGGAAAGACAATATTCCGGCAGAAGTGATGGCATATGCAAAGCCTCAAAAGCAGAACTAGACATTGCCAACTAAAAATTGTCACTCGCCATCTGCCTCTACAAGGATGAAGTCATGAGCCACTGCTGTCGCTGACTGTCAACACTCCCTGAGAGGAGTTCAGGGCAGAGATCAGGAATGAGGCGCTCTGTGCTCTGGGAAAAACTGGCAGAACAACACTTCAGATAGTTAGATATTTTCAGGAGAAGGTTTTATGAGCCCAAATTCTTGCATCTTCTCGTATCTAAAAAAGCACTAAAATTATTAATGGTGATGTCTGCTCCTCGTGACTAGCAGCTAGCCTCTGGCAACATGTGTGCTTGATGCACGTGCCCCCTTCACTGAAATCACATATAATACCGACTTTCCCCACCACCTCTTCGGAGCAGTTTCTCAGAGCTATCTGAGATGCTATCTCCCAGGCTACAGTCCTCATTTTGCACCAAGTAAAACTTAACTCACAACTCTCACGCTGTGCATTTTTTTCAGCATTTATACCCATCTGATGAGAGCCAGTTGTCAAAGGTTCAGGAATTCCGTGAGCCAGTTATGTACATAGTATTCTGATCCCAACTGGTGTGCTTTAATTCAATCCAGTTCTGATGCTTAACCATCAGTCAGCATTGGACTCGGCAGGTTAAGGGGCACAGACCCCAACAAGACTGCCCTCGCTGCAGACGACAGCTGCAAGTTCAGGGGTCCTGACACTCAGGACCAACTGGCTACAAATTCAGGTCTGAAAAGGTCCAGAACTCAGAGCTTCCATGCCTGCTCCTCGTGGAATCAGGCACGTCACCTCCTAGCACATCAATGTGTTTACCAACCAGGAAGCTGCACTGAGCTTTGGTGTCCAGAGTTTCTGCTAAGGTTCCGTTACCTAGGCAAGCTTGATTGAATCATTGGCCATGTGATTGAATTCCATTTCCAGGCCTCTCTCCTGCTTGGAGGGGGTTGGGGTCAGCCGGGGGCGGCACAAAGGCCCACCTTCTAATCACGTGGTTGGTCTTTCTGGTAACGAGCCCCCATCCTGAGTCACCTCATTTGTTAGCATAAACTAACACTAACTAACGTGCCCAAAGGCACGTGTAACATATATACTTTTTTTTTCTTTCCCCAGAGAGCTGGGACTAAGCCACTATGATAGGGCAGGTTGGATGGAGTGGAAGGGACAAGGTGCCTGAGGGGCTAAAGTTGGAGATGAGACCCAGTTCAGATAGTCCAGGAGCCTGAATGTCAGGCTCAGAGAGGGAGATGAGCTGCTCTAAGTCACACAGCCAGGAAGTGTCAGAGCTGAGTTAATCAGAGGGTTGTGGTGGGGCCTGCCCTTCTGTCTTGGGTCCTCTGCTCCCCTCTCCTCTCCAAGGCTCCAGCTCACTAATCTTAGGGACAAACCTGGGGTCGTTTGGGTCTGGGAAGTTAACCCAGCCCAGCCTCTGTATCCCATAAGCAGAGGCATTTGTCAAGTCTCTGAGTGCCAATTAGTGGGGCAAGGGCCTGCTTAGTCATTGTGGCATGGCAGATTTGGGGGAATTAATCAGGCCGGAGGTGGTGGCAGGGAGGGGGCAGAGGAGAAGGGGGGGAGAGTGAAGCGTGGGTGCTGAGTCCTAAGGATCCGGGTGATCAGTCCTTACAAGTGGCCATTAGGCTGGCCTGGGGAGAAGCAGCCATTGCTCCTGGGAGATGCCACTGGTCAGGGAGGGGAGGGGAGCGGATACTCTGGGGGACCAGGAGGGCTTGTTCACCCTTCCCTAGAAAGACAGTACAGAATTTTAGATCAAGGTGGCTCAGGAAATGACCACAGATGGGGCCCTGCCTCCCATGCCTGGATTTCAGAGGTAGGAGGGACATGGGAGACAGGGCTAGGTGGGATGGGAGGGGGTGCTCTAGGGCAGCTGAGTAGAGTGGTCAGGTCCCAACCCCCTTCCTTGCCAGCCCGCTTGCCTGGGAAACTGTCAGGAACTGTCTCCCACCTGCTGAGTCTGGGCTGACTCTTCCGGACAGGGGGGCCCCATGGGACCCCACCTCAAAAGTGTCATCTTAGAAGCTGGGCAGGGTTTCTCAGCTCCTGCGGATGTGCTTGCCTTTTAAAATGTGTTTCTGCTGGGATTGCAGGCAGCCCATCTGGGGGCTTTGTTGGAATTAGAAAAACGTATCCCCCTCTGGGCAGACCCATGAAGAAAAAGCACCCCTCTGGGTGTGATCATTACCAAAAGGCTACACTTTCTCCAGGCTATTGAAGGCCCTTGGTACAAGCCTCAACCAGTGGACCTCGGACTGCATTTCAGATGCATTTCACCCCTAACCCCACTCCCTCAACCAGGTGCCCCTGGGTGGGGCACAACCTGAAAAACTGTATCCTGCAGCCTGTTCCCATCTTCAGACCCCTAGGGACTGCTTTGGTCCCCTGTGACACCATGAAAAGAGCATGGGCTCCAGAACCAGCTAGCACTGGATCCAAATCCCAGCACTGCCTCTAGCCCTATGTGTGCCCTACCGTCTCATCTCTGGGCCTCAGTTCCCTCATCTCTAGAATGGGGATGATAACAGCTCTTCCATCCCAGGGCTCAGGGATGACAGAGGAGGTGACATGTACAGCCATGTGTGGTCCTTCCTATGTGCTAAATACACGCTTGGGCCTTTATTCCCTGGCCCCAGCCCAGATCCCTGGCTGTACCCTCCTAAGAACCAGGCCTGCCCATCTCCCTCCCCACAGCAGAGGAAGAATCCAGCTGGGGCCCAATGATTAGCGAGGCCAGCAGATAACCTGAGGACTGGACCTGGGATCTAGGGCTGGGGAGGCACATGCCAGGTGACAAGATCCAGCCCCCAGAGCAGTGGTCCTTGGCTTTTGGGGGTCATGAGCCCCTCTGGGTATTTGATAGACACTATGGCCTCTCTACCCAGAAAAATGCATCTGCACACACAGTTTTGCATATTGCTTCAAGGGTTCATGAACATAGTAAAACCTAACCATGGACCCCAAAGAATTCCCACCCTAGAAACAGCACGCTCAGTTCCCCGTGCCCCCCAGGGGGGCCATCGGGACACTAGATTCTTCCACAGGGCAAGAAGAGAAGAAGGAAGGAAGGAAGCTGGCATCTACTGAGCTGACTTTATATGTATTAGCTTGTCTAAGGCTCTCAGCAATGCTGTGGGGTAGTAACTATTCCCATTTTACAGATGAGGAAACTGAGACTCAAAGAGGCTAAGAGACTTGTCCAAGATCACACAGCTAGTGACAGAGCTGGGCCTCGAGTCTTGGTTGTCTGATTTCAAAGCTGTTCTAATAGACGAGGTTGAGGTCTCTTCCTAGAGGGCAAATGCCCTGGTTGTGCCTTTGCAGGGAGAAAGAAGGACGCCAAAGGCCTGATTTTTCTAGCCTGACTCTGAGTGCTAGGGAATGTCAACTGCTCTGTGCCCCTCTCCTCACACCCTGCTGTTGCTCCCATGGATGCCAGAGTCCTATTTGCTGCTGCCACAAGACATTCAGCTTCCATCCTCCAGATTATCCAGGCTTTGTCCCTGGATCAAGTCAGATCAAATTAATCTTTTCCCAGGAGAACCACCCACCCAGGGCCACAAAGCGATGGAGCCCTTGGCAGTCACTAAGGGTTTATGTGAGAAAGAATCATATGTGGAATGTCTCTGTGCAAAACCACTGTCAAGAAGCTGATCCATAATGTTGTCCATGGTTGTTCTATGTCATATGGATTCTAGAATGGCCCAGGGGACACATCCCTCTCAGGATCCAGACCTAAGAAAAGTCTCTCTTTTCTGGAAAACTCATAGTTTTACTTCTCTTAAACTTGGCTTTTGGTAGACAATGAGAACTAGGAAAAGAAACTTGTTTGCCTTTTTGCCATGGCTGCTAGGAAGCTCAGGACAAGGCTTACATTTTGATTGCCATCATTTACCTTACCCTAGGTTTTCTGATATAATTTGTTTCCTCACTTACTGTCAGAGAAAAAGCACATTCTCCCAAAAAAATTGCCTTTTAAACAATTTCTAAGGGAATATGTTGACCTAATAATTGTCTTGCAAGACTATGGAAAACAGAGAGAGGGTAGTCAGAGAATGGAGGCTTTTTCTGTGCATCTCCCTTGCACCCCCAT
This sequence comes from Balaenoptera acutorostrata, assembly GCF_949987535.1. Lineage (NCBI taxonomy): Eukaryota > Metazoa > Chordata > Mammalia > Artiodactyla > Balaenopteridae > Balaenoptera > Balaenoptera acutorostrata. The sequence continues at coordinate 75,027,326 of NC_080076.1, read as the reverse complement.
TCAATGGCATAGGCCTTCCCCCAGCTCATTCCCTCTGATGTTAGGGCCTGGCTACCTCTCTGTTCCCAACCCTCTTTATGCTTGGCTCTTGTATTTTATTTCCAGTTTTAATGGTATAATTTTAATTAGGCAGGGTTTTAAAAAAATGTCAACTACCTTACATAATTTTTTGGAAGCAACACAGTTAGCTGTACAAAACACTACCTGTCTTCAAGTGCACAGGTACACACGTGACCACAAACGCACATAGACACACACATACACATCCGGTCTGAATGCCTCCCTGTCTCCCTACTCTTTGTTTCCTGGGACTCCGCTTTGCCTATGCTCTGCCCTCCCTCACCTGGAACATTCTGGAGCCTGGTGCTGGATCAAAAGATTAAGTCCTGCAGTGACTCTTCTCTCTTCCCCAGGTCCCTGAAGATCTCTATCATTTTCCCATTGGCCTGGTGGGGCCCAGGAAAGGGAATCAGAGATGATTATGGGCCTGGAAATTCAGAGACATCATGGGAAACTCAGGAAGCAAAGATACTTAGATCTCAGCTCCAATTCCAGCTCCATCACTTTTTCCTGTTAGGGGACTTGGTCCAAGTTCTGGACTTCTCTGATCCTCAGTTTCTTTCTTTGAATAATGAGGAGAAATAATCATACAGACTGTTATGAGGATGAAAGAGCATGTACAACGCCTGGCACACAGTCAGGGCATAATAAATGGGCACTACTTTCACTGCCTTCTGTCAGCTATGAGCAATTATCTCAAGCCCTAAGTCTGGAAGTTTGTGGGTGACTGAGAGATGAGAGTATTTTTGGTCCTAACAAAGGGAAATACTGAAACCAGAAGTCAACATCTACCAATCCATTCACTTCCCAGTCTGTCCAACCATCCATTTGTTCATTCATCCATCTATCCATCCACCTACCAATTCAAACAGCTATCCATTTATCCATCCACCTACCAACTCAAACAGCTATCCATTTATCCATCCACCCAACTACCAACCCACCCATTCACCCATCCACCTACCAACCTGCTCATCCATCCATCCACCCAACTACCAACACACCTATTCACCCACCCACCTACCAACCTGTTCATCCATCCATCCACCCAACTACCAACCCACCCATTCACCTGTCCACCTACCAACTCAAACAGCTATCCATTTATCCATCCACCTACCAACTCAAACAGCTATCCATTTATCCATCCACCTACCAACTCAAACAGCTATCCATTTATCCATCCACCCAACTACCAACCCACCCATTCACCCATCCACCTACCAACCTGCTCATCCATCCATCCACCCAACTACCAACACACCCATTCACCCACCCACCTACCAACCTGTTCATCCATCCATCCACCCAACTACCAACCCACCCATTCACCCATCCACCTACCAATCTGCTCATCCATCCATCCACCCAACTACCAACACACCTATTCACCCATCCATCCACCAACCTGCCTATCCATCCATCTATCCATCCATCCATCAACCACAAATCCTTCTGTCTGTTCATCTATCCATGTATCCATCTCACCCACCCATCCATCCATCTGTCCATCCTTTCATCATTCACCCTTTCACCTATCCCATTATTCCTTAGCACCTTCTAAGGGCTAATTTCTAGAGATAAGAGGAGAATAAAGCATAAACTTTGCTCTTAAGAACTTCTGGTCTCGGGACTTCCCTGGTGGTGCAGTGCTTAAGACTCCACGCTCCCAATGCAGGGGACCTGGGTTCCATCCCTGGTCAGGGAACTAGATTCCACATGCATGCCTCAACTAAGAGCCCACCTGCCGCAACTAAGGAGCCTGACTGCCGTTAACTAAGACCCAGCACAACCAAATAAATAAATAAATATATTTTTTTAAAGTAGCTTTCTGTTTAAAAAAAAAAAAGAAAAGAACTTCTGGTCTCCAGAGGAAGATAAGATACGTAGCTAGATTATTTTCTCATATCTATCTTACCCACCCCACCCCAGGGGATCAGGAAAAGAAATGTTTGGGAAATGTTGCCTATTAGATCCCCCTCTGGGTGATTCACTGCTCACACTATTAGCACATTAAAATATCTGACAAGTCCTCTAGTCAAGATCTCTTTTCAATCACTATTACCCCAAATGACTTGCCTCTAGAACTTATTTTAAGAGGATTGCCTGTTAAAATCCCATGGAATGAGATTGCCTCAGAATAGATTTGGGGAAATGCAGATAAACCAAGGAAGAAAGAACCAAGTGTCATTTAAAAAGCACTGAGTAGTATTGGATTATAACCCAAAGTAAAAAATAAATATCCATGAGTCCATAGTGATATAATGACTGAATAAATAAACAAAAAAGAGAATATACATATCTCCTGTGCAGAAGAACTCCAAATAATTTGTGTAGGTACTCTGTCATCAAGGAGGGGGAGGCTAATTCCCTACTCCTTAAGTGGGGGCTACACACAATGACCTCCTTCTAAAGAGGACAGTATGGAAAGGAGGGGGAAAGTCACTTTACGGTGGAGAAGCCTGGCAAATGCTACCCCAGCCACGTGATCAAGGTTAAGGTCAACAACGATATGTCAAACTCATAGTATGTACCCTTGACAAGATGTGATGAGAATGGCATCTGTGGTCTTCCTGCCCCCCAGACACATAACCTCAGTCTAACTATGAGAAAAATATCAGACAAATCCCAAGTGAGGTACAATCTGCAAAATACCTGACCAGTACTCCTCAAAATTGTCAAGGTCATCAAAAACAAGGAAAGTCTGAGAAACTATCACAGCAAGAGGAGCCCAAGGAGAAGTGATGATAAAGTAGAATGTGGTCTCCTGGGTGGGATCCTGATAAAGAAAGAGGACATTAGGTAAAAGTGAAAGAAATCTGAATAAAGAATAGACTTTGGTTAATAATAATGTATCAATATTGGCTCATTAATTGTGACAAAGGGACCATACAAACCGTAGGATGTTAATAATAGGGGAAACTGGGTGAGAGGCATATGGGAACTCTCTGCACTATCTATGTCATTTTTCTGTAAATCTAAAATGGTTCTGAGATTAAAAATTATTATTATTATTATTATTATTTTTTGGCCGCACTGCATGGCATGTGGGATCTTAGTTCCCCAACCAGAAATCGAACCCATGCCCCCTGCATTGGAAGTGTGGAGTCTTAACCACAGGACCACCAGGGAAGTCCCCTAAAAATTATTTTAAACATAAATAGATAAACAAATAAATAAACTTCAAACAAGCAACATACAGGGTTTGGGGAACAGCCCGGGGGAAATATGTCCTGGTTAGGAGGGGACATCTGAAATCAGAGCAGCCTGGGTTCTGTACCTTACTTACTGTGTGACCTCGAGCAAGTTACTCGATCTTTCTGAGCTTCAGTTTCTTCATCCATAAAATGGGGATTTTAAAATGCCGATTATTAGTTGATTTGGATTAAATGAGGCAATGTATGTAAAAGTACTAGGCACCAATAAATTATCTGGGACTATCAGATTTACTATATTATTATTTTTGGCAGGGTAAGTGGAGGATCTTGAAAGGCTGCAGGGAATAGGGCTATCGGCACCAAGCCTTGGAGAACTGGTAGGATACGGATGGGGTTGGGAGTGGGAGGTGGGGGCTCAGCTTTCCCCAAAGCAGAGAGGTTTCTCCTTCTATCCTTAACTCCTACCCTTTGGTTCCAGAGCAGGGCTAAGCAGCCTGTGAGGAGATAGAGACTTCACAGTTAGGTCCCTGGCTTCCCACCCCAGCTATGGCCCCAGCTCGCTCTCTGTCTGCCAGGGTCTCCGGGCTAAGTAATCACTAATTCCTCCCTAGAAGCACCTGTATCTGTAAGCAAATGAGCTGGCAGGTGGCGGCCTGGATAAAATATGACCTGCTCAGCAGGGGATTTGCTTACCAGTCGAGAGGCAGCCCATCCTGCTGCCTGCAGCCCGGAGGCCTCCTGGATAAAGCATAAACCGCTGGTGCCCACGGGGAGGGCAGGAGGCACCTGGAAGAGTGAATGACCCCCTGCTTAGACCCCAGCCACAGGCCTATGGACATGTTCTCAGTGGTTTGTGGAGAAGAACCAGGACTGGAAATCAGGAGACAAGGGGAGTTCCATTCTAGCTTTACCACAGGACTTGCTGTGGGGCCTTAAGCAAGTCACTTTCCCTCTCTGGGCCTTTGTTCTCAACTCTCTCAAATAAGAATTGTTCCCCTTCCTCCTATTGATTTGCTACAAAGATCATAGGAGAAACTGTATGGAAACTCACAATATTTGTTCTCATCTTGATTATTACTCTGTTGTTACTATGTTGCTCCTGCAGAAGCCCTAGTGAGCAGTGCTCAGGGGCTGGTAAGTTTCTGGTGGGCTGGTAGCTTCAGGGAATTACCTTCAAGGCTATAGTATCTATATCTATTGGCAGAAAACTGATCAAAGACTTTTCCAAGGAGGCAACATGATATATTAAAAAGCACAGGTTCTGCAAACATCAGAACTTGGTTCAAATCCTACAGCTGCCACTCATTAGATGAAGGTACTTGGGCAAGTGACATTCCCCCTCTGAGCCTCAGTGAACTCATCTATAAAGCAGAGTGAAGAACATAATCTTTTGGGTTGTGGTTATGAGGTTGAAACAAGATTACATTCCAGAGTATCTGGCTCATAAGTCGCTGCCCGATAAAGGTTAGTTCTTCCAGGCTGAACCAGGTTTACAAATCAGATTTCCTAACTTTCTACTCAGCTCTTTGCTGAGATCTCAGAAAGCCTTAGGGGAAACCTCCAGGCTTCTGCGATCTGAATCACTGCCCCCACCCCCAGTGCCCCACCGGGAGATTTCTGCAACCTGGACCTGGAAGAAGACCCCTTGGGAAGTGCTCCAGCCCAGGGGCTGCGGGGACTGCATGATGAAGACAGAGCCGTTTGCTAATACCATGTGGCTGCTGTGACAGTCTGTTAACGCCATTTACAACGTGCTGTAATTATGTCTCACACATGCTGGCAGCCCAGCCAGCAGGAACGTTCCCTAGGAGGGGCTTTGGGAAGATTCCTTTAGTGGGGTGGGAGATTGGGCTTTCTCAGGAGGCTGGGGACTAAGGCTTTCAAAGCCACTGTGAAGGAGGAAGAATTCCTTGCACAGCCCTGGGCACCTAAGAAAGAGGTCACCCCTGCTTGGACCAGTGGTTCCCACCCTGAATTGCTGTGGAACTTTGGGCAAGTCATGGCTCCTCTCTGGGCCTCAGTATCCCCTTCTATAAAATAAGGATATGGGGAAAGATAAATGTACTGGATCAGTAGTTCTTAACATTTTCTGGAGCATCTCCCTAGAAAAATGCCCAAACTCACAGCTAATCACAATGTAGCCTGCATTTCAGGGGGCTCATGGGCCACTGAAGTCCATCATAAAGCTCCAAGGACCCCAGGTCAAGAATCTCAATCTAGATCATTTCATGGACCTACTACCAGTATGGTTGAGCTTATTCCACCATCTGGGTTCTTAAGTTGCTCTCTGCTGGGTGTTGCTGCCGTGTTGACTGGGACATAGGTATTCATGACAGTTAACTGCTGACTTTGGATTGGACTTCTTATCATAAAGTGCCCAGCGTTGTCTCTTAAGCCTTTTTTATTTTGCCTTGAATTTAATGGGCCAGCTAATTTCTACAATGCTGCCCAAACTCTGACATTCTAGGATCCTTGCTAGTAGGTAATGCTCATCCTCCTCGAGGTCTGATAAAAAGAGCTCTGCTTTGGAGTCAAACAGATCTGAGTTCGAATCTCTCCATACTTCCTTGTTGGCAAGCTACCAGCTTCCCTGAGCCTGTTTCCTCTTCCAGGAATCCGGTTGTCATGAAGGTTAAATGCATCAATGCCCCTCAGGTGCCTAGCACAGAGTAAGCCACCAATACATGCCAGTTTTTCTGCCCCCATCACACTCTACCACCACACTGAACTCAGGCCCTCCTCTCCCTTTCCCGGAGGGAGCTGAGAAGGAGTCCTGGAGAAAAGCTCTCGGGAATGGAGAAGCCTATTTCCAAGTCATTAGTCCCCCAGTGTCGGGCTGCAGGATGGATTTTGATCAAGAGCAGGGTGACATTTGGCAAAAGTTGCTGATGAAGGATTGAATGATTAATCGTCATGACAACCAGGCTGGAGTAATGACAGGGATGCGATGGCGCCCGAGTTAAACACAAAGCGGCCCTGCGAGCCGGGGCGGTAAATTACTAGGCATGTCACCGCTGCGCTTTTGGAGAAAGCGGCCGTGCGTTCCTAATGAGAGGTTAACTGTGTCCCCAAAGTAATTACAGCCAATTGAAGAGGTGGCTGGTAATTAGAGGATTAGCAGTGATGAGGCTCACCTGCATGGTTGCCATGGTAATGGAGGGTGGGTGGGGTAGGGTGGCAAGGAGGGTCCAGACTCCTCCTCAAGGCAGGTGCCAAAGCCTTCTCTTCTGCACCAGTCTTGGTGTCCACCACCGATGCAACAGGCCCTGGGGAACTGGTAGGCAAGCCCCAAGGTTCTGCCTCTGGTGGCTGGGCCTCAGTCTTCCCATCTGTAAAGTGAGGGCTTGAACCCATTTGAGAATATAGAATATCAAAGCTGGAATTCTGGAAAGTGTCGAGTGATGTCACTTTCATAATTCAAATAGTCTTTAACTTGCCACCCTCCCCCCAAGCCTGGCTTTGCTGGGACCCAGGAAATTACGCACAAATTCCACTTCTTGGCTGAGTGACTCAAGTCAGGGGTCTGATTGCAATCCTCAGTTTCCTCACCTCTAAGATGAGAAGAATAATAATGGTTCCTAACTCTGAGGGTTATCTGGAGAATAAAGTGAAATCATAACTGCAGAGCATCTAGAACAGTGCCTGGCCACTGCAAGAGCTCTATAAATGTTAGTGGTGACGATCACCTTTGCAATCACCTCTCCTCTCCACTGACCTGGGGCAGTTGGGGCAGGGAGGGAACAGGAGCCTCAACCTTTTGTTGGGGAATGGGCTGAACCCTCCCACAAGTGATAGGTCACAGGAATTCCAGGGGAAGGAAGTAGGCGCCCACTTTCTGCTCACTTGCTGTGCATCTTTGGTCAAGTCTCGTTGCCTCTCGGAGCCTCTGATTCCTGCCTGCCTGAGCACTCTGTTGGGAGAAAGTCATGAAATGCTGGATTTGTGAAGCACTTACTATAAGCCAGACCCACCCTCACTATGTACTTTACAGCCATTGTCTAATTTGATCCACCACATAACCCATAAAAATATTATTTTGCCCATTTTCGAGAGGAGAAAACTAAGGCTCAGAGTGGTGAAGTACTAGCCGAGGGGCACACAGCTGGAGAGTAAGTCAAGATCTGAACCCAAGTCAGTCCAAATTTCTCACTACCATATGAAGAAGCCTGTTTATCTCTCAAGGAGAAGCCAGGCGAGTCACCTCCACCTAAGTGGGCTGGGCACCGCCCCCCATGGGCGGAGCTTCGAGAGGTCTCCCTGGGATTGGCCAGGGCTGGTATGACATCACGAGGGCGGGGCCATCGCTACTGAAGTGCGTGCTGGCACCTGCCTTGGTGCTGGTGGAGTCTGCACGCCCAAGGGTCAAGTTTGAGATGCTGCGGGGGTGGGGGGGAGGGGGGGAGAGGGGAAGGGGAGAGCGATAATGAACACCCCAAACCAGTTCAGCTGCTGGTGACGCCTGGTGTCCGGTCACAGGCCTTGGTGAACCGCCGAGCTCAGTGGCTTAATTATTCCATCCATAAATGATAAGCCCCGTTCATTTCCAGGCCTTCATGACAAATTTATGGCCTTAATGTGCTCGCTGCCCAATCTTCCCTGGGATTGCAGGGAAACTGGGGGCCCTTTCTGGAGGGCGCAGCGGGCGTTTCTTGCAGCCTTAGCCGCTGGGCCACGCATCCGCCCCTCCCGGCAATGGCTTCCAGGAGCCGAGCTCAGGTCGGCTGGTCTGTTGCAGTTTGCAAACCCATTTTTCTGTTTTGCTTCTGGGAGGTGCTGGAGCTTAAGCTAAGGGCAGCGAGTCAGCGAAGACTCAGGTTCAGGTCCCAACTCTGCTCCCTGTGTGACCTTAAGTATGTGTGGGTCTCTGCCTCAGCTTCCTGGTTATGAGGGTGAAATGAGATGAAACAGATGGGAAATGTTCAGTGTGTAGTAAATACTCAGGATAAGGTAGTGGTTATTGCAGCTTTGGGGTTTTCACATACAGTTATATGTTCTTTTTTTGGAGCCACTGCTTGGGGCCTGGGGACCCAGGGATGGGCCATATCTTAAAGCAGAAAGCCACCAGGCCCTGCTTCGGCTCTGACTAGAGAAGGCTGCAGAAAATGCTGGCTATGTAAGCCTTGCCTCAGTGACCAGGAGCCTGGTCGCAGTGTCAGTCTCACCTCCAACCTGCGCTGGCCTTGGTGACTCCTGCCTTTCCCTCAGTTTCCTCATCTGTCACAGGACCTCCAGCACAGTACTCAGAGCTGCCATGGGCCATAGGTTCCAGCATAACCGAGGAGTGGCAGAATCACTTTTTGGGGGGCCAATTTCTTGAACGTACGCAAGGCCCTCCAGCCTTGATGGCGGACAGGCTCTGAGTGGGGGTGTGGGTGAAACTCACAGAACCACAGAAACTTGGAGCCGGCAGGGGTCTCAGAGAGCACCCCCTCCAGCCTCACACTTCACAGATGAGGATGCTCAAACATGGCTGCCATATATTAAGTGCTTACTGTATACCGCACACCACAGTCATAGCTTACCCTCTATTGTCTTATTCAGTCCTCACCACACCAAGTATGGGCCAGAGATGACTAACCTCATTTTACAAAGGAGGAAAACAGAGGCCCAGAGAAGTACAGAGTCTCGGGCACGGCTACACAGCACCACCTGCCTCCAAGTCCAGACCCTTCCCGCTTGGCTACACCATATGCGTTTGCATGTTCATGCATGTGCATGCCTCCCGTGTGTGTGCATGTTTGTGTAGAGGTGCCGATATAAGGATGCTGGTGTCCACCCACATGTGAGCATGTATGTGCTGTACCTGGAGCACATCTCCTGACTCCCTGTCCAGTGTTCTTTCATCCCTACCCAGTGCCTTTTTGCAAAGAGCTGATTGGAGACAGGAGCCTTTCAGCTTGGGGAGTGCCTGGATTCTGAGAGTCTTAGAGACTTAGCTTTAATTTGCATGCTCATTTGCATGCCAGTGTAGCCACTCCCTTAGCAGGACCCAGCCTGGCCAGGGACTGTGCCTGTAACTCCACCCTAGCTACCCACTGGAGGTTCAATTTCTGTGAGGTCATTTCTATCATTACGCCCATTGGGTAGATCATGAAAGTGAGGCTAAGAAAGGCTGGACCAGTATCATGCTGCCAGCAAGTGGCAGAGCCAAGTTCTGATTCTTGGTTTGGGGACTCCAAATCCAGTGGTCTTTCCCCAATCCCATCCTGCCTGCAGCCTCGAGGTGGGCATGGAAGAGTGAACAGTCAGGAGGGGCTTCAGGGAGAAGAGGCCATGAAGTCCTTGAAGGTTCAGGAGGGGTTGAGGAAGCAGAGACGGGGGAGGGTAGAAAGTGTGTTTGTGTGTGTGTGTTATGTGTGAATACATAGGTGTGGAAGAGTGTGTTTAATCATCTTCAACAAAATGATTCAGAGCCTATTATGTGACAAGCACATAAACAACAATAATAATAACACAGCAAATATGTATCTACTGCTTATGGTACACCAGGCAAGTGACTTCCATTAACTCATTTAATCCTCACACCAACCCTATGAGATGGTGACATCATCATTCCCATTTTACATATGGGGAAACAGAAGCACAGAGAGATGAAGTAAGCTGTTCAAGGTCTCACAGCTGATAAGTGGCAGAGCTGGGATTCAAACCCAGGCTATCTGGGACCATGGTTCATGGACGCTTCCCTCTCAAGTTGGGAGACCTTGCCAAGTTGCTGTGCTGCTCCCAGAAGGATGAGACACGTGAGGGTGTGTGTGTGTGTGTGTGTGTGTGTGTGTGTGTGTGTGTGTGTGTGTTTGTGCATGTGTGTCTTAGCTCAGGCTGCCATAAAAATACTACAGACTGGGTGATTTAAACAACAGAAATATATTTTCTCATAGTTTAGAGGCCTAAGAAGTCTAAGATCAAGGTGCTAGCCTATTCAGTTCCTGGTGAGAGCTCTCTTCCTGGCTTGTAGACAGTTGCGTTATTGCTGTGTGCTCACATGGTCTTTCCTTGTTTCTTGTGAATGGAGAAAGACAGATTTCTCTTTCTGGTATCTCTTCTAATAAGCATACTAATCCCATCATGAGGGCTCCACCCTCATGACCTCATTTAACCCTAATTACTTCCCAAAGACATCATCTCCAAATACCATCATCACATTGAGGGTTAGAGTTTTAACATATAAATTTAGGGGGCAGGGGGACACAGACATTCAATCCATAACAGTAATGTATGCTATATACTTGTGCACATGTACATGCATGAGTGTGCATGTACACGAGTGTGGTGTGTTTGCATGTCTATGCATGCATTTCATGTATGTGCGTGTTTCTGTAAAGGTGCCTATTGGTATACAAGGATGTGGATGTATATACATGTGCAAGTATGTGCATGTAAGCACGTTCTGTGTTTATGCATATGTACATCTGAGTGTGTACACTCAGATAAGAGGTTGGGGAACCTCATCCCAGGTCAACCCCTCTGCCAGTTGGTCCAAGAGCCCTGTGAAAGTCAGGGTCACACAAAGGGGACTAAGGTGGGACTTTGGGGAGCTAGGGCCTAAGAGCTACTGCTCCCTGGATCAGGGGGGAGGGGACTCCCCAGCTGCTCATGCCTGTCACCCTGGCCTCCAGCAGACATTAATAATAGATCAGCAAATTCCAAATGTAAATAGGGCAATCAGGCCCGAAAACACAGACATTCATCACCCAGATACAAATTATGCTGCTGGCCCTTATGTAATTACTGGAGTTCAGCTCAATGCATGAGCCACCCCCACTCTGTACCCCTGCACATTGCTTTGTGCTGGTGTTCTTCCCTGAAAACACTCCCAACCTGACCCCACAGGGTCTCTCTGGCCACAGCCAAAGGTCCCCAGCTGTCTTAAGCAGCTATGAAGATAGAAGACCCATGAGATCCTTGTGCTTTGATGGCAGAGCCCTGAAGCTCATGGAGGCAGACACCAGACAACAAATCTTCCCCAGTTCTGGCTCCAGTTTTGAAACGACTTGCTGTGTGACCCTGGGCAAGTCACCCACCCCTTCTGAGTCTCAGTTTCCTCTCCTATCCAAAGGAGCTAACAATACAGTATGGTGTAAGAGCTTTGGGTTTTACAGTCAGAAAGACCTGGGTTTGAATCCCAACCTTATTACTCTTGAGTTGGGAGACCTTGGGCAAGTTTCTCCCCCACTCTGAGCCTAACTCCTTCATCTGTAAAGTGGGTGTAAAATGCCTCTTATGGGATTATTTGAAGGAAAGAATGAAATAATATTTTTTCTTTTAATTGGTGAATTTAACTCATTCACATTTATTGTGATTATACTATCATATATAAAATATATTCCATCAACATATAAGTAGATTTTAAAAATCTATATCCATATATAGTGATTATATAATTATGTGATTATATGGCTGCACTCTTTCTTGCCATATTTGTTTTGTTTCCTATTTACCAGTCTTCCTTTTGTTTCCTTCTTTCCCATGGCTATTATATTAGTTATCTATTACTCCAAAACTTGGTGGCTTACCACAATAACCACTTAGTATCTCATAGTTTCTGCGGCTCAGGAATTTGGGAGCAACTTAGCTGGGTGTTTATGGCTCAGGGTCTCTCATGAGCAGCTATCGTGTCAGCCAGGGCTGCAGTCTCACCTGAAGGCTTGTTTGGACTGGAGGTTCCACTCCCCAAAGTGGCTCCTCAGTTCCTCCCCATGTGGAGCTTCCCATAGCTGCTTGAGTGTCCTTATGATATAGCTACTGGCTTCCCCTAGAGCAAGTGATCCAATAGAGCAAGGCAGAGGCTACAATGTCTTTAATGAGGAAGCCTTGGAAGTCACAGCTGTCATTTCTGCAATGTTGGTTACAAAGGTCAGTCTCTTCATGTAGGAGAGGACTACACAGCAGATGAATACCAGGAGGCAGGGATCACTGAGGGCTGACTTGGAGCCTGGCTACCACACCTGTCTTACGTTAGACTGAATAATAATGTATGTAAAACTCTTAGTCCAGGCTTTGGGAGAAATTTATTAATCACTGTGACCCCAATTCCTGGCACAGACTAGGCCTCCACAGAAATGGGATGGCAAGTAAAGGACAATAGCAGAATTGGGTCTCCTCTCCCCAAAGCCATTTCCTAGAAGCCAGTGGGCCAGTAGCTACTTATAAGCCCACATCCTCCTTCCTTGCTGCTGTCCAGGCCTTGGCTCTGGACAGGCTGAGAGATGGAGGGCCGAGACCTCCTGCCTTCTCTGAAACGGAGAAGAGAGTCTAGACCAAAGGCAGTTTCCAGGCCTGTCTCATCCCAACTTTACATTGATCAGTAGTTAAACACAGCCTCCAATTACTATAACGTTTGGCGAGGCACCAAGCTTGTGTGAAACCTTGCAATAAACATCTGCTTTATAAATTGCTTCTCGGTGCAGTGCTGCACCAGAGGGGTTCTTGTGGGCTGGGGAGAGAGAAAATCAGAGAGCTGGGAAAGGGAGGAGAGGTTAGGGAGGCAGAGAGACAAAAGGAGAGGTGAGGGAGAGGGAAGAGGAGGAAGAGAGGGAGAGAGGGACATGAAGGGCCCGCTCATTCCTCTGTGACCCTCACCATCCTCCAAGGTGGAGACCCAGGATTGAACCAAGAGCAGAGGAACACTTTTCTCTTGAGATTTTGTCACACACCTAATGCAAATTACTCTTCTGTTGTTTTTTTATTTTACCAAATCCCATAACATCCCACTCATCTGCCATTTACATTTAGAGGAAGAAACATAAAGATGTATTTGCTACACCTGCAGCCCCTGTTGGGGGTGAGATATTCCCCAGGCTGCAGAGAAAGAGGCAGGTCAATGGTTTCCCACCACAGGCCTGCAGCCCACTCCCCCCAACTACACACACTGTCCCCTGAGCGAGAAATGGGCCTGTGCACCCCACTCTGTCTCCTGCATGGTCTTACTCAGGGAGGCCACAAGGAAGGGCGAACCCCAGGATGGGAAATGAGATGGAACTGGGCTGAGCTTCAGCTCAGCTCACATGAGACTTTGGGCAAGTGACTTGCCTCTCTGGGCCTCTATTTCTACACCTGTGAAATGGGCATAAAACCACCCTCAGAGGTTTTGGGAGGATTATGGGAGTTGTGGAGGCAGGCCTCAGGCCAGACCTTTTCCCCTCGAGCCTCATCTGAAAATGGGAGTTTGATAGACCTCTCATCCCCAGCCTGCCTGTTTGTTCACCCAGCACTGGAGGAGACTGAGGACTTCTGGTGGGTGGGGGTGGGCAGAAAGGGGAGGGCTGCCTGAGGCCAAACTGCCTGCCTGGGGGACCCTCACAGCTGCCCAGGGCAGCTGAGATGAAATGAAATAGCACACGTGTCACATGCTCATTAATACTGCTACTGTGATCTGAAACCCCACCTGGGGGGTGTGGGGTGTGTCCATCTCCCTTATTCCGTCCACTTTGGTCAGGTAAGATGCAAGGCGAGATGAGTGGGCCTCCTCCCATCTCTATGCCCGGGTGAGCTGCCCAAGCGCCCGGGAGTCCACCATTAGAAAACCTTTTCTTGGGCTTCCCTGGTGGCGCAGTGGTTGAGAATCTGCCTGCCAATGCAGGGGACACGGGTTCGAGCCCTGGTCTGGGAAGATCCCACATGCCACGGAGCAACTAGGCCCGTGAGCCACAATTACTGAGCCTGCGCGTCTGGAGCCTGTGCTCCGCAACAAGAGAGGACACGATAGTGAGAGGCCTGCGCACCGCGATGAAGAGTGGCCCCCGCTTGCCACAACTAGAGAAAGCTCTCGCACAGAAACGAAGACCCAACACAGCCATAAATAAAATAAATAATTAAAAAAAAAAAAAAAGAAACCCTTTTCTTACCATTGACACGGTAAATGAAAAACGTTTCATTTTTCTTTAAAAATGAAAACGGCCCCTAGAAGGCTGGCAGAGGGAGTCCTCCTATCTTAGCAAGAAATTCTTTATGAAATGACCTAATCTGCGAGTGAGGGGGGGATGTTCAGCCGAGTGCTTGGGTCATGGTGAATATTTGATGAATGAATGAATGAAGCCTTCCTTCCATCTGGCGCTGGCATCCTTACTACGACACGTTTACCGCACGGAGCCCAGCCTCACTGTGAACTCTTTCCCGACACAGGGAGCTCATTGCCTGGAGGGCAGCCTGGTCCATCCCTAGACAACGCCAGGCACTGGAATAGTCCCCTCTGAGCTCAGGCTCACGTCCCTCAAACTCCTCTAGGAATCTCTTTCCCCTGGAGCACAGCACTGAGGTCACTCTCCAGAAAACCCTAAGCTGCAGATAAGCAGTTGCCAATAAGTTTTGTAAAAGCTTACCTTGCCATCTCGGGATGTTTGTCAATGAAAATGACGTAGCAGGCGAGGTTTCATTCAGAGCTGTCAGCCCGAGGCAGCACACAGGTGCTCCGACGAGCAGGAACAAGGCAGAATAATAAGAGCTCACCCAGGCCAGGTGTCAGGCACTATTTAAATGCTTTCACATGGAGCAACTCATCTACTGCTTCCAACCCTCCAGTGAGGTAGGTGCTAGGAGATGGAGACTCAGAGAGGTCAAGTGACTTGCCCCAGGTCCCACAGCTGCTGAGGATCAGGGTAGGGATTTGAACCCAGACTGTCTTATTCCAGAGCCTGGGCACCAAAGCCTTACACTAAACTGCTGCTCTACTTACCTGTGATTCCAAATTTTCTTGACGCTGGCCAATCAAAACCAAATACAGGGTTCTTCCCCGGCAGCCCAGTGGTTAAGACTCCACGCTTCCACTGCAGGGGGCATAGGTTCGATCTCTCATTGGGGAACTAAGATCCTGCATGCCTTATGGTGCGGCCAAAAGAAAAAAACAGAAACAAATATGGAAATAAATTAGATGTGGGGCTGATACAAGACAGCACCTGTTATCCCTAACTCCTGATTTCAAATGTTTACATCTGTCAAAGCAACTTCCTTGTTTTTCCTAACTGGCTTTATGAATACATATATTATCTTCTTTAGCCTATCTTTGGTCACAAGTGATAGAAAACCCAACTGGCTGGAGCACAAATGGCTCTTGCAACAAAAATCTCCAGAGGTGGTGCTACTTTCAGGCACAGCGTGACTCAGGGGCTCTCGTGATGTCACCAGGGTTCAAGTATTCGCCATCTCTCAGCTCTGCCTTTCAGGGTATTGGCTTCATTCTTAGACTCCAAGGGTGAACTCTGACAGCTCTAGGCTTACCCAACCCCCATCTCAGGCTCAAATCTAGGAGAAAAAGGACCTTCTCTCCCTCTATAGTTTGCATGGAAATCATAAGCCTGACTGGCTCACATTGGTCACAGTCTGGTCCTTGAACATTTCCCTGTGGCCAGGGGATGTCTTTGGCATTGAGTAAATGCCACCTCCAGTGGGGGTGGGGAGCTGAGAGAGGGGGAAGGACAATCCCCCTGAAGGAAGGTCAGGATGTTATCACCAAAAGGAAAAAGGATGAAGGATGGCCAGAAGGCTGCAAACATCCCTAAGTACAAATGTCACGCTTTGAATGCTACTAAAACGTTCTTGTTCCTGTTTTACACGTATTGGGTTTCCACCTAAGATTCCATTTGTAAATGAATTACATACCTAAAAACTGAGGATCATTTAAAATAGCTTCCTAGGGTCTGTCACAGGGGTGGGTATGAATGCAAGGGTTTGCCATTTCTCTCGATGGGATAATGATAATTATAAGGCTAAAGCTACTATTTACTGTATGCTTGCTCTGTATATACTATTTTTTTAATTGAAGTATAGTTGATTTACAATATTGTGTTAGTTTCAGGTATACAGCATAGGGATTCAGTTGTGGGTTTTTTTTGCAGATTATCTGTATATACTATTAATATCCACTATTGCTGGAGGAAATTGATGCCCAAAGAGATTAAGTAATTTCCCTAATGTCACTCAGCTGGTAGAAGGAAGATTGAGAACAAGAACCAGATCGGCTTGACTCCAAAGCCAGTGTTTTCTTGTTTAAAAATTTTGTATTACATTTTTATACTTACAGACATCTTAGTTGGTTATTGTAAAAAAACTCAAACCATGGAGAAGGTTATAAAGGAGACAATTAAATTACCCCCCTGGAGCTGAACATTTTAAAAGAGTTAAAACTTTTAAAAAATACAAGTCCTACTGCACATAGTAAAAAGTAAATTAAACTAGCACGAAAGTGGATGAAATGATAATCAAAAACTGACCCGATCCCCAGTTCTTTGGTCTCACTTCCCAGAGAGAATTGCTGTGAGTAGATATTTGTGTGACTCTTCCTACATACTTTTCATGCACATCAAGTACATATATGCCTACTTTCATGTAAATGAGAGCACACTATAAATTGTCCTATAACTTGCTTTTTCCACTCAGTAATATCTCATATACTTTCTTCTCTATTGGTCCACACAGGATTATCTCTTTTTCTTAGCTGCCTAGTATTCCACTCAAATGGCTGTATTATAATATACGTGTATCTAGTCCCTTGTTGAAGGACATTTAGACTGTTTCCAGTTTTATGCTTTTTTTAAGGTTGCCATGAGCATTCCTGTACTTTTCTCTTTGAGCATTAAGCACAGACTTGGCTTCCATGCTGTAACCACCTGCTTCACAGCCCTCAGCTGTGTGGCCACGCTCCCCCTGCCAAGTTTGCCTTCCCCACCGACCTCGGCTTTGGGATCCTCCACGGGGCCAGCCTTCACCACTTAGGGGACGTGAAGGGGCCTCCCCTCCTTGTGTCCCAGCCAGTCTCTGCTCTGTCTCCTCTGAAGGCCCCAGCTCGGAGCTCTCAGTGTCTCTCTGTGATGAGATAATTTACATTTTCTGTTCTTTTTCTTTTTCAGCAAAAAGGGGGCACTTAAAGTGAAATATCTCTTGCCACACTGTTAATAAGGATTCATAAAAGTGAACTGTTCACCTTGTCTGTCGGCAGGCAGTTATGACAAATCAATAGTGCACAGAGGAACCCTGCTTCTCGTGTCTGACGCTGCCTCTTCAGTGGCACAGGAGGGCGGGAGCACCCTGCCCTCCTCAAACACCCCACTGGGAGCCTGGTGCGTTTGCAAACATGGGGCCCCTTGGCCCAGGTGACAGCCCAGATCAAAAGTCAATGCAGACAGCTGTCATTTGGGGTAGAAAAAGCTGCCTGGCCCTACACCCTGACTGCTTTCTTCCCCAGTACCGCCAGGAGAGCATGGGTCATAGGCCACTTCTTCTAGGAAACCTTTCCAGACTGACGCGTTCACTTATTCACTCAACAAACACATATGGAGGCCCCTACTATGTGGCAGGCCCATGCTGGGCACACAGAGGTGACGCAACATGGTCCCTGCTTTCTACAGTGGAGAAGAAAGACAGATAAACAAAGAAGGGTGAGGGGTACTTCTGCAGGGGGCACTCGGGGATGGTTGGGGCCCAGAGGGGACCCCTGACCCAGTCTAAGGGGTGGGGTGCTCAGAGAGGCTCCCTAGAGGATCTCTGTCTCTGTTCAGAGTCCAGGGAGCATGGGGGTGAGCCAGATGGAGGACAGGAGGAAGGCCATGCCAAGCAGAAGGAACAGCCCCGTGCAAAGGCCCAGAGACAAGGGGAGGGAAGGCAGGTGGGTCTGGGGCATCAGAGGTTTGGTCTGACTGGAGCACATGGTCAGAGAGGAGATGAGATGGGAAGGTGGGCAGCAGCTGGCCATGGAGGGCCTTGCAGACCCCACTGAGGAATGGGACCTGCCAGGGGCTGACACCTCTGGATGGTGGTATTTGAGGGTGAGTTTTAATTTGTCTTTGAAATTACCTCTTTCTTAATTTTTCTATCATGAACATGTGTTACCTTTGTAATAACTTAAAAATAACACTAAAAATTACAGCAGAAGGGAAAAAAGGGAGAAAGAGAAGAAGTAGCAATAGTAGTGATCATGGCAGCAACAGTAATAGTAATATTGGTAATAGTGGTAATAGTAGCAGTACTGGTAGTAATAGCAGCAATAGTGGTGGTAGTTATAATAAGAGTAGTGATAGTGGAAGTAATAGTAGTAATAGTATTAATAGTACTAGGAATAGTAGTAATAGTGGTGGTGGCAATAGTAACAGTGGTAATAGTACTGATAATATCAGTAATGGTGGTAGTAAGAGTAGTAGCAGTATTGGTGGCAGTAAAAGCAACAGTAGCAATAGTGGTGAAAATAACAGTAATAGTATAGTAACAGTGGTGGTGGCAATAATAGTAATAGTGGTAATAGTGACAATAGTGTAATATTACTAGTAATAGTGATAGTAATAGTAGTGGCAGTAATAGTAATAGTAGTAATTGGTCTGGGGTGACAGGCCTCT
Source organism: Balaenoptera acutorostrata (assembly GCF_949987535.1). Taxonomy (NCBI): domain Eukaryota; kingdom Metazoa; phylum Chordata; class Mammalia; order Artiodactyla; family Balaenopteridae; genus Balaenoptera; species Balaenoptera acutorostrata. Next base: position 75,008,788 of record NC_080076.1, on the reverse strand, counting down.
CATCACCACTTTTCCAACACTGAGAAACTTAATTGTCTCTCTTCCCAGCTCTTAGAATCCTCAACAGTCAGAATTTTCCTCTATCTTTTGTTTTCTCCATCTACTCATCAACCACCCACCACCCACCCACCCATCCATCCATCCACCCATTTCTCCCTCATCTATCCATCCATCTGTTCTCCGATTTTTTTTTTTTTGGGGCCTCGCCACACAGCTTGCAGGATCTTAATTCCCCAACAAGGGATCAAACCCTGGGCCACGACAGTGAAAGTGCCAAGTCCTAATCACTGGACAGCCAGGGAATTCCCCATTCTCCTATTTTTATTTTTTGTTGTAAAAGGTTTCCTTGATTTGGGACTTCCCTAGTGGTCCAGTGGTTAAGACTCTGCACTCCTAATGCAAGGGGCCCAGGTTCGATCCCTGGTCAGGGAACTAGATCCTGCATGCCTCAACTAAAAGATCCCACATGCAGCAACTAAAGACCCCACCTGCTGCAACTAAGACCCAGTGTAGCCAAATAAATAAATAAATAAATAAAAATTAAAAGCAAAAGTTTCCTTGATTAAAGTTCACCAAATGTTAATTTCTGGGTAGAGGAATCTTGAGTGTTTTTTTCCCCCTCTAATCTTTGCACTTTTCCATAGTGTTTGAATTTTTACACCACACATCCATCATATGTGTTTGCATAAAAATGATATACTCATAAAAATAAACAAGCATACCAAAATAGAAAACACACCCAAGATTTCACATTTCTTTCTCTGGTGGAAGTCAGCCGCCATGAAAGAAGCCTGACTACTCTGAGACCGCCATGCTGTGAGGAAGCCCAAGCTAGCTAAGTGGAGAGGCTGTATAGAAAGGAGGGAGATATCGAAGAAGCTCCAGCTGTCCCAGCCATTGAGCCCAGGCATCAGATATGCGAGTGAGCGAGCCATGTTGGACATTTCAGTCCCAGCACATGCAACTTGGAGAAGAACCAAGGAGCCCATTTGGCAGCCAGAACTGCCACCCCAGACATATTTCTAGTCTTTCAAACCACTCCAAATTAGGACCCAGTCATTGGTGAGCAAACACAAGCTATCCCTTCTGGGCTCTGCCTTGGTCAACATACCAAAACAGTTATTTTTTAAACATACACACACACAATTAAGACCTGGATTTGAATTCCGGCTCTGACACGGTTTGGGTATGACCATGGGCAAGTCCCTTTACTTTTATGGTCTCAGTTTCTCTATCAGTGGAACAGGAGCTGGATGGCAGTAAGTGATCACACTGCTGGTTTCTCCGAGATCTCTTACTCATCATGTCAGGAAGGCAGCATCATGGGGTGATACTAACTTGGGCTTTGCAGTCAGAGTCCCAAGTTCAAGCCTTGGCTCTGGCATTTATGAGCATGTGACCTTGATTCTCTATGCAATGCTTAGCTTTTTTAAAAAATTTTCTGTTTGGCTTTTCTATCTTGATGAAAAATATGTGATGTTGAGGGACTTCCCTGGTGGCCCAGTGGTTAAGAATCTGCCTGCCGATGCAGGGGACATGGGTTCGAGCCCTGGTCCCGGAAGATCCCACATGCCGCAGAGCAACTAAGCCCATGCAGCACAACTACTGAGCCTGCACTCTAGAGCCCGCGAGCCACAACTACTGAGCCCATGTGCCGCAACTACTGAAGCCCGTGCACCCAGAGCCCGTGCTCTGCCACAAGAGAAGGCACCGCAGTGAGAAGTCCTCTCACCGCAACGAAGAGAAGCCCCCGCTCGCCACAACTAGAGAAAGCCCGCGCACGGCAACGAAGACCCAATGCAGCCAAAAATAAATTTAAAAAAAAAAGTGATGTTGTGTGTCACTGCCAACAGAACTGTGGCTAATGCTACCCAATTATATTGCTGGTACTTTTGACGGTTCAAACATGTTTCGACAATTTTAAAATAAAGGTTCCCTCTGCGAAGTTGTTGGGGGGATGCAGTTGCCCCCCTCCCATACCTTGAGCCTGGATTCGCAAACTAAGTGTGCTGGGGTTCAGGAGACCTCTTAGGCAGCCTGTACCCCAACCAAACAGGCTAGGATGAAGATCTTGGCAGGGGTGTCCCCCTGCAGCCCGTGAGTGTGCGGGTGCACACACACACACACAGAGCCCTGCACAGACCCGGCCTGATTAGAGTCAAAAGGGCGAAAAGAGCCAGATTAAATATGTGTTGATTATGCGAGCTCGTGCTCCTGTTTATTTCTTATAAATAAGACATGAGACCTGTTTTCCACCCTCAACACACAGACACACACACACACACACTTCCAGGGGGTGATATTTATTGTATGCAAATCAGAAACTGAACTGGGAGGAGAAGTAATCACCTGTTTATCAGGGGGTGAGTGAAACAGGCAGAAAATAATCACCCTGGGTAACAGTGTCACATCAGTTTTAAAGGAGATAACATAGACTCGTTCTGGATTTGCTGTGCCTTGGACAAGTTAAGGGCTGGATCTGGGACCCACTGCCCCTTACCTGCTCAGGTCAGCCGGGCCCCCACTGCTCCGCCCAGTGGTCTTTGCTGGGTAATTGGTGGAGGGTAGCACGGCATTCATGAAACAGCAGGAGGAAGACAGCAGTTACCTGCAGCCTGCGTGAGCTTGGGCAGCTGTTTGCAGGAAAGACAGCGCAGCAGGCAGACCAAGTTCAAGTGTGGGATCTGCTGCTCCTCGCTGTGTGACCTTGAGCAAGCTACTACACTTCACTGGGCCCCCATTTCTTCATCTGTGAAATGAAGATGATCCTCATTCCAGTCTCGTGGGTGCTGGGGGCATGAGAGGACTCGGGTGTGTCTGGAGCAAGGCACCTGGAGTCACCTTAGACCCTTCTTTCACCCTCGCCCCCAGTTTCTGCTTCATAATATTTCTTGCGTGTGAACACTGCCCGACACTCTGTGAGTGTCCAGCCAATGCTAAGGGCTCACCACCTCTCCCAGACTGACCACCTGGCGGGCTTCCCTCCTTCCCCTCTAACCCGTTCCTCACCCTCCAGGGCAGAGAGAGGGCTCTTTCTCATGTCAAAATCCCATCATCACATCGCCCCCCTGCTCAACAGCCTGTTGTGGTCCCTGGGTGCCCTCAACACGAGAAATCCATGCTCCTCCCTATGCCCCACGAGGACCCCGGGTCCCGGCCCAGCTGGCCTCAGCATCCTGGTGGCCTCCTCCTTCATCACGCTCCAGCCTCTCGGATCTTTTTTCAGATCCTTAAACATGTTGAGCTGGTTCCTGCCCCAGAGCCTTTGCCCTTGTTGTGCCCTTTGTCTGGAATCTTCTGCCCCGGCTCCTTTTCCATGAGGCCACTTAAATGTCACCTCCCCAGGGAAACTGCTCCGTTAAATTAGGTCCCCTGCCAGCTATTCGCCTGCTCTGAAAACCTTGTCAGTTTCCTTCATGACACCGCTTACAATTTGTCATAGTGTTATTTATTTGGGTTTACTGGAATGTGGCAATCTCACCAACTGACTGTGAGCTTTGGAGAACAGGGACTGGGCCTGGTTTGCTCATCATGGTGGCCCTGTGAGCTGATGTACAAGTAGCCACTTCAAATGGGCCAAATGGCCACTGTGGACGTGACCATGGAGGCACTGGGCGGGGGGTGGCCAGGGCGGAGGGGTGCTCTGGGCTGGCGACCATGCTTCTTGTCCCCCTCCCCCCTCCCTGCCAACTCCAGGGCCCCCCAAGGGATGTTTTCCTGCCTCTCCCTAATGGCCTGACATACAGGGTCCTGGTGATAAACCTCCCTCTGATAAAAGATGCAAAACTAACATCTGGTGGTTAATTAATAAAGAGCAGCGGTGTCTGGCTGGGGCATGCAGTGTGCTGATGCTGGCATTTTCTCCCGCCCCAAGAGATGCTGACACTGTGAGTGAAAATGGGGGGAAAAAGATCGATTTGGAACGGGCCCTGCTGACAAGGCTCCTGAGGGGCAGGACACCCCCCTCGTCCCCTCTTTAGGGGGCTGATGCTTGGTCTTCCACTGAAGGGGAGTGGGTGGTGGGAGGGGGGAAATCATTTATTGAGTACCTATTATGTGCCAGCCCCTAATCTCATTCTTTCCTCCCAGAAGCCCTGAGAGGTCAATGTCTCTGTTCCCACTTACACACAAGGAAACCGAGGTGCAACTGCTTGTCTCAGAGCCTAGGCCCCTACTCCCTCTCTAGGAAGCAGGGGTGCTGGGGAGTCACTGGGAGCCCTTGACACAAGTGCAGACTCCAGGGCCCCAGCATCCAGGCTCTGCCGGTCCAGGTGGGGCCCAGGAGACTGTATTTGTAACAAGCACCCCATGGAATTCTGGAGCAGGTAGAATGGGCAGCTCACCTTGGAAAACACAGGTATTGCGAATACTATCGTTTACTGAGTACCGACCATATGCCAGGCCCCAGGCTAATCCAATAACACTATAAGCAGGAAAGAGTGATGTCTCCGTTTGACAGACACGGCCCAGAGAGCGGAAGGGTCTTGATCAAGCCCACACAGCCATGCAGGCAGGCTCCAACCCCGATCCTCTAACTGCCCCTGGCCCCAGGGCTTCCCAGCTGTCTCCGCTTGGCCTCTTGGGAAGACAAAGGACGCAGCTTCCCAGCTGCAGCAATCACCAGCCAGGACTGGGCCACTGAAATATTAATTGAGCTAATGTTTCAGTTACTACTTGGGAAACCTTGGAAGGCCTGGCCCCCAACCTCTACTGAATGCGAACGCCAGGGTGACCTTAAGCAAGCGGGTGGGGGGCCCCACCTGGTTCCCCAGGCTTCTGGGGACAGGCAAGTGGCTGCTGGAAGTCTTTTTTGAAGAGATGGGGGGAGTGGCAGCTGGGCTGCTCTCTGCGTTGACCAGGAGGCCATGGGGGTGGGAGACAGTGGAGAGAGGTCAGCAAGGTGGGCTGGAACGTGGGAGGGTCTGAGGCTCCAGAGGGGGCAGACAGAGGGCTGTGTGAGATTGAGATTGGAACAACCCATGTCTAAATCCCAGCTCCTTCTCCATCTCTCTGTGGGGCTACAGAGGGTCTCGCCTGCACACAGCACCTAAGGGATCTCCCAGAGCCATGGTGAGGAGAAAGCCAGGCGCTGGCTATGGACTGAGTCTGGGGGGCAGCCCAGACCTACCAAGAGGCCTGGGTTTCAGGCCGACAGGTTCAAATCTTAGCCTCACAGCTTTTGAGCCGCATGAACAAGTCGCCTCACCTCTCCAGGCTTCAGCTTCCCCATCGCCTCTGCTCACAGGGTTCTAATGAGAGTTAAATGATATAAAATGCTTAGCACAGGGGCTGGCACAGAATAAAAGCCGACATGCTATTGCACAACAGGTGTGCGGTTGCCTTATTACTACTACTCATAGTGTTATATTGAGAGCACGTGAGTGCACGCTGCTTCCCTATTTTGGGGTTTTCCTGTCCCTGCTGAGCCCAGCCAGCGCCCCTTGTGGCCCCCCTGCTCCAGGGCCCCCGCTTGCTTGCTCATCTCTGAGGGGTGGCATGGTCATCCACCATGGGAGGGGGCGCCAGCCAGCCCTGAGTCTCTCGGCATAATTGAATTGTTACCGACTTGCCCTTGTGACTCCGGTCCACAGACATGATAACGCTCCCGGGGGCTGCGCCGACTCCCACCTTGGAGACCTCCCGGCACCTGGGAGGGCGGCCAGATCAGGCTGGGAGTTGAGGGCTTGTGGGGATGATAGGATGTGCGTGTACTTGGGGTCCCTGGCTCTGTGTCGTCTTGGCCAAGTCCCTTATCCCTTACCTTCTCTGGGACTCAGTCTCCACCTCTCAAGTCAGCTCCTGTCTGTGACTGGGGTCAGAGGCAGGGTAGGTTTGGGAAGGAAAGGAGCCTGGCTTGGGGCTTATGCGAGGCTTCTCCCCCAGCCCTAGCCCGTGCCCTGTCCTGAGCCCCCTCCGTCCTGCCTCCCTAATCATAGCAGCTAACATTCGCTGCTTGCAAAGTAGATCTTAGCATCAACCCCATTTTCAGCTGGACAAACTGAGGCTCAGAGAGGTAAGGTAACAAAGGAGACCCACAATAAGGAAGTATCAGATCCTGGCCTTGAACCCACGACTATCTGACTTCCTTCCACCCTATGTTCCTACCCTCCCTACCATCCTGCCATCCTTTCCACCCCATCTTCCCCTTGGCCTGGACCAGAAGTTGGGGAGACCCTCCCATTTCCTGCTTTCCTAGCCACCCCATTTCCTCCTCCGCCCCCTCTCATTCCTGCCCTGGGCAATCAGTTTCTTCAGATATGATTTGGGATTCTAATGAGCGGAATGATTTGGCATTTAAATAATTATCCACTCCCTGTTAGTGGTGCTGAGTCGGGAGAAATTTCCGAGTCTTATTTATGAATATGGCTTTTCTCCCTCTCCGGGTGGAGATTTCCCAGCCCACCCCCCTCCCAGCACCTCCTCTCTCAAATGACTTTTTAGCACATGTTCCAGGGGAGCTCCCCCCACCCCACAGAGCCCCTAAGTGCCTATTAACAACTTGCCTCTTCCGCTATGAGCACCGCCCCCCCATTCACGCCCCCTTTTATCTTTACATTTCAATATCATTATAAATCCTAGTGTTATTCAAATTGCATCAATTATTCAATTTCTCCTCCCCGAGTGGAGGCAACAGTTTCCCAGTGGCTGAGCAGGAAAAAGCAGAGGCCTTTCAAGGAGGGTTAGACATTCACGGGGGATTCGGCTGTGTTCCATTAACCTGGGCTCTTTGGCTCCACAAACCATGGAATTGATTAAAACACACACGCAGTTTCAGTTTGGTTTGGGGAGAACGCCTGCTGCTGAGAAGCACTGAAGAGACGGTTTGGAAGAGAAAATGCTTTTGCTGCCCTATGATACTCATTCAGTGACCATTTATTGAGCTCCTGCTATAAGAGCAGCCGCCATTTATGGAACACTTACTGTATGCAAGACGTCACTTGAAGGTCTCTATAGAAGATGCTTCTGTTACCCAGCAAGTGCTGGCTGCCTGATGCATGTAGGAGCTGATACTACGGCACCAGCTTTCGAGGAAAGAAAGAGCTTTACTGCGAGGTCGACCTGCAAGGAAACAGGAAGCAGGGCTCAAACCCCTCCCCTCAATCCAGGGTTCCGGGTGAAATTTAAAGGGTTAAGGGAACTTCAAACTTGGAAGCTGATTGGCTAGTCTCGAATCAGTCCAAATAAGCTACCGCTGGAAGCCAGAGTCTCCTTATTGAAGGACTTCTCGTTTCGTAAAGGGCTCCGGTGGCAACATTTCTATTCTTTAAGTTCCGTCAGCTAAAGATCCCTGGTTCCGGGGTCATCCTGGAGACATGCGTTCCCATTTTGAACATGCGCAATGCTGTCTGTAAAAATAACTCCAGGTTAGATTCATCAACAACCCATTTTAAGGAAACAAAACCAGTTTAAGCTGGTCAGTGTTTTACACGCTGTTTCACCACCTCTAATTTTCGAGAACCTAGAGGTAGTTATCTCTATAACCATCCATTTTACAGATGAGGAAACTGAGGCTCAGAGAAGGGGCAGTCTCGAGCCCAAGACTGCGCAGAGGTGGAGACTGGTTTTGTCTTCAGGGCTGGGCCTCTTAACCATTATGCCATCAGCTATGGTTGTAGGGTTTGGGTGACCCCACGGAATAGCTAGAGGAGGAAGAGAGGGAGTGGAAAGGAAAGAGAATTACTCTTCCCACAGGCCCTCTCATGTGAAGACTCACATGAGAAATCACTCATATCCCATTACCAAGAAAAGTTAATTTTTTTCCCTAAGCAAGCAGTAGTTTCTCAGCTTATGGATACCAAGAGTCACATAATGGTCGTATTTCTCCCTTTGCTGTGGCTGCCAGGAAACTCTGATCCAGATGTGTGGCCCCCTGCTCGCAACCATACAAGACTTTACCCCACCATCTTGTCATCCTGTCCTCTCATCTAGGTCTTTCCTGCATTGGCATTGCAGTGTGTATTTATAAGCCACTTCTAAGCCTTTTTTGAAATGAGGCCAGATATAAGTGCCTTTAGAAAGACTTTTAAGCATCCATTATGAACCAGGCATTTTACACAAGCTCTCATTTTAACCTTGGCAAAGCATTTATTCTCACTTTACAGATGATGAAACTGAGGACCAGAGAGGCTACGTGAGTTGCCCAAGGACACACAGTAAGTGGCAGAACCAGGATGGAAACAAAGTCTGTAGGCCTCTTCTTCCCATGACTTAGGGGATATGAAGACCAAGAAATGTCGTTCCTCCCCAGACTCTGATATCCCTGCTCTAGATCTTGGTCTGGCAGGAAGATGTCACAGAAAAAGCACTCAATTGCGAATCAGTAGACATGTGACCTTCCTCTCTCCAGGCCTCTGTTTCTCCACGGAACACTATTGGGCTGCCCTCCAAGGCCCCATGTAGCTCTGACCTGCTATCACTCCTTTTCTGCCTGTTTTACTGGTGCATCCACCAGCATCCGAGCCCGGTTGCACCTCTGAGTCACAGCCGCCACTCCCTGAGGCACGTACACTCCCTGGGGAGTTGTGTCACCTGTTTCTCAGGGTTTCTTGATGCCACAGACAGGAGGAGGGGGCCACCGTGCTGATGACGAGGCTGTGACACGTACCTCCCACACCAGCCACCTGTGTGCTCTGTGATCCTGGGTCCCCAGGCAGGCAGCGCCTTCCTGGTAAGACAGGGTCTCCCGGGATGGGGACAGAGGAGGGGTGAGGATGGCCAGAGGCTTAGCTCTGGGTAGGACTCAGCCCCTTCCTGAACTCGAGGGTTCTAGGAAGGTCTGAACTCCCAGCAGGCAGGCGGTGGCATAGAGATGGAGGAAGGAGAGGCTCCCCAAGAGAAAGGGACCTCATTTATCGAGCACCTGCTAAGTACATCACCTTCCGTCAGAGCCTACACCCTGGCAGCCCACAGATCAAATTCAAGCCACAAACGTGGTAGCTTTGACCCACCTTGTGTTTTAAAAAAGCTTAAATTAGTTTCTAACACAAATAGGGATATCCTACATAAAATCGGGATTTAGGGTTCTCTTGAGAAGTAAGACTAGTTTGGGAAGTCTCCTTTACATTGTCTACCTGGTCCCTGTGGGCATCTGAGTGTCTGACCCACTCTTATAACCATAAATGCCTTCTGGGTGTTATTATCCCCATTTTACAGATGAAGAAATTGAGTGCCTCAAGGCATCCATCCCACCAAGTCCCACAACAGGTTAGCACTGGGGTCAGGACTTCACCCCACCCCTCAGCCCCCCAAGCCTCTACTGTTTTCACTGCCCCACACTGTCTCCCATCTAAGGAGGCTGGAACAAGCAGCCCCAGCAGCCTCCCTTTCCAGTGGATCTCTCTAAAGTCCTCTGTGCTCCTATCTGTACAATAAATGGCCTCTGAAGTCCTTTCCAGCTTTGATGTGGGGTGTGGCAAACTGAATGTGGCTTCCCTGGGCTTGGAACCAGGAAGCTACCCAATCACCATGAGTGCTCAGGCTCTGTGCTGGGAACTTTAAACACACCATCTCATTTAACCCTCACAGCTTTGCAGGAGGTAGGTTCTACTATTATATCCATTTAACAGATTAAGAAACTGAGGCTCTTCCATCACTCTCAGTGGTCCAGCCCCTCTGGCTTCTTTTTAGCTCTTGGATGGTGTCCTGCACCTTTCCTGCCTAAGGGCCTTTGCCCATGCTGTCCCCTTTGCCTGGAATGCCTTCCACCCTCCCCCATGCAAGCTTTCATCATCCTTCAGGTCTTCCCTGATTCTCTGAACAAAGTCTGGCTCCCCCTGTTATTGCCTCTGAGAGCTCCCTGGTACACTTCATAGTATAAATAATGACAGTAACTCAAGCTAAGACTTATTGAGCACTTTCCATGAGCCAGTCTCTGTTCTAAGCACTTTAATTACATAATCACAATCCTCTCACAACCCTCTGAAGTGGCTATGATTATTACCCTCATTTTACAGATGAGGTCATTGAGGCACAGAGAGGTTAAGTAACTTGCCCAAGGTCACACAGTTAGTGTCGACATTTTTTAGGTTGTATGACTGATTGACATCTTCAGGGACTATGTCCTGGGGAACCTGTTCTTGATAAATAAATATCCTTTAAATGAACGAACACACTAGGAGTATGGCTCCAAATTTCACGTCCATAACTATGAAAGTATATGACTGTCACCTTCTTCCTCTGTCAGTGTCTCACCACTGGGGCTGCCCCCAGCTCCCATCTGATTACATGGTAGCGCTGAGTTCACAGGACTCCCCCACCTCAGCCCTCTTTGTCCCCAGGGAGAAAGAGAAAGGGGCAGGTGGGATTCAGCACCACGGATAGCACCACCTCCCCACTTATAACAGCTCCCCTCCGAGGCTGGGGCTGCGAACTGACCTCTGGGAAATTCCCAAGGAGACCCCGCCCCATGGCTGCCTCCTTCCTCACTGCCCTCCCCCGCGCCAGTTTACTGCCAATGACATTCAGATAAATGGCTGCTGTCAGCCAGGCCGGTCCCACGGAAAGGCGTGTCGGGTGATGTATTGCACAGGACTCACTGCTCAGGAGCTCCGAGTGGGGTTCTCCCCTACCCCCATCAGCCTCCAACCCCAGGCTACATCTGGGCTTTGGTATCCCCCTCCTCTCCAGCCCTGGGGATGAATCCCCTGTCAGACACAATTACTAGGGTCTTTAATCACATGCTGTTAAGACCCTGGCCCACTCCCCTACTCTCTGGGCTGCTATGCAACCCCAAACCCAACCTCCATTCCTGTCTGCCCTAGGTATGCCCTCCTGGATTATTCAGGGGCTCAGGGAGGAGACCCAGCCCAGCCCAGCCCAGCCCACCCACCAATAGGGCAGCTAATAAAACCCTGGTTTATGATCCCTTCACTTGACTCAGAGAACGTGGAGAGATTGGGGCATGTAATGAAGTTGCTGCCCCTTGGGACCCTTGCCCCTTGCCCCTTGGGGAGGACGGAGGTATCTGAAGCCACTCTGTCCTCACATGTCAGGGGGCACCAAAATGCCCTCTCCTGCCCTTGGCCTTCTGCCAGCTGCCAGCTTTGGCACCAGGTTTGTCATCTTTAAAATGGGATTAATAATAATAGCTAACGCTTACACAGTACCGTTCAAATGCTTTCTAAGCTGTAAACCCCCTGCCATAATATTTAAAAGTAGGGGCCAAAGCATTCAATTGCATACAGTTCAAAGTCACGTGTGATGTTAACCAGAGGACTAGCGCCAAACAACAGAAATTTACTCTCACGATTCTGGAGGCTGGAAGTCCAAGATCAAGGTGTGGGCAGGTTTGATTTTTCAGAGCCTCTCTCCTTGGTTTGGAGACAGCCGTCTTCTCCTCCCTGTGTCTTCACATGGGCTTCCCCCTTCTGTGTATCTGTGTCCTGATAGCTTCTTATAAGGACACCAGTCATATTGGAGTGGCTGTGACCCATATGACCTCATTTTACCTTAGCTCCCTATGTAAAGGGTCTATCTCCAAATGTACTCACATTCTGAGGTACTGGGGGTTAGCACTTGAACATATGAATTTTGCAGGGGACACAATTCAGCCCATTGCAGTGCTCCACCATATCCCCTCACCCTTACCACCTGGGTGCACCTTAATCCAGCCTCTAGCTACCAGTGTGTGAAGCCTGCTTTGTCACCTGTAGGCCAAACTGGGGGATTCATGTCCCCTGGAGCAACCCCAGTGGTGATGGGAGTTGATCTGTAAATACCCCAGCTCCCAGCTTCTTGAGCTGGCGTGTTCCCAGCTGCATCCCAGAGCTCCCTCGTAAGTTTACGCCCCACTCGCCACAGCGACAGCTGGGCTTTATAACACGCCTTTTACTGGCGGCCTCCTGCCCTGCCTCACTTCCCCACTCTCCTCATGGTGTGAGCTTCATTTCCAAAATAAATGACTTGCAGGCTTGCAAATCCCTGTCTCAGGGTCTGGGGAGCCAGCAGTTGGGAAGGGTGACTGGTCCCTTTGCGTCCACAGGAGCTTGGGGGTCATGAGGACTGTTGACAACCATCCCTGGAAAGGGGCAGGCCAGCGTGAATGGGGTCCTGCTGATAAAGCAATAGTTACACCTACTGTTTACAGGTTGCTTCCTCTTCCCCAGGCATTGTGCCCAGCACTTTACTGGCCTCCTCTTCTTAAGCCCCACCCACAGTTCTATGTGAAGCAAATACTATGCTTAGCCCCTCTTACAGATGGAAAAACAAGGCTCAGAGAAGTTGAGTTACTTCCCTGAAGATGCAAAGCCAGGTTCTCAACCAATACTCTATCAACTGTGCTGTAAGACTGGGACCTCTGTCCCAACTGCACAGAATGGCAGGTGCCCAGGGTCCCCTTGATGATGGCTGGGGCAGTGACAACTCCTCTCCCATGGCTGCCCCCCACAGCTGGGACCCGTTATCTGTTTTGCGCACGGCCTGCGCCCGTCAGGGTAATGGACTGTGCTTGTCCTAGCGGAGGTGGCCTCTGGCAGGGATGATGTATGAGGCGCTATTGTTTGATATGAATGCATTAGGCGACATTCCCGATAAAGACTTTACCAGCAGAGCTGCACTTGCTGGCAGCAGCCCCTGTGGAGGCAGGGGGGCAGAGGCAGAAGCCCAAGTCCCCATCAAGCAGGGCTCCGGGGGACCAGCCCCCTTCAGGGAGGCAGAGACCAGGTCACTCTTGCTTTCAAAATTCTGGGTCCTGAGATGCACATCTTACCCCCTTACAAGCAGCAGAGTGTAGCCCGTGGGCCTCACACTTCAGAAAGCATCAGAATTGGCTTGGGAGCTGGCTAAAAAGGCAGAGTCCTGGGTCTCAACTCAGATCCATTGAAACAGAATCTCCAGAGTGAGGCCTGGGATCCTGCCTTTGCAAACCAGTTCCCTCAGTGACTCTAATACAGATGGGCCAGGGCCCAGACGTGGTCTACAAAATGGTCTGGGACGAAGCGAATGGGGTTTAAAGTCAGAAACCCCTGGATTTGAGTCTGGGCTCCTCTGAGAAGCAGCAGGGAAATCTTAGGCAGGTCACTCAGGCTCTCAGTGCCGTGACTCCCCTCGACAAATAAGCCTCAGTTTCCCAATCTGTAACGTGGGCACAGAGGCGATACCCACCGTGGCTACCTCCCAGGGCTCAAGGGGACACACCTTGCCTGTGCTCCATCCACATACTCACGAATCCCAGGGGCTGGCAACGTGGACCCTCTACATCTTCCCTGGGGGTCTTCTGAGGACACCCCACGTATGTTCAGACTGATGCTCCAGGGGATTCCAGGCACCCTATGAGGAATGGGGAGCCCCTTTGAGGGTTAGAAGATCCTTCAAAGCATCTATTCCATGAATCCTTTATGTTGAGTGGGGCAGGGAGGGGGCATCTGCCATTAGCACGTTCAGGATGTGGAGGTGAATGGAATCCAGATGCTGCCCCCGAGGATATCTACCAGGAGGAGAGAGGTCCTCCCCTGGGATGGCATCCCTGGGGACAACCTGGAGGGTCCCAACAGAGACAACGTGACCCAGGGCTCTGGGAGGCCCAAGGAGAGAGAGGTCGGGTACACCCAGGAGGGGGAGATGCAGAGAAGATGCCCCAGACAAGGAGATGGGTTTTGTGTGGATTTGAAGCAAGAGTGGCTTCAGCCATACAGGGAGGATCCCATGTCAAAGTCAAGTCTCTCCAACCCCATCATTCATTCATTCATTCATTCAATAAATGTGGATTGAGCTCCTACTCTGTGTCAGGCTGTCTTGGATGCTGGGAGTATGAGGATTATTTTTATGTGTCAACTTGCCTGGGACCAAGGGTACCCAGACATTTGGTCAAATATTATTCTGGGTGTATCTGTGAAGGTGTTTCCGGATGAGCTTAACATTTGAACTGTGATCTGAGGACAGCAAACTGCCCTCCCAATGTGGGTGGACCCCAATCAATCCACTGAGGGCCCGAATAGAACAAAAAATTGAGTGAAAAAGAATTCTCTCTCTCTCTGCCCGACTGTCTTTGAGCTGGGACATCCATCTTCTCCTACCTTCCAACTCAGATTCGGACTGGAACTTACCCCATCAGCTCTCCCGAGTCTCCAGCTTGCTGACTGTAGGTCTTAGGACTTGTCAGCCTCCACAACTGCATGAGCCAATACCAAACACACACACACACACACACACACACATACACACATCTCCTATTGGTTCTGTTTCTCTGGAGAACCATAATACAGTGAGAAAGTCCCTGCCGCCAAGTTGCTGACACTCCAGAGGGGACAGGCAGACATGGAGCAAATAAAGATAGAAAATGTCACAGGTTGGCCTCCAGGGCCGAGAGTGATCTTACTGCTGCCCCAGCCTCGCTTCCTGCTCCGCCCCATCCCTGTGTAGGCAACAGCTCACTTAACTTCATGCAGATTTCTAAACCTAAAGGTCAGCTCTAGCCTGTCCCTCTGCCTGGAATGTTCTTCCGTGTTAATTAGGTTTCAGCCCAAGGGTCACCTCCCCTGGTCCCATCCTCCACACCCAACCACACCGCAAGCAGCCACCTCCCTACACCCCACGATCACTTTTGATCCTAATAACCTCGCAAGGGGCTCTTCTCTGAAACAAACAAACAAACAAACAGGGAAACTCACAAAACATTGAGTGAGGAAAATCTTGACCTCTTCCCCACCTTAGGTACGAACTCTATGTCTCACAAGTAAAATGCAGCCTAGCCTCACTGCTGCTTTTCATCAATGCTAGGACGCGCGTTCCTTCACCTTTGAACGTCTCTGAAATCCGGGTGCACCTTGCAGTAGCTGTGGCCTCCAGTCCCACTCCCTTCAACCCCCTACGCCCTGCTGCCAGGCAGCAGTGACGGTGGAATTGTCATTGCCCGCGTGTCCTAACCCCGTCGGAGCTACTGCTATTGTTGTCACTCATCTACTGGGTTTAATCACTATCTAAGTATCTTCAAACCAGGATGGCAAAATGTTGGTAAGGGTTGAGGTTGGAGGATGGGGTCGTGGGAGTTCTTTATTCTATTCTTTCCCCTTCATTATGTGTTTAAAAGCTTCCACAATAAAAAGGAAAACATTTCCCCCCAAATAATAATAACCGTGCAAATATAGGAGGCTCTGCTTTGGAGATGAGAATGCAGAGGATCAGAGAGGTTAAGAAACCTGCCTAGACTCACCCAGCCAGCGCATAAGTGCTGGGGCCAGGATCCCCTCAGGTCTATTTCATTCTCGGGGACATGCTTTTCCTAGTGGAGCCTCCCCAAAAAGCCGTTCCTCCAGACATCTCAGTGCTTCCCCACCTCTGCGCCGCAGGGCCCTCAGCCAGGATGACCAGCCACCCCAACTCTGCGTGTTGAGAACCTGCCCATCTTTCAATCAATAGTCATTCGACAAACACATACAGGCACAATTGTGGTGTGCCTGGCGCTGCGCTGGGAGCTGGGATTCAGCATGAACCAGACAGACATGGTCCCTGAGCTCGGGAAGCAAATTTCCAAACACCACCCTCTGGAAACCTATCTCTTTAATCTCTTAGGACGCCAACCACAGTTTGCTACCAAGTTCAGCTGTTCCACGGCTGCCCCCTCTACACTGGAGAGCGAGCACCTTAGGGTCAGGGACTGCCCCACTCATCTCGTGTCCCCAGTGCCTGGTGCAGAGACTGGATTGTAGTAGGTGCTCATGAAATGGCCTGTGAAATGGAATGAATGAGTAGGTGGGTAAGCGGCTGTGCGCGTCAAAGCGCTGGTCCTGTATACAGTAGGTGCTTAAGACTGGAGGATGACTATCCGTGGTGACCCTGCTGATTGGGGCAGGAGGGGGAAAGGAGGCTCCGGTTCCTACACTTTGATCTTGGGTTGTGGCTGCTTCCCCTCACTTTCACACACACACTCACACGCTGACACTCTGCACACACGTATTCACACTCATGCACACACGTGTGCGACACCCTTTCTTGATCAGGTGCAGGGTGACACAATGAGGAAGAGTCGAAGCACCTGGTTCGGGTCCTGGTTTAGATGCCTCTTAATGGTACGACCTCAGCCCCTCAGTTTGTTCATCTGTAAAATGTGCATGATACAAACCACCCTCACGAGGACATGGTCAAGGTTAGATGAAGGACAATGACTTAATTTACATAAAGGTCTGGTCCACGGTGGCCCCTTGCTCCCCCCCACCCCCGGCTGGCTCTGGGACCCCCAGGGTGGGGTGGGAGGGAGGGAGCACGGAGAAGGGTGTGAGGCCACATCGGCTCTGGCTTGTGCACCTGCCCATGGCCTCTTAGCCACTTGGTCTTGCCCTTACCTTCCTTCACCCCCGGAGGTGTCCCATCCCTCCTTCTCCACCTTTCAGATTTTCTCCTGTCCATGTCCACATCTCTCAACACCCCAATTCCACCATCTATGAAGAGAATCCTGGGTCCCATGTGTCCCAAACACGAACACGTTTCAGCAGAAGCTTCTAAACACGGCGATGCTATCAGTGAGGGTTTCAGGCACATATGGGACCAGCTTCTGCCCTCCTGCCCACGCCAAGCCCACCCAGGGTTCGGCAGGAAACAGACTGCAGCATGGCGGCTGCAGATGTGATTGTTAGAGCTAATTTATGCTCCGTTTACAGGGGCTCCAGATGTCACAAGCTCCTCTGTGGCTTTATCCAAATGCCAGGGAAGGTGGGGAAGGGCTGGGGGCCGAGGCTGCAGCCACTTCCCCCCAGCCTGCCTCCTTTCCTAGTCCAGCTCTGAGGGCAGCATTCCAACATGTGGCCCCTGGGCACTCACACCCCCTGCTGAGCCCCAGCCCTGTCCCCCAAAGCTTCTGCCACATGTTTTGGTCATAGACTGTAAGCTTTGTGAGACTAGGAGCCCCATGCCTGGGCTGGCTCCAGTGCCCATGAGGTGCTTATTAAATGCCTCTAGTAATGAGCTGCTAAAAAAAAAAGGGTGACTTCCCTGGCGGTCCAGTGGTTAAGACTCCACGCTTCCACTGCAGGGGATGCAGGTTCGATCCCTGGTCAAGGAACTAGGATCCTACACGCCAAAAAAAAAGAAAAAGAGCTGCCAGTGTGCCAGTGGCTGTAGTGGGCAGAATGGTGTCCCCACCCTCGAAATACAAAACCCCTAGTACCTGTGAATGTGACTATATTTGGAAATAGGGCCTTTGCAAGTGTCATCAAGTTAAGATGCGCTCATACTGAATTGGGGTGGGCCCTAAATCCAATAATTGGTGTCCTAAGTTGACACACAGACACAGAGAGGAGAACCCATGTCATGATAGAGGCAGAGAATGGAGTGATGCATCTAGACTCCAAGGGACACCAAGGGTTCCTGGCAACCACCAGAAATTAGGACAAAGGCATGGAATGGTTTTGACCTCAGAGCCCCAAGAAGCAACCAACACTGTTGACACCTTGATTTCAGACTTCTGGTCTCCAAAACTCTGAGAGAATACATTTCTGCTGTTGTAAGCCACTCACTTTATGGTACTTGGTTACAGCCGCCCTAGGACACTAAGACAGTGGGGATGAGGATGAGCTGCCCAGTGGGGCAGCCCAGCCAAGGCTGCTTCCTTCCAGGCTCCCGAGGCCCCTCCCACAGGCCTCTGTCCCAGGTGGGGCTGCCCCTGTCCCCCACCTGGAGGACCAGCCCAGCCCCTCCCCAGTCTCCTTGGGAATCTCAGGCTTGTCCCCTCCATCCATTCTCCACCCAGCAACCAGGAGAATCTTTCCAACTCCCAGCCTGGCGCCTTCATCCCTCCCACCTTCCATTCACTCCTCAACCCACTGCCATCTGCTCTGGGCCCCCATCCCCTGAGAATGCTCTCCTCTACCCTGGCATGTGCACCAGCCCCACCTCACAGGCCTCTCTGGGAAACCAGACACTGTTCTAACTCCCTCCTCCCTGCGGGTCTGAGATTCCTTCTTTCTCGTTCTCCTCCTGCCTCCCCAGATGTGACTGCTTGGCTGTCTGCCTGTGCAGCTGCCCCCTTTCCTGCCTGCCTCTGAATGCAGGTGTTCCCCAGGGCTCTGCTTTCTCCCTCTTTGCTTCTCCTCCCACACTTGGTGGTGGTGGTCATGATGGTGACAGTGATGGTAGTGGTCATGGTGATGGTGATAGCGGTCGTCATGATAGTGATAGTGGGGATGACGGGAGATGATGGTGGTAATGATGGTGATGATAGCGGTGGTCATGATGGTGATGACGGTCATGATGGTGATGACGGTGGTTGTGATAATGGTGGTAGTGGTGATGGTGATAGTGGTCATGATGGTGGTTGATGGTGATGACGGTGGTGGTCATAATGGTGATGGTGGTGATGATGGGGGTGGACGTAGTTATGGGGATAGTGGTGCTGTTGTGAAGAGAGTCTTTCAACACGGAAAGTACACTAGGCCAGGCTATGTTGAAGACTTCGTTTTCACAGGCACTAACGCACGGTGTTTTTGCATCTTCATCTCTCTCTCTCCTCTCTTGTCTTTCCTCGCTTTCTTACACACACACACGTATGTATACACACTATAATTTTCTAGGGCTGCTATAACAAAGCACCACAAGCTGGAAGCCTTAAAACGACAGAAATGTCTTCTCCCACAGTTCTAGAAGCCAGATATCCAAAAGCAAGATGTCAGCAGAGCCATTCTCACTCTAAGACGCTGGGCAGAATCCTCCCTTGTCTCTTCCTACCTTCTGGTGGTGGCCCTAAATCCTTGACTTGCAGCTGCATCACTCCAATCTCTGCCTCTGTCATCACATGGCATTTCCCTGTGCGTCTGTGTCTTTTCTCCTCTTCTTAAGAGGACACCAATCATATTGGATTAGGGCCCACCCTAATGACCTCACCTTAACTTTTTTTTTTTTTGGCCATGCTGCGCAGCTTGCAGGATCTTAATTCCCTGACCAGGGACTGAACCCGGGCCCCCAGCAGTGAAAGTGCTGAGTCCTACCCACTGGACCACCAGGGAATTCCCTGGCCTCACCTTAACTTGATTATATCTGCAAAGACTCCACTTCCAAAAAGGTCACATTCACAGGTATTGGGGGTGAGGACTTCACATATCTTTTTTTTGGTGGGGGACATAATTCAACCCACAACACACACATGCACGTGCATACACGCACACACACACACACACACACTTCTCTGCACCTTTCTCTCAGGCTTCTATCATTTTCATACCCCGTCCCTTGTACTATCAAACCTTTGCCTTTGGTTCCTCTTACCTTGTCTTTCTGTCTTTCCCTCCCTTTCTCCATTCTTTCTTACACCCTTTAAGCCGCTCTTGGTGAAGGAACTGGAGGCACAGAGACAGGTGGCACCCGTGGTGCCTGTCTTCAAGGAGCTCACTGTCTAGAAAGGAGAGTGAGGTTGCACAGGCCTCTGGCCACGCAGCCTCAAGAGGGCTTTGACGGGGACTCAGGGGGCTGAGGGCACAGCTGATGCACCCAGCCAGCCCGTCCCTGGTCCTCTGTGCCCCTCGTCACCTCCAGGCCTATCTCATCTTCCTCCCAACTCCACTGCTCAGACACCCATCTGGTCGGTCCCCATGGGTCAGCGAAGGCTTCTGGGGGACCTGCACCGCCCCCCACTCGCGCATGTGCACCTCCCACCCTCCCACCCTCCCACTCCTTCTAAGCATCTCTCATTAAAGGGGCTGAAGACTGCCCGGCCTGTCTCTGGGCTTTGCGCTGAAAGGGCTAAATGATATGCTGACACCTTAATTACGGCCCATTGTCGTGGAGCACTGCAGAAATTGTCTGAGTGATCCGCAGAGAATGGGTGCTAACAGGCCCCTCAGAGCCTTTGATTCCCTGTGGCAGATTCGAAAATGACACAAACGATGGCTCTCCTCCAACCGCAGCCCCTGGGTGATGTGGGCGGACCGCCCCCCTCAAACATCTACCTGCGTGGTTGCCACAGGCAGGGGGTCAGGTGTCTCCCTGTGGTCTTGATCCTATAACCCCTTGATTCGGTCCACTGCATAGCAATCTGCTGAGTCGGGCGTTGCACACGTAACCCCGACACAGATCCTCACCACAACCCAGCTGAGTGAGGACTATTATGCTCCCATTTTACAAGTGAGGAAACGGAGGTCCTGAGTGTTTAAGTCACCTCTCCCAGCTCACCTGCTTACGCAGAGCAGAGCAGGCAACCTGGCTCCCAGCCTGGGCCTCGGCCACCGCAAGATACTGCCTCTGTAGGGAGGGTGGCTCCTGGCTCAGAGGGGTGGGATTTCCCAAGATCACTTGGGCCATAGCAGATAGGGGCCAGGACCCAGGCCCCTCAGTCCCACCCCACAACTTTTTCCACCAGGGCAGCAATTTGCAAAGTGTATCTGTGGAGAATGTTGACAATAATAATAACGCAATAGCAGCACCGACCTGTCGCTGAGGTCGACAAAGCACGGGCTCTGGGTCTTGCAACCGCAGGGGAATTTCAGCTCTGCAATCAATGGTGCTACCTTTGTGAGCTGGTTCAGGGAAAGGCCGGCCGTTGGGAAGGGGAGAGGCCTTGATACCACTCCCCTTCCCACCAGCCCACAGCCCACAAGGGGCAGGGGCCGATTCCCTGGCAGAGCAGTGCCTGCAAATAGGGGGAGGGAAGCTAGGGCCCCCTCGAAGCCAGGCCTCTGACCACCTCCACCTTGGGAACACCCCTCCCTCTCCTACCACTTCTGGGTGGGCAAGGGGCAGGGCTGGGCATCTGATAACCTGGACTTTAAAAATCTGGCTGCTGTAGTGGAATCACAGCGGAGAGGCCTCCTGACATCACTAATTGGCTCCATTAGCTGGAAAAGGAGCGAGGGCATCTCTGTGCAGAAGACATACTCATTCGGCACCCCCAGGATGGGCAGAACTTGAGGTCGGGACCCCAGAGAAGCGTGCGGGAGCTGACTGATGGGGACCAGCCTGGGAAGAGGGAGAGGGCAGCAGGAGAGGCGCCAGGTGCCCCCACAAGCTCTAGGGCAGGACCAGCCATGGACTCGGACTGTCGTCCCATTCTCCTCCCAGGGGACCGGACCCCAGGTGACGGCTGGTCTCCCAGCCCTGCCCCAACACCATCCCCGTGTGGGAGGAGGGAGAGGCGGGAACGCCATCTGAAAAGCTCAGGCTCTGTGCCCTGTGCTTTCACAAGCGCCGGGGCTGGATGTTATGCCCATTTCACAGATGGGGAAACAGAGTCTCCAAATCATGCATCCTTCTGGCAAAATTGCCTAGCGCCCGCTTTGTGCCAAGGGCTGTTCTGGGCACTGGGACCACATCAGGGGACAAGACAGATCATCCCAGCCCTTTGGGGACTCGCACCCACAAAAGGAACCTGGCTTCTCATTGCTTCTCACGGCAGCCAGGAGGAGGCAGGGCCAGGCTGGGAGCGGGTTGAGGGAAAAACTTCATCCGGCAGATGTGGGGACTGCAACTGTGACCCGGCAAGTGACTTTGCTTCCCGAGGCCTCCATGTTCTCATCTGCAAAATGGGGGCCGTAATGACACCTCCCTCTCAGGGCGATATAGTCAGTGCCATCAAGCCTGGCTCCTCCACGCCATCCCCTGCTGGCAGCGGTGGCAGTACTGGACAGTCGACACGGCATCTCCAGGGCCTTTCCCACACCCAGCAAAGGAGAATGTTTCCTGTGAGCCTTCTTCCTGCAGCCTTGTCGTTTCCCGTGGCCCCCACCAACTCTGGGAGGCGCCTTGGTTGTCCCCGTTGGGCAGAGGGGGAGCCCAAGGCTCAGAGACAGAGCGACTCTTGAGTTCCCGGCAGGTAGACGGGGACTGCCGTGCTCCCCTCTTCCTGGTGCTCCCACCCCTCCCACCACGTCTCAGCACGGTCCCTCCCTCGCCACCTAGAAGGCTGCCAAAAAGCTTCAGAGCTGCCAAAATGCCATCACGAAACCCAAGCATATTCTCCTCCTCAGGTCCTTTTTTCTTTTGGCCGCACCACGCAGCTTGCAGAATCTCAGTTCCCCGACCAGGGATTGAACCCGGGGCCACGGCAGGGAAAATGCCGACTCCTAACCACTGGACCGCCAGGAAATTCCCTCTCCTCCTCAGTTTCCACCCCCGAGAAATGAAAACATGCGTCCACACCAAGAACTTGTGCACAAATGTGCATAGCTGCATTAGTCATAACAGACAAAAGGCAGAAACGACTCAGATGTCCAGCAGCTGAGGAAGGGATAAACAAAATGTGGCCCATCGAGACAATGGAATAGTATTCAGCCTTAAAAAGGAATGAAACGCTGATACATGCTACAGCGTGGATGAACCCTGAAAACAGGATGCCAAGTGAAAGCAGCCAGTCGCAAAAGACCACGTGTTGTATGATTCCATTTATATGAAATGCCCAGAATAGGCAAGTCCATGTGACAGAACGACTAGTGGTTGCCAGGGCTGCGTGTGTGTGCGCGTGCATGCGCACGCACTAATGAGCAGGGAGTTCCCTTCTGGGGGAAATGGTGAAATGTTCTAGAACTGTGGTGCTGGTTGCAATATCTGTACTCTGTGCAGATACTGCAAACCATTGAATGATACACTTCGAATGTGTGAATTATAACTCACTGAAGCTGTTCCCAAAACCCCGGCGAGTAGACCCTGCCCAGTGTCTCTGCGATTCAGGCCCTGCACCTGAGCTGAGGGGAGAGCCCAGCTGGGGTACCCCCAGGCCTTCAGACTCCCCATCAAACCTGGGCAGGGCCTCGTGGCACAGCCCAGGGGGTGACACAGGGAATCGCCATACGAGACGCCCTGGGCCCGTCCCTGAACCCACGTGGCCGTTCAACCTTCATTCCCCATTCCAGGCTCAGTCCTGGAGCTGGGGACTTGGTGGGGAGCAAGAAACACTCGCTACCTCCAGGAAGTCGACAGACAGATGGAGTGGGGCTGACAAGTAGGCAGAAATGACAGCCCAGTGTGACATTGCTACAATCCCGGCAAGCACAGAGAGGAGGGCTCCTATCCCAGCTTGGGACCCGGCCCATCTCCCAAGGAACAGACATGTAGGCAGAGACGGGAAGGAGCTCAGGGGTGGAAAAGTAGCCAGGCAGGGGGAAGAGGAGATGTGAGGGCCTAGAGGCTCAAGAGAGCTTGGTGTATTCAGAAGAAGAAAGTGAGGGACGAGGGGGTGGGAGGGACGAGGAAGGCCCCCTGGCTCTGTGAGGAAGGGGCTGGGAGGGTAGAGTTGGAGCAGCCCACAGGCCGGCCCTGAGTAGCCCCTTCCCAGAGGCAGAACCAGCTCCCGGTCATGTCCCCTGCCTTGTCCGCTCTTCCGGGCTGGGGTGCCTGTGACCCCAAAATAGAAGGTGTCAGCTCCGTACAGCTAGGATCCCCTAACCTGCGCCCCACTCAACTTCTATGTCCCCCCCGCCGCAGCTGCCTCTCCCATGCCCTGAGCGTTAATCAGAGCAGACGGAAAAGGCAAGACTAAATTTTAATGAGACATCGCCGGGATGTCTTAAGCGGCATTGAAAAGCCCCTAAGCTTCCCACGACAGGGCGACCCGTATTAGGCAGGGTAAATATTTACAGCTCCACCTGAAAAGCCGGGCCCATTTTTCACGCAGGATTTTAACAATATAGATCATGCCGAGAATGAGACACAAATAAAGGGAAATGAAACCATGGGCGGCCGCAGCACCGGGCCCTGAATCATGGATATGAACCTGTCCCCAGCTTCTTGTTTTTAACTAAGAAGCCCTTTTTGGTAATTCCATTAAGAGGTGGCTGTGGTAGGAGAGTCTCTTGCTTGTTCTCTTTAAATTATGAAATGTCCCGTTGGCTCCTTCTAGTTTCAGGGGTCAGAGGACAGGAGACAGGGGACTATTAGGACTCAGGAGGGGACAGGTCAGGCCTGGCAGGGGCTCTGAGTCCTGGGCCTCCGCACTGCCACCCGATGCTCCTCTGCCCTAAGTCCCAGCCACACTCGTGACTGTCCACCTACTGTGTGCCGAGAGCTTCTATCTCCATCATCTCTCTTGCTATCCACAATGCCAGTGAGGTTGGGATGAGGGTGCCTAGTGTACGAGCAGAGGAAGCTGAGTCTCAGAGAGGGGAAGGGACGGGCCTAAAGTTACACAGCAAGTAGGAGGTAGAGCTGGAACTCGGATCCAGGGCCACCTGACTCCGAGTCTCCTGCCTTTCCACCTCCGCCAAGGATGGAGAGGGACTGGAGTCCTCATCCCATCCACTGGAAGGGCCTGGTGAGAGATGGGACACACTGGGGCCTTGATCGGCACACACCTGAGATCCAGGGAGAGGGGATCTCTGAGCACCCGGTCTGCGTGGGGGCTCAGGGCAGAAGATGGGGATTCAAATCTGGGAGATGCACACTGCCTGCCCTTAAGGAACACACAATACCCTTCTCTCTGTTTATCTGCAGCTTACTTCCTCCTGGAAGCCTTCTCAGACTTCCCCAGCCATCATCCCTCCTTCCATCTGCCATTCCTCCATCCACCTGCTACCTAGACCCTAATGTGATATTCACCCATCCACCCATCCACACTTCCACTCATCTGTTGTCTCCTTCAGCCGTTCATCCATCCATCCATCCACCCACCCATCCTTCCACCCACCCATCCTTCCATCCACCCATCCTTCCATCCACCAGTCCTTCCACTCATCTAATCTCCCTTCCATCCATACATCCATCCACCCATCCACCCAGCCACCCACCCACCCATCCATCCTTTCACCCATCATGAAAAGGAGCTAACACATCTCAAGCCATTACTACGTGTCATTCAATGTGTCTCCCTCATCTAATCCTAATAGCACCTCTGCCAAGTGAAATCTATCATCCTCATTTTACAGATGGAGAACCGGAAGTTCGGAGATGTTTAAGTTGCTTGCCCAGAGGGAATGGAGAGCTACTTATACATTTTCAGGCAAGGTAAGAGGCCACTTATGGTGGGGTGTTTGGGTCAGGAAAGAGAGACCTTCCAAATCCCGCCATGTGGGTGGGCTGCCCATTCCCCCTCCCACCACCACCATGTGTGAGCTCACCAGCCCCTCGCCCCTTGTTCTTAGGCCGGGCAGTGGCTGCCAGGGCCATCTCTCGTCCCCAGAGTGGCGCAGGGAGAGGCAGGCCCCGGAACACAGGGTGCCTATTGTGCCCCACCCCCCAGGAGCATAGGCTTCTCATTGTCTGGAGGAAGCTGCAGGTGGGCTCCAAGCTGCTCCTAAAGCCCAGTGCCTGTCATCTGGCTTGGATTGTCACCATTGTGTGGCCACAGTGGCTCTTTGTCTCTG
The DNA here is from genome assembly GCF_949987535.1 of Balaenoptera acutorostrata. Classification (NCBI taxonomy): domain Eukaryota; kingdom Metazoa; phylum Chordata; class Mammalia; order Artiodactyla; family Balaenopteridae; genus Balaenoptera; species Balaenoptera acutorostrata. The sequence continues at coordinate 74,983,577 of NC_080076.1, read as the reverse complement.
ACAGCCTTTCTCTCTTTGCCTCCCAGCCCTCCCCCACCCCACCATGGTGATTTGCACTCAGGACGGTAGAGAGATTAGGGAGGGGTGGGAGAGAGCACTGGCTTGGGAGTCCAGAGACCCCAAAATGTCACATCCCCTCTCTAAGCCTCAGTTTCCCCAGCTGTAAAAGGGATAGTCATTCCTGCCACGCCCCATCCATACTGGAGACAATGGTAGGGGACGCAGGAGTTGTTCTGAATACAGGTTTGGTTTAAGTCTGTTCGTTTCTTGCTCTGGTGGCCTTGAGCAAGTCATTTGCCCTCTCTGAACCTGTTTCCACATCTGCAGAATGAAAATAAAAGAAGCCCTGCCTCCGAGGAGCTACAACACGCAAAGAGCGTGGCCCCGGGCCTGTGCTAAGAGACAGAAGTTGCCATTTCTGTCATCATCGGTGGTGGCGGCAGCAGCCCTCTGAACACCGCAGAGCTCTGTGCCATGCAGGGCAGTCTGCTGTTTCTGCTGCCCTTCCAAACCGTCAAGCCCTTTCTTAGGTCATCTCATGTCTCAGACCAGAGAAGTTAAGCAACATATCTAAGGTCACACAGCAAGGGGACATCGGGCAGGCTCACAAATCCCATCCTGAATTCCTTATCCTCCAATTCAGGAGGCTTCAGCTGTGCTGTGGGCACCATGGGGGCAGAAGCTAGGCAGGGGCTCAGCATCCAAGGGTGGTCTAATGGGGGCGCTCCTGGCCTGAGCACATCTATTCATTGTTTTTGGTGAGGGCAGGGAATTGATTGAATCCCCAGTGCCTGGAATAGGCTTGGCTCGTTGGAGCTTGATAAGTGGATGGGGGGGAGGGTCCTGGGGGGGTCCACAGAGGGGCCAGACTTAGACATGGCTGGGATGGGGTCCAGCCCCGGACGGAGGGCTCTGCCACTGCTGCTGCTGAGGACAGAGAGTTGCTGGTGAGAGGTGCCCCCTGGGGTGGAGGGATGACAAGATGACATGGGGTCAGCCCTGCCCAGTGGCAGGCACTCTGGTCGGTCTGGCCGAGGACCGCAGCCTCTGTGGCCACTTCCCCGACTCGGGGGCCCAGGCCTCAGGGTCCCCGCATGGCCAGGTAGGTGGGCAGGGTGGCCAGGGCTGCAGAGATGGGTCCAGCAGCCCCCACGCTCTGCCAGCACCCAGTGTCCCGCACGGCCTCTCGACCCTGCGAATTACCCAGTTACAGCTCCTCACTGGGGACAGCACCACCCGTACACGACAAGGTCACCCAACAATGTCATGAGACACGGATAGATGGGGGTCACCCAGACACAGGTCACCCAGATGTTGTCATCAGGCACGGACAGACACCGACACCGATATCACACAAACAACTTAGGGTCACATGGCCGTGTCCTAGAGACATGGAAAAACATAGCGTAACTGGGACAGTGTCACCCCGGGAGACGCAGTGCCCATGGCATCCACGGGCATGACTTACCAGACACGGTATCACACTCAGCATGGGATACACCCCATCTATCACACAGGGACATGAGTGGCCACCGACACGCACAATCACATTCTCTCACACCACGTGACCAGAGCAGAGCGGCCAGGCCCCCCCACAGGAGCGCAGACCCAGGGTTGAATCCTGGCTCCATCCCTCCACCTGTGTCCTCCTCCCTGCTCTGAGTCTCATTCTCCTCTGAGAAAGGGAGAGGGAAGAGCCACCAGCCAGGATACCGTGCAGCTTGAGTGGAATAATGCTGGAGGGGCCTGGAGGAGAGCTGGCATACTGCAGGCGCTCAATAAAGGCTGTTGCTTACAGCGTGGTTTTGGCTGTGGAAGGCCCAGCCTCAGGCCAGACAGGCAAGCCTCTGGTTCTTCCCGGCAGGCCTTGGGTGCAGTGCCTGCAGCGTCCTCAGGCGTGGATGCCCCTCGGGGGGATTTCGGGGCTGGCTCAGGGCGGGGAGCGGTGAGGAGGGGAGAAACCCAGGCCACCCACTCACCCCCTCTCCCCCCGCCTCGTGAGCAAGTCTGGCTGGGCGGCTGCACCACCTTGGATGGGCGCCACCTGTGTCTTACAGGGCTGACCACTCCCCTTCCCACAGGGTGAAGTATCTACGGACCCAGGAGACGTGCCCACCAGGAGCCTGTGCCTCTGCTGACCATACTCAGGAAGCTGGCATCCTGGAATCCCCTTCTCTAAGAGCCCTGAGCCCACTTCCAAGGCCTGGAAGTCCTCTTCCGAGGTCCATCCTACCAGGACAAACCTGTCACAGATGTGAGCACCCCCAAGCCCAAGGGGTGGTCAAGGGGTGGCTGTTTAAGGGGGGTGGTGTGACCCTAGCAGGCTGGTGTCCCCCTGTGTGGGCGTGAGGCCCCTCCAGTTCTGGACATGGCCCATGATGGGAAGAGAAGGCCCAGGGGCTGGTGCTGGGGCCTCCATCTGTACCCGATCCAGAGCCTTGAGTGTCACCGGCAGGCCTGGAGGGAGCTGCACCCAATCCTCAAACCACTCTGCTCCCAAAGACGGCAAGAAGCCTGCTTGTCAGGGGAAACTTCCTCCCCCAACAAGTGAAATTCTGTGCCTGGGACTCTGTCCAGCCTCCAATCCCATCAGACTCACGGCACCCATGGGACCCTCCATATGACCCAGGGATTCTAAGCCTGAGCCTTGGAGCCTGGTAGTCGACCCAAACATGGGTGCATAGAGGATGCAAGTCTACAGTTCACCCGGGAGCCCGGGGAAGACAACCCTGCCCAGCCCAGGGCTTAAGCTGGTAGAATCCAGGTCACTAGGAACAACTCAAGACTCAGAAACTCCATCAGGCTTGGGTTCAAATCATGGCCCCATCTGGTACCAGCTATGTGACATCCAGAAAGCTAATGAGCCTCTCTGAGCATTAGTTTCCATTCTTTTGGAAACTGGAGATAAGACCTGCCTCCCAGGGATGTTGCCGGGATGAAATGTAATCATGGCTTTGAATCCTCCCCACACCCATCTACACAGATGTCCTTGGCCAGTCCCGGGGAAGCATTTGTTGCACGGATGATTTTAAAAGACAATCTGAAAAGTGGGGCCGAAGGAAGCCGTAGACCTCTGCCCAGCCCCCAGCTCCCGAATCCCTCCCTCCATGCAGCTGCAGCCCCTTCCCTGGGCTGCGACCCCCTGCCCCCGCTCCGGGCCCCTCCCCTAGCCACAGGAGGCCCAGACACATGTTGGAGGGGGCATTATCTGTGCTCAGTTGACTGTAAACGTTTAAGCGGAATTGACTGTGTACTCAGCCACTTTCAAACACAACTAATCTTCATCGGGGCGACGGGAAGTGAAATATGTTATTGTCGGCAGCAGTAAATTACCCATGCCAGAGCTGGCTTGTGAGGCATTAAGGGCCGCGGCCAATGTACTCCTTCACCCAGCCACCACCCGCCCGCAATCCATTACCGCAAATGGCCCTGGTCACCTCCTCACCAGCCGGAGGGACGTGGGGCCAGCTGCCAGCTGCCCTGGCCTGGACCCCACCCACCCTGGGCAGCAGGGTATGAAGCAGGCTGGCAGGGGCCGGGGAGGCGAGGCCTGGCTTTGCGCCGCTCCGCCTCCCGGATGCCTGGGCAGGACGCTTGGCCAGGGGATTCTTGGAGGTCGGCAACCAGATGAGATGGAGGCGCAGATGGCGAAAGGGATTTGGTCCAAGGCTTACCTCTGTCGCCTTCTGAGCCTCAGTTTCCGCATCTGTAAAATGGAGCGGTTCATTCCTTGTTTCACAGTTTTACAAATCTCTTTAACGTACGGTCTACCAAGACAGCTAGCTGGATTCCCACATCTGCCTCTGCATTTCAATCTGTTGCGATGTTTTGTTTCGGTTGAAGCATAGGAAGAATACCTGACCTGGCACAGGTGTGTGCTAGAAAAGGGAAGAATATTCTAATAGGCTTCTCAGATGATTATGGATATTCTACTTTGATATTAAACCAAGAGTCCTTCTGTGGCAGTTCGCGAAAGGTTAGCTGCAGTATGGCACTTGAAACCACATCCATTAACTCTCAGATTCTATTAAATTAAAACCCATTGGTCTATTTTGCCCTTTGAATGGATCTTTTACTCATTTTGTAACACTCTGCATTGGTCATTGGGAACGTACTGGTTTACTGAGTTACGTAGCTCTTCCAAATGTTGACGTATTTCATGATACAATATCCAAAAAAAAAAAAAGTTACATTCACTATTACCACCCAGCTCTTTGGTAAGCCTTTCCGTAGGAAGCTGTCAAACCCAGAGCGGCAGGTACAAGTTCTCCAAAATTCAAATTTTTGCTTGAAAGTCAAATTTTATCATTGGCAACAAATACTATCAGCTGACAGGCAACTTTGTGCATTTTCGAGAAAATACCTGCCAAATCGCCGAGCCGGCAAGGCTATAGTTTGTCTGTGTGTCATTATTTAGAGTGAAAATGATGCTCCGTGAAAAAAGTGTCTAGTGCAGCTTGTAACTCAAACAGTCACATGGCACTTTTCTGGGCCTTTCCGGGTGTGCTTCCTATTTTGTCACATGGAGTATTTAAAAGATGTGTACTCAAAAGTTGAGATTTTTAAAAATTAAAATTTTTATTTTTCATCAAGAACATTCTTAAGTGAAACTAGCTGTCGAAATTTTAACCGAGGGAGTGTTCAGGATGAAAAATGCAAACATCTCTATTCCATGTTGGTGCCAATGCCGTGATTCATGCTATGAGGCCAGCAGGTTTTATCCACCCATTACTTTTACACCATCAACACAGTGAAAAAGGGCAAGTAGGGACTTAGGATTATTATGAAAATGGTCTTGATCTCACAGGCTCCCTGAAAGGTGCCCCAGGAGGTCTGTGGAGCACACTTTGAGAACCACAGATCCAGGGTGATGATCCCTGGCGCCGCTAGAGGCGTTGGAAGAAGCGGATGAAGTCTGATGGGCAAAGGGTCCTCAACGAGTTGCTGTCCATCATCAGATACCACCGTCCCTGCCCCTATCATCAGGCCGCCTCTGCATTCCAGGGGCAAGTGTCCTCCACCCCCACGTGCAGCTCCTCCCTCGATCCCAGCCCTAAGTGAAGCTACTAATGGAAACCTTTTGGCTCTTTCGAGATCCTGTTCAAAGTCAAGTTCTTCCTGAGCACAAGCCCTCAGAGAGGATCATGTCTCCCTCCTCTGAACCTCCTGTCCACTCAGCATCTCTGTTCCAGCCTCACCTCACTCTCAGCACCCTCATCGGACATAATACGTCCTCAACAAAACCACGTTGATCCAAAGGAATGAGGAGATGGAAGTGTGACTCGGCCAATGGCTGGGGCTGATTAGTGACACTGGCTAACTGTGGTTAGCAGACCAGAGGATCCTGGGAGATCCTGCTATGAATCCCAGAACATGGGCATATCCCCAAGAGTTGAGCACCAGGGACCAGCACCCTGGGGGGACTGGGACGGGTGGGGCTTGGAGGAGAGGAAGGGGTTACACGTTTTCTGACGGCTGACCCAGAGAAAACTGTGACCTTGATGAAACTTACATCTGGGGGGGGCAGTCTTTCTCGCTGTGTGACCTTTGGCGAATCACTTAACCTCTCTGGGCCACGGTGTCTGCATCTGTCAAATGAAGAGTTTAAATCAATCTCTAAGATTCCTTACTGCTCCCCAATTCTCTGAGTCAATGATACTCATGTACTAATGGTCCTTGACGTTGACTGACACTCTGACCTCCTGTGAGAGGGAGATTCAAGCTTTCTGGGACACTGACATTTGAACGTAGCATTGACATTCAAATGTTCTGTGACATCATCCAGTGATATCGACATCAAACAGTCTATAATGCTAACACGTGAAAAGACATTTTGCTGACATTCACAGGGGCTGTGGCTGACATTGAACGCTCTATGACATCAGTGTGAATTGAGTGCCAGCTGTGTGCTGGTCACGCCAACAGCCGGGGGAAACCTGTGAGTCCATAAACTGTCCCTTCTCAGAACTTTCCTTTCCAGGAATCTAGACCCCCATGGTGGCACCAGAGAGTGGCTTCAGGAGACCTTAGCTGTCCCCATCTCCCACAGTCCATCCTCTTATATGAAGGATTGATGTTATCTCAACATAATGCAAAGGTAACTTCCATACAAGGTCCTATGGCCTTCTTCCAACCAGATTCTGTCCCCCCAGAACCCAGAGCCATCATTGCTGTAGGTGCAGTTCCCTAAGATTTCCCTCCTCCCTGATTTCTACCCAGGGCCTTGCCAGCTGGACCATGCTGGTGGGCATCAAGGAGGAAACAAGGCTCAGGGTGGGACCCACAAAGGGCCGTGGAGGAACGGTCCCGGGACCGTGGCTCAGCCCCCTCCTCCTGTCCCCTTGTCTCTCTGGCTGCAGCTGGGGATCCTGGGGGCCTCTAGGGGCAGGGGAGCAGGCACCACAGCGATGTCTGCTCCCCAACCCCCCTGAGGCTGTTGCCCAGACAAAGATTCCAAGCCCTGACTGGCTTTCCCTCTCCTGCCTCTCAAAAAAAAAAGAAAAGAAAAGAAAAAAAAGAAAAGAAATTCCTGCAAGTTGAACAATCCTTGTGTTGGATTTGGGAGATGTTATTCCTAGTGACAGACAAGGGCAATTATCTGCAATCCGCCAGCAGTTTTAGCCTAATTTCATTACTGCTGTGCAATTCTCCCTGAGCTGCTAGTCTATCAATGTCTTCCAGAACGGATTAGCGGGCACTTTCTTCATCTTCAAATGAATTTTAGCTGTCATGCCCTTGATGAATAGAGCAGGGACAGGCGGCTGACCTGGGCTGGGGAGTGGCCAGGGGGTGGCAGGCAGGCAGGTGGCCTCAGGGCCTGGCGGGAGGTGAGGTGGTGAGGGGTGACCCGGGAGGTGAGTGGAGGCGGGACACCGGAGCCGTCCAGCCTTCCTGGTCCCCTCCAGGCACAGGACTTAGGGCTGTTTGGACCCACCTACTGCGGCTCTGCACATGAGCACCCCCTGCATCTAAGGACAGGACACAGGAAGGGGCTCTTTCCTGGAAGCGTGTTGCCGACTGACATCAGGGGCCTCACCCGACAGCCCTCTGGGTCACCCCCTGCTACAGCATCTCAAACTTTGGAAACTCCCACTCCAAGTCTGCCTCCGTAAGACCCCGTGGACCTCACAGGAGCAGAGTCCAGCGCTGTCCTCTCACTGCCGTGTCTCCAGAGTCCAGCTCATAGGAGAAGCTCTGTCAGTTTTCGCCACAGGACAAATGACTCCAGCTTCCCTGCAGCTTGGGTCGGGGGCCGGCGCAGGCCTGCCACGTGGCAGGAACCCAGTTGCTATCAGATGAATGGCTCATGCCCCAGGGACTGATTAGGAAGAGGGTGGCGAGGGGGGGAAGGGGATGCTTTGTGGACCACCTACTATGTGTCAGGCACTGTGCGAGGCGCTTGGCTGATGTGGCCTCAGTTAATCTCAGGGAGGTGGAGCCCCTAAGCCTAGGGCACAAGCAAGGTGGGAACTGGAGAACCCAGCCTGTCTGGAATCCTCTCTGACTCCCCAGGGAGCACTGTTTTGGGAGCACTGGTGCCAAGTGAGACTCTGATGGGCGGGATGAGGCCCCAGGGGGGGAGGGGAGGAGCCATGGGCAGAGGTCACATGGGACTCAGCATCAGCAACATGGGGTGAAGACCACGCCTGCTTAGGACCCCCTCGTCCCCACTCCCCCCCAAAGCCTCCCCTCCCCCCAGTACGTATCCAAAGTCCTGGGAAGAAGGGCGGTGGTGGGTTCTTCCCTTTTATCACGTGTCTGTTCCCAACTTTCCTGGCGTGGCTCTGTGCCCTGGAAAGCTGACCTCCACAGGCTTCCCGCCCTCTGGCTTCCAGGAAGGACCACCCAATCGGAGGCTAGGGGTCGAGGGAGAGGGTGGGTTTGGGGTATGCTTGCCTCGGTGTGGCATTCCCGGCAGCGGCCGTGTCCCTTTGAGTGCGGGGGCCTCAGTGTCCCCGGCTGGCTTGCACCTCTGTGTACAGAATCCCTCCATGGAACTCTCTTCACTTGTACCGTCTGAGTGGGGCGCTGGGGCCGGCTGGACGCTGCCGGACGCGGGGGGGGTCGGGGTGGGGATCTGCATGGATAGCAGCTTCCATCCTCCCCGCAGCTGCTCTGTGCCGGCACCAGGCTGGGCCGCCGGCATCCCCTGGCCCGCTGGAAACTCCCAACTGCTCAGTGGGGTGTGCGATTTCCAGAGGGGAGCACTGGGGCCCCAGGAGGCCTGGAGACTGGCTGGGGCGCCCAGTGGGGAGGTGGGGGAGTCGGGACCTGAGCCATCCTTCGCCTGCCCTCTAGCTCTGTCACCTTCCCCGCCAGGCTGCGCACGCTCAGCTCTTAGGCTGACCAGAACCTGGGGCAGTGGAGGGCTCCTGGGGCTGTACACTGATGATTCCTCAGAAAGACCAGATGTTCAATTTTGTCCTTAAAAGGCAGTCTCGGTGAACCCTTTCTGCCTCCTCAGTCCCCAGCAGGCCCCCAAGTCAGCAAAGGGAAGTTGAGGCCACGAGAAGAGGGGCTCCCTCCACAGCTGCTGCCCTACTGGCCCCCTGTACCCTCTTTTCCCCTACACCTCCCAGAACTTATAAGAGAAGGAAGATCCCTGACTGGGGGCAGCCCGGACCCCCATCTTACAGGTGGGGAAACTGAGGCTTGGAGAGGCAAAGGGACTTGCTCAAAGCCACCAGAAGGTCACGCAGAGCTGAGCCCCACCCAGGAAGCCGACCAGCCCTCCCCAGGGCTGGAAAACAAGGCTCAGACCTGCCAGAGCTGGCCTTCCTCCCCCGCTTTCAAGTTCTGGTCCTTTTCTCCAAGCACCCGGGAGACTGTCCCAAGTTTATCGATTGCCAGGGTAGCCTCCAGTCAATATGGTGCACTTTGCTAATTAATCTTTTCCAGATAATTGCAGGAAATTATTGGTTGGTGTGAATGAGGGTGGAGAGGTGGCCTCTGTCCCCCCCACCTGCCCAGAGCGGCTCCTGGCAGAGCCCAGGATACCGGCCTAGACCCTCTGCCCAGCCTCCCACCTTTACCCACTTCTCTATGCCTTGAATCTGGGGCAGATGAACCCTGCTCCCTCCTGCACCCTGCCCAGTCCCCTTCCAGAATCCTCAGCCCAGGCCTCCCACCAGGTCAGCTCTCCTGGGATGCTGTGGGAAACACTGGAAGCAGGGATGGTCCTAGGTTCAAATCCTGACTTTGGCAACTACTAGCTGTGCAACGGGCAAGTTGTGTGACTTCTCTGAGTTTCAACTGAAAAACAAGATAGAGTTTACAATCTGCATCATGGGCTGCTCCGAGAGATGAAACCAAAGAAGGCATTTTAATACTGATTTACTGTGACCTCTATGAATAGTAATAACAACTCCAACAATAGCAAACATGAAGCAGGGGCTTTGCCACATGCCGGCTACTGTTCTGAGTGTCTGATAGGCGCTATTATTATGCCCATTTTATGGAAGAGGAAACTGAGGCCCTGAACTGAGGTCACACAGTGAGAGGCAGAGACTGAATCCCTGCCTGGGATGCCCATGGCCATCCCACACGGTGTCACCAAGCCCAGAGTGGGGCCCTCCATGGAGCAGTGTCACCAGGAGCAAGCCCTCCACATACTCATCTCAGAAGCCAGGGGATGCCAGCTGTGGGTGGGAGGGAGATAGGGGTGGGATGCCAGGGGTGGCACAGGCCTCAGAGGCACCCATGGCTTCCCACTCCAAGCCCTTTGCCCTAAAATTCGGGCTCCACCTCAAGGAGCCTGAGAGATTCATCGGGGTCCCCAGGGGCTTCCCCAGGCCCCACAGTAATTAATCATAACTGGACACTCTGGATAAAGTTTCCCATCCTTTTGGGGTTTCTCTCGTTCTCCCAGATACCATTTAATACATCACCTCGCCGGGCTGTATATACCTGCTCCTAATAAACCTCTAAGACTTTAATGAACTAAATAGCAAATTACTTTTTTATTCAAGAATGAAATTTCATCATATTCATAATTCATATTTTATTTCAGACATCTGCTGCTGATTACATTACATTTAACTAAAATTAGATGATGCTCAGAATGCAATTAAGCTTCTGCCAAATTCTTGGGCCCACCAATGCCGGTGCGGCTCAGCGGGGGCCGCTAGGAACCTAATATGTAATTAGGAGCTATTTTCTAGCTGTTTTTAAAGTCTGAAAATTAGCTGCCTTTATTAATCACACAGACAAATATAAAGTGGAACCAACGCTTGCTGAAATTTCTAAAAGGGATTTTTTGTTTAATTATACACCGCAGAGGGCCGCCACTCGTTCTGCATGTTGATTTGTTGTGCACTGACATTTTGACAACTGGTTTTCAATTTGTCTGTCGTAGTTAGGCAACAACAAAGCCGACGGTAATACTTTAACTTTCAAAACCTTCAGTGTGCCGGAGAGAGGGAGAATGGCGGGCCTCGCTGCGGGGCCTGTGGCTCGGGCTCTCGAAGCCACGGGGGCCGGAGACACGGGGAGAAGGATGGGCGAGGGCCGGAGGGACTCAGCTGACAAGCTGGGCGGGGAGGTGGCGGAGCACTGGACCGGGAGTCCAGAGGCCAAGGTGCGAGCCCCGCTCTGGGGAATGGCTAAGAGAAAACCCTTCCCCTCTCTGGGCCTCTGTTTCCTCCTGTGTACCATGGAGGGGCTGGCAGCCCGAGATCCTTTAAGAAGCGTTTAGGTGCTAAAATTCTGTTTTCTTTTTGTGCCAGACCCTGTGCTAAGTGTTTTCTGTGCAGTGTTATTTAGCCCCTGGACCTTACGAGGGGGACCTTTTATTATCTTATCATACAGAAGATGAAACTTAGACTCAGTGATATTTGGCACTTTCGCCAGCCAGCAGGTGGCCACACCAGAACCCAAACTTGTGGACTCCAGGATCTGTTTTAACTACAGTATCCACCTGCCTCGCTCGGCGGCCCTGAGCAGGGGCAGCTGTCCAGCCCTCATTTCCCATCTGGTGGCTTGGACATGGTGAGGTGGCTTGGACATGGTGAAGCGGCTTTGCAAGGTCTCAGGCTGATGCTGTGGTCAGCTGACCTTGCCTTTGCCCACTTGGTAACTGACAGCTCTGCCTGGAGCCCTGCTGGGGGCCGGGGAAGGGGAGCGCAGAGGGGGCTGCAGCATGGAGCAGGATAGGGCCTGCTGATGGGGCCTTCAGCCCCTGAGCTCACCTTGCTGTGTGGCCAACACCTCCCAGTGACATCCAGAGAGTCCTCGGGGCAGAGTGGCTGTCGAGGGGCCCGGTTCCACCCCACAAAAACAACAACGATAATAATAGCAGATGGCTTTTCCCACACGCAGGCGCCGTGATACTTTCATGCCTGCACCCTCGCACTGACACTATGAGGTGGTTCACAGCCAGGCTTGGCGTATCACAGCCTGGGTTCAGACACAGCCTCTGTCACTTCCCAGCCATGGAGGTCTTGGCCAGGCTGCCCCACCTTCTGAGCCTCGGTTCCACATCATTAACGTGAGGCTCCTGACGGCACCAGCTCTCTGGGTTCTGGGGAGAACTGAACAGGATAATGGGTGCTTGGCTCAGATGGAGCCTCGGCCACTGAAGCTACAAGTTACTACCCCATTGGACAGATGGGGCCACTGAGGCTCTGCAGGGTTAAGGACTTGCCTTGAGGTGCACCGCCGAGCTGAGAACTGCACCCCAGTGGGCCTGATCGCACAGCCCGTGCTCTCACCCAGCCCCCTGATGCCACTGAATGCCCACCGTGGAGGGCTGGAGAAAGGTGTGAGGACCCCCTGTGGGGTCTGGGCTGCCCCATCTGGCCACCGTGGCTATTTCCAGGGCCCGTCAGGGTGCCTTCCTCTCCCACCTCTCATTCCCTCTTGTCCCCTGGAGGGGGGTGCCGAGCAGGGCTGGAGCCGAGGCGTGGTGGCAGGGGGCTTCTACCCCGACTGACCCCAGGCAGGCGGAACCAGTGCTCACCGCCTGCCAAAACCAGTTTTCAGGAACCAGCCCTGCCTCCCCTCTTGCCCCCAGGCTCTCCTGATGAAAATGCCACTGCAGAAAAGGAGGTTTTTTGGGTGACAATGAAACTGTCAATAAAATCTCAAACGCAAGGATAGGCAATGACTATTTCATTTCCCCTGACAGCTGAGACTCTGCCGGGGAAGGAAAGTGATAGGCATCTGCTGACATCGACAGCACTTCTTTCGGAGAACAACCCGCGGGAGAGGCCGCCCCCGGAGACCTGCCTGGCCTGGATGCCATTCGGGCTGGGGTGGCTGCAGTCGCCAGAGGAGCTAGGGTCAGCCACGGAGGAGAGGCTGGACGCCCGGACTCAGTCCGCTCATTTGTTCATCCCACGATTCCCTCTGAGCTCTGACATACGCCAGGCTCTGTGCCAGGGACCGCAGATGCAGAAACGAACCAGGAAAACCCCTGCTCTGAAGAGTGTTATGATTTCAGTTGCATCCCCCGCAAAAGAGATGGTGAGGTCCTAACCCCTGCTACCTGTGAACGTGACCTTATTTGCAAATGGGGTCTTTGCAGGTGTCATCAAGTTAAGACGGGGTCACAAGGGTGGGCCCGAATCCAATGTGACTAGTGCCCTTATAAGAAGATGAAATGTCGTGTGAAGACAGAGACACAGAGAGGAGATGGCCACGTGACGACAGAAGCAGAGACGGGAAGGAGGCAGCTGTGAGCCCAGGAAGGCCAAGGATTGCTGGCCACCACCAGAAGTTAGGGAAGAGGCGGGGAAGGATTCTACCTAGAGTCTCAGAGGGAGCGTGGCCCTGCTGACATCTTGATTTCAGACTTCTGGCCCCCAGAACTGTGAGACAAGAAATTTCTGTTGTTTTCAGCCTCTTAGTGTGTGGTACTGTGTTCCAGCAGCCCTTGGATGCTAATACGAGGGGCTTGCATGCCAACTAAAGAAGCAGCGAAGAGGCCCCACCCCAGGCAGGAGACTATCTGAAAAGGCCCCTCTGGGCACCTGGGTAATCCTTCCATCTGTCACCTCCAGTCCGTCTGTCCCCGTTGCTGCCACTCCCTTCCAGCCACTGCCATCTCTCACCTCCCCTTATCCCCCTGCCTCTGTAACACCACAGCCAGAGGACTCTCCAAAGCATAACTGTGACCTGCCCTCCCGTCTCTAACACCCACCATGGCTCCCCAGGGCCCTTAGGAAAAACCGTGCTTCTCATTGGCCCAGGCCCTGTTTCATACAATAGGTGCCATCTGAACACCGAACCATGTGTGGCTTCTCTGCACCTGCTCCAGCACTGCTCCCCTCAGTGCCTTTGCTGCCTAGAATGCCCTCGCTCACTTCCCAGCTCAGCCAAAATTCTGCAAAGGCACCTCCTCCTCCAGGTAGCCTTCCCTGATTCCCTTCCCACACTCTAGCTGGGACACATATCACGCCTCCCTGGGCTCCATGGTAACTCGGAACCTGCCTCTCTTTACTCTCATTGTCATTTTGCTTAGCTGGCTCTGCCTGTGAGCCCTGGAGGGCAGGGACAGGTCTCATTCACCCCTGAGACCCTAGCACCCAGCACATTGTTCAAGGTCAGGTAGTATGTCTACTTGATCCCTCGGCCCCAGCCAAACTCAGGCCTTGGCCAAGAAGCTGGCTCTGGGAACAAATATTAGCTCAGCCACCTAGACCTGGGCCAGTTACTTTCCTGCTTGTGACACTCAGATTGCCCAGGGTAGGGGGAGAGAAACTGGCTTTGGGGTCAGAGGACCTGGCCTTGAGTCTCACTTACCAGCTGGCCAGCCTTGGGGATGTCGCTTTATCTCTCTGAGCTTCAGCATCCTCATCTGTGAAATAGGAACAGCAATGGGGCCTAATTATAGTGATTATTAACGGTTTTTGTCATTATAATGATGATCAATTCATTGTAATTGTAATGCGTATCATGTGGACTTCTGTCTCTAAAAAATCTTTCAAGGCCACATTCCCTGACCAATTCCTCAGAATTGTGGATCATACACATGCCCTTGTGAGACTGCCCAGAGTTTCTGTTTGTCATTTAATTCTTATAACTCTTTACATATTAATATGTCACCCTCCCAACTGGATGACATCTTCCTTACCTGTAGGGACAGTGTCATATTTCAGAAGCTTTTGAGGGACCCAACAACTGCTGGTTGATTGATCTGACCCTTCACTGACTACCCAGGGCCTAATACAAATCTGAAACAACCTGGACACTTGAGCTGAGGAGCAAACTGCAGGGTAGAGACTGCAGAGTGGATCTGGAGTCAGGCAGACCTGTGTTTCCACTTGGCTCTGCCTGCCTCTAACAGGCTGTGAGACTGAGGGCCAGCCCTTTCACCTCTCTGCTGAGCTTCAGTTTTCCCTTCTGCAAAATGGGGGACAGAATACCCACCTCTCAGGATGTCTGGAGACATGAAGGCGCCTGGCACACAGCAGACGTTAGATGAACAAGCAGGTATTGAACCTCAGAGTCCTGGGTTCCATCCCAGTGCCACCCTTTCCTGGCTGGGTGATGTTGGGCTTGCCCTCCCACCACTCTGAGCCTCAGTTTCCTCTTCTGGAGAATGGAGACAACTCCCACCACTGAGAACTGTTGTGGGAAAAATTCGGTCCTGCACGTCAAGCCTGACACGGGGAATGTGTGCATTTACTGGTGGCTGTTATTCTCTTGCACCGAATTTTATGAGTGTCCAGACCTGCACTCCCCTAGGGCCAGGGCCCCCTCAAGGTCTGGTAAGTGGAGTGAGGAAAGGGTGCAGATGGGTGCTGGCAGCATCACCCTTCCCCCAACAATGAGGACATTTCCTCCGCCTCCCCACCCCCAGCACTTCAAAGGACTTTAAAAATGTTATTTGTTCCCCAGCCCCTGGTTGCTGGGAGAGGGAGGGTCTGTGGAGGCCCTTCTTTCCCTCTGAGTGAAAATAGGATAAGAAGGGAAGAGCCCCCTGCCTTCTGACCAAGACCCCAACCCCCACCCATTCCTAAACCCAGCAAAACCCCTTTAGAGAGGTGGTCTGGAGAGGTGGGCTTGGGGATGGCCAGGTTTCCTGAGCTGAGGGTAGCCATGTCGCAGGCAAGAGTGGCCACTTTCTGTCTCCCTACCTTCTCATCCATCCATCCATCCGTTCATTCATTCACTCATTCACTCTTCACTCTTATCATGTGCCAGGCACTGTGCTAACTTGGGGAGGGGGCAGCAGTGAGAAGACAGCCTTGGCGCCTGCCCTCGGAGAGCTGGCAATTGACTGGGGAGACAGGTGACGTAACAGCAAATGACGGCACTTTGGAAATAAAACAAAGAGAGAGGTGGGGTGGGGTGGGGGTGTTCCAGGCAGAGGGAACGGCAGAGGCAGAGGCCCTGCAGTGGTACTTGCTTCCATCACCATCACCGCCATCCTCACTCTCACCTGCCTGGTCCTGCCCATGTAGCACCGGGAGGGAGTCCATGTTTATTTTCCAACTCGTGCACTGGAATGTAAGCTTCCTGAAGGCAGGCACAGGGGGCCTTACTTCCTCAGTGACGCAGACCAGCGCCCGGCACAGGGCTGTCCCTCAATCATATTTGTTGAGTGATACGCCAAGTGAATGCACAGGCACCGTGTTAAATGCCCTACACCTGTTCCTGCAGGTCGTCCCTACACCTGCCTTAATGGAGGCGATGGAGTTGGCTGTCTCCATTTGCCAGATGAAGAAACTGAGGCTTGCCCACAGCCATGCAGCCAGCAAGTGGCAGAGCTGGGATTCAGATTCAGTTCTCCCTGAGCTCTTTTGCTCTACTGCCCAGGCCTGGAGGGAGGCGTGGGGTTGTAGCAGACAGCAGGCCCCCTAGCTACCCCAAGAAGGAAGCCGGTCGAGAGAAACAGTGCTGCAGGTTCCATAAATAACCCGGGTCCCCGGGCCCTGCCTGTGGTTTAGCAGCCCGAGAGAGTGTGTGTGTAATGCAAACAGCTCTAATCCCCTGTCAGTTAAACTGGATATCAGAGGAGACAAGCTTCCGAGCGGGGAGGCCTAATTGAATCGAATTGAAAAGGCGGAATGGGCGGCCGGGATGCCGGGAGGGAGCAGGCGCGCGCGCGCAGCTGCCTGGGCCTCCCCTGCCCTGGGCCGGGCGGGCACCGCAGCCCCCGCTGCAGGAAGCCGGGCTTGGGGGGGTCATCGCAGTAATGGGGGGCGGGGAGCGCCCCAGCCGCGGCACTCCGCCCCCTCCGGCCTCCCCTTTATCTGCTGGCTCTGCCATTTTTTCTCCGTCGCTGACCCTTTCTCTGTTCCCTCTGTTATCTCGAATAATGTCACTGCCTCTTTAGAATCTATTCATCAGAGCAGAAAAAAGCCAATGCTGACACTGATAAAAAAAAAAAAAACCATCTGTGCCTGACGGGGAAGCGCTCTCAACCCAACCTCTGGCGCCCCGGCCCGCCCCTTCCTCCCACCTCCTGCCATTGGCGGGGGCGCCCGGGGGTAATCAGATTCCGCTGGGGGCGGGGTGCCCTCCCACAGGTGGTGCCCCGGCTCACTCTCCAGAGCCCCGGGGAGATGGGCTCTGAAAGAGCTCTCAAGGCCGGGCGGTTTTCCATCTGCAGAAGAGCTTGATTTGATCATTCGAGGCTTTTAAAAACTGGTTGACAGCATTTAAAAACCAGGTTATTTTACCCCCAAAACCCAGATGTCTGAATTCTCCTCAGAAACTAAATAGAAATGTTGGGCAATACAGGACCTACCACCCTGCAAGGCAACACCTGTCGGGAGCTTGGGGTGGAGGTGCTGCACCCTCCCCCAGGCCTGGCATTTCTGTGTCGCCTGGCTGGCCCCTGGAGGCTTGTGAATGTGAGACCCCTTGATGGGTAAGGTTCCTCAGAGCGGGGCTGAGGGGCAGGTGGAACACCCCAGGGTACTTTTCATGGAGCTGAAAATAATATCCTCAGAAACAATCAACCAAGGCCCAGAGAGGGAAGGCCTCAAGTGTAAGTCACACAGCATTTTAGAAATCTCCGAATTCGTGGGTAGTGCTCTCCTCAACCACATGAGGCTGGTGGGGAGATGCGGGGTCGTGACTCTGGTCCCACCATACCTCCCCTCCCCGCTCCCCATCAAAGCCATGAAGACTCCTGCATCTGTGTGCTATCACATCACCCCTCCTGGAAGCAGGCTCTGGTCGAAGCTCCCTAAGGGTGTCAGGAGAGGTACTAGCACCCAATCTTCTCTCTCCTAGGGCAGGACGTCGCATCAGCAAAACCCAGCCTCGCCTGGCAAGGAAAGCAGAGGAAGCCCCTGGCTTTGCTGTCAGACGCTGCTGCATTCCAATCCCTGCTCGGCCACCTCCCAGCTGTCCCATCACCTCTCTGAGCCTCAGTTTCCCCACCTCTGATAATAACAAGAGCTCCTGCTTATTGGACACTCACTCCACATACCAGGCTCCAGGCTAAGTGTCTGATGCGCATTGTTACCTAGTATTCCCACTTTCCAGACGAGGAACCTGACGCTCAGGGAGGTGATGTGGCCACCCCAAGCCCCACAGCTGGAGGTGATCAGGCCACAGAACAAGGCCAGACCTGTCTGACCTCAGAGACCACAGAATAGGAATCACTGGGAAGATGAAACAAGGGCACAAGGGCAAGCTCCTGGCACGGTGAATGGGCCCCATGATTTCCATGGAGGGGCAACCAAGGCCCAGAGAGGGCAAGAGACTTGCCTAAGGTCACACAGCAAGCTGCCTTTTGGTTTTCTCTTCACAGCCAGAGCATCTTAGGAAGAACACTGTACTGGTGTCTAGAGACCCATCTCAGGGCCTAGTTCCTGCACCTGTTGACTTCGTGGCTTGGAGCAGGGACTCCCTCTGGGCCTCAGTTTCTTCATCTGTAAAATGGGGCTCACCACACTTTCCTCACAGGCTTGTTGTGGGTACAGGTGGAGAGAATGATCGTGAAAGCATCCAGAGCCACAGGCCAGCAGGCCTACAAGGGTAGGAGCAGCTCCATCAGTCACCTAGCTTCCCCAGGGCCCAGCCCAGTCCCTGGCATGCATAGGTGCACATTTAATATCTGCTGAATGAATATCGTCCATGAGCTCAGGGGCCAGGATCTGCCTACAGCCCTTGGCAGTCGTGGGGAGGAGGGCAACCCTTTTCTCTCCGGGCAGGGAGGATGCCCGGGGGGAGGCCAGGTGCATCCCAGGAAAGCCTCGGTGTGCCCCCATCAGCATTCATGGGGGACACCTCAGCCTCAGCCAATACATTATGTAAATGCATCGAAATGGACGTTTTCCTTATCAGATGTAAAACACTGTGTGAGAACAGACCCAGCTCAACTTCTGTGCGGGGGGGTTTGGCAGAGCAGCCTGCTAAAGAGGCCCAACTCTTCCCCCCCCCGCCCCGCCCCCGTCTCTTCCCCTACGTGTGTGGTTAGGCGGCCTCCCCATTAGCCCACGAGTGTGGTGAGAATGGATGCGTTCGGCCTCCCCACCCCTTCTCGCTGCTTGGAGGGAGGAGGGGCGGCCCAGGAGGAGAGGGAGGCCCCTTCCCTCCCCCTCAGGCTATGGCCCCTCACTTCTGCCCCCAGTCTTCAGGAAGAAGCAGACCCCTCAAGAGGGCCCAGCAGCTGGACTGGGCCATTTCCTACGGCTGCGTTTGTCACATTACAAGCTTTACCGTGGGAAAGAAACAAATATGGTAGACGACTCCAGTTTGACTTACCAGCTGGAGCCCAGCGCCCCTCACCCTCAGTCTGTAGTGACACCCCAGCCCTCTCACCCCGATGGCCAAAGATGGCCCCTGGGCAGACCCTGCAGTGAGGGATGTCGTGTCCAGCCTGACAGATGGGGTTCAAGCCTGGGCTTCACCCGCTTAGATCTGTGGCCTTGGGTGAGTCACTGAACTCTCTCAGGGATCATCTGTCTGCTCCTCTGCAAAATGGGAGGGCCATTCAGGCCCACGGTCCAAGACACTCTGAAACCCAGAAGCTTGGCACCAGAACTCACTTGTCGGCAGATGCAACACAGGCTGACACACTATGTGTGACCTTTACCCTTCACACCCGTCGCTGCAGTCTGGAGTGGCGCTGCCCCAGATGCCACAAAGGCTGGAACATAGGGTGTCTATCCCTAAAGCTGCAAAATTCTGAATTCCAAATCACGTCTGGTCCCAGAGTTTCAGATAAGGCACTGTGGTCCTGTCCTACAGGCACCGCAGAGTTGCTGTGGGAATTAAATGTGACAACGCCTGCGGGGTTTAGCACGCTGCCTGGCACTTTTCATGTGAAGAAACTGAGGCACATCTGGCTATAACAGCCAGATGTGTGGTCCTGGACAGGATTTTGGACATTTGGGGAACAACTGGGAGGAAATGTGACTATGGCCTGGGCACTGGAGATAAAAGCATACCGTAGGCACATTGCTTAACCTCTCTGGGCCTCGCCTTCCTCACGTAAGCTGATGATTGAGCCTGGCACACAGTAGGTGCTAAGAGACAGCCAAGGAGCTGGTCCAAAATGAGCTGGAAGGCAGGAAGGGCGGGGGAAGGGGGTGCCTGCTAGTTTTTTTTTTTTTAAACAAAAAGCTTTCGCAGGAGAACAAGAATGAAAATGGGGACCTCGAGAGGCAAAGGGATGGGCCCAAGCACACTGGGATGGCAGGGCGGGCCCGACCAACCTGCTGACCTGCAGCCAGCGCCTGACTCAACAGGCTGCCAGCCATCCATGGGAGCTGGTCTCAGGGAGAAAAAGATCCCCACCGACAGAAAGAACATGGGTGTGACTGTAGCGGCTCCTCTGTCTGCTGTGGATCACAATGTCTGCTGCCTGTCTCCCAACGCGAGACCTCTGCCAGAGCGGGCAAATGTCCTGCGAACTTCTGGCTGGTGGTGGGGGGTGAGTGTTAAACTGGCTGCAGAGGCTGGGAGCCGCTCCAAATGCTGACTTGAGAAACTGCCGTCCTCCGGCAGCCGGAGAGGGCTTGGGGCTACATCACCGCCTCTTTGGGGAGGAAGCCAGGAGGCTGGAAAGCCAGTTGGCATTCGCTGTGTTTCTCGAACTGCGACCCCGGGGCTCTCCACCTAGGGGCTTTGAACAGACGGGGCTGTGTGCGTCTAACCAGCTCTGTGCACCATTTCTGGGCTCTGAGAGACACCCTGTCTCTCAGCTCAGGACAGTTAAAATAATGAGCGTTTACTGAGCGCTTACACTGTGCCAGGCACCGTGCCAAAGGCGTTAACGTGCATTTTCTCGTTCAATCTTCATGAAACTCTATAAGGTGAGCATTACTATCACTTGTATCTTCCCGATGAGGAGCTTACGGCCCCAAGAGTGGGCTGGCTTGCCCGAGGTCATGTGGCTAGTGGCTGGCAGAGCCGAATGGGGGCCCAGGCAGAGGCGAGCTCTCAGTGCCATGAAGGCTGCAGAAATGACCTTAGGTGTCATCTAGTTCAGTGTCCTCAGCCCTGGCCGCACATTCGAGTCACCTAGGAGCTTGTGCAAACTACCCATGATTGAGTCCCGCCGTGATCTGTTAAATCAGAACAGCTGGGGGTGGGGCGAGGCATTCAGGGATGGCATTCAGGGGTGGTTTCCAGGCGCAGCTGGGAGAGAGAACCACCACGCTAGGCAACGAGAAGGGCGAGGCTACAAATGCAAATCGTGTACAAATGTTATATCAAAGACAGGTGGCCAGGAGTGGGGGCCACTAGGCCCGTATGGCGGCCAGTGATGGTGGCTGGGGTGAGAGCCTGCAGGCCAAGGCATGCCAGGTGGCTGCTTCAGTGGGGCAACGGGTTGGCTTCTGCTCCAGGAGTGACACCTGGTCCCCAGGGAGCGAGGAAGAGGGAGCGTCTCAAGGAGCAGGTAGGTTCTGGGGCCTCAGCCTCTGGACACCCTCCTCTCAGGCCCGCCTCCTGCAGTGTAGAAATGCTGCCAACCAGCCTCATCCCTGAGAAAGCATCTTGCAACCCTGAGTGCTCATTCAAACCATATGGGGAACTTTCAAAAAACACCCAGGCCCAAGCCCCACTCTGACCACGTACATCAGAGTCCGGAGGAAATCAGAAGCCCGAGCGTGGAAAACAGCAAGAATCAAAACAAACCTGTGTCCAGGCAGAAGCACATAGGGGCTGAGGGCAGGGGCTGGAGTCAGACCATTTGAGTTGGAATCCTGCCTTGGACGCTGATTAGCTGTGTGGCCTTGGACGAGTTACTCAATCTCTCTGAGCTTCAGTTTCCCGATCTGTAAAATGGGACTGAGACTGGCAATTATTCTCCAAGATTGGGGTAGATGAAAGATGACTGAGGAACAGTGCTTAGAACAGTGCCCCATACATGGTAAGCCCTCAGTATTATCATTTTATGCATTATTTGTTTTGAAGGGCAGAGGCAGGCAACCCCTATCAGTGATGCTAGGGCCATTTTCACGTGTTAAGCTGGGGCAGATGTTCTTCTTATCGCCCTCAGATTCCTGGCAGTGACCCCAGGCAGAACCTGGAGAGAGAACCGTGGTGTGGGGGGCAGACAGACTGTGCTCTAAGGCTGGCTCCTACTCACCCTCCCCGTGAAGATGCTGGGAAAGAAGCCAGCTGCCCCCTAGTGGTCAAGGGCAGAAGCACAGAGCCATTTTAACCAAATCCTGCACTCCCTGCCTCAGCCCCCCAAACTTCTTGTCCAGCCTCTTGCAGACCCAGGGCTTCCAGAGCTTCCGGTGGCAATGTGCTAGCTACCAGAGCTATTGTATGGATCCTGCCATTTCATAAAGAGCCTTGACTTGCAATATAAAGTTCAAACAGGGCCAGCAGGTACCAGGCACTGGCTACCAGTGCTCAAGTCTCTTTCCCACCCCCAGTCAATTTTAGAAAGAAAGGAATATTCCCTGACCTACAGCAGGTTTGTTTCCATTTCTTTAAAAAGTCTGCGAATTAGTGGGTACTCACGGTTTGAGAAGCAAGGAAGCTTAAAATTCCCCTTTTTGGAAAAGCGGGCTGGAGCTCTGCTGAAGGGCTGAGAGCTTGATGTCCAGGCATCCGTCCCTGTCTGGCCAGGGCCATCTGGGGAAACCCCGCCCCATCCCCCGAGACACACAACCAAGTGACCCAAAGCCTTTCTTTCCACTGACAAAGTGGCTGGAGAAGGGACAGGACAGGAGAGGAAGGTGTGGGCAGCTGGAGACTACCAGACCCTCCCCCGTCTTTCTGGACACGAGTGAAGCACTGTTTACTCAAGATCTTTTTATTCCCCCCTTTGCCATCTTTTCTGCAAACCCCTTGGGTTCAGACCGGAAGAAACTGAACATCAACTCTGCCTTTGGCCAACCCTCGGGATGCAGGGTAGAAGGCAAAGACCACCACCCGGACACTCCCTGGGGGCACCCACAGTCTAGCTGGAGAGAACAGCCTGGGAAGGCTTCCTGCGGGAGGTGAGCAGAGGTGGAGGGAGGGAGAAGGCCTGCTGCTCTGGGAACCAGACCCCTGCATCTGGGATCCAAGCAGCTCTGCCAGGGAATTTGTGGGTCTGTGGGCACTTCAGGGAGAACAGGAAAGAGGCCCTTGAGTCTCAGAGGACTCCACATGGCCCCACTGCCCACCGGCTCAAGAGAATGTTGTAGAACACAGACATGGCTTCTGGGCCACCTGACTCACTCCGGGGACTGGGGGGCATGGCCAGTGGGAGGGGCATCACAGAGGGGCTGGGGGCCTCCTGGTCAGTGTCAGGAGCTGGGTGCCCACTGGCCGGCACAGAGGCCAACTCCAGTGCCCAGAATAATCTGGGAAGGGGCTTCGTGGTGGGGTGGTTTCATCTCAGAGGCCATCCAGGGCTTGCCGAACAGGGGTGTCCAGGGAGGTGGCCGCGTGGACGGAGACACCAGGGGCACCGATGCTGGTTTCCCAGCAGTCAAACTCACAGCTGGTCAGCGCCTGCTTCACAGCCTCCACCTCTGGCCGCTCCAGATCTGTGGGGAGGAAGGGCAGCAGGTCACCCCTGACAACCATCCACTCCCTTGGAGAATGTTTGTCTCCGCTCACGGCACAGGCACAGGGGCCGGTCTTCCTGTTGGTATGCCGAGCCTGGCACCCTCCCCGGGAGGGTTGTGAATCCCGAGTCACACGGACCTGGCCTTGGCTCAGCCATGGGGCCTCAGACAAATGACTTCCCCTCTCTGAGCCTCAGTCTCCTCATCTGGGAAAGGGGCTAATAATGAGACCTACCCCTCAAGGGTCACAGTGAGGCTGGCATGGGCTACTGCAGGTGGAGAGCCTGGCACAGCGCCTGGTACACCGCACAAGCTCAAGAAATGTTCTCTCGCCATCGTCATCGCCACCTGAACTAGGTCCCCACAGTCAAGGTCTCCTGAAGTTAGGACACGGTGACTCCCTGAGGCCTGGGAGTCCCACTGAGGCGGAGGGGGCCTCTGTGGGCCACTGAGGGTTTACAGCAAAGCAAAGGGGAAAAGCAGGACAAGAAAAGGAAGGAGGAGGAGGCCAAGAAGGGGAGATGGAGAGAAAGGAAACCAAAAGGAGCAGTGACTCCCACCCCAGCACAGGGGCTGCTGCTATAAGCCCGTTCCTCATCCTCAGCCCTGCTCTTTCCCCAGAGACTAAGAGGAAAGAGACCCCTTTCTTTTGTAGCAAGGCCATTCCGCATCGTGGCCCCATCAAGAGGTGACAGCAGGGGATGCAAGGCTGGTAGGGTTGGTGGTGACAATGTCCTGGTTATTTCTCAAGCCTGTGGGAGCCTTGGCAGGTAAGAAGGTGGTAGGAACAAGCCCTGCACCAGCCTCCCTAAATGCATTTTTCCTCCTTGAATCTACGCAACAATCTTACATAAACTAGATTGTCAGCATCCTTATTTTACCAATGTGGCAACAAAGGCCCAGAGAGGTTAATTCACTTGACCAAGGCCATATAGCAGAGCTGAGACTATTCAGAGGCCTCTTCTTTCTCCCAAGGGAACTGCCCAGGTGGAACCCTGCCCATCCCCTGGGTACCTGGCCTGAGAAGCGTGATGCCACAGCCCCCGCCGCCCGCGCCAGTGAGCTTGCTGTGCAGTCCGTGGGCCATGGTCACCTGGCACAGCCGGTCCAGCGAGGCATGGCCCACACCGAGGGCGTTCAGATGGTGCTGGTTCATGTCGATGAGCTCCTGAGGGAGAGAGGTCTCTGTTCCTGCTTGGCCTGCCTGAGGTCGAGGTCCTTTGCCCACCCTGTCCACGTGACAGCTGCTGGTTTGGGACCGCAAATGGCTCTGACTACCCGGCACACTGTCCCTCTCCACTGATAAAAGAACCTCTCCTTCCTGCAGGACGTCCCACGGGGCTGGGATGGAGCTGGTGGTGAGCACATGTCCCAGGCCTGGCCACAGAAGCCTCTGGCCATGGGGACTGATCAGGCTTGTGACCCCAGCTGGGCCAATGAGATCCCTCCCAGGGTTTACTCTGCCTCTTCCCTTGGAAGCTGCTAAAACTGGTTGACTTCAGAGGTAGGCCGCCAGAGTTATCTTCCCTGAACATGGTCAGAGATTACAGAGATGGAGAGAGATTTCAGACTAGATCTTTGGCCCCTGGATCCAGCTATGCCTGAAGCTGTCCCCTCTGGTCGTCTCAGTTATAAGCCAATAAATTCCTTTTCTGCTAAAGTCTAGTTGAGATGGATTTCTGTCATTTGCAGGAAAAGAAGTCTCAAGTAATATGCCATCGTACAGCTCCCTCAGGTACCGATTTTCAGAATAAGAACAGGTTTGTAGTTCTAACAATGTCACAAGTGGGGGAAATTGCTAAATGTTTGTTCAGGTTTCTTTGATTATGCGTAATAAAATTTCTGCCCTCCTGCAGATCAAACAAGATGCAGGTTGATGAAATAACAAAGCTAACAACCCTCACTGCCCAGGCGTTCCCTATTTACATTTCATTTACTCCATCGGTGTCTGGCAAATCCCTTCAACATGCTGCCGGCACCCTGCTAGATGCTGAGGCTCTGAGGATGAGCTCCGGTCCGCAGGGAAGTTACAAATGTGGGATCTGGAGGCAGAGGGGCCTGGGTTTGGGTCCCAGCTCTGCCACTTCTTGGTCGTGTGTCTTGGGAAGAGGTCTTTCACTCTGAGCCTCAGTTTCCCCCCTTGTAAACCAGGGATTGTAAGAGTATCTGCCTCATTGCTGTGAGGATGGAATGAGGTATCTTTCACATGATGCCTGGAACAGGGTGAGTGCTTGGCAAACATCAGCTGCTGTTAGTACTTTTACGGTTGCATTACCATCATCCCCATTTTTCAAAGGGGAAAACTGAGGCTCAGAGGAGAAAGTGATTTGCCTAAGGTCACTGAGCTAGTAAGGTACTGAGCTGGCACAGGAAGCCAGATCTGCCTGATGCGAAGCGTGCATCTACCCCGCCTCTGAGAGCACCCTTGGCATCCCTCCCGCCACCCACTTCTTGCCGTGTGCGGCTTGACAGCATGCAGCTCTGCCCCGGGGTCCTGGGAGCGCCTGTGTGCCATAAGGGTTGCCAATCACAGGGCTGTCTGCCGAGGCCCACCTGGTTCTCCTGCCTGGAGCCGTCGGGCAGGGTCGGGTCTGCCTCTCCCCCGCAGCCCGCCTCACACACCCCAGTACTTTTGACAAACGAGCAGACAGGCGTGATGGCCCGGTGGCAGCCTCGGGTGCCTTTCACCGGCCCCGAGGGCTGGATGGGAGGGAAAACTTCTGGGGGCCTCTCTCTGCGCCTGAGCACCAGGTGTCACGTTGCCAAGGCAGGTTCCAGACACCTGTCACATTCTGATCCAAAATCTGTCAAGGATCAGATGACAGGCTGTGACACAGGAGAACAACTCGCTGGCTTGAGCGCAGAGCTGTCCGGGAGGCGAGCTGCACATTTCAGCGGCTGCCGAAGCCAAAAATATACACGATGTATAATTGACGTGCTGTTCTGAGGCATTCTCCAGGGGCTCAACAGGGTGTATTTTAGGCAGCACTCCATCATTATTAATTTCCTACTCGGGAAGACTGTGTTCCCTTCTTTTCTACGTGAAAGGGATTGAGAATGAGCAGGCAAAGGCTGGGGGAATGGAGGGAGGTGGCTGGGGGAACGAGGGCAAAAGCCCAGAGATGAATTAGATGGAGTCCCTGCACCGGGCCTGTAGTAGACACTCATTAAAAATTTGTTGGGAATTCCCTGGCGGTCCAGCGCTTAGGACTCGACACGTTCACTGTCGTGGCCCAGGTTCAGTCCCTGGTCAGGGAACTGAGATCCCGCAAGCCGTGCAACGAGGCCAAAAAAAAAAAAAAAATGTTGACTAAAGGAATAAACAAATAAGTCAGTGACTCCCAGCTCAGGGCCACTCATTAGTTGGAAAACCTCAGAGAAAGTCATTCTCTTTAGGTCTTGGTTTTTGTATCTGTAAAAGGGTGGCAACTTATCCACTTCACAGGTAGGTTGTTGTAGGACTAAGTGAGGAATCATTTGTGAAGAGCCTTGGGAGAGTAGCAGTTCCCACTCATTACAGGGGCTGCAGACTCAAATGCCTACAGTGGGACAGGGAGGCACCAGGCAAAGAGTATAGCGGCTGTGGGTAATACTTAGGGAGTGGTGGGGACTATGGAGAAATGGAGACCCCAGGGCCAATCTCAAGGGGGTCCCCTGGGCACCTCCAGCTGACCGCTGCCACACAGCTATGTCAGCTGGGGCTGCCGGATCTTCTGATTCTTGCAGGGAAGCCAGATGGCTTTTTAATGCAGTCCATTCACTGGGCCAGATGGACCGGGTCTGGGAATGAGCCCAGGCCCTCTGGCCGAGCTGGTGGCTCATCGGGCATGGTGCTTGTGTGTTACCCACAGGGCCTCACTGCACTCTTAAGACACTCCAGTGAGGCCACGATTCAGACCTGGGCCTGATGAAATCCAAAGCGTGAGGTCTCAACCTCTACATTAGAATTAGGCACAGGGTGGTGGCTGGAGTATTGACAGTGAGAGAACAATTTTAGACCATGTCTGATCCACAGCATGCAGGTGAGAAACAGCTACTGCATGAATAGATGCACTTAGCAAACATCACGGGAAAGAAGCGGCCAGGGGAGAAATTGCTCCTGGACCTATGGAGGACTGTGTCCTTACATGCATGATCCCAAACATGGCCCGTCGTACTTAGCACACGCCAGGCACCACCCTCAGTGCTGCCTGTGTGTTCACTTGATTATTCCGAATCACCTGGGAAGAGGCTTCAAAAGAAGGCACGCTTGCTCATGGGTGCACACGTGGGTGCCCAGGCCCGGCCTCTGTGTTTTAGCTCCCAGGGATTCTGAGCGCAGATGGGGAGCCCCTGCCTGGGACAGCGCCGTGGATGAGGGACCCCAATCCTGCAGGCGGGCTCTTACCTCCAGCACGAGGTAGTGCTCTGGGGCCGGGGCCGCCGCCATCTCCCCCAGCACCCGCTCGCATTCCAGGGAAATGGCATCTATGGAGGTCAGGAGGGGGGCCACGATCTCTGGGAACTGCAGGGAAAGGGATCGAGGGCCCATGAGGCCTGGGGGCTGGCAGACACTGGACAGCTGCTCCAGCACCAGGGCAGGGGGAGAAGGTGTCCCCAGGGCCCACACCCACCCTCTAAGGAAACCCCCTCTCCTTCTGGCCTGGTCCCCGCCTTGTCCAGCCACCCTTGACCCAAGCGGGGGTTCTCACTGCAAAGCCAGCACGTCTAACAATCCCTGTTCTGCCTCCCGGCGGGGGTATGGACGGACGGCACCTTCCCAGGTCCCCTCCACCCCACCCCCCTCCACTAACCCACGAGGCAGAGGGAGGGCTTGGACACCCAAACGTGAGTGCCGCGGCCCTGCCGGGAACCCGCCCAGGAGTGGGACCAGCGGCACCTTCAGCAGCCTGCTCCTGACGCCGGCCACCAGGGCCTTGGTGCTGCGGGGGACCTTGGTGTTGATCAGCAGGATCTTCAGAGCTGGCGGCCTGGGGGGTGAAGAGGGTCCACGGTGAGCCCAGGACGGGGCAGCTGGGTCAGGGCTGGGGGCCCGCCTGTACTCCGCCCCACCCTGACCCAGTGCAGGAAGCAGAGGCCCGGGGAGGTGACGTCAATGGCAGGCCGGAGACAGGTCCTGACGCCCACCCTGGGGTGCCCACCACCGCCTACAGCTGCATCCCTTTGGCCCCTGGGCGGACGGACATTTTCCTTTGGTTTGTGACTCACTCATTCATTCATTCAACCTCGAGCGAACATGCACATGGAGGGCCTGGCATGCATGGAGTTAGAAGTTCAAAGGGTACAAGAAGGGGCTGAGGTCTGTCCTGTGGGCCACCCCAGGGAGCTGGAGAGGAGGGTACTGGAGATTCAAAAAGAAAAAGCCACAGGACCAGGGATGGGTCATGGAGGGGGCATGGGGAAGAAGGATGCTCCAGTGGGCACAGGAACGCGAGGGGAGGGCAGCCTTATGGGAGGGTCAGGGTGCCAGCGCTCTGAGCCAGTTCTTGCCCTGCCTCGACAGTGCCCAGACCGGTGGCCCTGGTATGATACCAGGTGTGGTTAGAGGAAGTCAGTCACCCCCAGGTAGGAGAACGGAGGGCCTGGGGTG
This sequence comes from Balaenoptera acutorostrata, assembly GCF_949987535.1. NCBI lineage: Eukaryota > Metazoa > Chordata > Mammalia > Artiodactyla > Balaenopteridae > Balaenoptera > Balaenoptera acutorostrata. The sequence continues at coordinate 74,955,071 of NC_080076.1, read as the reverse complement.
GCCACGGTCAGCCGGCTCTCCAGCACGACCCCGTTGTCCTCATCTGCCCTCTGGGCTTTCTAATCCCTCCTAAAGCCACAACCCCAATTGTCCTTGTGGTTGGCTGTCTTTGGGGACTTAAGCCACTGTTTCTTGTCATCCCAACCCGCCTTTCAGAGCACTGCTCCAAGGCCAGGGACAGAGCGTGGAGAATTTGGATGAGCTCTAGCCAGAGATAGCTGGAGATGGACAGGCCCCTGATACGTTTATTCGCTTTTCTTTTCACAGATCAAGATTGTAAAATCCAACAGGGCTGGAAAAGGCTGTCAGAAACCTGCTTGATCTCACCGCCCATAAGCCCATGAAATTAATATCGATTCTCAGCCTTGGAGACCGGCTTTTTTTTTTTTAACTTTACAAACGATGAACATTCTATCTGGCTTTTCTCTTCCCTTTAAAGACAAGCCGTTCCTCAAAAGGGCAGCATTCTGGGAGGTCGCATCTTGATCCTCTCCGCAAACAATGCTTTTTTTTTTTTTTTTTTTTTATTGAGAAGCACGAGGCGTGGTGTGGGGTGCAAGGGTTCCTCTTTAAGCCATTGGCGGGATTAATGTGGAGTCTGGCCTCCTGGCTTCGCAGAGAATCTGCCATCTGCTCGCCGCAGCGCCCTGTGGCCGGCAGCAAAGGTCGGCCGCTCTGTGTCACCATCCATCGGGGTGGGAGAACTTCGGGTATCACATCTTCATCTTTCTCAGATAAAGTCCTCTGCAAACGGGCCTGCTGCTAGCCCTGCGGGCCCCACAAAACTCAGGCTCCTATGACATCCAGTCACCACCACCTGGGGCTATGCCCTGTAAGTGATCTGGGCCTGGCTATGTCCTCAGCCTCATCTCATCTCTGCCCTCCCTTGGAGCTCACTCCACTCAGCCACCCTGGTCTCCTGGCTGCTGCTAAGCACGCCAGGAACACTCCTGCCTCCGGGCCTTTGCACGTGTGTCTCCTCCTCCAGGGACCTGCCCCAGCCTCGGCAGCTCTGCTCAAATGCCGTCTGGTTAGGGGCTTCCCTCCATCAGCCTGTCCCACTCCCTCCTTCACGTTCCAGCCCTCACTCTGCTTTATGTGTCCTAAGGCCGTGGGGATGGCCTGACGTGCTCTTACAGAGACATCTGTCTGTGGGCTGTCCTCCCACAAAGTGGGAGTTCCGTGAAGGTGGGACTTTGGGTTCCCTGCTGAGGCCCCAGCACCCAGTAGTTGTTCAGAGATATTTGTAGACTGGATGAATGAATTTGGTCAGGAAGGAGTGAATAAGCACTTGATAGATACCGTTTCTGATTTCATGCCCCAGATCCCTGTTACATAAACGAGAAGACAGAGGCCTCAGGAGAAGTAACTCACCTAAGGGCCCCCAGCAGACAAATGGCAGAGCTGGGCTCAAACTCAAGCCTGTGGACCCCAGAGAATCTGCCACCACCCCGCCACCACCACCGGCCACTGTGCACACCTTGGGGCCTCTCCCCCCGCCTCCCCGTGCCTGGGAAACCCTCCGGCGCTCAGCTCTTAATTCCCCGCATAGGCCATGCATGTGCCCGGCCACATCTGCATTGATCTTCTGTCCCCAGGGCCCAGTTCAGGGCTTAGGATACAACAGGCTTGCAGGCAACAGAGTGAATGACCTGCCGCTGCCCCGTGAAGGACTCCCCAGATCTGCAGCCTGACGATGACTGTCATCCCCAGCAGCCTCAGAGCCCCGAGGACACCTGTGTGCCGAGGATCACAGTCGTGACTGCCTCCTCCAAAAGCCCGTGGGCTGAGGGCAGGCCCGGGCCCACAAACCTCTGCATCCTGCCCTCGCACCTGCTCTCACTGCACATGGACTCGGTCCACCTGGCAGGGCCAGCCGCCACCTGGGCACAAGGCCCCCCTGCCATCGCTTCCACAAGCAGCCGGAGGAAGCTGTCCCGAGCCCCCAAATGGCTCCGCTCCCTCCTTTGTGTGGAGCAGTGGTTGTCACCCAGGGGGCCTTGCCCTCCAGGGGACAGGTGGCAATGTCTGGAGCTATCTTTGGTTGTCACACTGGGAGACAGGGGAGGTGCTACGGGCATCCGGTGGGCAGAGCCCAGGGATGCTACTAAACATCCCACGCTGCACAGGACTGGCCCCACTGCAAGGAATTCTCCAGCCCCAAATGTCCGCAGCGCTAAGGCTAAAGAAACGCTGATGTGGGGCCTCAGAAAGGCAGGCTTGGCTCCCAGAAGCTGACAGAGCAGGGGTGGGAAGATGCCAGAGGTGCAGGCAGAAGGAGTCCGCACCATGGCCTGCCAGGTCACTGAGTCCCGAACGGAGTGGCCCAGCTGGCAGAGGGCCAGGACCTGCTGTCCAGCTGCCAAGAAGACCACCCTGGCTGCAGAAGGTGACAGGGAGCCCTGGGACCCTGAGAGTGTGGAAAGGCCCCCCGAGGCAGCAGAGCACCCTGGGACAACCACTGCCCCCCACCAACTTGATGGAGGGCTCAGGGAAGAGCCAGGAGGCACCTGCTCCTACTGGCCATGGGCTTCACTCCTGCCCCTGACGTTTCCACACTGAGTGCAAACAGAACAGAGGATGTTGGAATTTAATACGCATGTCTATAATTCCAATGCTTCCAGCGGGAGGGCGGAAGGAAATACGAAAGTTGCTAAATGTCCCTTCCGCTCAGACTCCCACGAGCCTGCCGCGGGCTCTGGTCTTGCTCGGCCATGGTGCCGTCACTATGGCAACTCCCACGTTATCTTTTGGTGGCTTGTGTGTGTATGTCTGTCCCTAACTGCCCAGGACTATGTCTGAGATTCATCTTTATACCCCTAGGCCCTAATGCAGTGTCATCTGGAACAGAGGAAGGTATCAGTTCTTGTTTACTGAACAAATGGATGGACGAACAGGTAACTGAACGGATGAACGGGTAACTGAACAAAGGTCTGGGGAAACAGCCACTTTCTGGAAGCGGAATGGCGCAGCCTCGCATGCCCTCCCCCTCTGATCTCTCGGCAATTTAAGAGCTAAAGTGGAGAATTCTCTGGCGGTCCGGTGGTTAGGACTCTGCGCTCTCGCTGCTGAGGTCCCGGGTTCAATCCTCCCTGGTCAGGGAACTAAGATCCCACAAGCCACGCGGCGCAGCCAAAAAAAAAAGAGCTGAAGTGGAGAGGAAAGAGCAGGCTTCCTCGCAGCCCACGCCCTGCGGGACCACACAGGGGAAGGGACGCCCAGGGGCACGTGCCCCTCCCTCCCTCCCAAAGAAATGGGGCCCCCCTTCCCTGCCAGACGCGGAAGCTGCGGCTCCCCCAGCATTACCTCTTTAAGGATGAAATCTTCCCTTGCTGGTATCGGAGCGCTCCTCCTAAAGAGACGAAAGAGTGGGTCAGAGTCGTAGGAAAAGCTCCGTATCCGTGCCTCTTGGGAAAGGGGCTGGGTTTGGGGTAGGGGTACAGTGTCACCATAACTAGACTCAACCCCGTAACTAGGCAACTCAGCTTCAGGCAGCAAAGGCCCAGGAGGGCGCAAAGGCACTCTGCGCCCAGGACTTGGGGTCCCTCCCTTACATCCAGGCATCCAGCTTCCCGCCGACGGGCTGCACGGCGACGGGGTGGAGGTGGGACCACCGCAGGCGTCCTCACCGGAGGGGAGCCCAGCTGGTGCAGTCTGCAGACCCCACAGCAATGGTTCCGCAGCTTCACCATCTGGACCCCTGGGGCTGGGGGTCCCACTGAAACCGTAGCTTCCCAGGCCCAGGCCCACCCCCCAAGATTCGGGTCCAGGAGGGGCGAGGCCCTGAGACGCCCCCCGTTCCCCTCCCACCAGGAAAATGGCATCTTCCTCAGAACGCACTGATGCTGCTCATCCCAAACCCACAGAGCCTGGGCAGCTACGCTTGTCATAAGAATTTCTAAAAGAATAAAAATAAAGAACACAGGCCCGAGGCAGCACCTACCCCAGGTGCTGACGGCGTTGTCCACTCCGGAGGGGTTCCCGTGAATCACCCTCTCCCCCTGGAAGGCCCACTTGTTAATTAGTTCCAAGTTCTCCTCGGTCCACCTGAAGGAGACACAGAGATTCGTCTTTACTGTCCATGGTGGTGAATAGGGGGCTGGGGGTCACCGAGGGCAGCAGAGGGCAAGGGTCACAGGCTGGGCTTGCTGGAGACCAAAAGGCAAAGGGGCTTGGGCCCCCGAACTCAGAAAGAAGAGAAAAGTAAACAGTTCTGAACGTCTCCGGCTAAAGAGCACGCCCTAAAGCATGCCTCTTCGCCTGGTGCAGCGAAAAGAGCCAAAGCTTTGCGTTCACGGGATCCTGCTTTTTGCCTCTTATGAGCTGAGTGACTCTGGGCCCCTTGCCTGCCCTCTCTGAGCCTCAGTCTCCTCCTCTGTAGGATGGTAACTCCTCCCTCCTCACAGGCTCAGCGCAGGGGTGTGGAATGTGGGTCATCTCTGGATCCCTCCCCAGCCCGCGGCCACGGTGCCTCCCCAGAAGGGATGCGGACTCAGTGACGGTTTAAGTGAACAGACCCAAAACATGTGAGTATCAAACGAGGGCAAGTGCTCAGCCCCACTGCCCCACCTTCTCTCTCAGCTCTTGTTTCCTTTCTGTCGAGCCCCTGCCCCATGAAACGGCAGAAGCCACCGGGGCTTGTGCAGCTGAGCTGGGAATCAAGCAGGGAGCTGGTGTGAACCCCATCCCGCCGCTGACTCACTGGGCGTCCCTGAGCAACTGCGTCACCTCCGACCCTCAGTGTTCTCATCTGGGAAATAGGGATAAAGATGTCTACCTCACAGAGGATTTTGTGGGATGGAAAAACACACAGGTGCCTTGTAAAATGCCCAGGGGAGAGTATGTGCTCCGGAAAAAGAGGCCACCTGGGATCACGGCACCTGGAGTCACTCCAAGCCTGGTCCACCCACCCCTTTGCTGTGGAGCCTTGGGCAAGTCAATCACCCCCTCTGAGTCTCTTTCCTCATCTGTCAGATGAGGATTTTAGGGACCTGAGACTCACACGGTGGTTGTGAGGCTATGATTCATAGTGAGTTAACACTGCTCAAAGCTACTGATTACCCAGGGCCAAGCACTGCGCTAAAGGCTTTCTCTAATGGACCATCTGTAATCCTCACAATCACAACAACTCAAAAGGGAAGGTACCATTACCACCCCCTTTCTTACAGCGAAGGACACCGAGGCTCAGATCACAGTACCACTCACCACGACATCAGAACTGCATCTGTTAATGGAAGCCTGAGCTCGTTAACTACTGACCTTTTTGGTGCCGACAAGACTCACTCACTTGTCCAATATTTATTGAGCATCTACTATGTGCCTGTGACTAAGCCCACACAGACGTGGTCCTTAACTGCTTGCAGCTTGGAGTCTAATACAGAGCAGATGTCAGGAAGCCACCAGAACTTAACTACAGCCTCTGGGAAGTGCGATGCCGGCTGGACGGGGCACACCCTGTTCTGAATGGAGGGGCTGAGGGATGAGGTGGGTCAGTGAGGCAAGACATAGCGGGAGAGCAGTCCAGCCCGAGGCCGTGCTGCTTGTGTTACGCCTGGAACTGGACAAGAACTGGCCCTTTCCAGAACCGAAAAGTGAGCGAGCAAGCCAGCGAGGTGGGGAAGGGGTAGCTGAACATAGCCCAGGGCCTGGCCCGCTCTGCAAACTCGAGTCTTCCTTCCGATTGGGAAATGCTGGGGGGCAGGGTGGGTGGGTCTGCTCTCTTCACAGCTTCTGAGAAGGAATGATGGGTCTTTAGGGGAGGTGGGAGAACTGGGTGGAAGGAAGCAGCACGAGAAAGACCACACCCACATGCACACTGGACACTGGCTCACCCACAGGCGTGTACATGCACGCACGCACACACAACCACCCATATCCTTTGAAAGGCAGAGCCAGTTGGCCGGCCTGTGGGCAGGTGTCTATTCGGGACACCCAGGGCAACACGGCCTTCACTGCTTTGGGCTAGAATCAGCCATCAGCACACAGTAATGAGCGGCTGTCTTGAAGCCTCCGTCCTGAGTCACTGTCTTATCTCGGGATCAGCACATGTCAAGGCTGGAAGCTCCCCCCACCCAAGGGATCACAGGTGCTGCCCCTCACTTTCAGATGAGGAAATGGAGCCCCAGAGAGAAGCTAGTTAACTGGCAAACCTGAGATTCCTGAAAACCATTCTGGAGAATAGCCGCCTCGCAATCCCCGCAGGTGCAATCATTACCTGCTCATTACCTGCGGATCCTTCCCACGGCCACCTCCGCGGGCCCCTTTCCCCTCCCCCCACCCCGCCCCCACCCCGCCCCAGCCTCTCTCCAGCGCATGAGCCCTTCAGAGCAGCCCTGGGGAATTTGGACCAGGAGTCACATCAACAGCCCCACACCTGCTGTGGCCACGGGGACCAAAGCGACCTCCGGGCTTAGCCCGCAGAGCCCCCGACACAGCACAGCTGGGCCCACATGGCTGGTACGTAAGGCCCCCCAGCGGGAGGGCTCCCCGGAGCCATGAGGGCCCAGGGCAGGCCTCACCAAGAAGCTGCCAGGCTGGATGCTGGGGCCTCATCCCCAACTCCCAGGGCAAACTGCGTTATCTACACTCGGGCCGGTTTCTCTAGTTTCCCCAAGTAACAGAAACAGTCCGCCGGCAGCCCTGTCTGGACAAGCCTCAGTGACTTACAATAAGCCGCGGAGGAGACGCTGCGAACTTGTGGATCGAGGACCCACGGGAGGGGAGACGCCCTGTCCTGACCGACACTCCTGCTATGTTTATTTCTCAGCACGTTATACTACTTTTCATAACCATTTGGTACCAGCTGGCAACACCCGCCGGGTATCCGTATCGCCATTTACAGAAAAGGGCACTGAGTGAGGCTCCCAGGGTGGGGTGGGGGGCAGCAGGCTGGCCAAGGTCCCTCAGCGAGTCGATGGCAGGGGGGCCCGATGCCTCCTCTGATCCCTTGCCCTCTACATCCGGGCTCAGGCTCTTTCTACCAAATCACGGGCACCTGAACCCAAAGGAGGCAAGGAGGGGTGGGGGGTTGGGGGCAAAGAGCTCAGGCTCTGGATTCAGACCGCCGGGTCCGGATCCTGCTCTGCCATTACTAGCTGTGTAGCCGCCCTGTCCCCCAACGTCCTCAGCTGAAAGGTGGCCAAGGGACACCTCTCTCCTCTCGGCGCGGGGTGCGGAGCCCAGGCAGGACAAGGAGCGAGGCAAGGGCCTGATTACCTGCTGGCGGCCTCGCCATCCTTCAGCGGGTTTGGGATCTCCTTGCACGCAGTCAGGAGCGCAGCCGCCAAACACACGGAGTAGGCGGCACTGGAGCCGAGGCCGGCCCCGGTGGGCAGCTCCGACCACACAGTGACGTCCAGGCTGGGCAGGGCTCTGAAACACAGCAGGCAGCAGAGCGTGACTCTCCTGAAGGGCCGTGAGGGGCCAGCCCTGAACCGGCGGCCCAGACCCAGGACTGGACACGGGCAGGGCCTGACTCTAAGTGTCTGGCCCAGTTTTCTGACCTCAGGGAGATCTCCCAACCCCAAAGGCACCCCTGTTGGATGGCAGGAACTCATGGTGAATCAGACAACTTGAAAATAGGTAGAGGATCGTTTAAGTCACTATGTTGTTGTCCAACCGGAGCCCTTCCTAAAAGTGCCTCGTGATCCACCGACCTTTCCTGTAAACTCCTTCCTGCTCCCCACACAAGCAAGACTCTGTCAAGGCCCTGCCCTCAGCACAGGCTGGTCCCTCTGCCCAGCTCTGCACCCCTTTCTCCCCCAGGGGAATTCCTACCCATCCTGCAAGACCGTCCTCAAATGATCCCCCTGGGCGCTGATACTGTGTTCATGGGATGCCTCTCCCACCGGACAGCGTTTCCCAGCCGCGTGTAACACAGGCCTGCTCTGGATCAGCGGAGACTTCCCAATTGCTGCATCCTACCTCTACTTCCCCCCCAGCGAGAACCGTCAGACGTCAGGTTCTATCATTTTCATTAAGCATTCTTCCCGTTCTCCAAATATAAAGTTATAAGACTGAATCTGCCTTTTCAAACTGCATATGCCCACCCCACCCACATCAGATTCTGGAATGTGTCCCCCACCCTCACCCCGGAAGGGGACACGCCCCTCTCAAGGTGAAAACCCTGGCATTGGACAGCAAGTGTCAAGACGCGATTGAATGTGTCTGCAGCGCAGCACCCGGGCCCAGTGGCCGCTTAGCCAGCGTCTGCTGCACGAGTGAAGGGCTGCGCCTCGAGGCTTTCCCTTCGGGTCCTGGACCACAAATCACAATGCACACGCACTGTGTGCCAGTTACAGTGCTAGGCCCCTTTCATGTATAATGTTTCTAATCCTCTGATAGGTTCTCTGAGGAAGGTGATAATAATAATAGCTAACATTTATCAAGCTACGTGCCAGGCTCTGAATCAAACACTTTAAGTAAATGAACTTATTTAACTTCACAGGAACCCTACGAGGTAGGTGCTATTACCACCCCCATTTTACAGATGAGGAAGCTGAGGCTCAGGAAGGGTAAGAACCTCACACAAGCTAGTAAATGGTCGCGCTGGGGTGTGAACCAACGCCGTCTGACCCTCAGCTCGTGCCCTCTGTCACCATGTGACACCACCTCAGCAGGAATGTCCCCCTCTAGGAGCTGGCTTTCCCGAGAGAGCAGACAACCCAGATCTTATCATAACACAGGCTTCACTCCGCTAATCACGGAGTTCCCCTGGAGCCTGTGGGGTGTGGAACAAGGGTGCCTCTCTGGGCATGGCTTGAAGAAGACACACGGCGGATTTGAGAATGGAATCTGCTTTGGTTGAATCGAAGAGGCCAGAGGAGGCAGTGTGGGGTTAAAAAGGCAGGCGTTGACACTGAAGGGAAGTAAGTTGATTTCCCAGCTCTCACCACTTAACTAAGTAGCTGTGTGGCCCTGAATGTCTCTATCTCTCTGGGTCCCAGTTTCTCCCTGTGCAAAATGAGGAGAGCGTCCTTCTCGTGGGGTTGCCATGAGTACTGAAAGCAGACCATACATATAGGGTCTAGCACGGCTCCTGGCACGCGGCGAGGACAGCTGCTGTTATTCAGAGCCTGGGAAGGAGCCTGTGCATCGTCCAGCAGCCAAAACCACAGCCACCCTGGCTCAGTTTCCGGGGCAGGCTGCGCCCGGACTCCCTGCCCCGACCGCGCACACACCTCTGACTCTGGCAGACGGACAGGTACAAGTGAAGGAAGGACAGCACGGCCAGCTGCTCGTGGTCGGCACAGTCCTCGGGGAAGCCCGCCACCTCCTTCAGCTTCTCCACTTGCTCCGGGGTGAGTGCTGGGACGTCACCTTGCTCTGTCACATGGGCAAACAAGTGCAAGCGGGTGGGTGAGAGGGCCTCGGGGCATTTATAGACACCAGAATACAAACGGCCGAGCAGTCATGGGAGTCAGCATCTGGATGGACACGGACTCAGGGTCCGAGCACCACAGCCGAGGGTGTCAGGGGACTGCAGGCTTGGGAGGCAGGCGGACTTGGGTTTGGGGCCCTGTGCCAGTTACTGTGACCTTGAGTAGGTGACTTAATCTATTTGCACCTCGGTTTCCCTCCTTGGTAAACAGAGGTAACAGCAGTACATCCTCCCAGGGTTGTTTAAATAAAGTACAGAGTATCCTTAGCACCGCTCCTGGCACATAGTAAGGGCTTAATTGTAGTTTTCAAACACACACACGCACACATACACACATGCACACACAATCACTCAAAGGCCTAGGACTGAACTCCACAGTACAAAATCAAAACCAAAGGCAGTATTATTTCCCCAATATTTCCCTCTCCCAAAACATAATTAGTGAGAACAGGACACGCACATAAAACCAGGACACATAAATGCCCAAATGTTCAATATGTTTAGGACTATTAGGAGGGAACAAAAAAACACTGGAAGAAAAATATGGCAGACCCTGGCAACCTAGTAGAAAACTTGACACCAAAAGGTTCAGATCCCCTTTGTCTCCTTGGAGAAGTAGCCTAACGAGCCCTTGTGAATGGACTACACTCTAGATCACAGCCTCCACCCACCTCCCACCTTGCGGGATCCTCAGAGCAGCCCTCCCAGGCATCACGACTCTGCTCACAGGGGCTCAGAGCGGTAAGTGACGCTCCCAGGCTCACACAGGGAGTCTCAGACAGGTGGTCTGAGGCGTGAGCCACCACACCTGGCTGCTCCATCCACGGTGACATGCAAAAGCAGCAGCCAGTTCTCACGGAACGCTTCCAGCCAGGCTGAGTGGCCTCGGGTAGCACGGAGAGCAAGGGCCAGGCCGCTCCAAAGTAGTGGCTCTGAACTGAGGCTGTCCCTGCAATCACGCAAATACACACGCCGGGTCACCTACCACCACTACCGATTCTCCATAGGAGAGGGGCAGGGCCAGGAAGCCATCTGTACTGTTAAAACAACAACAACAAAAACCTCCCCCGGGGATCTCAAGGCAGGACTGAGGATTGCTTGCAACTGTGGGTTTTCAACTCTTCCTTCATCTCCCTGCAGGGTTTGGGAGTGGCTGAGTGACTAGCTGTGGACTGATTCTCACGGGGGACAGGGAACCGTCTGGAAAAGGCCCCTGGGGCTTCCCTGGTGGCGCGGTGGTTAATAATCCACCTGCCAACGCAGGGGACACGGGTTCGAGCCCTGGTCCGGGAAGATCCCACATGCCGTGGAGCAACTAAGCGCGTGCGCCACAACTACTGAGCCTGCGCTCTAGAGCCCACGAGCCACAACTACTGAGCCCACGTGCCACAACTACTGAAGCCGGAGTGCCTAGAGCCCGTGCTCCGCAACAAGAGAAGCCACCGCAATGAGAAGCCCGCGCACCGCAATCAGGAGCAGCCCCTGCTCGCCGCAACTAAAGAAAGCTCACATGCAGTAACGAGGACCCAACGCAGCCAAAAATTAAAAATTAATTAATTAATTAATTATTTTTTAAAAAGAAAAGGCCCCTGGAGGAGTCTCACTTGCCCCACCCTGGCTGGGAGACACTGTTCCAAAGGACTAGGCGTCAGCCCAGACAGGAAACACTGACAGCGAAGAACACACTGCAGCTTTGCTGCAGACAGTCACTCTGCTGATGAACGAACCGTGTCTGCTCAGGAGTGGACAAAACAGCCCCAACACTACCAAAATGAGCACGGAGGCCTTTATTTATTGGCATGGGACGAAAGCCCCAATATATTGAAGAAGGGAAAAATCCCACACGCTTCTAAGAAGTTTATATGGAAAAAAAAAAAGAAGAAAAAGAAAACAGAAAAAGAAACAGAAAAAGAAGGAAAAAAAAAGAGAAGAAAAAAGAAAAAAAAAGTTTATGTGGCTTGATCCAATTTTGGGTAAAAAACAAGCTCTCTCCCTATCTCAATCAATCAATGTAACTACTGGTCTACAGGAAATAACCCAGAAGGATGAACACCAAAATGCTTAGCGCTGTCCTGGGGGGGTGGAGTGGGAGGCAGTGATAACTGGGGATTTTTTTTTCCTGGCAACATCTCAGCATTGACCATATTTTCCAGTAACATAAGTTACTTTTATTTTTAACGATCTTCAATCACACAAAACACCAAAACATTCTCTTTGTTAAAACAACATTGTAGAAGGGAGGCTCCCTTTGTCCACTCCCCGACTGTAGGACCCTCCAAGACATAACTAATCACCATTGTCAGTGGATATATATCTTCCCAGGCCTCTTCTTTGCATTTACATACCCACTGATACTTAATCTATACGTGCTGTTTTGCATCTTGTGTTTTTTCACTCAACAGTAGGCCCTGATGACCTCTCCCAACGGCTCACATAGACCTAGTGCATCATTTTATGCTTTTAAATTTAAAAAAAATTAATAAATAAGTGAAGCTATTTTTATGGGGACAGGAGAGAAAACACCCCCAGAGTGGCTGGCTTTTGGTCCCTAGCGGACAGCCTGGGATGACAACCCAGCTGTCCTCCTTCCCCTTCTCTTCAGGGTCCAGGCTCTTCCCGCACCTGGTTCCTGCTCCCTGTACTTACTCAGAAAGCTGGTGTCCACCATCTGAAGCTTGGCCACATCCCAGGCCCGCTTGATGCCAATGTTGGGTAAGTTGAGGCCCACTTTCCCATTGCTGTGGGGCTGAAGCCGGAGGAATGTTCTCAAGTTCAAGGCCACAGCCAGTGCTACCTATAGAATAAAGGGCACAAGCAGTTAGCCTGAGGGTGGTTGGCAACAAGCATGGCTCCTGTCTTAGGAAAAAGGGGCCCTTGTCAATGAGCCGAGAAGAGAGGGCAAATACTAGCACACAGGCCACTCTCACCTATGCCCTTGGCAGACACTGCTAATCAACGTTGGCACCCTCTCCCACATGCCTAGGCACAGCCACTACCAATCAATTAGGAGTTAACACCTACTTATATTTGCCCTCCCCACGTAAAATTTCACACGTTCTCAACACCAAGGAATGGCTTCCCCATAATCACCATGCTTTCAAAGATAAATATAAGTTAAAAATATGAAAAACGACAGCTTGAAAGAGTGGAAAAAGCATGGCTTTGGGTTCAAGCAGACTTAGGTTCACTCCTAGCTCTACCGAGGTGCACGGGACCTTGATCAAGTTACCGATCCCCTCCTAAGTCCCAGCTTCCACGTCTGCAAAATAGGATGATAAAAGTTTAACGTCAGAGGGTAGCTGTAAGAGGTAAATGAGACAATGCATGTCTCAGACTCCTTTGCAGAATCCTATTCGTTTTCCCCAGAGTTTAGTCCTTAAACCTCTTCTCTTCTCCACCGAAGCTCACTTCCTAAGTGGCCTCATTCCACCCACGGGGCTTTCCATGTCATCTTTTTGCTCTCTTACTGGGTGGGCCAGAGAAGCCCTTCAGAGGGCCTAAGACCTGTCTTTTCTTTGCCCAGCTGGGGAGAAACTGATCTCCTCTCTGATGTACTCCCAAGCTATGCCTCAAAGCTTCCTTTCAGCTTCTTTTAAGGTTAGCATCAGGGAGAAGCAGTTCCTAATCCTCAAAGGCTCAGGGGGCCTTGTACCTTGCCATGGACCACGGCATGCTCTCCATGAAGGATGACTTTCCCTGGGGCAGACACTAGCAGGACTTCTGACAACATGGCTCCTGGAAGTCCTGAAAAGGAAAGCCAGAAAGAGGATGGAAGTTCCCCCAGAACTTAGAGAATGCCTAGTTCAAGCTCACCATTATAACAAAAAAGGCAGCTACCATCAGCATTTGCTATGTGCCCAGAAAAGCAGTGCAGGGTAGCAGTCAGCTAGACACATCAAATAGATCTGGGTTCAAATCCAGCTCTTCCACTCCCCAGTGATGTCATCTTAGCTAACTCACTCAAATAGCTGTGAACCTCAAAAGTTACACGGGGACAATAAATGTACTTACCTCAATGGGTTTTGAGAAGGTTAAATTAAATAATGCAAGGGAAACACTTATGGTCTGGCACACCATAATCACTCAGTTACTCATAGTTACTTATTAATGGCTCTGTTCTTAGTTCCAGCTTTTATTATTACTACTATTTTTTAAAAATAAATTTATTTATTTATTTATTTTTGGCTGCGTTGGGTCTTCATTGCTGTGCGCGGGCTTTTTCTCTAGTTCCGGGAGCGGGGCATACTCTTTCGTTGCGTTGCGCGGGCTTCTCACTGCAGTGGCTTCTCTTGTTGCGGAGCACGGACTCTAGGCGCAAGGACTTCAGTAGCTGTGGTTCGCAGGGTCTAGAGCGCAGGCTCGGTAGCTGTGGCACACGGGCTTAGTTGCTCCGCGGCATGTGGGATCTTCCTGGGCCAGGGTTTGAACCCGTGACCCCTGCATTGGCAGGCGGATTCTTAACCACTGAGCCACCAGGGAAGTCCCCTATTATTACTACTATTAAATATAGAAATTTAAATGAAATCATGGACCGGAAGGAACCTTTTCCTGGACATTTAGGCTGTTTCTAACGTTTCACAATTACAAACAGGCAGCAGAAAACAGCTGTTATACCCCCCCCCCTTTTTTTTTTTTGCACACTTAAGTCAGGATCTCTACAAGACAGAGTCCTAGAAAGTGACTTGCTGGGCGTACGTGTGCGCGTTTTAGATTTTTATAAATAATGCAAAACTACCATCCATTTAAGGCTTTACCTCAGTAGCGTGAGACCAGAACCGCACTATGCGCTAAGTATATACTACAGTGATCCCCGTTTCTTAGGGGGGAAACTCAGGCTCGGAGTGGGGGGGACCTATTGCTTGTCCGAAACTCCAAATCCGGTCTGTCAGATTCCAGGTTGCCGGCTCGTCAGGACGGATTCTCAGAGTTGGGGAAACTAAGCCAGAGAAGCCGGGAGCCCGGTCCAGGGTCGTCCTGGGTCTCGGCCTCGGACTTCGCGCCACCCTGTCCCGGGACGCCGACCTCTCACCTGTCGCCACAGGCCCTCTGCTCCCGAGCCCGAGCCGCTCCGGGACTCCATCCCCAAGCTCGCGGGCGGCGGGGGGAAGAGGCCTCTTCCTTCTCCCAGCCAATCAGGGCGCGCAAACCGAGAGCCCCTTTACCAATTGGCTTGAGCGTTGGCCAATAGCTGTTGCTAACTAAGTCCTCACGAGTTTCCCCGCCCAGCTCCTTCCGTGAACCAATGAGAAACAAGTCTCTGGGAGTGTCCCGCCCTGGGGAGAGAGCCACGGACCAATGGAAGATGGCGGCTGATGGGTGGTGCGGCCGGAGGTAGGTGGAGTCACCCCGGGATCTGGACGGGAGCCTGGCAGGGTCAGTCCCCTACCAGAGCCCTGGAGCATGGCTGTGTGGGGCCTGGGAGGTCGCCTTGGCTTGCGCGGGTGCCTCTGCGCCCGCAAGCTATTGTGTCCCCGTTTCCAGAGCCGCGGCCCCCAGGGCGTGGAAGACGGGGACAGGTGAGTATCTGGCTGGGAGGGTAACCCAGGCACCTGCCCTGAGTTATGTTGTCGCCGTGGTTACGTCAAACCGCTGGGAGGTCACCGCAGCAATCGCCAGGTGACGTCCTCTTTAGTCGTGACGTCACCGTGGCAACGTGGGCTCCGTGGAAGCCAGAGACCAAGGTTTCTTGGCACAAGACAAGTCCAAACGAAGCCCAGCATCCATCAGGACAGGGCATATCCCATGTGAGCCAAGAGGGTCATCTTGCCTGGCCTCACAATCAGAAGGGGCCTCAATTCGGATCTTAACCTATCTCCAAAGCAGTTTATACTTTAAGGCACAGAGGTACACCAACGCGGTCTAAAGATGGCTGTCATCACATACCTTGAAACTTGCACCCCGTTCCCGGACCTCAGAACCTGACTTAATAATGGATTAATCTATTTCACAGATCCAGTAATTTAACCTTTGAATAACCTTCTAATGTCACATTTTAATGTTGAAGTCTTTATTAAAGGTGCTGCTGGGCTTCCCTGGTGGCGCAGTGGTTGAGAATCTGCCTGCCAAAGCAGGGGACATGGGTTCGAGCCCTGGTCTGGGAAGATCCCACATGCTGCGGAGCAACTAGGCCCGTGAGCCACAACTACTGAGCCTGCGTGTCTGGAGCTTGTGCTCCGCAACAAGAGAGGCCGCTATAGTGAGAGGCCCGCGCACCGCGATGAAGAGTGGCCCCCGCTCGCCGCAACTAGAGAAAGCCCTCGCACAGAAACGAAGACCCAACACAGCCATAAATAAATAAATAAACAAATAAATTAATTAATTAAAAAAAAAAAGGTGCTGCTATTTGAAAATGCCAGTTTTCGAACCCTGTTTTGGCAAATCTCCATTTCGGAGTATACTTGAAGCTTTATAGTATGGAAATAGCCCAGGGTTTTTTCCCTCCAAGAGTCCCTGGCTTGGTAGAGCAGAGGTAACAGTTTTGGGATGTCGAATAAGATAGTCTTGGGCAAGAATCCCAGCCCTACCGCTTCTTCCCTTGGTGATCTAGGAGGGTGAGTCTCATCCCGTCAGCTACAGATTCCTCAAAAACAAAATGAACATCATAGGTAGTGCTTGGGAAGATTCTAGGGATAATTCAAGGAGATAATGCTTGTAATTCACTTAGCACAGTGCAGAGACTATGGAAAGTGATCGATAAATTCTTTAAGCTAATATTTATTGAGCGTCTGCATTGAGCAATGCACTACATCAGCTATTCTGCAGATACGGGTGTGGCAAGACACAGAACTTGCCCACAAAGGGCTTAAAACTAAGAGGAACGGAGGGGAAAGATTTCAAGAGATCCAAGCAGAAGGGGGTAAGTGCTGCCTCTGAGGCTATGGGTAGCAAACTGTGACCCACTGAAGGACGTGCCCCACTGTATATGCCATCCTCACTCATCATCTCTTGATGTTTATTTCTCCTTAGGCCACAGCCTTCCTCGAAGACACCCAAGCTCCCCAAGATCTACACCAAAACAGGAGACAAAGGTAGGGTGGGGACAGGTGAAAAATGCAAAGAAAGACATGGCAGATACCATCTTAAAGTTCTTCCAAATTCTAGGAATTCCCTGGCAGTCCAGTGGTTAAGAATCCACGCTTCTACTGCAGGGGGCATGGGTTCAATCCTTGGTCAGGGAACTAAGATCCCGTATGCCACGCGGCACTAGAAATTGATGGAAAATTCTGGAATGAGAATTAAATAAATAATAGCTTTAAAATATATCTTTTAAAGTTCTTCCAAATTCTTTGCAGACACTAAAAGTATGTGACAGATCTCAATAGGCATCACCCAAATGTGATGTGAAATGAAAGATGCCCAAGATATATTAAGTGATAAAAGCAAGTTGTAGAACAATCCAAATAGTTGGAATCTATTGGATAAAAGTGTGTGTTTCTATTTATATGTGTGTTCAGGTATGCATAGAACATTGTGAAAGGTTGTACCTTGGACTGTTACCTGGGAGAGAGATTGAATTGTGGGAGAGGGGAATGAACAGACGGGCTTTCATTGTTTCCTGTACAGACTTTTATTCTATTCTATTATTTATTTTGTAATGAGCATATATTGCTTTGATAATTTAAAAAAATGCCAGAACATAATGTACAGAAAAAAAAGATGCACTGGCGGTCCAGTGGTTAGGACTCCACAGTCTCACTACCAAGGACCTGGGTTCAGTCCCTGGTTGGGGAACTAAAATCCCACAAGCCAAGTAGCGCAGCCAAGAATAAATAAATAAATAAATAAAGCATATCAGGAAAGAAGTGAGGACAGTGGTTACCCCTGGGGAGGGAGGCAGTGACTGAAAGCGGGGACATGGGGGCTTCCAGGGTGAGGGTCATATTTTATTTCTTGATCTGGATGCTGATCATAGAGGTCTATTTCAGTTAGTAACAGTTCATCAACTTGTACACTTACGATTCGAGCACTTTTCTGTGTGTGTTATCCTTCAAGTGGAAAAATGCTTTAAAAGAGCATATCAGGAAAAAAACTCTTTAATTTGGGCAGCAAAACATTTCCACAGGGTTTTCCAGCACCTTCACTGGAGAAAGGAGACCGAAAGACGACCAGGTGTTTGAAGCCGTGGGAACTACAGATGAATTAAGTTCAGCCATTGGGTAAGGGGGACGGGATTGGCCTTGAGGTCGGGCTTGAGTTGGTCGTTAGAGGGCATGACTGATGTGCAGCTCTCCAGAGTGCCCGCCAGTCCCAGAGGCTGCGAGCCCTCGATGAACCTTCCTTGGCCCGTGGCTTCCGCCCCTCACCGCGTGATGCTGCCTCGCCCCTCCATCCCTGCGCCCTCACTGTGCTCACACGTGTGTGCCATTGAGGTGCACGTGCTAAGTGACAGGTGAGTCGAGCACAGTACACAGGGCATCAGACATGATCCCTTTCGTGAGGCTTATTTTTTATTTTTATTTTTTTATTTATTTTTTTTTTTTTAAAAGGGATTTTTTTTTTTTTTTTTTTTGAAATTTGAGTCTCAGATTTTTTTTTTTTTTTTTTAATTTTATTTATTTATTTATTTATTTATTTTTGGCTGTGCTGGGTCTTTGGTTCGTGCGAGGGCTTTCTCCAGTTGCGGCAAGTGGGGGCCACTCTTCATCGCGGTGCGGGGACCGCTCTTCATCGCGGTGCGCGGGCCTTTCACTATCGCGGCCCCTCCCGTCGCGGGGCACAGGCTCCAGAAGCGCAGGCTCAGCAGCCGTGGCTCACGGGCCCAGCCGCTCCGCGGCATGTGGGATCCTCCCAGACCAGGGCTCGAACCCGTGTCTCCTGCATTAGCAGGCAGATTCTCAACCACTGCGCCACCAGGGAAGCCCTGTGAGGCTTATTTTTTAAACAAGCATATACACAGCCAGAATTTAGAAGGTGGACTCGGGGAAGTAGTCAGGATCGGCCGGGCCATGCTGGTGTAACAAACAACCCCCACATTTCATGGCTTAAACCACCAAAGGCGTATTTCATCCTCTCACTTCAAGCCCATCGTGGGTTGGGTATGTTTCTTCTCTGCCTGGCCTTCACTCTGGGACCCGGGCTGGTGGGACAGCCTCTGTCTAGAACAACACCAGTAATTGTGGCAGAGGGAAGAGAGATCACGGTGATGCCCACGCTGGCTCTTAAAGCTTCCACGAAGTGACACGCCACCTCTGCTCACATTTCATTGGCCAGAGCCAGGGACGTGGACACATGTGACAGCAGCAGGGGTGGGAGGGGCCGAAAATATTTGAGAACAAAGTTCAGGCCACCACGCTCAGCAAGCTGTTGGCAGCGTGAGCTGCAGATATTGTAAGTACTAGTTCACAAGTTCTGACTCGGCCTTGTGGGTGAAGATCATGGTAATCAGACAGACCTGGGTTCAAATTCTCTCCCACTGCTGACTGGCTGTGTGACTTAAGGCAAATCACCTGGCCTTTCTGAGCCTCAGTTTCCTATTCTGTCAAATGATCCTAGTAATAGTATCCAATCTCATTGGGTTCTTGTGAGGATGTAATGAGAGAACTCCATGTTTCCCCCTTAGGACAGTACCTAGCACCAATCATAATGCTAGCTATTATTATCATCATAATTATTAAAACTTACCTGTTCATGGTCGTCATTTCTCAGTGATGGGCCTAAGTGAGGTTCTCAGGAAAGATAATGTAGCTAGTCTGCCAGCAGAGGAGAGAGGGCAGACCCCTTGGTGTGTGTGGGAAGGGTGTGGCGAGGGGGAAGTGCACACAAGATGAAGTGGGCAGAGGGGCGGGAAGGTGGGTTCTAGCATCGGCTGTTTAGAATTAGCAAATCAGCAGGCCATCATCCGTCAGGTGATGTGGTGCAGGGGACTGGCCACAGCTCAGTTGTGGATTCTTCCGTCCTCAGATGTTGGCGGAGCAACTGCGTGTGCCACGCTTTGCTGAGCGGGGAGCCTCAGCCCTGCCTTCAGGGAGCCTGCGGTCTGGGGAGTGCGGTGCAGTGGGGGGGGGTAGAGCAGACAGACTGTAGAGGGGCAGCCACAAGTGGTGGGAGCGGGGATGGAGCGAGCATGGGGAGGGGCCTCCCGCTGGCCTCTGTCGTGGGAACATCCTCGGTGAGCAGATATTCCCGAGCATCTCCAGCGTGCCAGGCCTGAGGCATACGCCCCCTCCTCACCGTCCAGAGGGGAAGACCAACGCCAGACAGCTTACGTGTGTGCTTATTTAGTTCTGATTGTAAGATGGGCTAGAAGATGCACAGTAGTTCTTCTTTTGCCCTTTCAAAGCCATTCTCCTGTGCCTGGGAGGCTGGCCTGGAGATGGTCTCACCCCGATTCCCTTGTCCTCTGGCTTTAGAGTTGGACCAACCAACGGGCAGCACCAGCAGGAGATCGGACAAGGGTGAGAGGGGTGGGGGTATGTGTGACCCCGTCCCCAGCCCTGTGTGGCTCTGGCAGTCATGGGGCTCTCCACTGCTTTCTCCCAGCTGCCCAGCTCCTGGCGGTGGCCTCTGCCTAGAATGCAGCTCTCTCCAGGGCTGGTAGTGCCTTTGCCCCTCCCTTGCCCCTTCAGGCTCTTGCTTTTGCTCATCTCTGCCATCCATCCGCAGTTCCCATAAGCCTTCCCACTCTGTCAGTAGTCCCTTCGTGAAGCTTTCCTCCAGGAACCCTTCAAACACACCACTGTCTGTTCTTGGCCAGGACCCCGACTGGTACAGAAGTGGGTGCAGTGTTCTGAGGGAGGCTAGGGCCACAGTCCTGACCTGCATCGGGGGCACTTTGATTTTCCTGCCCCACCCGGCCTTACCAGCGAACCCCTACTCAGCCTTCAAAGTCCCACCTCCAGCATCGCTTCCTCCAAGAAGCCCTCCCTGAACCCTACTCAAGGCCAAATATCCCAGGACTCTCACCCTTTCCTTCAGAGCACTGACGTCAGTTTGCAACTTCACCGTCAGTTGTGTGACATCTGACTCACATCTCCCTGTCCTGCCTAACGGGACCTGTGTCACCTCTGTTCATACTGAATCACCTGGACCTGGCCAGAGTAGGCGCTGAAAGAGGAGTTGTTGGCTGGATGAGTGGCGAAAAACAAATACCCCCAACCACATGGAAGGTTACGATGTTCTCAATGTCAGCAAGAAAATAACGGCCTTCCTGTGATAGCTCAATTAGCAAAATGGCCAATCCCCTGAGAATGTATTGCCTTCCAGCAAGACAGGGCCTGGGGATGTTATATTCGAGGCACATTCTTTTTCCTTCTTCCTCACAGGTTTGCTATGGAATTAATTGCAGAAAAGGGCCACCCGTTTGTGGAAGAGCTTCAGAAAGTGAGTAACATTGTCTTAACCCGAGCTGGGATTTTTCAACCCTGAGGCCTGGTGGCCATAACTGGATTTGCCAACTGACCATCACTTCCTTTCTGTGTCACCTGGGACTAGTCCACTTACCTTCTGTGAGCCTCAGTTTCTTCATCTGTAAGATGGGGACACACAGAGATAACCCTCCCTCACAGGCGAGTGGTGAGGTTTGCCCTCAGGGAGGGAAATGTGAAGGGCAGTGGTCTCAGCCCGGGACAGTTCTGCCCCTCAGGGGACACAGGGCAATGTCTGGAGATGTTTTAAGTTGTCACAGTGGAGGTGGAGGTGCTATTGGGATCTAGTGCGTAGAGGCAGGGATGCGGCTAAACATCCTACAACGCACAGGACAGCCCCCGTGACAGAGGATGACCTGGGCCAAAGTGTCAGTGGCCCTGAGGTTGAGAGACTTGAGAGGCCCAGCTGTGGTTAGCCCTCGGCGGGGGGGATGGTAGCATTCTTAGAATTACTGTTCTGTTCCTTAAGAGGCAGTGGGGGCTCTGGCCCACAGAGAGGACTTCAGAAATAGAGGCAGGGCCACCAGCCCCAGAACATGGAGAATGTACCCGGGGTTTTAGTCTGCGTGCTGACCTGAGTCAGCTGCTCCCTGGAGGGTCAGCCCTCGGCCTGCTTCAGTCCTCCAGGTCAGGCTGGAGCCCACTGGGGCCCCTGGGAGCAGACACAGGGTAGTGAGGGGCTGCAGAAAGATGGGAGGCCTAAACTGCTGGAACATTCTATGAATGAGGCACCTCCTGTATGAGGGAGACTGGTCTTCGGCCTCATAACGAGGAATTGCTGGCATCTACAGTGGTCGTTTCTGTCTGCCGTGCTCACCTCTGAGCGGGGTTTGCAGAGGGAAGAGGGGGTCAGTGGCGTGATGAGCCCCTCCCTTGCTTTAGACCACGTCCTTTGGGTAACAGTTTCAACATCACCTCCTCTGGGGCCTTCCCTGGCCACCCCTGCCTCCAGCTGGTGCCTCTCCCAGGCTTCCGCAGCTCCTGTGCTTCTGCCTGTAAAGGCAAGCATCACCAGGAGTGTGGCCTGGGCGCCCCAAGGGCGCAGACTGTGACTTGTTCAGCTGGGTGCCCCGCCTGGCCCCCGGGGGCTGCTCCGGGCCTGTGGCAGGCCAGGCAGCCTGTTCCCGGCTCTCCCTGCAGAAGCCCATGAGGTGGAGGCCAGCTTTCACGTTTTACAGAGGACAAAACCGAGGCTCAGCCCAAGGCCGCACAGCCAGGAATCAGCGGGGCTGGGATTGGATTCCCAGACTGGGGCCTCCTCTCTCCAGCCCCCGGGGTAAATGCTGCAGGTGGCCGGCGGGGTAGTACTGTGACGCCCCTTTCCACCGGAAGCCACAGAGACACTACGAGGTCAAGTCACTTACGCAGAGTCTGCTGCTCGGTGGCCCAAGAGGGTTCCAGTCCGCTCCCGGGTGGGCACCGCCTCCTCTCACCCACTGTGTCCTGCTCCCAGCACACTGCCACGGTGGCTGTCTCATCAGAGGCACAGACCTGTCCTGTATAGTTTAAAAAGCACTGTCAATTTGGGTCTCTCCGCCCAAGTGTTATAGGTTAGAAAACCAAGGCCGTCAGTTTAGAGAAAAGAAAAAGACCTTGAAGGGCCCGGCACATGGGAGAGGAGGGCCGGGGTGAGAAGATTCCTCCTGACTCCCTGGGTGCTTGACGCTCCCCGTCTGCGTCACCCAGGAGTTCCAAGGGAGCCAGGGCCCCTCGCAACAGGGCAGACCTGCTGTGCTGCAGGTTCAGACAGTTTGCTGATTAGCCTTTAAATGGCGGCTCCTTAGAGGTCTGACAGCTCCCGGCAGGCCCGCCCCTGCCGTGGACGCACGAGACCCCCGCTTGGCCCGCGTGACAGGGTCTTCACCGACGCCTTGCATTCCTCCCCAGATCCAGTGCTCCCTGCAGGATGTCGGCTCTGCCCTGGCAACACCGCGCTCCTCAGCCAGGGAGGCTCACTTAAGTAATTCTCTCCCTGAACCCAATGTGTGTGCTCAGAGGGCCCCGGGGGGCCTGGGCCCGTGGGTGGGGGGAATGACTCTCTCCTGGGTGTCGCCTGGGACCCCTGTCAACCTGGCCTGTGCAGCCTGAGACGGAAGGTCCCTCGGAGCCAGTGGAATGGTTTGCGGGCACCCAGGCGGAAGGGACGGGGGTGGGCTCCTTGTGATCCTGGGGCAGTGGCCTCACGGCCATGTCCTCCTTGGCTCCACAGGACATGCCACGTTCGAGGCAGGGCCCATCTCGGAGCTGGAGCAGTGGATCGACAGATACTCCAGCCAGCTGCCCCCGCTCACGGCTTTCATCCTGCCTGTAGGTACTGGGCTGCCTCACCCGGGGGGTGACTGCGGGCCAGTGTGTTCACCAAAACACACAGGCAGGGATTCAGCGCCCCCCCCTTTTAAATTTTTAACAGCGACAGAAGCTGTCCCCCAGCCCCCAAGTCCCCTCCAGACCGTCACGGCTCCCTCCCCAGTCCTGCCTGCTTTGGAGAGGGGTACCCAGTGGGTGTGCCCCGGCAGGGCCCCTGGAGACGGACCACTGCCCGTTGTGGGCGGGGCCTGTGTGTCCCTCCGTCCATCCAGGCTCCCTGCCTGCAGTGGGCACCCTCCCCCCGCCCTTCCAGCCAACACCTGCTTTCTCCTTTCAGTCCGGAGGCAAGAGCAGTGCCGCACTGCATTTCTGTCGGGCCGTGTGCCGCCGAGCTGAGAGACGGTACTGGGGTGCGGGGGCCGAGGGAGCGGGGCCTGGGCAGAGAGACAGTGATCCTGACGGGGGAGGGGGGGACAGCACATTGGGTTCAGAGCTTGTGCGGAAGCAGGCAGCTCCAGGAAAGGGCGGGGGAGGCCCAGCGGGTCTAGGTGATTATTTGTAATTATAATAACACTCACGTGGTATGAAATTCAGGTGCATATTTGGTGAAGACTCCCTGTTCCTGGGGTTAATTTAAATGGTGGGGGTGGTCTCAGCTGAGCAGAAAGGATTGAAAAGCTCCACACCATAAGAGCTATGAGGGAGGGTACTTGGCACCAGAGTGACCCAGCCTGGGACTGGGCATGGGGGGTACTGGGGGCACAGCGGACAGAGTGTCTGGGGTGAGGGGACAGCAAGGGCAGAGGTGGCAGTCTGCATGGAACACACACAAAGGACGCTGAGTGTCTGGTCCAGAGTGAGGGGCGTGAGGCATGACGAGGCTAGAGGCTGAGCTGAGGCCAGGCCGGGCAGGGCCTCACGTGCCCCGAGAGCTCTGCATTTATCCTGAGAGCCTTTATCCTGCGAGCCATTGATGGGTTTTAGGCCATGAGATGACGTGCGGGCTGCTGAGTGGAGACGGGCCCAGACCAGCCACCTGCTACCCCAATCCCCCAACTCAGAGTCAGGAGAGGAGGGACCCCCCCACCCCCGCCCCAGAAGCTCCTGACAGCCTTTTCAAGGAAACTTTAAAAGAGTAATTGCAACATCTCCATTTACACCACTCATAGGCCAGGCTGCCACCCAGCTTTACAGAGAAATGGGAATAAAGCCCTGTTTTATACAACGGGCAGGACCATGCTGGGCACTTTGTATCCATTATTTCATTGATTCCTTGCGGTAACGTTGGGAGAGAGGTGGTGGCAGCCCCCACTCTACTGGAGTCAGGACGCTGGGGCTCAGAGGTGACACCGTGGCCAGGGCCACCTGGGTGGTCCATGGCAGAGTCTGGATTTGAGCCCAGGTGTGTCCGCTCCATACCTGAGCTCTGTCCATAGTCCCATGTCATAAAGATTTCACTTATCATGAAAGGCGCTTGGGGCCAAGTGGTTCCTAAAGTGACACTGAGTCACAAAAGAGCTTCAGCTTCAAAAGGAAGAAAGTCATTTGTACAAAGCTGTCCACATCAGCAGTGCTCATAGTAGCAAAAAATTGGGAACAGCCCAAAGGCCCAACATCAGGGAATGGCTGAGCAGAGGAGGGGTCCTGAGGACACCAAACCCGTGCCCAGGTGACCAAGCCCCTGGGGCAGGAGACACTAACCTGGCGCCTCGGTTTGGGGCGAGCACCTCCCAGCAGGGGTTACGTAGCAGAGGCGACGTGCATGGAAGGGCTGCCAGCTCGCTGGCGCTCAGCAGACAGCACCATCTAGAGTGTCTGCACACAGACTGGCGAGGCTGCAGCGGGAGTGAAATGCTGGCTCAGGACGCAGCTCCTGCCCCCAAGCGTGTTGAGCCCGTAACGTAGCGTGATGCTGTGTTTCCTCCCCTTCTAGCGTGGTGCCTCTTGTCCAGTCCGGTGAGACGGATGCAAACGTGGCCAAGTTCTTAAACAGGTACTCAGATGGGATCTGGAGAGTCTTTCTGAAACAGTAGGCACTTCGCGGCTCCAGCCCTGGCTCGTGGGGCTCCAGCGTGGGCCAGGCCAGGACTGAGAGCTGAGGGACCCCAGGAGCTGCCTGGGGTCCAGGAAGTGACCTCACAGCCAGGGTCTGGCCCCTTAATGTGGTCACTCCTCCGCCGGGACATGGCCTGGGCTTTGATGGCCCTGACCAGCTCCTTTCCTCCTGGGAGGGGAGTGAGGACCGTTCTGTTCATGTCACAGTAGTGATCCTGGGGAGCCTTCCAGCCGTGTAGGTTGTGTGGGCTGAGCCAGTTCGTTCCCTTAGCAAGGAAGGCATCACCGCGCAGATGAGGAACCAGCATATGACAGCTCTGCGGCGGCGGGGGGGATCACCCAGAGCAGAGTCTCTTCCACTGCCCAGTCCCCCACCCCACTCCCAGAGAGACAGCCAGGCATCAGGAGGAGGGGGGCATGGGTCAGGGAAGGTTCCAGCAGGACCTGGCATGGAGCTGGCCTCAGCGGGTAGGGTTGGGGCAGGGAGAGAAGAGGAGGGTGGGGTCAGTGCGGCATGGAAACAAGGGAGAGCACAGGGCAGCTTCGCAAACTAACTGCCAGCTCCTTAGGGGCAGGCTCGCTGTTTCCTCTCCTGTTTCCCTCCCCACCCACCCCTGCCCAGAGGCCCCATCACCGGTGGGTCAGAGAAAGAAGGGAGAGGGGCACTAGGGTCTAGCCCACTAGAACATTCCAGGCCAGCGCTTCTCAACCGGGATGTCTGGCAATGTCTGGAGACAAGTGGGTGGGGGCCAGGGGTGCTGCCCAATGTCCTACGATGACGCACACAACAGCTCCCCCTTCCTGCCACGAAGAGTCACCCAGCCACGAGGAATGGTCCCGAATGTCACTAGTGCCGAGGTTGAGAAGCCTGCTCTAGGCTCCCTCTGCTCACAGAGTAGACCAGCAGCACCAGAATCACCTGGGCACAGTTTAGACCTGCCCAATCCTGGGCCTGGCCCAGCCAGTCCTCCCGAATCAGAATCTGATCTGCATGTCACCAGCATCCCCAGGTGACTTGTATGCACACCCCAGTTTGGGAGGCACCAGTCCTGTTCACTGGAAGGTGCAGAAACCAGGGAGTGGCCCAAAGTCACCAGCCCTGTGAGGTCGGACAGGGTAGTGGCCTCATCCTGCAGGACCCGCCCCAGCCCTGGCGCCAGAGTCGGGCGCTGGGCTCTCAAGAAGCTGGCCTGGAGCGCCATCCATCAAGCCCAGGTTGGCTGAGCACCCGCTGTCCCGCCCGATGCTCCCGGGGCACGTGACTGGTGTTTCCTCCTTGGAGGCTAATACAGGGAGGACCCTGTTAGCACTGATCTCTCATTTCAGATCATTCCGTTTGCCTCCTTCTGCCCCTCCAGACTCAGTGACTATCTCTTCACATTAGCCAGATACACAGCCATGAAGGAGGGGAATCCAGAAAAAATATACAAGAAAAATGACTTGTCGGACCGTGTCTGAGGCACGTGGAAATAATGGAAAAAGGGAGCTTTGCAGACTCCTCCACAGTGACAACAGGAAAGGAAGACTTTGCCCTCATGTCCTGATTCCTGAAGATCTCACCCAGAGGGGCCAGAAGCTGGTCTTTTTTTTTTTTTTTTTTTTTTTTTTTTTTTTTTTTTTTTTTTTAAAGGATTTTCTTTCTTTATTTATTTATTTATTTGTTTGTTTATTATTTTTGTCTGTATTGGGTCTTCGGTTCGTGCGAGGGCTTTCTCCAGTTGCGGCAAGCGGGGGCCACTCTTCATCGCGGTGCGGGGACCGCTCTTCATCGCGGTGCGCGGGCCTCTCTCCACCGCGGCCCCTCCCGCTGCGGGGCACAGGCTCCAGACGCGCAGGCTCAGCAATTGTGGCTCACGGGCCCAGTCGCTCCGTGGCATGTGGGATCTTCCCAGACCAGGGCTCGAACCCGTGTCCCCTGCATTAGCAGGCAGACTCTCAACCACTGCGCCACCAGGGAAGCCCCCAGAAGCTGGTCTTTTGTCCAGGCTCAGCTTCCTTTCAGGGCCCCGCCACTTCCTTCAGGAGCTGAGGCCGGTGGAGAATCCTGCCCCCTCCCCTGGGCTCTCCTCAGCCTTCCAGGAGGTGGGAATAAACGCAGTGTTGCAGGAAAGAAAGATAAAGTGATTGCTTCATTGAGGAGCCATGAAGAAAAAAGAATAAAAGTGGGAAAGGCTTGGGGGGGGGTGGTGTGTGGTGTGTGTGTGTGGGTGTGTGTGTGTGTGTGTGTGTGTGTGGGTGGGTGGGTGTTGCCCTCCACTGGCAGCTCTGGCTGTCCAAGGATTTGGAATGGTACCAGAGGCCCTTGGAAATGTAACTGTGATTTACCTGTGCCAAAGGGGCTTTAAAATGTCACATTTATAAAGAGGAAGGCAGACAGGATTTGGAGTTTAGTCACCTCTGAGCCACTCATCAAGGGGGAAGGACGGCTGCAGACTGACAGGCGAGGCCTCAGAAACACTTGGACTGAAGTGCGTGTGTGGCGAGGGAGCAGCCCGGAGAATAATCTCTAAAGGGGAGCCTTCCTCCATCAAGGGACGGACACCCCGGGGAGAGGAACACCACCACTTTAAGGAGGGCACGTCCTGCCCAGGCAGGTGGCGTCCAGGGTCAGAGGTGAACTGCGTTCAGCTTCAGACTATAAGCTCTTAGGTTTCCAGCGAGGCTGACGCAGACCAGACCGACTTCTTTGATGTTGCACTTGGCTGGTTTATGCCTCTGAGATCCAGGCCACAGCTGTATTTTATTTCAGTTGTCACTGCTGCTCCCTCCCGCTATGAAGTGACCTTGCCAGTGCCAGCTGTGTCCTTGGGAAGGGGGATATTTGTAAAGGGCGAGGAGGCAGCCCTGAGAACCTGAAGATTCCACGCCACTAATTGCAGGAAACAACTTGGGAAGGGCAGGGTCTCACTAACTGTCAGGGCAGAAACGCCCAGTGAACTCCATCCAGCCATCATTTATTAGCCTGAAGCTCGGAAGGCTGGTCCTTCCAGCCATCCTTGCCAGCAGTTAGGAAACATTAAAATGATGAGTTTTGTGCTTGCTTTTGCTTTCGTTCTTAACCACCTTACCTGCTCATTTTGCTGGAGGAACATCATATCTCGTCCCTTCTGGGTCCTTTCGTTCCTGGACTTGGGCAAAGTGGCCGAGGTGCAGGTGACCGTGAGTGAAAGTGAAAACCCTCCAGGAAGTGGCCCCGGCCAGCAGTTGGTGCCAGGTCTGGTGCGTGGTGGGCGCTCGGCCTGTGTGAACAGAACTGAGAACATTACAGAACAGGCTAAAGGCGGTTCACTGTCGGGCAGGCAGTCAGGCTGGACCGGGGAGGGTTATGTTCCAAGAGCTCACAGCAGATCCATCAAGTGACTAGATCCTGCCCACAGCTTAGCATCTTCCCGGAAGGAGCCGGACCTACATAATAAAACAACAGTCCCACACTCCCCACCGTAGTGAAACATCTGCAAAGGACAAGAGAAGTTCTTTGAGTAGATACAGCGTCCTCACAGGATGATCTCTGAAACAAGGCCTTTTCCTGTAGCCAAATCCCCTCCCCACCAGCCCTTGCTGGGAGGGACTGTTGCAGGCCAGATGGTAACTCTGGGTTCCCAGGCCCCGCGCCCCCTGCATCGTCCCTTCCACCAGCAAACATCCCTGAGAAACAAACACCCCTGAGAAACGTGCAGGTGCAGGCATGTCCTGTGCCACTGACCTGGGAAGAACTGAGGAGGCCTGCTGGGGAGGGGGGTCGCCCAGGGGACGGGTCAGTTTGAAACTTTGGCTCCTCTGCTGTGCCTTACATAGCCATGTGGGAGCTGGAAGCAAAAGGAAAAATGTGTTCACCCCGCACACTTATCAAAACATCCTCCCCGGTCTCGAACCCAGTGGGAAAAGTTAATGAAAGCTCCGTGATCGAAACACATGACTATACATAAAGCCCGTTTGCAACCACTGTCAACCCTCGTGAATGGCTGTCCGCGTCACACAGCAACGCAGGTCGGGAGAGAAATGGCAGGCTGTTTTTATGTATAATGGTGATACCTTGTCGATCATAGATTTTGTTTTTGCATAAATTTGATTTTTAAAGATATCCCGGTGAGGGACTTCCCTGGTGGTCCAGTGGTTAAGACTTCACCTTCCGATGCGGGGGGTGTGGGTTCGATCCCTGGTCAGGGAGCTAAGGTCCCACATACCTTGTGGCCAAAAAAACCAAAAACATAAAACAAGCAATACTGTAACAAATTCAATAAAGATTTTAAAAATGGTCCACGTCAAAAAAAAAAAAATCCTAAAAAAAATACTGCAGTGGAATAAATTCTGTAAAAAAAAAATTGCATGAAAGTTATTTCTCTTGCTTCCTGGATTTGGGAGTGTTCCCATACATTTTACACCCAAGAAAGTGCTCCACCTTGCCTCTCCCTGGTCCAGGTCTGGCTCTCAGGATCGTATTTAGGGCCACGCTCAGAGGTGGTTGGATATTTCAGCGGTGAGAAGCCCACTAGCCAGCACTGTCGAAGGGCTTGACGTGCCAGGCCCCAGGCCAGGGGCTCCACAGACATCATCGCATTGAAACCTCACAGCAACCCCGAGGGAGGCACTGTCTATGGCAGGAGCGGGGAAACAGACTTGCAACCCAGCTTGTGTCAGGGAGTCAGTGCCAAGATGTGGGCCAGGGACGCGGCCCTGTGACTCCCGGCCCAGTGCCCCTCCCCCCGCTGCCACTTGACAGTCATTTTAATCACGCCCTGGGTCGCTGAGAACAATGTCAGGCACTAATAGATTCTGCTGTCTCATTTCTCAACCTACTTTCCCTTAACTGATACTTCATAGCTATTGTTAATGTACATTTTTCACCGAGTAATTTTCACAACCCGAACTTGTAACACATCCCAATGACAAACGTCCCCGGTACCAAATCCCCCGTCAGCTGCAATGTCACCCTCATCTCCCCCCTCCCCACCCTCACACCTTGCTCCGACAACCCATACAGTTTTATGATCCCTCTGTCCCAGTTATCACTACTGAACCTTTAAGAATCCAGACGCATTTCAAGTTTAATTGAATAAAATCCTTTGTGTAATAAATTCCACATGAATGCTACATAAATCAGCGCCTTGGGAGGATTTGTGACTCACCCCTCCCTTCAGACCAGGCCCACTGGCGATACTGGACCCAGGCTGGTCTGACCTTGCTTAGGGAGAGGACTGAGGCCCCCTTTGCAGCCTGGCCAGGGTGCAGTGTTCATTTGCCTTGACCTGTCACTTTTCTTCTCTGGAGTCCATCGTGGAAGACAGTGCTTGGGCGCAAGCAGAGGCAGGAGGTGAGCTGGCTGGGGACACCAGGATTTGGAAGGTTGGGGGACACCCAGGAACTTTGGGGGTGTCCCGGTGCTCTCCCACTCCACAGATGCACAACCTTCTGATGAAGGCTCTGTGCATCCTCTCCCTAGAGAGACACAAAGACACGTGTTCGCAGTCTGCGTACAATCCGTGGAAGCCCCGGGGAAGAACCTCTGCTCTCAGTTCGCCAGTGCAGCACCCACTTCAGGAGTGAAGCCGTGCACAGGGCTGCCTGCTCCAGCGGCCTCCCTGCTGGCTCTGCAGAGCCCCAGGCTTGTGGTGTGAGAAGGAGCACGGGAGTGTGAGCAACAGTCAGAGCTCGGCATGGGCGTCAGCTTCAGGCAGACGTGGGTCCAAGACCAGCTCTGTTACTTCCTAGCATCACGACTCTGGGCAAGTCGTTCCGTCTTCCTTGGACTTGCTTCTTCATCTGTAAAATGGGAATGAAAATCATATCCACCCCACAGGACCACTGGAAGAGTTTAATAAGGCAATGTTTAAAAGGCTTAGCATGCTCCCCCGTCTCATGTTAGCTATTATTATTTTGATTATTATTATTATTTGAAATCAAGTTCCAGCTCTGTCACTTCCTAGCTGAGTCACCTTGAGGGAATCTGTAACCACTCTGAGCCTCAATCTTCAACTTTTATTTTTGGGGACAATGATACCAACTTCCAAGGGTTCAGGAAATATGTCCATGGGCCTGGCACACGGCAGCAGCTCAAAAAAAATAAAATGTAGCTATTTTTGAATGAGGTTTTATCCTTTTTCAAAGCACTTTCAGATAGCTCAGGCCCAGGTGAAGCGCACAGGACCGGGAGCAGCGCCTCTGGTTTGTTTAGACTTCCTGAGCCGGTGGGAGATGGGGGCCTCCAGAGGGTCCTGGGCCAGGCCAGCCCAGGGGGATGTAGCTCCCGGAGCAACAGGCCGAAGTGAAAGGGAGGGTGACCCGGTCACAGAACAGCGAGAGCCAAAAGGGATCAGTGCCCGAGGACTCCCTGCGGGCAGCAGCAGAGCCTGGTCTTCGGATTCCCGCAAGGGGCCCTCTTGGGACAGAGGACATGATTGACAAATAACTGGGGCAGAGGAGAAGAGGGGACCTAAACCCGGGACAACCCCACTACAAGCTACCTCTCCGAGGAAGGGTGAGCAGCAGGGCAGCTCAGCGTGCACCAGGGCGAAGGCAGCCTGGGGAAGGGATTGAATAAATGGCAGAAAGGCGTCCAGCTGACCCAGGACCTGGGGGTCCTCCCCGCACCAGCTGCTCCCAAGGCACAGACCCTTGGCCCTTGTCTCCGGCCATCTGCAGTGCCCACGTCCCTCCCCAGTGAGCAGGTGCCTTTATTTACAATCACCTTGGAAGGGTCGAACATCCATATGTTGCTTAGGGTCGTTTATTCTTGTTTATAAAATTTATGGCTTCACCTCGATTACACACTGTCAAAACGGGAAGGATTGGCCCCAAAGTCTCTTGCCGCATGACTGCCTCAGACGTGCGTACATCTGTTAACTCCGTAGGAGCTGTAGAGGGAAATAAGGCTGCCGATAACTCAGAAGCTCGCTGTCCCGTCACGAGGTGTGGGCTACAGGCCTCAAGGAGAGACATCAGGCGCCTACGTGGAAGGGGAGGAGGTCAGGGTCTGCGGGTGGCTGCACGGGGTGGCATCGGGACCCTGGCCTTGCCTGGCAGACGGGCTCTCTCAGGCGCTTTGGGGTGGGGCGTGGAAGGGGAGCAACTTGATTCCCGCAGCCCTCAGGGGTCCGGCTGCAGGACCGGCAGCTGGAGCGAGTTCTAAGCCTGTGGCTCTCCACCTGCAGGTGTCAGCGGGGAGAGAGAAACGCTGACTCCACTGTGGCGGGTGGAGTTAGGTACGACCTCTCAGGAGGGCAATCTGGCAATGCCTATCCAAGTCCTAGAAATGTACGTCCTTCTGGCCCAGCAACTCCGTGTCTGAGAATTTCTCGGAAGGAAATAGATTCATCAGTGGAGTCATAGGGTTTTTTTTTTTTTCTTTTCAGTGCATGCTGCTCATTACAGAGAAAAACTGGAAACAAATGTCCAACAATAGGGAGCTTATTATTAAAGAAGAAATATTTAACAATAAGGGACTGTAGGAAATATCATAAAGCTACTGAAAATGATGGTGCCTTTATATTTATTACTATGGAAAAGTGTTCACAATTTATTAAGTGGGGGAAAAAACCCCAAATTATAAAATGATAGGTATAGAATGATCCAAATCCTGTAAAAGAAACATGAATGTAAATATACCATAGAAAAAAGATGCAAGGATTCATTCCATATGTTAATAATGCTTATCTCTAAATCGTGGGATTACTGGGTGGTTTTTACTTACATTTTTGTTTGGATTTTCTAATTTTTTTTTTACAATGTATTTGGGTTAGATTTGACAGAGGCGTACTTGTATAATAAACATGATTGAAAAAGTGTAAAGAAACTGGCAACTGCTTTCCCTGCCTATAATAAATCATCTACCTCCCTTGGGATGTTTGGAGCCAAGAGAACAGCCCAAGGGGAGGGCGCCCACCAGCAGCCAAAGCCACGGGGCCCCTCCAAAAACTAGAAGCCTGGAGAGTGTGTCCTGCATTCGTTCTATTGGAGACAGCTGGCTGTTTGGAGTGCAGCCCCTGTGCAGCCTGAATGTGGACGCTTGGCGTCCATTCTAGAACAACAGCTGAGGGAAGAAAAATGATCGCAGCCCCACTGAAGTGCCCCCGGCGGGTAATCACACCAGCTTTTCACAGGATGTTGAGGATGCTGGCATCCTTCTTTCTCCTCCGTTGGTTGCTGCATCTTTAACTTGTACAGAATTTGAGAGTAGACAGTGGACTTTCACATTTAATTATTTTATGAGGTTCTGTCATAAAATAATTTTGTTCTGGATTATCACCCTAACTTTACCTGGACAAACTGGCGCCCCATCGGGTAGGGTAATGAATCCTATGTGCCGTAGTCAGCAAGTGGAAAAACCAGCACTCAACCCGGGCTTCCTAGATCAGAATCCAGCTTCCTTTCCCAACTCTGTTCTGCTGAGACAGGGCTTATCCCAGGGATGGGCAAGAAATGCCAATTCCAACTGACTGGTAGTGGCTGCCTAAAGGGCTGTGGTAAGGAGCCTGAAGCTGGATCCGATTCAGCAGGAAGGAGTTTGGTAATCCATTAGTAATGTCTGCCATGGCTTCCTAAGGAGGTAATGTAATAAATAATGTGGATTTGATGTTTCTGAATTCCTGGGCCAAATCCCTCACAGATTTCAAAAGGGTGGGGACCTCAGAGGTAGGTATGGGTCTTCAGGCTGCCTAAGGGTTCTCCTAACCCTACAGCTCCCCAAGAGAGCAAACCAGCAGGATAGGGATTTCTCAGGGCTTTGAGACGACACAACAGGGTCACAGATCTTTGAGACCCAAACACTTGTAAGTCTGACTAATTGATCAGTCAGGCCTGATGAGCTCACCAGCAGAATTTAGAATCTGTAATTACATTTCACATTAAAACATGTAAAGTTAAGATTAAAGCCAGTGAGAAGTGGCGTGATAAGATTAAAGCCAGTGAGAAGTGGCGTGACACCTCCCGCCCCCAGCCCACCTCCAGCCTCTGCCGCCATCATCCATCCCTCCTCTCGCCAGCAAGCGGGTCTCCTAGGGGCAAGGGCTATAGTTCTGGAAGCCGCTTCCTTGGGCTGTTTTCCTCTCAGTTCCCTCTAAGGCTGTCTCCTGCTGTGCTAGGGACCAGGTCCTGCTCCCCTCCCTGCAGTGCTACATTTAGTTGAGGCAAACGCTTTGTTCAGGGGGACATTTTTGGGTCTCTAATTTACAGTGACCTTCAGCTAAAGACCTCTAAGAAAAACACCCACACCCGTAATTGAGCAAAGTCGGATCGACTGTCCTGTTGCAACGAGAGAGCGAGTACACAACACAGAGAGCTGCGGGGTGTTTCGGGAACAGGGGTTTAGAAAGGACCTAGAGGATTTGGGCTCGTGTCAGGTGCTTGGGGGAAGGTTCAAGGAAGCAGGGGTAGTTCTATGACAGGGTGTCTTAATAAACCTCTATAAGGAGGGAGGAATGCAGGAGGCTAAAGCTGTAATGGAATACACTGGAGGGTCAGACAGGCACAGCCCCCAACCTGTGTGAGGGGTCAGGGGGAGTGACAATACGACAGGGCAGGGCACCCCTTTATCAGGTACACTCCCAAACCCAACCCTGCCTTTTAGCTCTTTAGCTGGGGACCTGCGCTGCTGTGCAAACTGTCACTTCTCCTGGTTTTGCCAGGACTCAGGGAGACTGAGCTCTGGGGTCCTCAGCGAGTCCTGAAAAATGCTGCAAGGCCTTATTTGCAAAGTGGGCGCAATTTTGTCTGTTTCCTTCAGCCCCCGAGAGGGTAGGTGGGACAGGGGACAGCAGCAGACACAGCGGGCTCTGGACAAGGGACAGAACAGCCCCTGGGGCTTCCCTCAAGCTTGGCCCCTTGGCTAGAAGGCTCTCCCACCCCTCTTCTGCCTGCTCAAACCAGGTAAGGGCTCTGGAGCGTGGCAGACCTGGGTTCAAACCTTGGCTCTGCCTGGGTTCAAACCTTGGCTCTGCCGTTTACTGACGCTGAGACACCGGACAAGGGGCTTACCATCCCTGAACCTCAGTTTTCCCAGCTGTGAAGTGAGCATCCTAGCAGCACCACACTGGAGATAAGTGATGACCGTGTGTGCTCACACGTGTCCTCCTTGGATTAGTTACGCCTCTTCCCCCACCCCATATCGAGCTCTGCAGGGCAGGGTGGTGCCCACATTCTTCCCTCTGTGCCTCCAGCACCGAGCCCAGCCCAGAGCATAGCAGGTCCTGGCTATCTATTCAGGGAGCCTGAACTCCCTGGCAGTACGGCTTCCTGGGCCAGCTCCTGGCTGGGACACCTGCCAGCTGCCAGGCCCGTCTGGCACCGTCTGTAACGGTGACCAAACCATCCAGGCTGCACAGCGGAATGCGGCCCTGCACTGCCCCACTTGGGTGATGGTCCCTTCCCTGGACAGTGTCCCTGGGTGGGCCACAAGCAGGGTGGGGAGTCAGTG
Source organism: Balaenoptera acutorostrata (assembly GCF_949987535.1). Taxonomy (NCBI): domain Eukaryota; kingdom Metazoa; phylum Chordata; class Mammalia; order Artiodactyla; family Balaenopteridae; genus Balaenoptera; species Balaenoptera acutorostrata. The sequence continues at coordinate 74,919,559 of NC_080076.1, read as the reverse complement.
GGGCCAGGCCCAGAGGGAAGGCGAAAGGACCATGGAGCCTGACGTCTAGGACAGGTGTCCAGAGCAGCCCAAACTGTCAAGAGGACAAAGTGTCACTGTGTCTCCCCGACCTGTCTCTTTCTGCCTCTAACTTCAGGCTCCCCGGCCTCCCCCTGGAGGCCCCTCTCCTGCAGCCCCCCTGGGTCTGTTTGCACCCAATGACTTCTAGCCCCCTAGGCTTTGCCACCTCCAGCGCCCCTCACGGCATGGGGTGTCCCGCACGGACCGTTCCCTGTGGCGGCAGTGCTAGTAGTGGTGGAAGGGGGACCTCCGTGGTCTCACAGACGCAGGGCCGAATCTCACTTCTGGCACTTTTGAGCTGTGTGTCTCATGCAAGCGAACCCACCTCTCTGAACCTGTGTCCTCATCTGCAGAACAGACCAGTTACACTCCCAGGGCCCAGGGTCCCTGGGTGGATTAAATGTGACCGCTTGTGCAGAGGGCTGAGCGCAGTGCTGGGCTTGGGCGAAAGCCCGGGGGATGGCAGCTACCGCCACTACATTTATGGCATGACGCTCCCACTCCCGTCCTTGGTGATAGATGTGTTCTAATTCCCACCGTCCACCACCTCCACACCTTCGGTCTGGCTGCTTCCTCTGCCCCAAATGCCTCCCTTCCCATCTCCAAAGTGGAAACCCTCTTTCTAATTGAAAATGAAAGAACACCTCCTTTACGGCCCCCTCCTGCCTAAACAGATGTGACCCCTCTTCTTTGACCCCCGCACACTACCTGTTACCATGACGATGCTCTTTAAGGCACGACTCACAATGCCCAGTTCTTGGATAAGAAGAGAGAGGTTGGCAAAGGTGGTCAAAGCTCCCGCAGCCAATGAGTGGCCGGGATGGGCTTGGCACCCGTGTCTGTGACCCCACAGTCCATGTTTCCACCCCAGCTGTTTGTGAGGTTCTCAGGACAGATACTACCATCGCTGGGGTGATTCTACTGATGAGGAAAGAAGGTTCAGGGAGCTGGAAACTTACCCAGGGTCACTCAGCTTTTGATGCCAAGTCCAGGGTCTTAGGCTGATCGCTGGGGCTTGGAGGACGACACTCCAACCCTTGCTCCTCAGTGTGGTCTGCGGTGCAGTGCCCCAGCCACACTGGCTGAAGCAGGATCTCCCTGGAGACTCGTGTGCACGTGAGTGTTTTCGACGCTCTGCTTTGGCTTCCTCTGTGGCCCAGCTTCAGTGAAGTGTCTTCTGCTGTCGCTGGGTGGATCCGGGCAGTCTGGCTTCTAGGTGGAGGGTCTGTAAACTGACAGACCCACCCGAGTCCCCCCAAATTTCCAAGAGCTGAGAAAACCACAAAGGGAATGCAGCTGTGAGTCCTGAGTTGGGGAGATGCCTGGCCTGAGTGCGCGGGGAAGCGCAGAGCTCGGCCAGGGCTCGGCCAGAGGAGGACCTGCACCCCTGGGGCTGGGCTGAGCGTGGAGCCCAGCTCCTTGGGGTCCTGCTGCCGTCAGTGGAAAACAAAGAGGATGCTGACTCCGACTCGTCCTCCGTGGCATGGTGAGTGCCGCTCGCCTACTTAATGGAAGCCCAGGGAAGCAAGGGGCCTCGCCCACAGCCTGCCAGGTGGTGGGAGGCAGAGCTGGAACGCGAACCCAGTTCCAGATGCTCTGAAGCCCTTGCTCTCTCTAGCATCCTCAGTTAGAGCTGCACTCCGCCGGACTCGGGATTCAGCTGCCACCTGTTAAGCACATGCTTGTAACAAATGTTAACCATCACGATAATTATAACAAGTGGCTGTTTCATTCTGATTCCATGCTCCAAAGGCTGGAGAAAACCGTGGATCCCGTCTGGGCCTCAGAGCAGCCCCTTCTCAGTGTTACTCAAGTGTCACACTGTGTGGGTGTGTGGCTGTGCGCGAGTGTGTTGGCTGGGGGATGGGGGGGCACAAGCCTGGGAACACCTGGGCCAGGATCCTCTGGCTGACATGCTCTTGCTTGTGTCCTTTCCTGCTCAGCCCCGCGCCGCAGGCAGTGCAGAGGAGGGCGTGTGCTTCTCCCCACTCCGCAGAAGCTCCACAGAGATCACAGAGCACCCTCCTCCGTGTCATCTCTCGTCATCCTGCTGTGACTGTCGGTAGCACCAGAAGCTACTCTGGAAGCCTGGCCAGGGCCCGGCGACCAGGTGCGGGGGCAGCCCGGGTTTCGCAACGTGAAAGGTGAGGAAGGGCAGAAGAGGGCTGACATCTGAGTGCTGACTCATGCTGGGTGCACATGACGCCACTGAACTCTGGGCACCCCCGCGGTGGCACCAGGACTCCCGGAAGTGCACACAGCCAGGCCGCCCGGTGCGAATTAGAGCAGGAAGTGAGGGACCGGGTTTGCACACGTGCCTCTGTTTCTTGGAAAAGACACCGAATGAACACTTTCCACAGTTCTCCACCAGCTCTTATCAATTTAAGACATTTCCAGGAAATAAGACTTCAGCCTAAGGGGGGTCCTGGGTCTACACGTTAGCCAGGCTTAGAGACAACCTGCCTGTCCGTACCTCTCACAGTTAGCAGCGTGTATCGGCTACATCAGCAGCACAAACATAGGCTGATGGCTTTGCTGGAGTCAGAAACAGTGGTGACCTGTGTTCCACCTAAATATTCTTAGGCACCTGCAAGTTCTATCAGTGTATTGAATTGTCCTCATTTTAATAGTAATGGAAAACACCCCACTTGTTTTTCCTAGTTATAAAGACAAACTTTCTCTTTGCAGTACTAACTTGTAATTAAAAGCCAAAATATCACAGGATAAGGCTTTAGTATTTTAGGTGGGCGTGTCCCACACTGAAGGCCACTGATGGATGTGGGGGACTCTGCAGAATGCTTTTCCTTTGCAGGATATAAATGCTCTGTGGGAGGGAGCCTGGCATATGCCAATTCCTCTTGGGAGCCCAGGTGGCCCAACCGTCAGGCTTTCAAGACCTCTCTCCTGATGCTCAGATCCTCAGGTGCCCCCAGGCCAGGGGAGGCAGCAAGAACTCACGGGAGGAGCTGGAAAGACTGGCAGGGTTGAGATGGGCTTTCTGCTGAGTGTAAACCTGGGCTTGTGTAACAGGAAGAGACAGGGCTGGCGTGTCCTGCACATGCGACCCTCAGTAATGGAGGAAAGCCGAATACACCCAGATTAGCAGGAAAATCTTACTTTGAGCACTTTTGAATTATCTGGATTCTTTTCCGCGAACACCTGTCACCATTTTACGTTACTGTGGAAGGCGTGTAATCCAGGGTGGAGGCTGCCTGTGGGAAATGCGTGAGAAGGATGGGGAGCACGAAGGGTGCCTATGGGGGCTTTAGCTTTATCTGAAAGGTGACACACTGTCCACCACTGTTGACCCTGGTGAGGCAGTGAGCCCCGGCTGTCTGCTGTATCATCCTCTGTGTCTTCTTCCCACGGTGGGAGCCTGCATGCTCTTTAAGCCTCAGATGCCCCATCTTGAGCTCTCCAGGCACTCGGTTGGAAAGTGCTCCTTCCCGACATAAAAAGCAGAACAAAGCCACTATGTGCTGAGTACAAATTTAATAAAGCTTTTGTTGTTTTAATCCAAAGTTATCTATGAAAACAAGCTCCACCCTGCAACTTTTTAGAGCCATCAAGAGCCATCGAGGTGTCTGTGAACACCACCTAGAAAAGTACAGACTCAGGGTTTCAGATAGTGCAATACTTCCAGCTGTTGAAGTTAAATGAAATTACAAACTACCCCTCCTCATCAGAAGAACAAAGGCGATGCTGGTGCTTAGGAACCCACTCTCTCTGCATCCCACACTGGCAGACCCTAGGGAATAAGAATCAAACCTCTTCATGCAGGTTGACAATCCTTTAGGCACCAGCATAAATGCACCCACCTGTCCAGAGCACAACACGCACGTTTAAAAGGAATTTTCCAAGGAATCGAGTGTTTAAAGATAGTGGCAAGTCCACAGCATCGGAGATTACTGACAAATCTTAATAATAATAAGAGTAATAAATTCCTATCTGTCTTTAAATTCCTTGCCGTCTCCCCATCAAGGTAAAACACGTGCTCTGTTTTGTAGAAGCCTGGGGCTCTAACATGGCCAAACTTGGGCCTGGGCAGGACGCCGGCACCCGGCTGAAACCCTCTGCCGGAGGCCATGGAGACAGGTCCTGCCCGCTTTGCCGCCAACATGAAGGTTCTTTCTGGAAGGTGTTTTGCTATTTGGAAGAGAGCTGCGAGCCCTCTGCCGGCTCCTGGCCTCTAGGCTGGCTTCAGTCTGGCTGGTGGGGATGCACCGGGAGTGTGGTGAGGTGGGCGAGGGTGGGCGGCTGTCCACACAGAACACTAACGTGGCTTCTGCCTCAATTCCCTGGATCTAGAGTACACTTCTCGTGATAAAGGTGAAGAATGACGGCAGAAGAGAGCAATGGGTTGGAAGAGAAAACAAAGTGAAAAACCCAAAACCAAAAAACGCGGAGGGCCCGTGAGTCTCCTCAGCCTCGTGAGCCTCCGTCAGTGCAAAGGGCTCCTGGGTTCCCAGGGCTGAGGGAGGACGGGAAACAGACCCACGTTTCTTGGGACTCCTACAATCTACGGAGTAAAGCCACTGCCCAGATGGGATAGGTACCTTCAGTTGGTGTTTGTTCCTCACTAGACGACAAGTGTGGCCAACAAGCAGGGGAAAGGCAGCCGCCCTCCCCAGGAATCAGCAGGCTTCGAGTAACAGCTAGCGCCTTCTGGAAACGGAGCTGCTCTTAAGGACCGATGGGTTTTTTTCTCCCAAACTCGGGATGCCAACGTGAGTGCCCAAGACGGGAGCAAGCCAGAAGGAGCTCCCTGGCAGCCCGGCTGCTGAGGACCCGGAGCATCTGAGGTGAGAACGGGCAGAGGACCGCCGCCAAGTGGAACTCGTGGCTCTGAGGTGGGAGCAGCGCCCTGAGCTTCCGGTGCTCTGTGGTCTCACCGGCAGGCACCTCTGCCGCCTGGGAGCAGGTGGGCCTGGCTATCTGGAGAGAGGCTGCTGTGGACGGCACGGAGGCTGAGACTCTGTCGGGTGCATAGAGGCTTGGCGAGGCCTTACCTGAGTAAAGAGTTTTCAGAAACGGAAGGGGAGCATCTCACGTTTGGTCGGCTTCGTGCATTCAGGCCCATGCCCTGAAAACTACTCCGGAGCCTTGGTGCTCCTGGGACTTGTTCATGCATGGCTCGCTCAGAAAGTTAAGGAACAGAAACTCACGAAAAGACCAAATTAACAAAAAGAGAGGCCCCACTGCCATCACAGGCCTCGGCTTCAGGCCACTGTAAAGTAGGAAAGAAGGACCAATGCTGGCGGAACCTGGAGGTTTATTTTCAACACCCCCTTCCTGTTAGTGTCACCTGGAGAGTGCTGGGTAGCTTTGTCACGTGCATCCAAAGTTCTTGAGGCCACAGGGGGGTCTCATGGCTATAGAGAGGGTATGGGGGCCACCGTCCCCTGGCACGTCAGTCGTGCTCCCAGGGGAATGCCGCCTCTTGGGGCTGAGGGTGCCTGGGAGCCCAGAGTCTGCGAGGACGGGAGCTAGGAGAGCTCGAAGCCCGTGTTCATGCTGATGGCGTAGCGCAGCTTCTCCCGCAGGACGCTCTTCTTGCTGTAGTTGGGCAGCTTGAGCAGGTTGAAGCAGGTGGAGGAGGTGGGCAGGCGGCCACCTGGCTCCCGCTTGCGGATGGTAAAGAAGCCGCGCAAGACGCTGCCCAGGGTGTCCCCGGTGTCCTGCAAGCACACCCCACAGCCTCAGGTTGGGGGGCGCCTGGGGAGAGGGCTGGACCGGCCCCCTGTGGAGGACAACCAGCCTGGAGAGGTGGGTGCACAGAAGCAAGCACAGCGGAAGCCTGCGTGAAGCAGCACTTGGAAACAGGACCTCTGGTTTAACTGCTAACCATCGGTAAACCAATGTGCAAAGAGCCGGAACACTGTAAAAATGTTATGGTAACAAACTCCTTCCTGACCTTGCCAGCGCTGTGGCCTGCGACAGACCGTAACTTGGGACAGCCTTCCTCAATAAGGGGGCTGAGGGTCTTCTAGTGTCACCTAAGAGGAGGGATCGGCGTGAGGACGGTGGCATCGTGGAAGGCAGCTACACTCAGAGGCCACTGGGTTTTTATGGGGGGTGAGAAACTTATAACAACGGCTACCAACTGAGCACCCACTATGGGTCAGGCTTGTGGCACACAGAACACGATAACCCCTAGGGCGTCCACTCTCCCTCTGCAGAGCAGGGAATGAGGCCGCGTACCCAGGTGGGCACAGCCGGCAGGTGGAGGAGTTGAAGCCTGCGCTTGTCCAATTCCTGAGCCCACGTTCCAACCCCTCTCCCACACTGCCACTCAGACCTGTACCAGCAGTTACGAAAAACGCCCCGCAGGTATTCTTCCCTGAGGGAGTAACGAGAAAGGGACCTCCAGGAGAGCTGAGGCCCCAAAGTGGCCCGCCTGTGCTCCTGGCCCGAGAACCGCGACACCTTCTCACCCGGCCAAGGAGCCCGGCTGCCCGCCCCGTGGATACGACTGGGTAAGCGCCCCACCCGGTAGGTGCAGCAGACACCACCAAGAGGGGCTGGCTCTTCCCCCGCAGCGGTACCTGATCATCCGACACTTCCACACAGCGGATGGAGAAGGGAGGCTTGAGGTAGGCAAATCCCAGGAGGGGGGGCCTGGAGCAGCTGGTCACAAACTGCAACACAAAGCAGGGCCGGGAGTCAGAGTGGGCCTGGCTGACGCCGTCCTCAGGGAGAGACCACTCGACAAGAGCACGGGAGAGGGGGAGGGGGCGGGGGAGGGGGAGGGAGGAGCCAGCGGGCCCGCTAAGCGTGTCGGGGGAGGCCCGAGCCGAGGGCCCAGGCCAGGGGCACGCACCACACCACCAATCGTGAGCGCTCGCTCTGCACCTGCCTTTCCGCTCGGCTTCTTCGCCACACACAGAGGACGTACGGGCGGCTCCCTGAGCACGCATGCCTGCTGGGTTGCCGGGCAGCCCCTGTGAGCTTGCTTCCTGATCTCCTCTCAGCACGCTGACAAAAACCAGGCCTCAGGAGCCAGCGGGGCTGAGGGCAGACCAAGGTACTGGAGGCCCCAAATGGGGCCTGTGGGCAGCCAGCCTCGCTTCCTTGCTACACTCTTGGAATTCCTTGCATTTTCCAGACGGCAGCTCCTGTGTCATTTCCCAAAATGACTAGTCCTGCCTGGACAGAGGTATCTACCCACCTGGAAATCCAAGTGCTTAACCTGCACAGGGAAGTCCTAAGAAACCATTCGCTTCCTTTAGTTCAACATTAGCCCAATGCTCTCCCTTCTCTAGGGGATCTAGGGACCTGCTACTTACGACACCGAGCTGTGCTTCAAAACGCCGTGTCAGGCTGAGTGTTTGGGTCTTAAAATAAATATTACCATTTAAACAATGTTATAAATGGTAGTGAGATTCCTGAGACCATCCAAAAAGTTTACGTGTCATGCTTCAAAAACGGTTTTTACAAAAAGTATTGACAAGATATATTACTATCCTAATATCCTGTATTTTCCACCATAAAGACCGCAGCAGCAGCAGATCCTGTTTAGAAGCATTTCCACACTGTGCTGTGTCCTCTGTGAACCCGAGCTCAGCTAATCATACCACAGGTGCTGTGTGACTTGACCCGTTTGAAGGATGAGGAAACAGACGCAGGTGAGTCTGTGCCCCTCCCAGTTCAGGCCGATCAGGCCTGCTGCCCGCTGCCAGCCAGAGCTGGTCCAGGGAGGGAGGGGTGGTCAGTCTCCTGGGACAGGAGGAGGATTGGAGGGCAGGGAGAGCCTTGGGGCTCTGCTATCATTATATTTAAAGAAAGTACAGTCACATTCTCTCCTGTACAACAGTTCTGTGGCTTCCCCCTGGCTCTGGGGCTGTCTGCAGTCACAGAAAAGGGCAGGCACAGGACAAGGAACTGCAGGTGTGGTGACAGGCCACCCAGAGACATAAACATGCCTGCTGTGTGGGGCACTGACCACGTGGTTAGGAGAGACCGGCTTTCCTCTTTCTAGGAGAGGGGGGTAAGCAGCTCTACAGGTTGGCAGAGACTGTTAATGCCTACAAGAGGCCCTGCCGGAAAAACTGATTCTCTTGAGAATCAACTTCTGGAATTATGTCCCCCTGCACATATAGGTAACATATGAAATACCTTCAGAAACATGGCTCTCTCGTCGGGCGTGAAGTCAGAGGCCAGGATATCCCAGAGCCAGATAATGACCCTGTGACTTCCATGGAAACCACCGTAGTACACTGTGTGCTTCCTGAAAACAATGCAGACAAGGGCTCAACCACACATTCTGATGGGCGCTTACAGACACAGGCAGGCATGGAATTTAGACAAGCGGCACAGCAAACTCTGGCCAGCCTGGGTGACGACAAACTTCTCTTAAGCCAGAAGTTCATGCCTTAGTAACCCCAGGTCCCGGAAGCTCAGTGGGTGGAGCGTTGCATTGTAGGCCCTGTTGTTTCCCAGCAGAAGCCGACAGGAGACCCTGCACCACTGTTTCCTAGGACTTTGGACAGCCCCACGGGCCTCAAGCTCTGCTTCTGCTTCTCAGTCTCCAGGCAGACAAGGGCTTGAGCTTTTCTTCCAAAGCAACTCACCCAGAGATCAGGGAGGAGGAGTCCATCTGGAGACAGGACCCTGAAAACTCTCCAAAAGGAACCCAGCAAAGGAGCAGCTTGCTTTCTTGGAGGCCTAAGAATTTCAACCTTGCCCCTGCACTCACTCCTTACTTTAAATCTTCCAGATCGATCTCAGCATTGTCCCCGGAGATGAGTCGCTGTAGCTCAGGGGTCGAGAACATCCGGGTCCACTCAGGTTTGATGATGGAACGGAATCCACTAATGAGGGCAGCTGTCTGGTTCTTGATTTGAGTGTGCATTCGAAAGTGGGCCATCAGATGGATGTAGCTAATTCTGTTGCCAACAAGGGAAAACAACGGAAATTAACAGGACAGGGTGGGCGGTTGCTGATGGGCTGAAAGATTGAGTCCAGTCAGTTCTGAACCATTTTACAAAAACACAAATAGCACCAGAGCACTTCACCAGAACAAGGGCGATGAGGATGACAGCCCTCCTGAACGGCCCACGGTGTGCCACCGTGAAAGCGTTAGTGTCAAGGGCGTCACCTCATGCACTCCTCCCAAAAGCCAGTGGGTCAGACGCTGGGGTAACCTCACTGTCAAGAATCAAAGTGAGACATTCTCCAGCTAAGGAGAGGGCCCTTCTTAGGACAAAGGGACTTTTATTTAACTTCATCCTTTTGGACATAAACCAATTAAGATACTGTTCAGTCCTCCAGAGAAAAACTGTTTCATGTTGAAACTCAACCAAAACCTTGCTGGACTGGACAAGGAGTCTAGGCCATGAGAAGGTAAGGCTGCAGAAAGCTTTAACCACATGCAGCTGGCTGACGATTAGGCTTAACAAGGAAGTTGGAGCACTAACAACGGTTCCAAGCAGCCGGTCTTCCAGGTCTGCTTTCACCAACACTAGTTCATCTGCAGCTGCACGGCACAATGCAACGCTTCCGCTCAGGTGAAATCCCTTTTCACAGGCTTGCCAGCATTGCTGATTTCTTAGCAAACCATTTACTCAGATGAAAGAATGTGAGCCCAGCCCAGGTGTTAGTACAGTCCAAATAAATCTGTTTTACCCTACGATGCTCAGATCTGAGTTACTGACCTGGAAAATATGCCTATTTAAAAAAAGCTTCCAGTGGCAAGCTTGCACACTGATATACTTAAATATGATTTTTTTTTCTATCACTGCTATTCCTTTCATGTACTCGTTGAAGCAGGTGACTAATACTGTTCCATTTTACCAAAAGAGGGACGGAGCCTCGGAGACTTTCCCATCGAACACCCAGGAAGTGCAAGCTCAAGTATCACTCTGCAGGAGCAGGTCCTGGTGATGTCAGGCCTTTTAAGAGTCTGCAGAGGGGCTTCCCTGGTGGCGCAGTGGTTGAGAATCTGCCTGCCAATGCAGGGGACACGGGTTCGAGCCCTGGTCTGGGAAGATCCCACATGCCGCGGAGCAACCTGCGCGTCTGGAGCCTGTGCTCCTCAACAAGAGAGGCCGCGATAATGAGAGGCCCGCGCACCGCGATGAAGAGTGGCCCCCACTTGCCACAACTAGAGAAAGCCCTCGCACAGAAACGAAGACCCAACACAGCCATAAATAAATAAATAAATAAATAAAATAAATAAACCCAAAAGTTAAAAAAAAAAAAGAGTCTGCAGAACTGAACGTCCTTGCCCTTATACTGAGGTTTTATGCTAAGAACACGTAAGAGTTTGTGAAATGACTTTCCACGTAGGTTTCCAGGCAAGACAGGAACCTCACTCCAACCCAGGCTGCATCAACCCACCTCCCCTGGCTGCTGTACATACGGCTCCTACCATCATTCCCGTGCCATGCCTGGCAAAACAGGGCCCATCTGAGGGTAACATACCTGATGATGGTGACATCACTGCTTTCATTTATTAAGGGCCTCCTTTGAGCCAGACATCCTGGAAGGTACTTTACATGCGTTCTCATGTGAAACCCTCTGAAGGGATGATTCCAGGCACACGGTGGGCAGGCTCAGGACCCACCCTGCTCTCTGACACCCCCAGGCAGCTTCCACCCACCCTGTGGCCCCTGTTCTTTCTCGGCTGTCACTCTAAGGCCCCATGGCCAAGAGTCAAAATGGGTGTATTTCAATCATGATGAGAATTGGGTCTGCTCTCCTGACTATTCTGACAGTCTAAATAAAAGCTCCCCGAGCACGTGGACTGACTGATCCGACCCGAGAGGGACATGATGCTTGGGGACAGCATCTGATCCAAATGACTCACCGGGTAGGACTAAGCTCTCACCTGTCACTGAAGAGAGTGATGCTCAGATTAACAGTTCAGATGCTCAGCTGAGCCTAGTGGCAGGAGATTGACAGATTGACAAAAGGGCCAGTATCTACTCCTTGAGCCGGGTCCTACTGTTTAATTAGGTGAGTACAGGGCTGGGTGGAGACACGCATGGAGGGGCTTTGCTTTGAGGGACCATTTATGATAGATTCCTAAAAGCCTGTTATCTGTGACAAGAGCTGCTGGGCCTCAGGGTCTCCCCACGTCTGAGGACCTGTCTGCTGCATCTGAATTCATCACTGTGTCTTCTCAAGAACAGTGTTTTGTACAACTGCCACACACCCTCATTCCGAAATGATCTGCCCCTCCAAGGAGTCTTTCCGCCTCCGTGCCCTCTGGGTTCAGGACTTCGTGCCCGACCGGCTCAGAATCCATCTGTCTGCATCTAGAGCCGTCATTAAATTCCTAGGAACACCACGGCCTGGGTGCCTCTGACCTTAGAAGTGCTATTGCAAAATATAAATTGTCAATTCTTATTTTGCAAATCGAATTTAATACGATTTCGGCCTATGAACTGTAACCAGGAAATTCCATTATGATATTTACGGCCTCTTTCTACTTCAATTTATCTTACTAAATTCTCCAAGTAAGCCCAGACGGCCAGAATGAAGTCTTTTCAAGTGGTGACCTTAAAAATCTAATTGCCATACTCACTTATTTTCATTTGTAACAGGAATGGTCTTCCCTCCAGGAATCAGTTCATGGCAAACAAGCTGGGGGAGAGGAAGGGGAACAATTACTCAAGAGAATTCTAATGAGAAAATAAAGCTTCCTGAAGATGAAAGGGCCTGATGCTGACATCCATAATAACGAAAGAGGAAGATGAGACATGTTTGGGAACAATCATTTTCACAAAAAGCCAGGGCTTAAGTATCAACAAGCCCGCCCTGCCTGATCAATATGACAGGTTCCTTCTCATCTGATCCTCGTTCAAACGTGTGTATTAAGGCTCTGGGCTGTCGTGGAGGGGAATGTGTCAGCAGTGAAGAGCGCAGGAGGGCGGATAAATAAACACTAGTACAACCACACCTTGGAATACTGTGGCGCTATTAAAAAATATGATGAAAAAGTACATTTCTTGAAAAGGTGGGGGGAAAGAGCAGATTATATAACAGCAGGCAAGGTATGCAAAAAATTATATATGTGCCCAGGGAGAAAAAGCCTCAGGCCACATGTTAACAGTGGCGCTCTCCAGGCACCAGCACTATAGGTGGTTTTCACTTTCACCTTTATGCTTTTATTGTAGCTGAATTTTTGGTTAGAAGTTTGCATTATTTTTATAGTCAGGACAGAAAATTAAGAATGTCGGGAAGAAGTCTCAAAATCTGATTAAAGATTCAAAAACGCTATAGAATCAACTGCTTTCCTCAACTTCAAGAAGTCTTGTGGGTCGCCTAAAAATCAAAGAATGCATCATTTCAAAGCTAATTTTAATAGAAATTCTACTAACATAATATACTGTAACTCTAGAGACCTGGAAAGGAGTAACGGTGCCCTCTAGTCCCACTGCTATCAACATCTCGGGGCTGACGCCGCAGGAGTTAAAGCTGGATGGCCCTTAGGAATGCCCAGCCTGGTGTTTCCCACAATAGGTTCCAGGGAACTCCTGGTCTGTGCACCACTACCTGGAGAATCTCTCTGTGAGGTGGTGTGCCCTCCCTGAAAGACGAGTCCTGTGACCACGTGAGCTGGGGAAGGTTGGGGTAACACAACCACAGCAGGCTTCTTTCTCATGGGCTTCTTAGGGCCCCACGTGCCAGCGTGCTCAGCGGCTCTTCAGGAGGAGGACAGGGCGTGCGGTCTAGAGGGCGTCTGGTGACACTGGTCCCAGCAAGGACTCATTCGTGCAAATGGCATTTGTTAAGGAAAGTGTGGCTCAGGGAGACTAAGTGACCTCGCCGAGGCCCTGGGAAGCCGGCCCTGTACTACGAGCTCCAGAGCAGCCCTAACACCACGTGCACACTGGGGCTCATGCAGGGGTCTGGGGATGCAAATGAAGGGGCTGGGAGCCCTGCAAGGAAAATCAGGGCAGAGAAAGCCTGGGGGAAGCCCCTCTGCTGCCATGACTTCAAGGGTCTTTTTTCCCTGCTCCGCTCTCCAGGCTGAGGCGGAGCAAGGACAGGATTCTGTTAGAGGCACACCCTGTCAGGTGGTTTCTTCCCTGTGTCTCGGTCATGATCCTCTGGAACAGCTAATCCTCACCATGGTAACGAAAAGCAGTGTACAAAGTAGGAGTCACAGCTTCCATCAGAAATGACCCCAAAGTGCCCTGGAAGCAGAGCAGGGTCTCTGTGGGAGCTCTCTGGGTGGCGAGCAGGCCAAGGCCAGGTCAGCTGGAAAGGGGAGGGGAGCGCCCTCCCTCCTGGCAGGGTAGCAAAGGGGCTGGGGAGGCAGAGGAGAAGGGTGGACAGACAGACAGACAGAGCTCCAGTCCGTGGGTCTCCTGGGGAAAACACCCAGAGCAGGGCAGGTCTTAGGAAGCCAAAGGAGGGAGGCGGAAGAAGGTTCGGCCAGAGGCCCACCTACCTGACCCATGACATCCTCATCATATGACAGTGTCAGGCCCAAGTCAGCAATGTCCCCATCGTACCGCTAAAACAACAGAGAAAGTGACAATGTAGGGGCCAAGGAGTGCTACATCCTTAAAGGTTTTAACACTCCCTGCCTATGACATCGGCTTGGGCAGCTACCACTATGGCTGCCGTACAACTTGAAACAAAGGAAAAGGCCACTCATCACCTGGAGGAAGGAGGCTGTGGGCATCAGTCCCGGGAGGAAGGCTCAGCAGGGGACAGGAGGCCCTGCAGTGGCTAAGGAGTGCGCCACTTCCCCACAGCAGGAAACCCCACTCCACCCCATGACGACGGGGTACAGCTGAACCCCACGGGGCGTCACTTGGCTGAGTTCACACCGGCACTCAGCTAAGCCGTGCCGCCTTCCACACTGACCTTAATGGAAGTGAGGTTTTTATAGAACTCGGAGTCCAGAGAAGGCAGTTCATCCACGGAGCTGTAGAAGACACTGTGGTGGTGCCCGAGCAGCTGGCTCAGGAAGAAGGGGGCAAAGGGCACGTCCACCACAATCCCCTGCCAGAGAGGAGACAGGAGCTGCCACCTGCCGCCCAGAAGCCCGTCTCGGTGACCTCATCCGGGGCGGCTCGGGCTGCAGACGGGGCTCCGAGGGCGCCAATGACATCTCTAGACTTCCTAAATTTTCAATCTGGAGAGCAATACCTCCCTACCACCTAAACACAGTCGAGCGCCTCCTGGGGACATTACCACGGAGTGGTTAAGGGCCCAGGCTTTGCAGCTGCACAGCTCAGGGATCACATCCCAGCTCCGCTGCTGCTAGGCCACGGGGCATTGGCTTTATCATCTGTAAATGGGGACCAGAACAGCCTCAGTTTTAAGGGTTAAACGAGCAAGGTGGGGAAAGTTTCCAGGAGGAAGGGATAGCTGAGCAGGCCTTCAGTACAAGGCTCACAGGTGCCCTCCAGGGCTGGAACACAGGTCTGTCTGGCCCCAGCACTGGGTGTGAAGGAGGGGGTGAGCGAGAAGGCCAGGGAGGCAAACAGGGCAGATCAGGAAGAGCTCACAAGCCTCCTGGAGTCTGGATTCTATCCGGAGGGCAGCAGGCAGCCCTGGGAGGGCTCTCCGCACGGCTACTTCCTGTGGGGAACGGCCTGGAGGCAGGGACACGCAGGGACACAGCCCGGAAGCCCTTGCACAACGCCAGGAACTTCAGACAGACTGTACTGGGTGGAGAGAGGTGTGAGGGCTGGAGAGACTGAGAAGGGAGAGCCAATCAAACCCCACGACGGGCCTGTCCTGAGGACGAGGGTGAAGTGAGTTAACACAGGCCACTCCTCATCAGGACCCATGAGGTCCTTATTGCCGGAGAGGGAGGAGACGGAGACTAGGCCCAGGAAGTGGGGGAGGACATTTACAAAGCGAGGAAGTGGTGTTTTTCAGCTGGCCCAGCCTGTCCTGGGTCTCATCACAGCTACACGTTCAAAGGAAAAACACGGCATATGCCCAGGCAGGGCCTCATGGGTTTTTTTTTTTGTTTTTTTGTTTTGTTTTGTTTTGTTTGTAAAAAAGGGGAATCAACTGAGAAATTGTCTCCATTTTGCAGATGTGGAAACAGAAGCACAGAGAGTGAGCCCAGGCCACCCAACCAGTCCAGGGCAGGAGGAGGCCTGGAGGGTGCTTGGACTCCAATGGGGCACCTGACATCATCACAGCAAGGGCTGAGGCCGTGGACCGGGGCTGTTTACACAGAGAGAACGATGGACTAGTCAAGAGTCACAGTATGTTCACCCCACATGACCTCCTCTCTCAGCCTGGCCCGCTATAGCTTCTTTGCCTCTGGAAGGCATCCTGGCCTCCCTGGGCTTTGTGATGGGTGTGACATGAGCACTACTCAGGTGGCGGCTGCTGGGGGTGAGGCAGGGTGGGGAGGGACTGGTCCCCTGCGGCTCTGGAGTCCGCTGTGAGGCCACAGGGACAGGCTGCTGCTGAGCTCAAGCTGGAGCTTTACTTCCTTCCTGGGGAGCAGGGTCCTAAGGGCAGGGGGTAAAGCGCCACCTGGAAGCAGTCCTGCCAGTTGGTGGGCTCTCAGGGGAGAGGGACCAGGAGCCGGGAGGACGCGCCCAGAGCCTGCGGAAGGCCCCACCACCCCGACCCCATGACAGCGGGAGCAGCTCAGACACCCTTCCTCCTAATAACAGTGAGGATGGCAGCTCCGACGTCCCCCGTGACCAGCTGCCTGCCACCATGGGAGACGTTTACCTTATTACCTCATTGACCACCTACAGCAAGCCCGTAACGTAGCTCTGCTATCGCCCTTCACTGACACGAACACAGCTGGCGCTGGCTCCTGTCCCTCTCTCCTTGCCTTTATCCTTGTGACAGGTAGTTGCCACTGTGTACCTGGTCACTTACATGTATACAAAGCCCGCGGTACTTAGAACATTTTATTTTCCATTCCTGTTCACTGGTTCTTAACGTGCCTACCTCATACACAGCTTTCCCCAGCATCTTGCCCACAAACTCAAAGAGCTGCAGGTAATTCTCATGAATGTAGGACGTGGGCGAAGGGTAGAGTCTCTCGTCCCCACTGGTCGTCTGCAAGGCAAAAGGACGGGTAAGGACAGGGAAGTTAAATGCCTTGCAACGAGCAAGGCCTTCACTTCTCATCTGTCACCTCAAATCTGGCTGCCGTCAACCACGCTCTCGTGCCCTTTAAATACCTTGAACAGGTTGAGCGCCGGGTCAAACACCCTCTTGATGATCTCTTCCAAGAACTCCTTGAAAACGCCATCTTGATCAATCCCTGCCTCGTCCACCCCGAGGTCATTGACAAACTTTACGCGGATGACGCCCTTCATGGCGTGCTGGGAGAGCTGCCGAAGTTGCTCGTAGCCATCCTGCCAAGGGCAGAATTATAGCCCATTAGGAACCCAAGGCCCCCTGCATAATCCAGGGCTCCCTGCTCAAAGCTCCCTCTCCCCTGTGGGAAGCCTTCCCAGTGTAATTACTAAATGTGTCAGGACGCACAGGTGCGTGAGGAGAGCCAGCAGTTTTCACTTGCTTCTAGATGAGAGCCTGTTAAAAGAAAAATTCATTTTGGGGATGTGACTTTACCACTCTTTGGCAAGGGGAGACTGCCCTCAGGAAGATGCAGAGCAGTGAGATGGAGAGATTAGACAAGATGAGTCACGACAAGCTCTCGGTCATCAGACAGGACGGAAGACACTGAGACAAGATGAAAGCTGTGAGATGAAAAATCACAGTGGCCCCCCACCACTCAACTCCTGGTGCCCTTCCCCAGATCCTGAAAGGCTACGAGTCATGCTGGGAAATTCAGGTTATTTCCTGAGGGCGCTGGGGAGCCGCAGAAGAGCTTAGGCGGAGAGTCACATGGCTGGCTTTCTGTCTTAGGAAGACCTTGCTGTTGGAAGGAAAGCAGAGGGATGGCAGGAAGCAGGGAGATGGGTGTCAGGAGTGCTGCTGGGCCTGGAGGAGGGCAGAAGCAGTGGGAAGAGAGGCCTCAGCACCTCCGGCTTGTGGTCGGCTCCCTTGAGACACACAGCCACTGGGCATGTCTCCCTGTCCAGAAAGCTAGGACAAGACTCTGGAGCTCTCCTGCTAAATCATCGTGCACAGTCTATCTCTTGATTCTGATCTGTTGAGGCCTTCCTGGCTCCAGAGCCTGTCCTCAAATGTATTCCTGGCAGGTGGCTGCTGACGGGCAAGCTGCTTAGGCTTTCATTTCAGAGCAGTGATTATAAAAAACCGTGCTTAGAACACGATAGGGCCCAGGGAGGAGTACTTTGGCCCAGCCTGAGAGGCCCCATAACCAGGGTCAAACCGATGTCTTTAGATACTGTCACAGAATAGGTTACAAATCAGCTGCCACGTCCTATTGTGGCCACCCCACATTCCTCCCCTCAGGCACAAGTGCAGTGCTCTGAGATGCTCTGTTGACATCAGACAGGCCATCTCCACAGCACCCACTCACCTGCCAGTCTGGTTCCTTGTCACAAAGCAAATGAGGCCAGTATGGCAAGACCTGTTTTGGGGAACCCTTGCTGCCTTCCTGCCGATGTTTTCCTTGTGCTCACCTACTGATGCAAAGGCCTGTGCCATGGTGGCTACCCATCTCATTTAGGAGTTAGGTTCCGAAGTTAGTGAGCAGAGAAAAAAAACTACCTCTGAAGTCCCCTAAGTCACCTGAAGGAATAAGAACATGGTTTTGAGTGTACAATCCTGAAAAGTACATATTTTATGCACATGAAATATGAAAATCATTAAGTTAGACGAAAAGGAGAGAAAAACAGGGAGTCACCAGGCAGCTGCTGCAGCATTTCAATCATTCTGCCTAAATGTAAGGTAATTATCTTGGCACTGAGTGGGGACGGGGAGAGAATTCTAACATGCCCCTGCCTGCTGGACTTCCTCCATTCTGCTTTAAAATGATGCTTCCCTAACCTTAGCACGTGTTAGGAGGTATGTCAGTGTCATGCAGATTAAACGAGATGGTCCATGTGAAAGCTCTTAGCAAGTGGTCAAGCTCATGGCAGGTGCTCCAGGAATGTTTGCTGGACTCAAATCTCAGTTTTGCTGGATCAGCCCCACTTTACCCTCCCTTTGAAACCCTGTAGAGAGGAATTTGCTGCCCACCTCCTCTGACATACTTCCTGTTGCATCCCACTGCCCTCTCTGGAGGAGTCTGTATCTGTGCCCCAGGGGAAGGTGAGAGGGGGACTGGGCGTTCCTCTTCTCTTCTGCATCTCAAACAGCGGATGCACAGAACACTGACGGGGGACGGGAGAACCGGCTTCCAGGCCCAGCTCTGTCACTGACACCTGAGTGACCCTGAATTCCTCTGGCCTCAGTCCTGCCTTTGACGGGGTGAGGGGAAAGGGATGAGCAAGGGTGTGTCCACGGCTCCTTCTAGTTCTGCAATGCTGGTGTTCTGGCCCCCGTTCACCCCCTGTGAGGAGAGGCCTTCCTGCAGGACTTTGGACCATCACCTGGAAGCCTAATACACAAGCCTCACCTTCAGTACAAACCATAAAAAAGGGGCAGAATAAAAGCCCAGGATACCATGGGTCAAATATCGGCTTTTTGATGCCCCCTTGTGTCCTAATCAAGCAAAGGCCACTGGGCTCTCAAGTTCTGATACCCAAACCACTGAATCGTGAGAACTGGGGTAACTGAATCAATGACCCTCTCTCCTTCCTAATTCAGTATGAACACCAGTGATCAATTTCATGACAGGATCTGTCCCAATGGAACGTAAAGACGAAAACGGACTTTGCCTAAAATCTAAGACAGACATCCTTCCTTTGACGTCCCTGAGGGATGTGTTTAAAAAAGCTGGCCCAGGGTAAGCGGGTGTCTGGTAAATCTCCCAGTGACACTTGAGGAGGGCGTCGGGGATTCTGTCACTCTCAGGAGACACCACAGTTTCCACCACCCAGACTCCCCGTTGTGCTGGCCACATGGGAGTGGGTATGACGGGCGGTGGGATGGTGGAGTTTAAGAGACAGGAAAGGTGCATCTGGGTCCAACAAAGAAAGTGCTGGAGAAGTGAGTTCCTACAACACAACTGGGTTTTTTTTTCTTTGAGTCAAAGCAGAGGTTGCAAACTGGTGGCCAGCAAGTTGAATCTGATGGGCAGACAGGTGTTAACTGACCTTCCAGGTACTTTACAAAAACTGACTAGTTCACAACACAAAGGATCTGTGGATTTCACACAAAACCCTCAATTTTGGTCTTTTCTTAACAAGCCGGAGCATTATAGAGCCCAAATCTCCACAAGGCAATACTCAGGTGGCCTCTTTTAGAGGCATGTGCTCTCCACCTGCCTACCCTCTCCTGCGCCCCAACACTGAGGCTGGTTGTCAGCTGTCATTTATCAACTCACTCGTGAGCTCAGTCCAAGGGCTGTGTTTCAAGAAAAACGGGAGCAAGCAGTGGAAGTGGAGAATATTTCTATTCGTTTAGCATGCAAACAAAATGCCCCTGTGCCGAGACACTCTCAGCCAGCGTTACTCATCTCCATGACTGGCAGGGCCCCTGGGGGCACTTACATTTCTTATCCCTACTTTTGAGAATGTCAAAATCATCTGTTCACCACCTGCTGCCTTTCCCCGGCAGCTGTCAGTGTCAATCACCAGTGGTCAGAGAACTTAAACAAGTTCTCCAGGAGCGACAAACACGGCACAGATGCCCCGAGGCAGAAATGAGACCGCGTGGGGAGGAAGGGCTGCTGCCGATGCCGTTTGCTGGCGGCTGGCGATGCGGCCCCGTGCTGTCCTGGGATCCCCTGACTGTTCTACGCTGCAGAACATGCCGATGAGGAACTGTGGCTGGAGTGTGATGAAAGGCAAGAGAGCAAGCATGGGCAAATCAACGAAGCCAAGCCGCTCCTGGGAATGGGGACATGGGGCTCAATCACCACATGTGCACATACACTGCACAACGCCGGAGGAGCGTGTGGCAGGCACGATGCAGACACTGCAGGTGCGTGCATTTATTATGACAATGTTCAGGGTCTTGTTCCAGCAAAATCAACATATCATGACAACTTCCTGACATACGGAAGACAGTGTCCTGAGGACAGGCACCTATTTCAAAGTCACACAAAGTCACTGCATGGGAGGAACCCTGGACGCTGGGTTTGGCGTAAGTGGGCCACTTCACGTGCATCTCCTAAGTTTATGTCCAAAAAGAACGTGTAGCTCTGTGATCGATGTATTTCCCAGAATGGCTCAGTAACTTAACACCCGCACTCCAGCCTCCACACTCACAGCTGGGCGGCTGGGCAAAGCGCTTGCCAGGACAGACAGAGTCTGCACAGATATAAGCGTGTCTGTCCTCATTTCAGAGGCACAGAGTGTTGGCCGCTCTCACCTCGTGGGGTAAAGGGAGGGAAACGCTGGGCTGGGGTCTCCAGAACTGAGGGCGTGTTTAATCAAGCAGTGCTCAGGGCAGCTGGCAGGACAAACAGGCCCTTCCTGCACCCACAGCCCTGGCTGCAGTGTCATTAGATCAAGGAGTGATAAGCACAGTTCAGAGGCAACAGGTCACCCACCAGAAACCCTACAGTTTACAGAGAGCACCCTGCAACAGGCTTCTCACCTCCAACATCCGGGACCGGCGGATGGTGATGTGAGTGACATGAGGGGAGGCGGAGCTGGTTTCCACAAGCCCCAGTTTCTCCTTCTCCTTGGTCACCATGTTTCGGAACAGGAGAACTCTCTGAAATGAGCAAAGGTGAGACCGATAAAGGGGTCAGCAACTGAGGATCCCCTAAAACACACTGTACAAAATTAATGAAATGGAAGCACGTGAGAGGCTCCCAGAATGGGACGCTCTGATGTGTGCTACAGGTTAGAAGTGTTTTGTGAGGACAGTAAACATCCCCCCAAACGCTCTTGGAAATTAGAAATATAGCTGAATACATGCCAAGGGGAAAGGTTCCAGAAAGAGTGGTCTGGCTGCAGCCAGAGCCCAGCTAAGAACAGTCTGGGAGAAAAATCATTCTCCTTGTTCCGTCAATAATCCACTGTAAAAACCTTGCGGCAGCACGCATTACAGAGGGTGCTTTATATAGCCATGCCTGCTTTAGAGGAAATCAATAGCATGAATTTAAAACACAGAAACATTTCAAAGATATATATTTTTTACTGTCAGAAATGTGTAAATGACCCTACAGTATAAAGGTCCCTGACCTTTACACCTGCCTCCTCTGTGTCCTCAAGCACATCGCAGTCCCACCAGTAATATTTCTCAAGTATCATTTAAATAGAACCCTCTCGCATTCTCAAGACTCTGATAGGCCCCTTTAGGAGAGCATTGACCTTTGGCCCCATCCTGTAATAGCACTCAAATCATGTCAGCGGAATGAACAAATAACTCCAACCTCAGCTGTTTTTCTGAAAAATGTAAATCTCCCCAAAGTCAAGAGCATTGTTAAATACAAATAATAACAGTAATAATAACAGCTGCAGTAGTAATAAGAGCTAACTATACACGAGGGGAGGCTACTGCATTTTCGTTTGATCATTCTATTAGCTCCCTGAAGTAAATATGGTTGAGAGAGAAAAAGCCACTGCCGACAACCTCCTGAGATGGGGGATGTGCTCAATGGAGGGACTAGTCAGTGAAGGGGCGCCAAGTGGCTGGTTTACAAGTCTAGAAGCTAGGACTGAAGTGCTCTGAAAAACAGCAAAAGCTCTCGGGGTTCCTGGGCAACGCGGAAGGGAGAGCGCGGGCTGAGGACAGTGAGGGAGGCTAGAGATGCACATGCCGGGCACTCTCGCCTCTGCCTTCTGTGCTGGGGAGCTGGAGACAAGCACAGGTATTTAACTCGTGGGGGGCCATGTGGCATGACTGCTTCCCCTGACCCCCAAGTCTTTAGCATGATCACCTGAACAAGGGGTGCTGTCTTGCAGAACTTGAGGCAGAAGATAAGCCTCCTGTCAAGGTTAATACCGTATGGAGCAGAGACAGCGGACACAGAGGCAGAACTACAGAGGTGACCACAAGAACGCCGGCCTCCCATGAATCGCAGAAAGACTGGATGGGGCTCTGGGTTTCCGTGGGGCAGGGAAGAAGGTTTGGGGTAACTCTCACCAGCTCTCAAGGGGCTAGGAGACCTCAGTGAGCACAGCGGACATCTAGGTAAGGATCACCATCCCACTTTGCAGATGAGGAAAACTGTCATGCAAGGTCACACAGCTGGTGCACGGGGGACCAGGGCCCACGCACAGACCACCATACTACCCAGCCCTACCCACCACACGTGGTTCTAGGCCTTCTAGGCCAAAGCAAGAGAGAGAGGCCTTAAGTACCAGTCAGGAGATGAACTGCACGTAAACATGTAGAAGCAACATAACAGAGTGCAGAGGATGAAGTGCCGCGTGTGTAAAGCAGGCAGAGCCGAGACTTTTAAAAATATTAAGGAAAGCAATAAAGGCATTATAAGCCACCCACTCAGGTGGGATCAAGAACGAGGGAGAGGTTCGGTGTCTAGGGCAGATGGCATAACAGTAACAGATGAGAGAGACAACGCAGGCCTGGAGAGAGGCTTTCACCCCTTGTACGCCGCAGTAAGAACGTCACCGGAAGAGGACAGCACACACGCTGTGAGGAGGGAGGGGAAGCCTGAGACACAGAAAACACGCCGAGCCTCAGACACCATCCCAGACCTGCCGGCGCCATCACAGGAGCAGGACAGGGGCCAGAAGACGAGGAAGGGCCCTATTTTCCCAAGGGAGGGAAAGGAGAGATTTATGAGCCAAGGACGAACGGCTCATAATCTTTATGCTGTCGATCTTAAGCGCCCCCCACCGCGCCCCTTGGTGAGGATTACCATGCAGCCTGGACTCTTCAGTCAGGTCAGCTAAACCCAGAGCTTCCCAGACTTTCTTGTTCTCAGCACCCCCAATGGCTCAGTAATATTTCTTACTGCAATCTTAGGTCAAAAGAAATACCTAACAGTTCCATTTAGTAGACAGTTAAGTCCTAACAACTTAATAAGTGTTTATGTCCTAAGAACTTAGTAGCTGTATTTAAAAAACACGCATAAATTGAAATTAAAAATATTTTAATTTCATTCTTTTAAAACCCAGCTTAGCAAATAGGACATCATTGAGAAGAATGGAGCAGAATTTATCGCTGACGCTGTGAACTCAAGCAAGTACTTCACACGGTGCCCAACAGATTTCACTGTGTTTCCCTCAAAAATTTAAAATATCCTGTAGCAACCGGGGTGCCCAGTGCACCATTTGTGAACTGCAGACACACGGAGTGGAGATTCCAGACCAGACGCTGTGGGGACGCTGTGGGCCAGGGCTGAAGTCACAGACACCCAGGAACGGGGCGAGGAGCCGCATTTTAAGTCAGATTCCACCAACCTGGACTAGACCCACGAGGTGAAGGGCTGGAACCCACTTCAAATGAGGACTGGCTGGAGAAGGGAAGGGCACCACCCTTGGAAAACAGAGCACCCAGAAAGCAAACCGCAGAAGATGACACCGTCCACTTTCAGTGGCTGTTCAAGGACCAAAGGGTAGAAGTTACAGAGAAGTAGATCGTGTAAGACAAGGAAGGATGTTCCACCACTGGGAAGAGAGAAGCCATACAATGGCCTGCTTTGCCAAGCTGCGCATCCTTTTATCTGAGGCAGGGGCCAGGATGCCGCTGAAGGGGCTCCTGCAGAGAGGGAGCGCGACGAAGTCATCTCCATGAGAGGCTCAGCTCTGTCTAAGCCTTCTGAGAGGCTCTGCTGTCAGGCGCAGTAAGAATTTAAACGGCCACATCTGTTTGTGAATCACTGCGTGAGGGGAAGTGAAGAAGGGCAACCACAAGTATGACGTCAAGGTCAAGACAACACCAGAGGACAGCGAGGAGTACTAAGTAAGTCAGGAGAGAAAGGAAAGGGCACCTGTGGGTTCTAAGGAGCCTCCCCCTGAAGGAGCAGACATTTCTGGAGCGCTCACGACACACCAGGGACGCCCCTCATCTCCCAGGCGCCCCCGCCACAGCCCCTGGCCCTTCCCAAGGCTCTCACGCCCCTTGGCTCTGTAGGCCACACCCCCCGGTCCTCCTCCTTCCTCTGATCACTGCTCTCCCCGTGCAGGGCTCTGGCCTCCGTCCCCTGTCTTCTCACTCCCTCTGGCTCCCTGACCACCTCAGCCTCCCCCATGAATGCACCGAGGAGGTCTGCAAGCCGTCCGCGTGTCAAGTCCCCCTCCAGCCCAGTCCTCCCTCCTGCGCTCCAGACCCTCGCGTCCACTGGCCTCGAGGAGTCGCAGACACGTCACCTGCCCCCTGCTCCTCCCAGCCCCGCTCTCGCCTGTGCCCCCACCTCTGGGAATGGCGCTCTCGAGCAGCCAGGCACCCAAGCCGGAAACCTGAGCATCCTCTGAGCTCCTCCTCTCCTTCCCCCCGAGTGCCATTGTTCTTCAAGGCCTGGAGGTGCCACCTCCTTCAAAATCTCTTGATGTCATTGTCCTTCTACTCCCGTGGGCCCACCCGAGTTCAGGCCAGTTTGCCATGACACCTGCCTCTCGCCAGTCCTCCACGCTACGGCCAGAAGGAATTTTCTAAAGCAGAGCTCTGACCAGGTGCCTCCACAGCTAAAAAGCTCTCCGATGGCTTTGGACGAAATCCACGCTCCTACCCTTGGTTTACAAGGCCCTTCCTGCTCCAGCTCCTACGAACCTCCTCAGCTTCATTTCTTGACTCCACCTGGCTCTCCACTGGCACCACATTCTCTCTCACCTTGGGCCTGTAAGCACTGTCCACTTCTACCTGTGGAGGCTTCTCCTGAGCCCCTGCCCTGGGTGCCCACAGCATCCATCCCCGTGGCATCCATCCCACACTACCCAAATGGACAGTTCACACCGTCTTCAATCTCTGTACCCCCAGCACTTGGCATAACAGCTGGAATAGAGTAAGAGCCAGTCAGCATCTGCGTTTATTCATTTCTAATAATCGTTATAACAAAAATGGACAGTCAGGAACTTGGTGGGAGGACCCCAGCTCTGAGTGCAACTCACGTTTTTGTGAGGAATGACGTGCGGGATGTACTGCAGGATCAGCTGAGCCCGTTTTCTGTCCTTGTCAAGTTCTTGGAAAAGCACGCTAGGTTTGAGATCCCTTAAAAACAAAGACATGGATTTGGGATAAAGAACAAGAAAACCATCCCCTCGGGCAGGGTTGGCCAGCTACAGCCTATGGGTCAAATCCAGCCTGCTGCCCATTTTTGTAAATAAAGTTTTAATGGAACAGTCATACCCATTCATTAGGTACTGTCTCTAGCTGCTTTCGCACTACAATGGCAGAGCTGAGTAGGTGCAACAGATGCTGTCTGGTGTGCAAAGCCTAAAATATCTACTGTCTGGCCCTTTACAGAAAAAGTCTGCTAATCGTTATTCTAGTGCCACAACTTCAGTAGTTACATAAGAGTTGATCTGTCATTGATTAAAAAAAGGCAGACATGATCTTATGTTTAGTTGTTGCAAGAGGATTTCCCTACCCTACCCCCCAACAAACCTAGCTGTGGTTTTTATCCCGCTAATTCTGCTGATAAAAACTGCCATTTAATGATCATAACCTGTTGCTTAGTTCAGCTGAAAGAACTTTTCTTTCCAGTTTGCGTATGAAACATCTGCTAAATGTGAGCTGCCTCTGCTGCCAATAATGAGCTCTAATCATCTTCAGCGTACTGTGTCCTAACAGAAGCAACTGCGAGGTGACCTGTCCTGACAGGAGCTTTACAGGGACATATGCAGATGAAAGGACAGATGAAGAAGACGGACCAAGTCCTCTCTGCCCTAAAACATGAGTGCTGAGCATCAGGCCACACCGGTGCCGGCGACATGATAGAGGGATGCCAGCCTCCATAAACCCCCTTCCCACCGCGTGCTCACTTTCGCAGCCAGTGGTCCTCGGGGGCGAAGCGCCGCCGGCAGTCCCGCTCGTAGAGCACCATCAGCCACCCGTGGACGGACTGGAACAGCTCCAAGGTCTCGCCCTTGGCATTCTCTGTGGGGCAAACAATCAGGAGAGCCACAGTCTCGGAGCTGCTCAGAACTGGAGGGGACAGGAGGATAGCCTGTGTCTCCTCTCGTCAGCCCCGAGGCCCAGCAGTTCTTCGTCTCCCTCATGCTGAACGTTACATGGCATCAACAGAATTAAAAGGCTCCCTGGGTACATTCTAAGGGCCTGTGGGACCTGGGAATGTCTCAGACACAATCACTCGGGCTGCCTCCCACTTGTATGTCATCCAAAGGACCTTTTAATCTAAGGAGTTTGGTGCTGAACGACTGGAAACACTTCAGGAGGTAGACTCTAACTTGAACTGGGACCAGGCACGTGTTTTATCTTCATGAAAATCAACTCAAAGAATCAAAAGGACTGCCTGCTAATGCAGGGGACACGGGTTCGAGCCCTGGTCTGGGAAGATCCCACATGCCACGGAGCAGCTGGGCCCGTGAGCCACAATTGCTGAGCCTGCGCGTCTGGAGCCTGTGCCCCGCGACGGGAGGGGCCGCGATAGAGAAAGGCCCGCGCACCGCGATGAAGAGCGGTCCCCGCACCGCGATGAAGAGTGGCCCCCGCTTGCCGCAACTGGAGAAAGCCCTCGCACGAACCGAAGACCCAACACAGCCAAAAATAAATAAATAAATAAATAAATAAATAAGAAAATCCTTTAAAAAAAAAAAAAGAATCAAAAGGAGTTTCAGGGCAAAATTAATCGTGAATAATCCTTCACACACACATGTAAATCCTGAAGGATGCCTGGGAGAGTAAGACTTCCATAACCACACTACTATCTTAAGAGGTCATAATCAGTGGAGAAATAAAACTTCTAACTATGTGAATAAATATGCATTTTCAATTAGCTTTGATGGACAAGGCTAAGAATCAGTTGATGTTATAGGCTCTAGACTCCCCATGTGTAGCAGCAATTAAACAACGGCTGACATCTTTACCTTACCTACGATTCCATCCCAGATCATCTTAAACACAAAGGAATTCAGAAAAGAGGAGATGGTGATCAGTTCTTCCAGTTTGAATGAAATCTGTTCTTCATAAACTTCAATGTCATCAAGGATCCTAAGTCAGACAGAAAATTATTCACAATTTCCCACTAAGAAGAAGGGGAAAAAAAAAGATCTATTCCTCATACTAGACAAAATAATGTTAAGAAATAAGCTCTATCTTTTAGATAAAATTTACAGGTAAAATGATATGAGGGAAGGGTGGGTGGAGGTATAGATGAAGCAAGAGTGGCCATGAGTTGATAACTAACTAATGAAATTGGTTGACAGGTACGTGAAGGTTCATTATACTATTCTTTCCACTTTCTATTTATTTGAAATTGTCTGTAGTAAAAAGTTAAAAAATACAATTGAGAAAGGAAAGAAACAACACGTTCTGCTCTACCCTTTTGTTATTCATAAGGATCTGACTGTGACACTGCTTATGAATTCATGTCTGAATTATCAAGGAATCTTGACTGAGAGTCTGTGTCTACTGAGGGAAGTTGTGGAATCTTATTCTGCATCTGCAACAGACACTAGGGGCACTGAGTAGGTGCTTGATAAGTATTTGAGGGTGAATGAATAAATGTCTGAAAGAATATATGAATAAATGAACCATAAGATGCAGCTCTATCTGAAAATCTCCTATAACTGCTCTATTCACTTTAGAGCCTGACTCACTCTTGGGTCACCCTTGACCTGGCAATTAAGGGTGTGTCACCAGCAGCTACAGACCCCTGCTGCCCCCGCTAACTACTCACTGAGCCCTCCCTCCATGACTCATACCCAATCCGCCACCTACATATCCCTAATCCCCTCCTGCCGATCTCTCCCAGACCGAATATAACTTCCTGAGGTCCATTCTATCTTACAATTCTTCACCAACCTTTTGGGAAAAAGTGGAATTAAAAGAATACCAAATACTCAAGTAGACACATAAGCTTAAAGAAAAGGAACTGAATGGGACTAACATTTGTTAATTTCTCACTGTGTCAGGTACTGTACTAGGTACTTGACACTCCTTTTCTCATTTACTCCCTATCAGATTGGTAATATTGTCTCCATTCTAGTGTTGAGGAAACTGAGGCTCAGAGAGGTTAAGCAACTTGCCCAGGGTCAGCTTGATAACAGTTGTAAGAATAACAGCCAACACATACTGACTGCTTCCGGTGCCTGGGACTATGCCTAACACTGATCTCTTCTGTACCTTCCCACATGGCTAAGAGGTAGGTGCTATGAATTCCTATCTATAGATGAGGAAACTGAGGCCCAGAGAGGTGGAGCCCCTTCCCCTCTGGCCCAGGGTGTCTCAGTGAGTGGCTGAGCCAGGTTCTGCACACTGGCTCCGGAATTTTCCAGTTAACTACCTAGCACAGTGAGTAAATAGCTGAGGTGTGATTTGAACCCAGCTCTAGAAGACCCCAAAGCCCCCATCAAGTGGTAACGACCCAGCTCTCCTGAAAGGATGGGAACTAACAACTGCTGAATCCCTACTAAGTGCCACCCACTTTGTAAATGTCTTGTCAAATTCTTCTAATGACAGGTCCAAATGCTTGCAGTAATCACATTAACAATTGCTTCCTTGCTGACACTGTACTTTGGTCTCTCCACATTCTAGGAAAGGAATTCAGCCCCACAGCAGTCAACCTACGTGATGAGGTGCCGGGAACAGTCACAGAACAGCATCAGCATGGCCAAGAGCTGCTTAGACTCTTCAGTGTCATTGTTGAGGCATTCCAAGAAGAGCTTTAACCCTCCGTGGGGCCCCAGTTCACAGATAAACGCCCAAAGTTTGGGCAGCAGGTCATCAAGGTAAGTGAGACCTGGAAAAGGATAGAGAAACCCAAGCTTCAGGTGGGGCTTCACCTGGTCCCTTATGTCTCCTCTCCTTCGGGAAAACAAAACACTTAAACCTATCAGTGACCATTTAATGCATGTTGAGAGAAAGAAGGTGCAATTACGAAGAAAAACATCACCATGAGAACAACAATGATAATCGCAGCTAATATTTAGTGGGTGCTTACTATGTGTCAGATACCATTCTAAATACTTTACAGGCACTATTTCCTCTTCACCTTGGGAAACCCGATGTTATCACCATTTTAAGGGAGGACACTGATGCACAGAGAGGTTGAGTAACTGGCCCCAAATCACACAAACAGTAACTGTCAGAGCCAAGAACAGAACCCAGATCTGCTGACTCAGTGTTTATGTTTTAAATCAGGGATCAGCACTTTTCTTCTGGAAAGGGCCAGAGAGTCAGTATTTTTAGGATTTTAGTCTGGACCTCTCTCCGTCACAGCTACTCAATGTGCTACTATCACAGCATGAAAGCAGCCATAGACAATAGGTAAATAAATGGATGTGGCTGTGTTCCCAACAAAACTTTAATTACAAAAGCAAGTGGTGAGCTGGACTTGGCCCATGGGCCATAGTTTGCCAGCCCCTGCTTTAAACTATCTTGCAGGCTTATCCACATTTAGCAAAGCTCTCCTCTCATCTACTGCTATTATTCTATCTCTGTCAAAAATGGGAAAGCAGCGAATGGCAATATGAGATACTCTGGAGTGTTACACAAAAATTTGACCCGGGGAGAAGCAGAGGGCTTCTGATGGCTAGGCCTCAGGCACACAAGCTGCATCACTGTTATCTATGAAGGCTTTTAATATGGCTATTGACCTAGAAAGTGTGGCTCTAAAGTTCCACATGTCACTGAATGTACAGTAAGATGTGTTCCTCAAATGATTCCTCAGAAAAGGAGGAGTCACCTTATACCTGAGTCCTTATAATGCCTCTCACTTTACAGAGCACTTTGAATGTCTTAATTTTGAACAAAGAACTGTTTGGGGAAGATATATTAGCCTGGGGGCAGACTCAATCAATGCTACTTATGGATGTTTAGAGGGTGAACTGAAGGGACTGTAATGGAGACAAAGAAATTTAACACCCATCTCATTATTATTCCTAAAGGTTTCACCTCACTTTTTCAAGGGTAAGGGGATGTGGTTATAAAATGCAGAAACCTCACAATTTAAAAATAAGTTAAAAAAAACAAAAACAAAAAACAGGGTGACTGAGAGGACCTTCAAGATGGCAGAGGCATAAGATGTGGAGATCACCTTCCTCTCCACAAATACATCAAAAATACATCTACATGTGGAACAACTCCTACAGAACACCTACTGAATGCTGGCAGAAGACCTCAGACTTCCCAAAAGGCAAGAAACTCCCCACGTACGTGGCCATGCGGCTGACGGGGTCTTGGTGCTCTGGCCGGAGGTCAGGCCTGAGCCTCTGAGGTGGGAGAGCCAAGTTCAGGACATTGGACCACCAGAGACCTCCTGGCCCCACATGATATCAGTCGGCGAGAGCTCTCCCAGAGAACTCCGTCGCAATGGTAAGACCCAGCTCCACTCAATGGCCAGCAAGCTCCAGGGCTGGACACCCCATGCCAAACAACTAGCAAGACGGGAACACAACCCCACCCATTAGCAGAGAGGCTGCCTAAAATCATACTAAGTTCACAAACACCCCAAAACACACCACCAGATGCTGTCCCGCCCACCAGAAAGACAAGATCCAGCCTCATCCACCAGAACACAGGCACTAGTCCCTTTCACCAGGAAGCCTACACAACCCACTGAACCAACCTCACCCACTGGGTGCAGACACCAAAAACAACGGGAACTACGAACTTGCAGCCTGTGAAAAGGAGACTCCAAACACAGTAAGTTAAGCAAAATGAGAAGACAGAGAAACACGCAGCAGATGAAGGAGCAAGGTAAAAACCAATCAGACCAAACAAATGAAGAGGAAATAGGCAGTCTACCTGAAAAAGAATTCAGAGTAATGATGGTAAAGATATACAAAATCTTGGAAATAGAATGGAGAAAATATAAGAAACGTTTAACAAGGACCCAGAAGAACTTAAGAGCAAACAAACAATGATGAACAACACAATAAATGAAACTAAAAAGTCTCTAGGAGGACTCAATAGCAGAATAACTGAGGCAGAAGAACAGATAAGTGACCTGGAAGATAAAATAGTGGAAATAACTACCATAGAGCAGAATAAAGAAAAAAGAATGAAAAGAATTGAGGACAGTCTCAGAGACTCTGGGACAACATTAAATGCACCAACATTCGAATTATAGCAGTCCCAGAAGAAGAAGAGAAAAAGAAAGGGACTGAGAAAATATTTGAAGAGATTAGAGTTGAAAACTTCCCTACCATGGGAAAGGAAATAGCCACCCAAGTCCAGGAAGCACAGAGAGTCCCATACAGGATAAATCCAAGGAGAAATGCCAAGACACATATTAATCAAACTATCAAAAATTAAATACAAAGAAAAAAATATTAAAAGCAGCAAGGGAAAAGCAACAAATAACATACAGGGAATCTCCATAAGGTTAAGAGCTGATCTTTCAGCAGAAACTCTGCAAGCCAGAAGGGAGTGGCAGGACATATTTAAAGTGATGAAAGGGAAAAACCTACAACCAAGATTACTCTACCCAGCAAGGATCTCATTCAGATTCGACAGAGAAATCAAAACCTTTACAGACAAGCAAAAGCTAAGAGAATTCAGCACCACCAAACCAGCTTTACAACAAATGCTAAAGGAACTTCTCTAGGCAGGAAACACAGAGAAGGAAAAGACCTACAATAACAAACGCAAAACAATTAAGAAAATGGTAATAGGAACATACATATCGATAATTACCTTAAATGTAAATGGATTAAATGCTCCAACCAAAAGACACAGACTAGCTGAATGGATACAAAAACAAGACCCATATATATGCTGTCTACAAGAGACCCACTTCAGACCTAGGGACACATACAGACTGAAAGTGAGGGGATGGAAAAAGATATTCCATGCAAATGGAAATCAGAAGAAAGCTGGAGTAGCAATTCTCATATCAGACAAAACAGACTTTAAAATAAAGACTATTACAAGAGACAAAGAAGGACACTACGTAATGATCAAGGGATCAATCCAAGAAGAAGATATAACAATTGTAAATACTTACGCACCCAACATAGGAGCACCTCAATACATAAGACAAATGCTAACAGCCATAAAAGGGGAAACTGACAGTAACACAATAATAGTAGGGGACTTTAACACCCCACTTTCACCAATGGACAGATCAACCAAAATGAAAATAAATAAGGAAACACAAGCTTTAAACAATACATTAAACAAGATGGACTTAATTGATATTTATAGGACATTCCATCCAAAAAGAACAGAATACACTTTCTCCTCAAGTGCTCATGGAACATTCTCCAGGATAGATCGTATCTTGGGTCACAAATCAAGCCTTGGTAAATTTAAGAAAATTGAAATTGTATCAAGTATCTTTTCCAACCACAACGCTATGAGACTAGATATCAATTACAGGAAAAAAACTGTAAAAAATACAAACACATAGAGGCTAAACAATACGCTACTATGTAACCAAGAGATCACTGAAGAAATCAAAAAGGAAATAAAAAAATACCAGAAACAAATGACAAAGAAAACACAATGGCTCAAAACCTATGGGATGGAGCAAAAGCAGTTCTAAGAGGGAAGTTAATAGCAATACAATCCTAACTCAAGAAATAAGAAAAATCTCAAATAAACAACCTAACCTTACACCTAAAGCAATAGAGAAAGAAGAACAAAACCCCCCCAAAGTTAGCACAAGGAAATAAATCATAAAGATCAGGTCAGAAATAAGTGAAAAAGAAATGAAAGAAATGATAGCAAAGATCAATAAAACTAAAAGCTGGTTCTTTGAGAAGATAAACAAAATTGAATAACCATTAGCCAGACTCATCAAGAAAAAAAGAGAGAAGACTCAAATCAACAGAATTAGAAATGAAAAAGGAGAAATAACAACTGACACTGCAGACATACAAAGGATCATGAGAGATTACTACAAGCAACTATATGCCCATAAAATGGACAACCTGGAAGAAATGGACAAATCCTTAGAAAAGCACAACCTTCCGAGACTGAACCAGGAAGAAACAGAAAACATAAACAGACCAATCGCAAGCACTGAAATTGAAACTGTGATTAAAAATATTCTAACAAACAAAAACCCACGACCAGATGGATTCACAAGCGAATTCTATCAAATATTTAGAGAACAGCTAACACCTATCCTTCTCAAACTCTTCCAAAGTACAGCAGAGGGAGGAACACTCCCAAACTCATTCTACGAGGCCACTATCACCCTGATACCAAAACCGGACAAAGATGTCACAAAAAAAGAAAACTACAGGGCAATCACTGATGAACAAAGATGCAAAAATCCTCAACAATATACTAGCAAACAGAATCCAGCAGCACATTAAAAGGATCATACACCATGATCAAGTGGGGTTTATCCCAGGAATGCAAGGATTCTTCAGTATGCTCAAATCAATCAATGTGATACACCATATTAACAAACTGAAGGATAAAAAAGTGGTGCTGGGAAAACTGGACAGCTACACGTAAAAGAATGAAATTAGAACACTCCTTAACACCATACACAAAAACAAACTCAAAATGGATTAAAGACCTAAATGTAAGGCCAGACACTATAAAACTCTTAGAGGAAAACATAGGCAGAACACTCCATGACATAAATCACAGCAAGATCCTTTTTGACCCACCTTCCAAAGAAATGGAAATAAAAACAAAAATAAACAAATGGAACCTAATGAAACTTAAAAGCTTTTGAACAGCAAAGGAAACCATAAACAAGACAAAAAGACAACCCTCAGAATGGGAGAAAATATTTGCAAATGAAGCAACTGACAAAGGATTAATCTCCAAAATATACAAGCAGCTCACGCAGCTCAATATCAAAAAAACAAACAACCCAATCCAAAAATGGGCAAAAGACCTAAATAGACATTTTTCCAAAGAAATATACAGATTGCCAACAAACACATGAAAGGATGCTCAACATCACTAATCATTAGAGAAATGCAAATCAAAACTACAATGAGGTATCACCTCACACCGGTCAGAATGGCCATCATCAAAAAATCTACAAACAATAAATGCTGGAGAGGGCATGGAGAAAAGGGAATCCTCTTGCACTGTTGGTGGGAATGTAAATTGATACACCCACTATGGAGAACAGTATGGAATTTCCTTAAAAAACTAAAAATAGGACTACCATATGACCCAGCAATCCCACTACTGGGCATGTACCCTGAGAAAACCATAATTCAAAAGTGTCATGTACCACAACGTTCACTGCAGCACTATTTACAATAGCCAGGACATGGAAGCAACCTGAATGTCCATCGACAGATGAATGGATAAAGAAGATATCCATTCTTCTTTATATATGTGGCACATATATACAATGCAATATTACTCAGCCATAAAAAGAAACGAAATTGAGTTATTTGTAGTGAGGGGGATGGACCTAGAGTCTGTCATACGGAGTGAACTAAGTCAGAAAGAGAAAAACAAATACTGTATGCTAACACATATATATGGAATCTAAAGAAAAAAAAATGGTTCTGAAGAACTCAGGGGCAGGACAGGAATAAAGATGCAGATGTAGAGAATGGACCTGAGGACATGGAGAGGGGGAAGGGTAAGCTGGGACGAAGTGAGAGAGTGGCATGGACATATATACACTACCAAATGTAAAATAGCTAGCTAGTGGGAAGCAGCCACATAGCACAGGGAGATCAGCTGGGTGCTTTGTGACCACCTAGAGGGGTGGGATAGAGAGGGTGGGAGGGAGACGCAGGAGCAAGGGGATATGGGGATATATGTATACATATAGCTGATTCACTTTGTTATACAGCAGCAACTAACACAACAATGTAAAGCAATTATACCCCAATAAAGATGTTTAAAAAAACAACAACAACAGGGTGACTAAATAGCCAATAGGTCAAGTAAGAAATCAAAAGAGAAATTAAAAAAATACCTTGAGACAAGTGAAAATGGAAATAAAACATTTCAACATTTATGGCATGCAGCAAAGTGGTTCTAAGAGGGAAGTTCATAGTGATTCATGCCTACCTCAAGAAACAACAAAAATCTCAAACAATCTAATTTTTTACCTTAAGGAACTAGAAAAAGAATAAATGAAGCCCAAAGTTAGTAGAAAGAAGTAAATAACAAAGATCAGAGGAGAAATAAATGAAATAGAGACTGAAAAGGCAAAAAGATCAATGAAATTAAGAGCTGGTTCTTTGAAATAAAGTTGACAAATCTTCAGCTAGACTCACCAAAAAATAATAATAATAAAAAGAGGCTCAAATAAAATCAGAAATGAAAGAAGAGACAACTGATTGAAAAAATACAAAATATCCTAAGAGACTACTATGAACAATTATATGCCAACAAACTGGACAACCTAGAAGAAATGGATAAATTCCTAGAAACATACAATCTTCTAAGACTGAATCATGAAGAAACAAATTCTAAACAGACCTATTACTAGTAAGGAAACTGAATCAAAAACCTCTCAACAAATATAAGTCCAGGACCAGATGACTTCAATGATAAATTCTACCAAACATTCAAAGAAGAATTAATACCCATCCTTCTCAAACTCTTCCAAAAAACTGAAGAGGAGGGAATGCCTCCAAACCCATTTTACAAAGCCAGAATTACCCTGATATCAAAACCAGACAGACACAACAAAAAAAGAAAATTATAGGCCCTGATGAACATAGATGCAAAAATCCTCAACAAAATATTAGCAAACCAAATTCGACAAGATACTAAAAAGATAATACACCATGATCAAATGGGATTTATTCCAGGGATGCAAGGATGGTTCAGTATCTGCAAATCAATCAATGTGATACATCATATTAACAAAATGAAAGATAAAAATCACATGATCATCTCAATATATGCAGAAAAAACACCTGACAAAATTCAACACCCATTTATGATAAAAAAACTCTCAACAAAGTGGGTACAGAGGGGATGTACTTCAACATAATAAAGGCCATATATGAAAAGCCCACAGCTAACATCATTGTGAAAAGCTGAAAGCTTTTCCTTTAAGGTCAGGAACAAAACAAGGAGGCCCACTCTCACCACTTTTACTCAACGTGGTACTGGAGGTCCAAGCCAGACCTAGGCAAGAAAAAATAAATAAATAAAAGGCATCCCAGTTGGAAAGGAAGAAGTAATATTCACTATTTGAGATGACGTGATATTATATATAGAAAACCCTAAAGATTTCATAAAAAAAACCTGTTAGAAATAACAAAAGCAATCCCATTTACAACTGCAACAAAAAGAATAAAATATCTAGAATAAATTTAACCAAGGAGTTCTGAAAGACCTGTACACTGAAAACTATACGACACTGATAAGGGACTTCCCTGGTGGCGCAGTGGTTAAGAATCCGCCTGCCAACGCAGGGGACACAGGCTTGAGCCCTGCTCCAGAAAGATCCCACATGCTGCGGAGCAACTAAGGCCATGTGCCACAACTCCTGAGCCTGTCCTCTAGGGCCCGCAAGCCACAACTACTGAGCCCACGTGCCACAATTACTGAAGCCCGTGTGCCTAGAGAAGCCACCACAATGAGAAACCCGCACACCACAATAAAGAGTAGCTCCCACTTGCCTCAACTAGAGAAAGCCCGCGCGCAGCAACGAAGACCCAATGCTATGAAAAATAAATAAAAAATAAAATAAAATTAAATTAAAGACACTGATAAAAGAAATCAAAGAAGACACAAATAAATGGAAAGATATTTCATGCTCATGGACTGGAAGAATTAATATTGTTAAAATGTCCATACTACTCAAACCAATCTATAGATTCAATGCAATCCCTATCAAAATTCCAATGGCATTTTTCAGAGAAATAGAATCAAAATTTGTATGGAACCAAAAAAGATCCTGACTGGAAAGCAATCTGGAGACAGAAGAACAAAGCTGGAGGCATCATGCACCCTGATTTCAAACTATATTACAAAGATACAGTAATCAAAACAGTATGGTACTGGCATAAAAACAGACGCACAGATCAATGGAACAGAATAGAGAGCCCAGAAATGAACCCACACATATATGGTCAATTAATTTACAACAAAGGAGGCAAGAATTTACAATGGGGAAAGAACAGTCTCTTCAATAAATGGTACTGGGAAAATGGGACAGCCACAGGCAAAAGAATGAAACTAGACTACTACCTTACACCATGCATAAAAATAAACTCAAAATGGATTAAAGAATTGAATATAAGATCTGAAACCATGAAACTCCTAAAAGAAATCACAGGCAGAAAGCTCTGTGACAAGTGTCTTGGAAATTATTTTTTTGGATCTGACTCCAAAAGCAAAGTCAACAAAAATAAAAATAAGCAAGTGGGACTACAACAAACTAAAAAGCTTCTGCACAGCAAAAGAAACCATCAACAAAATGAAAAGGCAACCTATGGAATGGAAGAAAATATTTGCAAATCATATACCTGATAAGGGGTTAATATCCAAAATATATAAAGAACTCACGCAACTCAACAAAAAAACAAGTAATCTGATTAAAAAACGGTCAGAGGATCTGAATACATTTTTCCAGAGAAGACATACAAATGACCAACAGGCACATGTAAAGGTGCTCAACATCACTAACCATCTGGGAAATGCAAATCAAAACCACAATGATATATCACCTCACACCTGTTAGAATGGCTATTACCAAAAAGACAAGAAATAACTAGTGTTGGTGAGGATGTGGAGAAAAGGGAACCCTTGTGCACTGTTGCTGGAAATGTAAACTGGTGCAGCCACTATGGAAAACAGTATGGAGAGTCCTCAAAAAAAACTGAAAATAGAACTACCATATGATTCCACAATTGCATTTCTGGGTATTCATCTGAGGAAAACAAAAACACTAATTTGAAAAGATGTATGTACCCCCTTGTTCACAGCAGCATTATTTACAATAGCCAAGATAAAGGAAATAACCCAAGTGTCCACCAATGGACAAATGGATAAAAAGATGTGGTGTGCATGTGTGCGCATGCGCGCACACACCCACACACACAGGAATACTATTCAGCCATAAAAGAGAATGGTATCTTGTCATTTGTGACAACATGGATGGACCTTGAGGTCATTATACTAACTGAAATAAGTCAAAGAAAGACAAATACCATATAATCTCACTTATATGTAAAAACTAAAAAACAAAGAAAAAAACCCAAGCTCATAGATACAGAGAACAGGTTGGTGTACCTATGGTTGCTGGGGCAGGGGGTTGGCGGTAGGGGAAAGGTAAGCAAAATGGGTGAAGGGGATCAAAGAGGACAAACTTCAAGTTATAAAATAGATAAATCATGGGGATGTAAAGTACAGCATGGTGACTATAGTTAATAATATATACTGCATTTCTGAAAGTTGCTAAGAGGGTAGATCTTAAAAGTCTTTAATACAAGAAGAAAAAGAAAAAAATTTAACAATGTATGGTGATGGAGGTTAACTAGCCTTACTGTGGTGATCATTTTGCAATGTGTACAAATATCAAATCATGTTGTACACCTGAAACTAAGATAATGTTACATGTCAAGTATACCTCAATGAAAAAAAATGGAGTAAGAAGTTACAATGCAGAGATCACAGGTGTACTTCTACAGGACAAGTATACTCATTTACAGCATGATATACCAATTCAACGAGGGCTGCATCCCAAGCAACTTAGGTAGAAATGAAGATGCCGTGCTCTGGAGAGCCGGGTCAGAGGAGCAGCACGTGGCTCCAGGACCAACACACGTACGTGAGGAGCGTGAACAAAGACATTTTGTAAATTGTGAGAGCAGAAAAACAGCCGTATTTTTAAAACAAGTATGTTATTTTCTATAATCTAGTTTGTGTATAGTTTTGTGTATAGCCAAGCTAATAGAACGAATATTATACATATACTTTAGACTAGCTTATCTTCATTTTTATTTTTTTTTATTTTTTTTAATGTGGGATCTTCCCGGACCAGGGCTCGAACCCGTGTCCCCTGCATTAGCAGGTGGATTCTTAACCACTGCGCCACCAGGGAAGCCCAATCTTCACTTTTAAAATCATGTATTTTATTTTCCCTCTTTTTTTTTTTTTTTTTTGGCCACGCAGCGCAGCTTGTGGGATCATAGTTCCCCGACCAGGGATTGAACCCGGGCCCTGGCAGTGAAAGAGCTGAGTCCTAACCACCGTACCGCCAGGGAATTCCCTAAAATCATATACTTTCAAATTGGCCAAAAAACTTCTTTTTTGATTCTCTCATTGGGACAATGGGGGATGCTTAATGTGGTTATCTTAAAAAGGTGGACACAGGCTATAACCTCAAAATCATCTCACTCAGTATGCTTCCCAGACCCTCCCACTGTGCCGGGGTGCCAGCTCATCTGGGCCCCTTCTCCTTCTGCACTCTCCTTAGGGAAAGGGCCCTCAGGCCCAGGCCTTTCACCCCACCCCTTTGCTCAAGCCTCCACACAGTACACAGTATGCTGGCTTGGCATCTCTGCTGCAGGTCCAGCAGGTACCTTACACTCATCACAGCCAAACAGAACTCTCGATGGCCCACAATCCCCCCTCCACCTCCTGCCCCCCCCATCCAAGCTGGTCATCCCCTAGCTCAGCAAATGGCCCCACCACCCACACAGTTGCTTGGGCCAGAAATCTGGCAACATCTTTGAAACTTATAGTCCTCACTCCCCCAAATCCAATCTACCAGTAAGACCTGTAAACTCCACTCCTGGAGTGGATTGTAAATCCTCCTGCTTCCATCTCCATCAGCCCAGTGGTTCTCAACCAGGGATGATTTTGCACACCGCCCCACCCCAGGGGGCATTTGACAATGTTTGGAGACAAGTACGGTTGTCAAAAGTGGGAGAGAGGTGCTACTGGAATTTATGGGTAGGGGTCAGGGGCTGCTAAGCATCCTACAATGGATAGGATGCCCTCCACAACAAAGAATTATCTGGCCCCAAATGTCAACAGTGCTAAGGCTGAGAAACCCTGCCCTAGTCCAAGTCAACAATGTCTCTCATTATTTTCATTGTCACAGTGTCCTTCATTATATTAAATATACTTTCCTCTTACTTATCGTTGGTCTCCTCACTACTACAGTGTAATCCTCTTGGGAACACAGACCTTGGCCGTCTTATTCCCCTCTGCATCCTCAGTGCCTGGCACACATAGGTGCTCTATAAATA
The DNA here is from genome assembly GCF_949987535.1 of Balaenoptera acutorostrata. Classification (NCBI taxonomy): domain Eukaryota; kingdom Metazoa; phylum Chordata; class Mammalia; order Artiodactyla; family Balaenopteridae; genus Balaenoptera; species Balaenoptera acutorostrata. The sequence goes on along the minus strand of NC_080076.1, from coordinate 74,879,384 downwards.
TCTGAAGATGAGTAAGTAAGTGTGAAAGACAGAAGTAGCAGCAATTTGATTTAAGAAATGTAAAACGTAACAGAGAAGTTCTTAACCCTTTATGCAGTCAACAGCTTCAAGGTTTACAGACGTTTTGTCCTCGTAACACCCATCATACTAACAACTCCTGTGCTGCTCACAGTGGGGAATCTCTGCTCACAGCGGGGACTTTCTTCCTTGCTCAGCTAAAAAGGAAAATGTCGGGCATATCCATGCAATGAGATCTTACGCAGCCAATAAAAATGAGGTTTTTAAAGAATTCTGACATGATAAAATGCTTATAATGTGATTAATGGAAAGGGAAAAATAAAACTATGTATTTCAATCTAAATATATATTTATGTAACACACTCAGGATCAGGTGGTTATCTATGGACTAGGATTATGAATGGTTTAAGTTTTCTTTTTTCTGCTTGTCTTTTCTAGTTTTCTATTCATAAAAAAATATTAACTTTTAAAAAAGCAAGTTGTACTTCATAATGAAAATAAAAGCCAGGTCACAGGAACAAACTAGAAGTGCTAGGACTGCAATGAGCTTAAGCTATTTAACTGAAGAGAATCACGTTCTAAGAATAGCTCAAAGATACCCTTCTTCAGAATCTATTTTCTGAGTCAAGGAAGCCAGGAGAGAATCAACTTCTAAGAAAACTTGTCTGGCAAACGTGAGAGATGGCAGAGACCGCCTCAGGACTCCAGACCTGTGAGTATCTGCAGCCGGATCTGGGTGAGAGTCGTCAGCGAGGTCTGGTAGAGGACGCAGATGTTGCAAACCTTCTGTACCTCCGCAGAATCAACACGTTTACCCCCAACAGGCCTGAGAATATTCCGAACTGACGCCGACTTCTGAAATGCACGCTTCAGGAGAGCTGGCATGGAGAGAAGGAGGAACGTGTGAGCAGAAGTTCAGCCATCTGCCAAACTCCACCCCATAAAGGGAAGAGCACTTCGGTAAAGCTCCTAATTTCCAGCCAGAGCCAGACAGTGAGGCTGCAGCTTTGATTCAAATCATCTCTTTCGGATAAATCAGAAAAGCAGTAACAAAAGGTTTTTAGACAGAACACAAAGACCTCTTTAGAACAGCACAAGATCTGTCAGAACAAGCCAAACATATTTGATTCTTACTGTGGATTCTTTTACTGTAACCACTTAACTTCAGAACGCACAAAGGTGAAACTTCCAAGGACTGAATTGGGGGAAGGGGGCAAGGTGGGGGGCCTGGCTAATTCCCAATGTTCTGTGCTTTCAGAGGGAAGTAGGAGCATCAACCTCAAGTACTCATAATCAGTTTGGGTTGTACTCTCGTTTTACACCTTCGCATCTCTATGTTGCTGAAGTTACACTGAGCCCATGCTCACTGACAGCTACAAGATGGAGCTTTGTGACACACTGGGGGGCAGAAGAAAAGCCACACTGAACCTGGCAATCTGCCACAGGCAAGTGACTCCACTGAATTATGTGCTAACAGCATTGCCTTACTTTTATCAGAGTGCGCAATAAGAAACCTTTCCAAGGAACCCATTAGTGACCCTGCAGCGGGGATGCGCTGAGGTGGTAGCCTGGTCAGTGACCACTATCACCTGTATAAGGAGCTCCATAGGGGAGATTTATTTTACGATTAGGAACTCAGAAAGGCTCTACTTCCCCTAAGAAATAGATCTTCCTCCTTCTTCCTACTAATGAGAAGTAATAAAGGGTCCAAAAATCCCTTTTCATTTTTGGCCACTGGAAATTCAGAGCCAAATGGAAGTTCAGAGATAAGCAAGGCAGCCCTCATGGATCATCTGTGGATGTTCTCTACACACAACCCTGACTTTGTTCACATAGTTACATTTCCCTAGTCCTTGTTTACTATCCCTAAGGACTTCCCGTCACTGTTTTGCTAAACGTGAACTTGATTTAAGCCGTCTCAAAATCTTCAGGGGAGAAGTCAAAGGTCACGTGACAGAGGGGAGCAGGTACACAGGGCCAGTCAGGCGCTGCACTTCGGGGAAGGAGAGCCACTCACTCTTCACGGGAAGCACATTCTGTGGGGACGCTGGTGGCGCGTGGACCGGCTCCTGGTTCTCCAGCAGCTTCTTGCTCAGAATGTCACTGAAGAAGATGCGGATCAGAGGCACCCCCCACAGGAACTGCAGCTGTCTGGTGACCAAGGGCATGGACTCGTTAAGGCTAGGAGAGAGCAGGAGAGCGGGCATGTCAGTTCCACCTGCTGGATGGCCACACGGAAGGGTAGCTGGGGACTGCCACTCAGCACGGCAAGTAAGATGCTAAAAGAGAAGTGGGATCCACAAATTGCCGCTGAGGCCTGGATGCAGAAGGTGCCGACCTCTCTCTTGGCTCTCTCGCTCCGCACAGACTTCCCGTGCTGCCAGCAGCGTTGTTGCTCCCCCCAGGCCCCACGTGTCACAGTCACTTCCCAGACACCCTCCATCTGTTCTTCGTCCTAATTCCATCCTGTTTACCACCCAGTCGACAAAAGCTTCCTGATGCCTACTGCACTGTCCTCTTCATAGCTGGCTTGCACGCCTGGCCCACAAATCTCGATGAAAGAAGGGGAAGTGGTGGAAGAGAGGCAGGAGGAGACAAGGAAGACAGTGATCTGCCTCCAGGACTCACCCATAGTCCACGGATTGGGAGAACCAGCCAAGGACAGGGTGCCAGTGGGTCAGGTTGGATTTCTTCTGGGACACGTACTTCTGACAGTAGCAGAGCATTTGGGTGAGCAAACTCACAAACCCATCTGTCTCCTCCTCTAACACCCTGTGGCTGAGGGAGCCCAAGTGCAGGAGGTTGCCTACGAAGAGAGAAGACTGAGTGCGGTAGGCCCAGACAGACACGCTTCCTCACCTCCCAGCCCTGCTCTCTGCCTGGGGCTCATGCACCCATGTCTACGTGCAGGAAGAAATTCCACGTAGAGAGGAACCCATCAGTGCTGGGGCTGCAGTGCTGTGCAGGGCTTAGAAACAGGCAGACCTGGCCTCAAATCCTGGTTCTGCCAGAGGCGAGCTAGGTGACCCTCAACCCACTTCTTGAGTCTGTTTGCTCATCTGTAAGACTGGAGTGATGAGCCCCACTCTTGATGTGAGGACTATATGAAGTGACGTGTAAAATGTCAGGCACACAGATTTTTAAGTTAGTATAACATTTTCTTACACCAAGATTCTAAAACCAAGGGTCAACACAAGAAATGACCTTCTGAAGAATAGCTGAAAGTCCTGGAAAATCACTGTTATTCAGTGTTCACTGAATTTATTTAACGTTTTCTGTGAGGACTCTTACCATCGACTCCCTTAAAATGTAGCCCCAAGAACCTTTTTCTATGCAAGATAAATTTCCTCTAATTAGGCAATGAGAGTTGTGTACCTCTGCTGTTTCAAATGCTTCTCTATCCCCAAACCCTTTCCTCATCTAAATGAAAACACTGTAAAATAGACATTGTAGACCCTACTCAGATCTAAGCCCCACCCAACTGTGCTCTCTTCTCTCTTGAGATGAGAATTATCCAGGTAACTCAACATGTTTTCATTTCTCCCTTGGCTGCCAGGAAGCTAAGGGCTGAAATTTAACATTCATTTACAGTCACTCAGCTAGTTTGCCAGGCTGATGTATTTTTCCATGTGATTTTCAGTTTCATGTGTCTACTTAAACTGTTTACCTCATTACCTGTCTTTTATTGTAAGCACTTCCAACCTTTACTAAAAACAGCTTGTGGCCTCCAGAATGGTGGAAAGCAAAACACCTGGGCTTTTCCCAACACCCAGAACACAATAAAATTCCAGCCATAGATGCTTACCCATGAGACAAAGTGTATGGCATCCTTCTAAACTTTCACATACATCACGGCATCGATCTTCGTCTCTTAAAAATGTGATGAATTTACGGAGCATGTCATGAGATTCTAAAATAGTGAGGCGCTGCAAACAATCGCAGACTGTTAAAGCGGAAGCTGATAAAAGGAGCTTCCCACCAGAGTGTGAACTCTATCCCTGCAGATCACCCCCTAGCTGCCAAACATGTTATCCATCACCAAGAAGAAAATGAACAAAGACGAGACCCCTTTTCTTTGGGCTTCTAACACGAGTGTGTCTACGGTAGCTACTGATTTAGGAAAACCATCAGGAGACGAGGCAGAAGTTAACAGAGAAAACATTTTACTTTCTATTTTAAGGACAAAGGCAAAGATGGAATTGGGGGAATTCAGAGTCCACTCACCTCGGGGGTCACTGTGCTGAGATGAGTCACGAGAGCGGGCACAGACACGATGTGGATGAGGAACGGCCGGATCAGATTGTCTGAAAATTGTGCAGCAATCACAGGGCTAGACACAGACATATCACCTTACTCAGACACGTTTAATGTGAACATGGAACAAAAGAACAACCCTACCAACACCCCCAAATCCCTTGGAATTATGCTTCACAGGACTTCTAGGAAGACTGAAGGCTGAAAATGGGCCCATTCACTGGGGGAAGGTTGAATAAGTGATACTTTAGTCTATGTCGCAGCTATGAAAAATCAATTTACTGAAGTTTTACTGACATGAGAGAATCCTCATGCTATAATCAACTTAAAAAAAAAAAGCGGAATGAGAAACTATATACATGGAAGAGGAGGAAGGGGATAGTGATTGGAAAGGAGGAAAAGAGGGGCTTCTGGGGTGCTGCTACTGTTGTTCTATTTCACAGGTGGGGTGGTGCTTACATGGGTATGTTTACTGGGTGATAAGTCACCAATAACTCATACTTCAATTAAGCAATTTATTCTGAATATATATCCAGATAATAAATGGAACAAGGTGAGTTTGGGAAGGTTCCCATGGGCCATTAATTTAAGAAATATATATTGATCTTAGAATATAAAAATGTGTTGACTATATGAAGCAAGTATAAAGAGTACGGAATAAAAAGTGTGGGCTCTGGAGTCAGATGGCCCAGGTTTAATTCCAGGCCCTGCCCCTCCCGGCTGTGTGACCAAGGGCAAGTGACCTAACCTCTCTGGGCCTTAGCAGCCTCATTTATAAAATGGAGATAAGAGAATGTGGTGAGGAGTCAGTAATGTGTGTAGAAGTCTTAAAACAACGTGCGGCCCATGAATGTTAGCTATTTGTATTATAGGACTTGGTGATCACATCTAAACATATCAGTTATGACTTCACAGACTTTTAGTAGTAGTATCTATATATTGTATGACAAAACCACTGAATATCTTGTTTTACAAGGTCCTGGTCCTGTTCAATTACTTACAAATATTCAGAGGAGGAAAAAAAGTGCACTGTGCAAGAAAAGGGCTTTAGAACAGCCCAGCCTTAGCAAGTGAGTCAATGGATTCTGACATATGGAAAGAAAAAACTTAAAATGATGGACGCTATTATATTCTCAAAGGAGAAGAAACGTGGTGGAATGCCTAGATGACCCTCCTGGTGGATCACAGTGTGAACTGCAGCCACAGTGGGACAGGGGAAGGATGCTGGGACGGAAAGACGACTTGTGTTCTTGAGAGGTGGAAGACAGGGGAGCTAGAGGACGCTGCTGAGCTCCTGGGCTCAGGCGTCTGTGTCACTCCTCCGCTGTCTCGGACAGAGGAGAGGGTGGGCGATGCTGCTGGAATGAGCGGCTCAGGTGACTCAGGAGAGGGAGCTGCAGTAAACCTGATTCTAGGAAAACGTGTGTTATGACTCATTAAGTACATCTCTATGTAGCTCCTCTCAAAGTATGTAACGAACGTATGACCGTTACCTAGATAATTTGTTCTACTTCTTTAATCATAGCATAACCGGTTGGATTCTGTTCCTGTTATGAAGGTCTAGCCTCTAGAGGTGTGCTGTCCAGTGCAGTAGCCACTGGCCACACGTCAGGGGCTACTGAGCACCTAAAATGTGGCTAGGCCAAATTCCTATGTTTTAAGTGTAAAATATCCACCACTTTCTGAGGACTCAGCACGGAAAGAAAAATTAATAAATTATCTAATTTTAATTAAAATAAATAATTTAAAAGTATTGATTCCATGCAAAAATGATAAATTTGGATATAGCAGTTTAAATAAAATATATTGTTAAACTCAATTTCCCCTTTCTTTTGACTTATTTAATGTGGTTCTCATCATATTTCTATTGGACGGTGTAGACCAGCCTTGTCCAATAGAACTTTTGGTGATGATGAAAATGTTTCACATTTGTGCTGTCAGTATGGTTTTCAACTAGTCATGTGGCCCCTGAGGACTTGAAATGTGGCTAATGAAACCAAGGAACTGAATTCTTAATTTTATTTAATTTTAATAAATTTCCATTTAAACAGCCCCATGTGGCTAATGGTTAGTAGAAAACACAGTCTAGACCAGGTCGGCAAACTGTGGCCCACAGGTCAAAAACTGCCCACTGCCTGTTTTTGTAAATAAAGTTTTATTGGAACACACAGCGATTCTCATTTGTGTATGTACTGTCTATGGCTGCTTGGCGGCTACAGTGGCACAGTAGTTGTGACAGAAGCTGCATAGCCCACAGAACCGAAAATATTTACTAGCTGACCTTTTGCAGAAAAAGTTTGCCAACCTATAATCTAGACCATTTTTCAAATTGGCATTCCATGGAAAATGATTCCAAAGGAGGGTAACAGACATATTCCATCATCTAAAACTTGGGCGAGAGAACTCCATGTTCAGACATGTTTGGGTCAAATCAGGTTAAACAAGCCCAAAGAGTTTGCTACCACAGGATCTGTCGGAGCTTTCAGCAGGAAGGTGCCCGGTGAATTAGCAGGAAGGGGCAGACAGGCAGCTTTACCAAGCTGGTTTGACCATAACACTCCTTCTTTCCCAAGTTATTATTATCTTGGGGATTAAGATTATCTCAGATTATCAAGCTATCTTATTAACAACTCCCCAAGTTACTGCTCCTTTCAACAGTTTAAGTATGTTCTGGACCCATTAACAAGCACAGCTCTTTACACTTGGCAGTTCTCAGACTTGCTGGTATGATTTCTATCAGGAAATATTTAGCTGCTTAAGTACTTTACATCTCCAAACTGACTAAGTGAAGATAAATATCACATCCTCTCTGGTCCTCCAAACTCCAGTGTCTTAAACCCGTGTTCGCAACACTATTCCCTGAATCCTTTCACCCTGCCCTTTGCTGGGCCTCTTTCAGCTCTTAGGTTTCCTTTCTCAATTAAAAGCTCAAAAGGAAAAATGGTCGTATCTTGGTCCCTGGCAGAATAAAGCAATTCATTTTGAATAGCTTCCCTCAAATCATGATGCAAAAACATTCAAGGGTACAGTCGGAAGATTAAGAACAGGGCAGTCACAGATGTGTCACTTTCATCAAGAACAACACTTCCTGTAAATTCTAACAAAGTGGGCAAGCCCGTACCTAATACAAGTAACAAGAGAAGAAAAGCAGGAGGAGCAGGCCTTCAGAAGCACGCCAGCTCCTCAGGTGCAGTTTCTTACTTACCGCATTGCTAGGGAAAAGGCTGCTGTTAAAGTGCCTTTGGACAGACAAGGTCGGGGTCTCGCCAGGCCACGGGTTAACAATACCTGCAAAGAACACTGTAATTGGTCAGGGGGCGACGCCAACTTTATATTCATGTGCACGTAAAAAATGCACAATAAGTGCTTCAGATAAAAAACTGTATCGGAATGTTTCTAAAAAATGAAAGAAAAGCAATAGGTATGTATGGAGGTTCACTGTACCACTCTCTCTCTCTACTTTAAATACTACACTTGAGTTTTTAAAAATAATAGTTAAAAAAATTAGCAGCCGATAAAAAGAACACCAGATTTAAAATCTCAATTATTTTAGAAGCAATTCAGAGTTATGGTGTCAAGTAGACGCTCCCACTGAGATGAACTGTTGAGAATCCACCTTTGGCTGCCACAGCACCTCGCAGGGTTGTCGTGAGGAGAAAGTGAAACCCAACCAGGAAAGAGCCCATCTCAGTGCCAGGCGGGAGGACGGCCTAGATCAATGTCACTTCTCAAACTCGAGAATTCCAAAGTATCAATACTTTTCAACAGTGATTAGTTACATTTCTGACAATTCCCTGGATGTACGAACTGGCACGATCGCATGCAGTGTGGACGGAAGGCTGTTTGAGGACACAGAGCTAGAAAGACGATTCCAGACACCAACCAAGAAGGAACCTGAGGGAATACATCCTGAGGCCTCCTGCCTGCGTTTAAGTCTCAAATGACCGGATCATCCTCGCCGTCAACAATGGAGCACAATGAAGGGGTCCCAGTCACTGCCCTCCCTTCACACAAACCGCGAGGGTCTCAGAGCCGGGGTTGGGGAGGGAGGAGAGGGCGCTTCCTGCAGAAAGCGCTTCTGTGAGGAGGGCAGCAGATATGCCGAAACCAGAGGTAAAAACCCAAGTTCAGGTATGGAGAGTGAGTCCCATGTTAGGGATGGGGTCACAGACCTGCAGCACAGAATAAAATCCATGCTGGTTGAGATGGCCCATTATATTTGCACAAATGCGGTTCATGGCTGGTCGAAGACTCTCACCTAAATGAAGAAAAAAGTCTGAGAAAAAAAATCTCTGGCCATAATGTGAACTGTTTACATGCCCCAGGCCCCAGGCCCCAGGCTGTAAGGAAACGTGAGCTCCTCTGGCTTGCCTTCCTGCTCCCCTTGGGTCTGGCACCAGAGGACAGGGAGACGCCACATCTCCAGAATTCTCTCTCCTGCAAGGCCCGGTGGAAGTGTAACCTCTTAGGTGACGGGACCTATGGTTTCCCAGAAGTATCATCCCCGGCCTCCAAGCTCCTGCAGCACATTTTCTACTTCCCTCCGAGGGCCTGGCACTTTCTACCCCCGGTGGCTACCTCCTCTCCCCACTGGGATACAAGCCCTCTGGCAGGGCCCAGAACGCACCGAGTTTTAAATCCCCCCCAGAGTCCAGGATCATGACTTAAATGAACCCCCCTTCCTGGCCTGGAGCCTTAGCACACAGTTTCCTCTGCTTCAGAGTCGTGCCCCACCTCTGTGCTCTGCAAACTCCACCTCCCCCTGCAGCTCTCAGCTCAGATGTCACTGCTTCGGGAAAGGCCGAGCCCCAAACAAGGCAAGGCCTCCCTCCCCACTGCACTCTCGTTTCTCCTGGGCTCTTCCTTCCAAGCGCCCCTTGTCACGCTGTTGTCATGACCTACATACCCACGCATACTACTCAGATACTCATATATATATGACCTCTCTTTAGTGTCTGTCTCCTCCCCACTCCGCCAGACTCAGGTGCTGCGAGGAAGGGCAGGCACACAGAGTTCAGCACCTAAAGCCCCTGGAGGGCAGTGACCTCTCCCCTATCTCCAGTGCCTGCAGAGCGTCTGGCACACAGCAGGCTACTGGGTGAATGGATAAATGAAGTGAATGTATGAAACACGTAAGGCCGAGTTCAGTGTTCAAGGAAGAAGGCAGCTTTACCATGCAATTTTATGCGCAAAATAGAATTATTTGCTGCCGAATATTCTCCAACTGAAATGACGAGGCTTAAGTAAATATTATCAATCTGGAGGCTGAGGTGCTGTGGGAGTTGTAACAAATGAGCTCAGAGGGACTGTGCCTTCAAACGTAAATTCCAGGAAGGGAGAGAGTTGAGCACACGATACTGAACTTATCCTAGATACCACAGTGCAACATCTCCACGTGTGTAGTTCTAGGGCCTTCCCTGAGGCTTGTGGCAGCAAAAATACTCCTTGAAAAGGTCCCCGAACTCTCCACGGAAATGCTACTTAGGAAAGATTTTGAAGCAAGTCCCACAGACCTTTTCCCCGGAGAATTTTCCATGTTGAAGTGTCTGTAAAGGTGACAAGCATCGTGAGGTACAGTGTGATGAGTTTGGAGTCTTGTAAAATTTCAGGCTAAAAACAATAAAGAGAGTAAGATTAAGACACACGCCCTCCAGTCCAAGACAGCAGCACAACCATTTTACAACTTTTCTGAATGCAAACAAACGAGTCAGGATTCTAAGTCTTTATTCTTTTTCTCTTGAGGAATGACCACTATAGGAGTTAAACAACAGGGATTTCAGCACACTAGTGCTTGACCATAGAATTGAAATACTCTTGGGAATGGAGAATTGAGAATTCTTAGAAAACAAGATGACCAGGGCTGGCCTACTACGTGTATGCATTTAGTATTTAACATATGTATGCATGTACACTGGAGCAACAGAGTATAAATGCAATTGAACATAACAAGGACTCTGGGCTCAGACTTTTGGCTTTACCACTTACTAGCTGTGTGATCTTGGGCAAGTTTCTTAACCTCTCTGTACTTCAGCTTCCTCCTCTGTTGACTAGGGACAGTAACACTGCTTTCTTCGTTTAGTTGTGAGAAATAAATGGATTAATGAATATAAAGCACTAAGAACAGTGCCTCGCACACAGAGAACACTATGTATTGATACTATTGGCTATTACTATAATGATGACTATAATTCATGCTTGATGCTGGGTCAAGGCCAAGAAAGCCCTTCACAAATGCCTTGGGAGAGTTGTCTGGGAATGGATCACTGGGTGCTCTGGGGACATATGCTCCATTGCTCAGTTACTACCAGAGTCCTTGCCAAGCCTCTGCCCCTGAAACTTCTCCCTCCCTACGTGCAAAGTGGAAATGGCTGCTATTTGTGCACACTCACTCCCCTGCCCACCTTCCCATAACACAAGGTAGGCACTGGACCAGGCGGGGCTGGTGGCAGTACCCCACCCATCTTGCCACTGTGACCAGTTCAGTGTTGAGACCAGGAGCCCACTGGACCTTTATGAGTCCTCCCAGATTTCTGAATCAATGGGGGAAGCCTCCCTTTTCTCTTTGGTCAAGACAGAGTTAGGATGTGAGGCTAGAACTGCCAGCTGCCATGATTACAGTGGGAGAGGACAAGGTGATTCCAAAAGGGAGCACACATGAAAGAAGCAAAGAGAGGGAAAATCCAGAAGGCCCCTGGCTCTAGTATGTATTACCAGCTGCACTCATGTTGGATTTCTGCACTGTAACAAGGGGCCTGACTAGTATAATAATGCCAGCTACAAAGTATCCACTATATCAAAAGCACTGAAAGGAAGACAAGATTCCCTGGCATCAAGACTGTGGTAAGTGCAGGTCAATGTTCAAAATAACATGCATGAAAGAAGCTCTCAAGTTGATAACAGCATCTAACTCACTCTCTCTGGGAACAGGGGCTCCAGTAATTCTTTACTAGACTCCAACTGATACATCACAAAGGTATAACCTATGAGGGAACCATGAGGACTCTGAAAATACATTCTACAGGCCTCAAGTGGGAGGGATAGATTTACAGTCTTGTTTTTATTTTTTACCTTGAGCTGCTCAAGAAACTCACAGCAATACCACAGAATGTCTTTGATCTGTTTAATCCATAGGAGGGTGAGATCCTTGGAAAGAGCCAGGGACACGTACCATACCTACAAGCAGGAAAAAGAGAAATGTAATGGGCAGTTACAGGGATCAAATGACACACATTCCAGCTATTGGAATGGGACCAATTAGCTAGGTCCAGAGCCAGATAAGGCAGGGGGATGAACAGATAAATAAGCAGCAAGGAGGACTTATTTTAACACTAAACCCAAAGGTAAAAATAGCCTGGTAAGCGGATTTACCGTCCTGAGTATGAGGCAAGAGCAGAACACAGCTTCTTGGATAATGCAAAGACTAAGGAATTCACCTGTACTTTGTTAATGTTTTCGATCCATTACTTATTTGCACATGGGTGTGAACATGCAGAGTCATACACAACAGTCAGAACATTCAACAGGAATTTTCAGAGGCAAACAGGCCAGCTTGAGGGGTCGTGGGAGACTTTCTGGCTTCCGCCCCACTTACCTTGGGTTCATTCTCAGCATCCATGCTGCTCAGGATGCAGCGACACAACTTCTCAAATCTCTGCAGAGAGGCAGAATGGGGGGTTATAAATTCTCACAATGAATGGAGAAATCAGAAAGCAGCAAATGTTCCGTGGGCCCCTGGCATGCATGTGCCGGCCTGATGCCAGATGACTCACGTCGGGATCCTATTTAATTCCGACTTGTAGATGTGAAGACTGAGGATCAGGAAGCCTAAGGAAAGGCTCTCAAACTGGTGACCTGCAGGCAGGATGAGCCCTACACGTGTTTTAGACTGGGGCTCCTTTTGAAAAACAAGATCAACCTGGCAAAGTTGGCCTGGATTCCTGCAGACTAGCAGCTGTCTCCTAAATTGTGCTCAGCCATTTGCCATTTTGTAAGCACCACGGATACGGACTTTTGCCTCACAAACTGTCCTATCATCACTTTCATCTTGAAATGCAAAAGCAAGAAAAGTGGTACACTCAGGCTGTACCAACCCTGGATCCACCCTTAAAAGAGGTGTGGCCCTGGCTGCTGCCCTCCCAGACTGAGTTTCCTCCTCTGTAAACAGGCGTCACCGCCCTGCGCCTGCCTGTCCTCATCTGCGTGACTGTTTACTGCCAGTGTCCTTCTCTCTCCTGCTGGGCTACAGGCTCCTCGAGGCTACAGACCTTGCCCACTTTGTTTCCTTCTGGGGCCCCGTACCCAGAAGAGGGTCTGGCACATGTGAAGCTCAGCAGTGATGGATGCCTAACCCCCAGGAACACAGAAGCCCTCCTCATCAAGGGTCTCCTTAGTACTGCTACAGATGACTAGCCGCTCCCCTGGAATTTTACTTTCTAGGCTGATTTTTCTAACTCCAAAGGTACAACTAGCCTGTTTTGTTTGGTTTGCAGGATTTTAAGAGAAATTTCAAATTAGCAGCCAATTTTTACAAATTAGAAGACTGAGTGTCAAAGAGCTCTGGAGTGTCTTTAAAAAAATCAGAGTATCAGTCCCCCAGCGGCTAGAGCAGAGGAGCGGCCACCCCTTTGATGGCAGGCCACAGCCCACCTCTTCCTCCGATGTCCTCACCACCGCCTGTCAGTTACCATTTATCATGACTTGTACCATGTGTGTCTCATAAATCTGCTAACCTACGCATCTGAGGACAAGTGCCTGTAAGAGTCAATGTGAAAACAATCGTGATGATTCCCAGCACTGGGCATAATCCCTACGAAACAGGTTCCAAGAAAACAAAAGGGGCAGGATGCGGGGGTAACAGAACCTGTCTCATAGAGTTGCTGTCAGGACTAAATGAGTTAACATCTATCAAATACTTATAAAAAGATCTGACACATAACAAGCACGATGTGAGTTTGCTATTATTATTGTACCTCATCATCCTCTTTAATTCTGAACAAGAACAGCAGTTTCCTGGCAGTCTTAAAAATACAAAGTGCACTTCTTTTACTGGACCCAGAGTCATCTTCTTTAAAAAACTCATCAATCTCTCTCCTAGGGAGGGAAGGGTAAAAAAAGACGTTTTAAATTAGGAGCTCATAGCAGCTGGAAGGCTGTTCAAGAACTGTAAGAGAAGAGCAATCGGTTTTGTTTGTGTTTTTTTTTGCTATGAATTGGAAACAAAAGAAAACGTGCTGAGGAGCTACTGACACCCACCTGATTTCCCTTTGCAGTCGACGCCGACAGAGAAAACTCCGTACGTGGGCCTGAATCTCCACAGCTGCCCTCTCCCGCTCCTTCTGCACCAGCCTTTCCTCTCGAGCCTGACGGGCTCTATCAATGAACCAAGCTCTCGAGGTCTGAGAAACCGTGAACATGTTTGCAAACTTGCACAAACCCTGCAAGGAAAATGGCAAGTGGCTGATGTAGGTCATTATATGAAAAACACTCACGGAAAGGGGCTCAGGAGCAAAGAGCAGGAAGGAACTTGGGCAGCAGCAGAAAGCTACTCGGGACCCCCCAGCTCCCTCCCAAAGGGCTGATAGCTGTCCCCGCACAAGTCCCAACTTCCTGTCGGCTCCTTTCATGCAACTCCCCAGACCAGCGATGCTTTTTCCTGTATTAAGTAATCACTTTTTTTTTTTTTTTTTTTTAATACATTGATTTATTTATTTATTTATTTTTGGTTGTGCTGGGTCTTCGGTTCGTGCGAGGGCTTTCTCTAGTTGCGGCAAGTGGGGGCCACTCTTCATCGCGGTGCGGGGACCGCTCTTCATCGCGGTGCGCGGGCCTTTCACTATCGCGGCCCCTCCCGTTGCGGGGCACAGGCTCCAGACGCGCAGGCTCAGTAGTTGTGGCTCACGGGCCCAGCCGCTCCGCGGCATGTGGGATCTTCCCAGACCAGGGCTCGAACCCGCGTCCCCTGCATTAGCAGGCAGACTCTCAACCACTGCGCCACCAGGGAAGCCCCATCACATTTTTTTAAGAGAAAGAACAGAGTGCCTGGCATAGGGTCCGGCTCTGCAATGGTTTAATGAATAAACAAAGCATGAATCAATTCCACCCACAAAGCTCTAACTCAAACCAGGCATCCTCTAAGTCAAAGGTCCCTGGATATTTCACTGAGCAGTCAACTTTTATTTTGCCAAGTAAAGACTTGAGGGAAAAACATTAAACATAATTATTACTGTCACCATTATCTTATTCATCCATTCACTCAACAAATATTTACTGATACCTACTTTGTGCCCAGCACAAAAGAAGCCTTTCATTTTTTTTTAAAGGGCCATTTAAACACTAAAAAAGCCAAAGGTACATGATTCCAGAATGCCAGACAATCCATTAAATCGAACATGTTTGGTTTTAAGCGTAAATTATTCTGTTGTCCTCGCCGTTCCCATCCTGCCAAGGGCTGAGGAAGACGTTAGAGCAGAAAGGCCCCCATGCACGGACTGGTATTTTTGGACAGAGGCTCTAAATTAGCCATTACGTTTTAATCTAAATCATCAGTAACTGTCTTTTCCCAAAGGGATGGCTTTGGCTATCAGCCTAGAGCACATAGCACTGATCCACAGAGCCTCCCACACTGAGATGATGTCTTTAGATGCTTGAAAACTTTGTCATTCTATCCAAAATATATAATCAGACCAGCTGACACGAGCACTGAAATGAATTACTCAGAAATCTAGACTTCTTGTAAACCATCTCTTTACCAGGTTACCTCACTCAAAGCAGTGTCCACGTGAAAACATCAAGGATAAAAAGGTCACGAGAGGCTCCTCCCATGTCAACACATCGGGGGACCTCTGTGGCCCCTGTTCGACACTGATTCACATCTGTTAAACAGTAAGGCTTTTCCTACACGTGGGTCTCTCATCAGTAATTCTCAAGACAAACGAACATGGAGACAGTCCCTCATGGGGTGTCGGGGGGGAGGAAGCAGAAGAGAGAGCCTCTTCCCAATAGTAAAACAGGAGGTTGCACACAAACTGTGACTAAGTACCTGTAAGACCATCTTGAAGCTTTTACCTGATGACGGGAGGGAGCGTGAGAAGACAGGCAATAAAAAGGTACCAGTCTTCCAAACCATTCACTCTGCCCCAGAAGTGGAAGTCAGGAGCACTCACCTGAGGACCTGCCGGTGACGCAGAAATGTCAGGTAATCAGTCATTAGTGATTTTGCACAGGGCTCACAGCTGAGGACAGCTTCTCACTTCAGAGGAGCTTGTGTTTTCTGGCAGAAGCAGAAGAAAAAAAATCCAGATTTAGGATTAGTTTTATAGGTAGGCATCATATATCCTCCTCACTGAGAAAAAGTAATAAAGACAGTGCCTCTGGTTTTAAAAAAACATCTGTGTCCTCTTTAGTTAATGTTGGATCTAAATGGTAGACGTATCTCCCCAGTCCTCACAGTTTAAAGGGAATAGGTTGAGAATAAGCCCAAAGTTGCTGAATTAAAGCTGTAAATGTTTTGTGATGGCAACCAAGAATAACAGAGGGGATGACATGTTTAAAAGCCATTGCAAATTATGTTTGACATTTTCAGCAAGTTGGAAAATTATTTACGTCTAAGAAATGAAAAGGAGGCTGGCTGCGAACCAACACTGTGACAGAGTCCAGGGTCATACTGCTTGCCACACGACAGGCCAATAAATCGAGAGACGAGTTGATGGGGCAAGGAAGAGCGATTTTATTTGGAAAGCCAGCAAACTGAGAAGATGGTGGACTCATGCCCCAAAGAACCATCTTGCCTGAGTTAGAATTCAGGCTTCTTTTATACTAAAAGGGGAGTAAAGTCAAACATTTCCTGGTTCTGGTCAGCCTCCAGAGGGGATGTGTTAATTTCTTCCTCCCTGCAGTCATTCAGAGGTGGGCCCGGTCAGGATGTTTCCTGTGAGCTAAACAAATGTATTTTAGCTTAATGCTCATTACCTGGGAGGCAGGGTTCCCAGAGGTGGGCCATTATGTATAATTTAAGCTTACAGGCAACATCCCTTTAGTGATTAACTTGTAATAGAATACAAAGGGTTCTTCCCTATTACAACATGATCCCAATTACTTAACGAAAGAGAAAAAATCACGTGCGCAGGTAGATACAAAACTGGGGGGAAAAAACACTTTAGGAATGGTTGTTTTAACTAGTGAATATAACAAAAGAGAAGCAGACTCACAGATACAGAGAACAACTGGTTACCAGTAGGGCGAGGGAAGGAGGAAGGGGCAGTATAGGGGTAAGGGATTAAGAGGTACAAACTGTAAGGTATAAAATATGGTACAAGGATCTTTTGTACAACATGGGGAATATAGCCCGTATTTTATAACTACAAATGGAGTAAAACCTTTAAAAATTGTGACTCACCATATTATACACCTGTAACTTATATATAATATTGTACACCTGTAACATATATAATATTGTACATCAAGTATACTTCAATATTAAAAAAAAAAGAATGGTTGTTTTGAGGTAGGGGAACTGTGGGAAATTTTGCTTCCCTAACTAGTCTGTTTTCCGAATTCTCCACAGAATGCATGCGGTAGGGTGACATGGCACTGTGAGTCACACAGAGCTGGAGCCAGCCCCTAGCTCTGCCATGTACCGCGGGGGGAGATTATCTCGGAGTCGTTCTGTCTTGTCTGTTAATCAGCTTAGAGGTCGATCATGAGCACTGAATGAGATGATGACATCAAGCACCTACTGAGGTGGCTGACGGGGCCCACAGTCAGTCTAATTGACGTATTATTTTTATAGACGCAAAGATTTTCTTTTTTAAAACTTTTCAGCAGAGGCCCTCATCTGTACAGGCACTATGGTTCTCTGGGTAGGAAATAACAGTCACCCGTTAAGAGTTTTTTCTATCTCTGGGTGCACTAAGACTCACCAGTCTTGTCACTTGGGCTATGAACCCTGGGCCCTGTTTATATTGGGTAACAGCTTCAAGGTCCTGAGAGCTACAAACAAGCCGGCCCAAGCCATGAGCACAATGGTATACTCTTTCCTTAACGTGGAGACAGTCCCTCTTGGGGGGCAGGGGGAGGAAGGGGAGGGAGCAGAAGGAGAAGAGAGCACTTTTTCCCAATAGAAAAACAGGAGGTTGCATGCCAACTGTAACTAAGTATCTCTAAGACTATCTCAAAACTTCACCTCTCCCAGCGGGCCCTGCAGGATAAGATCCCTTCCTTGAGATCATCATCCCCTCGGCAACGCTATATGTTGGTTTCTGTTTACACCACATAATGGTCTATACTTTGCAGTTCTTCAAATTCTTTTTCACCTCCTCTACCTGCATAACATCTATTACAGTTCATCAATCAAATAAAAACATATCAGAAGTATTTATTAAGTACTTACTCTGCTAAATGTCCTGGAGAATCAAAGAAAAGGCTGTGTGTAGAAAAGGCTGTGTGTAGCAGATAAAGCCTTGGATCAAAGTAGCCCTTCGTTCTCTCTAGTTCTCGTTCTACCTTATTTGGCCAAGTTACTTATCCTCTCTAGGCCTCAGTTTCCTTATCTGTAAATTGAGGATAATAATAGTACCTGCCTCCTAGAGTTGCTAAAAGGATTAAATGAAAATTTACCCTTCTTGTATCTCGATTTACTCATCAGGATAGTGTGATTAGATTAAATGGGAAAATGTTAATAAGGAGTATCTGAAAGCAGATAGCAGGTAAGTGAACTTTACCGTTCTGTCCCTAAGAAGTTTACAATCCAGTTAGGGAAACAAAAATGTTATAGGTGGAAAGATTAGGAAACAAGAGATTGGTGATAACCAAGATGGTCTGAAAAGCAAAAGGAAACATGTTGATTTGAGTACCCACTGCCTGTCAAGTCCTTTCTATGTGATCTCATCTAACAAGAAGAGCAACCCTATAAGATCATTTAATATCTCCCATAATCCCATTTAATATCTCCCATAATCCCAAAAGGGGCAGAGTCAATATTTTAATACTGAGTCAGGACTCTTCGCTACTTCTATAGTTCCATGAGACTGTTCAAAATCAATCTTTTCTGGATCAGGCCAACTTCATGGAGCACTATGAAAGAGCCTGACAGTCTAGAGAGTGTAGTCCAAAGGTGAAGCACCATAAATAACTGCTATCTGAGCCCAAGACAATTTTCCGCTCATGGTGGGAATAGCTGGGCAGCCAAGTTGAATGACCATCACCATTTGTTAAGGGTGGATCATGGTTCAGACACTGTACAGATATTTAACCACCTCTGTCTTTTCAGCTCTATCAGGTCTCAACAGTCTAACCTTCTTAAGAATTAGCAACAGGTTTTGAAGGCTACAGCCTATGTAGGTGCATGCTATCAAATCCCACCTTCACACAGAGAAAATGAAATGTAGAGAGGGACATGACCTGTCAGAGGTCACTAGGCTCCTGAATTTGAACCCACTTCTAACCCCAAAGCAATTATTTATTTTAAGTGAAACAGAGAAGATCCAGGGACGCCACTATTCATGGAAGGCAAAGAAAAATCGAGAATGCAAGGCTGCCCGTGGGGCTAAGTTAAGAGTCAGATTACTACCAAGCTTTTCTTTATTGATATGATTAACACCAGCTGCTTCCATTGAGAGCTGAGTGTCAGACATGGCTCTAAAACTTGAATTACACAACACCCTTTGTGACACGAGCTAATTACTCCATCTTACACAGTTGGAAACTGAGGCTCACAGAGAAGGAATTCACCCAAGGTTACAGTGAGTAGGGTTCGAACTCCGGTTTGGGTGACTCCTGCGGCCCGGCGTCTTTCCTCGGCATCAACAACCACAATAACAAATCTTTTTCGTCCAGCGCTAGTCCGCTTTAAAGGCCTATTGCCCCTTTTTATCTCATTGACCCCAGAGATTAAAAAGGTCACGGAGAACCCCTCCCCCTCCCCACCCCCCACCGGAACCCGAAAGCCAACCCCCAGCACCTGCCCCTCCGACCAGGCGAAGCAGGGACCCAGCCCCAGGGGCACCTCCCTCCAAGTCCCCGGCCCCACTACCCAGGGAACCCACAACCCTGTTGCCACTCGCTACCCGCAGGCCGTAGACCTTTATCCGCTCGAGGCCCCCGCGGTCGGGGTCGAGGCCGCAGTTTACCACCGCCTCAGCCCAAGACCCCCGAGCTCTGCCTGACCCGGGGCAGCAGCCGAGGCCCGACCGCCATCTTGCCCCGGGGTGTTCACTCTGAGAGCTCCGTCGGGAAACAACTATCCATTCCCGAAAACGACAGTTCCGAAGAGCTTCTTCGTCCGGAAAGGAAAACCTCCCTGCACCTTGTCCTCCTCTATGGAAGCCGAAAAAGCGGAGCATTAGGAGCGGGATAAATGCCTGACCCAGCTGAGGAGAGATGCAACCCATTCCAGCCAGGAAACTTGGAAGGAAAGCGGCCGATATCTAGGAGTACAACGGACCCTTTAGGAAGATGTCCTCTGCGGGGCGGAAGTGGCGTGGCCGAGTGCGGAAGTTCCCGCCCCGGCCCCGCCTCCGCCTCAGGCTCACGCGAGCGGGGTGTTTCCTGTCTTTCTTAGTCCGGGTTTGGAGACTCCGGCGTCCTCCGGCTTTTCATGGTAAGGAGGGCGTTGCCCGCGGACTGGGGGCTCTGGGCGGGCGAGAGAGCGGGGCAGAGATAGAATAAAGGGGGCAGGGACCTAGAGGAGGGGGTTTGATGAGGGACTGTCGCGATAGGAGAGAGGCGGTTGGGGGAATGGATGGGGGGCGAGGCCGGGGGTGGGGGAAGGGCTCTGGACGGAGAAGTGTGTGTGTGTGCGTGTGTGCGCGTGTGCGTGTAGGGGAGTGCTGTCCCTGGCTGTTGGGGGATCCGGGAAAGGGCATTTGGGCTTGGGGAGTAGATATGTGCATGGATGAGTAGGGGGGGCAGTTTCTGAGACTTGAGCGCTGGTCGGAAATGAGGATTGGTGATTGTAAAGAACAAAGAGATGTCACTGAAGATGGACATCTGGAGTGGAAAATGAGGATTTGGGCAGGGTTGTGAAGGAGAATGGGTAGTTTATGAGAGGGCGAAGTGGGATTCCTTGGAGCGGAGTGTTCGGGGTTTTTGGAAGTTGTGCTAGAGTCTCTGGGTTTCGGTGAAGTGGGGACGAGGCTTCCAAGTGCGTCTGAACACACGGGCCAGTGGAGCGGAGGAAAGCAACCGAGGGAGCCCGCCGGCGGGCGTGCGCTTGGTGCTGGGAACTCCGCGGAGGTATGATGCCAGGGTCCTGAGGTCAGGGTACCTTCGCCACGGAATCCAGCGCCTTAATTAAGGCGCCTGGGTACCTATCTAGTCACTTGCGTCGAGACCCGGGGTGGCCACACCTAAGGAGCTGGATGTCTCACACTCTTATCTTCTAGCTGTGGGAAGTTTCTTTGTGCTTGGAATCTTTCAAGGGTCTGTTCTTGAATAGCCCTTTTTCTCTGGGTGGGAATGACCAAAGTTCAGCCCAGACCCTCTTTTTACTTGTTTGCCCCAAGTCTTTAACCTGGCAAGTGCCAGGGAACACCGGTCTCAAGGCCAATGTTGAAGAAAAAAATGATTCAGCCTGTATCTGACTTTGAACAGCTCCATTTTGTGCAAAGTAAGTTCCACTTGAGAGAGAGAAGTCATTAAAGCAGTGGATCTCAAACTGTGGTCTCCAGACCAGCAGCATCACCTGGGAACTTGTTAGAAATAGCCAAGTTTTCTAGACCTACCAGACTACTGAGTCGGTCTGGGGGTGGGGACCCACAATCTGTTTTAGCAAGCCCTGCAGGGGATGAGAGTGATGATTTCTTGATTTGAGCTCTGTAATGAGAGGTGCATGAGAGTGGGATTCAGAGGATCCAAATAGTTCTGGTACTTACTTTTCTCCCCTTAAAAATGGAGTGATGATAACTTTTTCCTCACTAGCCTGCTGAAAGAAATAGGCCAATGGTTTGTGTGCTCAACACAGGAAGAGAAAGTAATTCGACAAAACTCTTGGAAATAGCAGTGGCTGTCCTGTAAGTTTTGGATGCAGAATAATGCTGCAGTTATGTGGTTGGTTGAATTTATTTTTATTTTTTATTTTTTTCATAAATTATTTATATTTGGCTGCATTGGGTCTTCATTGCTGCGCGCGGGCTTTATCTAGTTGCGGCAAGCAGGGGCTACTCTTCGTTGTGGTGCGTGGTCTCTAGGCACGCGGGCTTCAGTAGTTGTGGCACACAGGCTCGGTAGTTGTGGCACACGGGCTTAGTTGCTCCGCGGCATGTGGGATCTTCTCGGACCAGGGCTCAAATCCATTTCCCTTAGCATTGGCAGGCGGATTCTTAACCACTGCGCCACCAGGGAAGTCCACTGGTTGAATCTAGTTTTGTTGAAATGGAACAGCAGACCTCTGAGTTGTAGAAGTGCCCTGATTTGGGGGGTAGGGGGAGTTTTATAATTAGCCTCAAGGCAGTGACTCTTAGCTAGTTAAAGAAACACCTGAGCTTTGTGGCTGCACATTAAAATCACTTGAAGAGCTTTTTAAACACTAGTTTCTGAGTTGCCGCGCCCTTCCCCAATTTGATTAATTGTTCTGGGTGAAGCCAAGGCATCAGCACTTTTTAAGTGCACCCAGGTGATTTCAGTGCAGCCAAGGCTGGGAAGCTCTGGCCTCAAGGACAACTTGAGCAAAAGGGAAACTACACTAAATGCTTAAACATTTATTCCTTGAGGGTTATTCTGAAGATTATAGCTTTAACTTCATTTTACAAGTTAGGAAGCTGAGACTCGGTGAAACCATTTGTCTGAACGTCACACAGAACTGCAGTTTAGGTTTGTTGAACTCTTGTTCAGACCTTCCACACACATCTCCAACACACACACACACACACACACACACACACACACGAGACAGTTCTACTGAGAGAGGTAGAGGAAACTTCGAAGCGTGAGGGATTTGGTGCCTTTTTTCCTGTTGTACTTGCCTGGGTCTCCTTTCGAGTCAAAGGTTTTACCCCTTAGGCTGATTTTTATTTTTTTAAGCATGCGTACAGTTGCTTCTTGTCTGTGTGTGGCCTGAAGCTGTGAAGCAGGGGCCTGCTTTTGTTTCTGATTTGGTTTGTTTTTCTGTGTGGTCAGGAATTCATAGGGCTCATAGAGCCAGAGGTTGGGGAGCTTCTCCAAGACCAGGAAGTTAAATGTAGGTTGATTGGAGTGGGGCGACACAGAACTTTTAGAACAGCGGGTTGAAATCTTGGCTGCACATTGGAATCACCTAGGGAGTTGGAATTCTAAAGTGCTATTGCCTAGCCACACCCCCAGACCAATTGCATCAGAATTTCCCTGAGTAGGGCCCAGGCATCAGGATTTTTTTAAAGTGGAGAGCCACTGTTTAGAATCAGCAATAGTATGCTCAGGGGAGGTGGGAAAGAGAAGCCTGGACTTATTGATCTAACTGGAATAAACTTCTGATTGAGTAGAATCAGTAACCAATACTGCAAGTGTTAATTACCTCTGTTTCTTGTAACCAGTCCAGCTCTCTCCTGCCTCACCTCCCCAACCTCATTAACCATGAAACAAAGGCAGGATCCCAGCATGGATGGCTGGGGAGGCCTCGGAAGAGAGGTTTGCTGAGAGAGGCTTATTGTCTACTGCTTTGTGGCCTCCGCTCCCTGTGACTCAGGCTTAGGGATGAACACAGCCAGAATCTTTTTTCCAAGGGCCTCTCCTAGTATTGAAGTGACTGACCTTTGGAAGGGTGGGCTCTGGAAAGGTTCAGGGCTTTCTCTGTCTATTTGGAAGTCTCAAGCTAGATCAGCATGGTTTCTGCCTTTATCTCTTAGTGATTCGGTCGAATGTCAGTAGACCTGGAAATGGACTTCAAAGAGAAGATAATTTGAGACTTGGTGCGCATTCCCAGATCATCGTAGTTTGAGTGCTTTGTGTTGCTCTGAGGCAGGGGCTGGGCTGAGTGCTCTCTGGGGCATCGCTCACCGCAGCCCTGGGAGGTGTGGCTGCTGTCCCCACTCGCTAGACGGGACTAGACTCAGACAGCTGGTAAGTGGCAGGGCTTGGGGCCTAAACTCAGGTGTGACTTCCAAACCCAAGCCCTCAGCCACACATGACCTCCTGTCTTTCTTTCAGAGCTTTTTTGTACTTTCTGAAGAATGGGGGGTGGGGCCCCCTTTCTCAATTTCTGTGTCATAGCTCTGTATATACCAGGCATGACCATTGATAAAACCATGGGCTTGGGACCAGGCAGGACTTGCCCACATCCTTCACTCGCTTCCTCATCAAGACACCTCTGTCACCAGTGCACTTGGGGAAGTGACTGATTGTGGGCTGAGGTATCCAGATCCACAAAATGGAAATACTGATAACTGTCTTCCAGCATTGTTTGGATTTAAATGGTAGAATGTGGTGATAGAAATTAAAACAGTGGTATCTCCTGGAAGGGAGGAGTGGGAAAGGGCAGGGAGGGGCTTTCTGGAGTGATGGAAATGTTCTCTATCTTGATTTGAGTAGGGGCTACATAGATGCATAAGTTGACCCAAACTCATCAAACCCTACACTTAAAATACACTTTAGTGTATGCAGATTGTCTTTAAAAAGGTATTGGAGAGCAAAAAAAGTACAGCACATAAAATTATTCTTTATGACTTTTTTTGTCTGTTTCACGGTAAGTGCCTTACAAAATGCTATACCATTTCCCCAAAACATATTTATTTATTTATTTATTTTTTAAAGAAGATCTCTTATTTATTTATTTATTTATGGCTGTGTTGGGTCTTCGTTTCTGTGCGAGGGCTTTCTCTAGTTGTGGCAAGCGGGGGCCACTCTTCATCGCGGTGCGCGGACCTCTCACTATTGCGGCTTCTCTTGTTGCGGAGCACAGGCTCCAGACGCGCAGGCTCAGTAATTGTGGCTCACGGGCCCAGTTGCTCCGCGGCATGTGGGATCTTCCCAGACCAGGCCTCGAACCCGTGTCCCCTGCATGGGCAGGCAGACTCTCAACCACTGCGCCACCAGGGAAGCCCCATATTTATTTTTGTATAAATTTAGATCTGAAATGGGTGCTTAAAAAAGTATTTCCGTTTGGGGGCAAATTTCCTTAACTAACCCCCCCCCACCAAAAAAAAACCCAATCCATAATTATAAGCTTTTCTTTCCCCCCTGCTCCAGGTCTTCAAAGTTTTCTGAAACTCTTTACTCCCGTAAGCCATTTCTTTTTTTTTAACATCTTTATTGGAGTATAATTGTTTTACAGTGGTGTGTTAGTTTCTGCTTTATAACAAAGTGAATCGGTTATACATATACATATGTTCCCACATCTCTTCCCTCTTGCGTCTCCCTCCCTCCCACCCTCCCTGTCCCACCCCTCTAGGTGGTCACAAACCACCGAGCTGATCTCCCTGTGCTATGCGGCTGCTTCCCACTAGCTATCTGTTTTACGTTTGGTAGAGTATATATGTCCATGCCACTCTCTCACTTTGTCACAGCTTACCCTTCCCCCTCCCCATATCCTCGAGTCCATTCTCTAGTAGGTCTGTGTCTTTATTCCCGTCTCCCGTAAGCCGTCTCTGTCATCGCATGGACAGCGTGTCTTTCTGGGGGAAATGGTTGGTCATAACTGTTAGTGGCAGGTCTCTGAGGACTGATTTCACAGGAAAGCTAGGAGGGAGGCATCACTGCTTCCTCTTGGCCTCTGTCTTTTGTGTTTGGCATCAGGCCACAGAGACCCCAGGTGAGCTAAGCCTGAGCTTTTGAAAACTTAACCTTCTTGTGATGTTTTCACTTGATGAACGAAGCAAGAACAGTTTCTTGAGAAAACACCTTTCTCTCCAGGAGGCCATTCTTTTTTTTTTTTTTTTAATAAATTTATTTATTTATTTATTTTTGGGTGTGTTGGGTCTTCGTTTCTGTGCAAGGGCTTTCTCCAGTTCCGGCGAGCGTTGGCCACTTTTCATCGTGGTGCGCGGGCCTCTCACTGTCGCGGCCTCTCCCATTGCGGAGCACAGGCTCCAGACGCGCAGGCTCGATAGTTGTGGCTCACGGGCCTAGCTGCTCTGCGGCATGTGGGATCTTCCCAGACCAGGGCTCGAACCCGTGTCCCCTGCATTGGCAGGCAGATTCTTAACCACTGCGCCACCAGGGAAGCCCCCAGAAGGCCATTCTTCGTCCGTGTCATTCTGCAGTGTCCTGACAACAGTGGGTTCCCCAGTGGGTGATTTCCAGGCCACTCTTTTGAGGGGATGGAGGTCAAGCAAGTTGGCCATTGCCTCTCCTGTCACTGGTGGATGGCAGGTTGCCACCCGTTAGTCCCTTAGCCCATTTAAAAAATAACACTTGTGGGGACTTTCCTGTTGGCGCAGTGGTTAAGAATCCGTCTGCCAGTGCAGGGGACTTGGGTTCGAGCCCTGGTCCAGGACGATCTCACATGCCACGGAGCAACTAAGCCCATGCGCCACAACTAGTGAGCCTGCACTCTAGAGCCCGCGTGCCACAACTAATGAAGCCTGCGTGCCTAGAGCCTGTGTTCTCAACAAGAGAAGCCACTGCAATGAGAAGCCTGTGCACCGCAAGGAAGAGAAGCCCCCGCTCACCTCAACTAGAGAAAGCCTGTGCGCAGCAACGAAGACCCAACACAGCCAAAAAAATTAATTAATTAATTAATTAATTAAAAATAAATAAATTCTAAAAAAAATAACATTTGTGTTTTACCAGCTATAAATGTAATACGTGTTTATTGTGGGAGGTCTGAAAAAGAAAAGCATAAAGAATTAAAAAAAAAAAAAAACCAGTCCTTTTTCAGTCCAGGGTATAGTTTTAAAGGTTTTGTGTTGTCAGTGCCCTCCAGCTGAAACCACCAAGAGTGTGTCTGTAGTCATAGTTGGGTTTGTTTCCTTGGTGCATTGAGGGAGAACTGTGGAGAGTCTCAGAAAGAGGACTCGGGCTTCTGGTGGGTGATTGTGGGAAGGACTCAGGGAAGCGGGGCTTTGCTCTGTGTTGAATGCTGCTGGGAAACAGGGCTAATTCTGGGATTGGGTCTTAGTAATTCCTCACTTGAAGGCGGGAAAGATGGAATGGGGCTCTAATTGTTAAAGAAGCAGCCATGACTCTTATTGGTCATTTTTTGGGGCACAATGTCCTTGTTTTTGTCTGTGTTCAGACATAATTACAGAGCGGCCTCGCTTGTGTCTTGATGCGTCAGCCGCCGAGTTGCCTTGTCTGCTGGTGATGTGCTGTGAAGTCATTCACATTCTGTGGGAACCCCGAGGCCTCGGCGTGAGTGCCGGGCCAGCTCCTGGCCAGCAGGGGCTGCCTTCTCGGTGCTGTGCTCCAGATCCAATAAAGACTCAGCCACTCTCGGAATCTCCAGCTATAGAATGTTCCCTATTCGAGAAAAGTTTTCTACTGGGAGTTTGGGATTAGCAGATGTAACCTATTATACATAGGATGGATAAACAACAAGGTCCTACTGTATAGCACGGGCAGCTATACTCAGTATCCTATGATAAACTATAATGGAAAAGAAGATTAAAAATATGTGTGTATAACTGAGCCACTTTGCTGTACAGCAGAGATGGGCACAACATTGTAAATCAACTACACTTCAATTAAAAAAAATTTTTTTGGAAAAAAATGTTTTCTTTGAATACACACATGCCAGGTACCAGTCTCCTTTCCTGTGTCTGCTTAGATCAGACACTGCATCCATTTCTCTGACCGGGATGTACATGGTCACTGGCAGTGCTCTTCAGGGAGACTCAGCGGATCTTGCTGGTTGGGGTAGCACTAGTACAGGAAGTCTCCATTTTGCAATAACTTGCTTCCAAGAGTTTTTATGTCTTTTGTTGAGTCCTTAGAAACACTTTTTCCCTGTAAGGGAATGGTAGTTGAGACCCCACTCAATTTCCTGAAAGCTTGTTTCCTGGGTAATTCAACTGAAGAGTGGCACTTTTAGCTGTTCCGTGGTGCGTGACAGTAAGGAAACGAGACCTTGGCAGTGCTTTGGGCCGCTTTAGGATACAGCCAGGGTGTTCATTTATACGGGTAGTGGGCACAAAGGAAGTCCTTGTAATGCAGGACTTAGTGGCAAACTGGTACTTGCAGGGTCAGCAGTGAAGCCAGTGTGTGAGGCTGTCTGCGTGGAGTTTGGGGCAGGTTGGGGAGTGCATGCTTCTCCCCATGGGGCAGCCGACGCCCCAGCTCCCACCACTGGTTCCCCTGCTGGCCTAGTTGGCCTCTGATGTTAAGAGAAGCCAGAAATCCAGATTTTCCTGTGAATTCTCCCAAGTTGTCAACGCTGAGAGCAAACTTTGTTTTCAATGCAGTATACGCTTGGACTAAGCAGAACACATCTGGAGGCCAGCTGCAGCACCCTGGCTGAAAAAAGTAAATCAGGCCTGGTGCTGTGACCCTAGTGACCCTGTGTCTGTCCCCTGGCAGGAAGAGATGTCAGGAGAAAGTGTGGTGAGCTCAGCGGTGCCAGCGGCTGCGACCCGCACCACTTCGTTCAAGGGCACAAGCCCCAGTTCCAAGTACGTGAAGCTGAACGTGGGTGGAGCCCTGTACTACACCACCATGCAGACGCTGACCAAGCAGGACACCATGCTGAAGGCCATGTTCAGCGGGCGCATGGAGGTGCTCACGGACAGTGAAGGTAAGCCCAGCCTCCGGGGCCTGGGACGTGCTTGTGGTCGAGGGCTTCCTTCCAGTTCAGAAAACCAACGTGAAACAGGCAGTGTCCACAGGCCCAGGTTTCCTGTTGTGCTCAGTGTTACTGGGCATGCAGGGAGCCTTGAGAGTGAGTAACAGGGAGACTGGATCTAATCGGGGGTGGGGGGGAAGGGGAGGTGGTCAAGGAGGGCTTCCCTGAGGAGGTGACACCTAAGCTGAGAGCTGAAGATGAGTAGGAGTCAGTGGGATGGGGGGGGTCATAATCTCGACTTAACTGTTGATTTGCAGTGTGACTTTGAGAAAGTCACTTCCCCACCCCAGGCATCAGCTCTGTACAGTGGATGCTGGACTGGCTGCCCTGGTTGGCTCTCTTCCCATTCTCTCAGTCATGATTCTGTGATGTCAGAGTGAAACTCAAGTGTGACAGAGGTGGGAGTGTTTTCTCTGCACCATTGTCCTCCTAGGATGGGGTCCTGATAAAAGACTCACAAACCTGGATTTTGGAGTCTCAGCTCCCCATTTTCTTGTCTGGTGACCCTAATCAAGTTGTTTAGCCTGTTGTTGTCTCATTTCTCCATCTGGTAAATGGGCACAATGACACCCACCCCGGGGGGGCTGCTGGCCCATAATAAGCATTCAATATATGTATATTCAATGCGTGGGTTTTTTGTTTTTGTTTGTTTGTTTTTAGTTGCGGCATGGGAACTTAGTTGTGGCATGCGGACTTCTTAGTTGCGGCATGCGAGCTTCTTAGTTGCGGCATGCATGCGGGATCTAGTTCCCTGACCAGGGATCGAACCCAGGCCCCCTGCATTGGGAGCGTGGAGTCTTACCCACTGGACCACCAGGGAAGTCCCCAGTGCGTGTTTTTTTTTCTTTTTGTGGAAAGTCATGTTAATGAAGGGCAAAGGATTGTTTAAGATGGTCCTGCTTCCCATAACTACTTCCCATAACTACTTCCCATAACTGCTTCCCACCCACCTTGAACACTCAGACCCCTGCAAAAGGGAGCATCCTTCCCTGGCTGGGTTTATGGGGCAGGTCACATGAGGTTTAAAGATGGCCCCATCCTTCATTCCTTGGCCTGAGCTTGCTTGAGACCAGGCCAGACCACGGCTTGGCTTGACCCTACCTTACCTGTTTCCGAGGCTGGCCTCTGTGCTGACGCCCCTGCCTTTCTCGAGATGGTAGTTCCTGGGAGAGTGGCGAGTTTTGACGCGGGCTGGGATTGGGGGCCCTGGGCCTGGTGTGCACAGCGTGTTCTCCTATCCTAAGAGGACCGCACCCTGGACTGTCTGCTAGTGGGGGCGTCTCCCTCTGTGTCCTGGAGAAGCCAGGCTGCTGCGGGACCTGCAGTCCCACTTCCCTGAGTTCCCCACAAACTCGGGTTTCTGGCCCAGCAGCAGGTGAATGAGGTCAGAGCCCCAGAGCTGCCTCCGTGCCCCACCCAGAAAACGCCAGGGTTTTTATGAGTAGGAGGATCCCCTCTGCTGGGCCGCACCCAGAATTGCCCGGGAGTATTTGTGGAAATCAAGACAATAGCACCCCAGCTGCTGAAGGAAGTGGACCTTATCTGAGACCCCAGGATTGTTGTGGCCTTTCTTCCGCCCTGCCCAGTCTCTGGCGGGGCTCAGGAAAAGTGGCTGGCTCGCTTCAAAGGCAAAGTGGAAGCCGTGTCTCCTTGAGAGCCCTCACCTTGGTGGCTTGATGCTGTGTCACAAAGGAGACAGAGTCCACAAGCTTTCCCATCCCCCAACTGGGAGACGCACGAGAGTGGAACCAGTGGGCCTGCGCAGGCTTCTAAACAGCTGCCAGATGATGTCCTTTCTCGGTGCTTCGTGGAAAACCCAGCATCTCCAGGGAAGTAGTGCTGCCTTTGACACTCCAAACCTCAGCTGTTTTCACTTCACAGACCTCCAGCCCCCTTCAGGTCATCACGAGAAGCTCACAGTATGGCCTTTTATGGGTTTTGTCTCATTTAAGCCTCACCTTAACACTTTAAGGGGTGGCTGCTGTGGTTACCGATTGCTAAGTGAGAAATGCACATCTCAGAGAGGTGAAATGCTTTTTCAAAGGCTACAGGGCTGGAAACGATGAAGCTACTGAACCCAGGACTTGCTGGCTCTTACTGTCTGTCGTGCGTGGCCTGATGTGGGCCCAGCCCTAGGCCTGGTCGTCTGAGTGTGGCAGCCTTATGGTCCAACCACCGGCTTAGAGATGAAGCCCTTTTGGGCCTGGGATGTCAGGCTGGGTGTCTGGTCTTCCAGCCAGCGCTGTGCTGGCAGAGCGATCCTGTTGGCCCCTAGGGAGTTACACTCCCCAGCCTGACCTGTGGCCTAAGCGTGCCCTTGGATCTACAAAACGCAGTAGACTTTCTGCATCTCACAGCTTCACCCTGGCCTTCAGGCAGGAAGCTTGTCGGCAGCAGTGGAGTTTGCCACAAACAGGCCCAAATGCCAAGTGCGGCTCACC
Source organism: Balaenoptera acutorostrata (assembly GCF_949987535.1). Taxonomy (NCBI): domain Eukaryota; kingdom Metazoa; phylum Chordata; class Mammalia; order Artiodactyla; family Balaenopteridae; genus Balaenoptera; species Balaenoptera acutorostrata. Next base: position 74,848,988 of record NC_080076.1, on the reverse strand, counting down.
CAGGCGAGTGAAGCCAGCAGGACGGCACGCTGGTTAAAGAACAAGGGCTCTGAAGATACCGAACAGCGTATGCATTGTGTTGCTAGAAATCTGTACAGGATATCTGAGAAGCTGGTTGCTTCTGGGGAGGGGACCTGGGGTCCTGGGTGGGAGGCAGACTCTCTTGCACTCCACGCCCTTCTGCCTGCCTGAGTTGTATACCGTGTGCACGTAATTCCTCAACAGAGAGGAGCGTGGGTGTTGGAGGTGGAGCTGGATTTGAGTCCTGTTCTGTCACGTGGTAGCCGTCCCAGCTAACCTCTATGGAGCAGTTTCCACGTATTGGGCATTGTGCTCATACAGGCTCATTTGCTGTTCACTGGTGACGTGACACTGGGCGAGTGACTTTTTCTTTGAGCCTCTTTCCTCATTTTGAAGTTGCAAATGGTAATGCTTTTCGGGCTTGTCGTGGGGATTACATGAGGACGTTAGAAAGCCCTTGACAGAATGCCCGGCACTTTGGGAGACTCAGTAAATGGGGGCTGTCTGTTATTGCTTTAGTCCTGCCTGGGCTGGGGTGTAGAGGGGGCGGGGTATGGGGAAGTGGTCTCAGCACGCTGGGGAGAAGTGGCCTGCCTTGGCCTTGCGGGATGAGGGTGTGGCGGTCTCACGTTCCCCCTACAGGGGTCGCTCTTCTGAGAAGACACGGTGGCAGTGATCAGGCCTTTCCCAGACTCCTCCCCAAAAAGGTTCAGTTCCTGCAGTGCTAGAATTTCTCCTGGAGCCCTTGTCATTGTCGTCATTGGCGGGTGGATTTATGTGGCACCTTTTGTAACACGACTTCTGTCTGGCCCTCACCTATAGTTGCCTGCTTCATCCCTGTTGCTTGTAGTACTTTCCTGCCTTAAATGGTGTCTGGTCTCTGGCTAATGTTTCTGGAGTGAGGAAGTCTATAAACTAGATCAGAGAAGAGAGTCATTTATCTAATTATCAGTACGCGTTCCCTAGAAAACCAGTGGGGCAGTGTAATAAGTGGGAAAACTGCAGTACCCGTTTCCCTGAGCTCTCCAGGCCTCCTGCCTTATGCAAAATTCTGTAATATGTTGAAAGCGTTTAAACTGCATAATGTAACAAACTCCCTTGTGCCCCAACTCAGACAAGGACTAAAACATTACCTGGACCTATGGGGCTTCTCTTTACCCTCTCTGCCTCTCTCCCTTCCAACGAGGACCTCTAAGTAGCTTGACTGTGGGGTCACTGGGGTGGATTTCAGTCTTTGCTGCACGGTGAGTCACCCTCAGAGCTAAACCTTGATGCCTGTCGTCCGTCCCCCCCCTGCCCCGCCCCCACGCCTCAGCCAGATGTAACTGGACAGGGTGTGCTGGGTTTAGGACTTGAAGAGCTCGCCGTGGGATTCTAATGCACGGCCAGGGCTGAGAACCACAGGTGTGGGGCTTTGCACGAATTACTGTTACTACAACTGTTTATGTCCGTAACCACCGTGTAGTTGGTGCATTTTTAAACATCATATAAATGGTGTTACGTGTTATAGCTTGTACGTAGCTTTTTAGCTTTTGCTTTAGTGAGCATTATGCCTGTGAGATTGAGCCATGAAAAAACCGCTCTAGTTCACACATTTCCCTGAAGTAGAGCGTTCCATGCAGTTTATGGATCCATGTTCTGTGATGGTGATTTAGGCCGTTTCCAGCGTTCACTGTTGGGAATATTATCATTCTCCAGCACTCTCCCAGTGCGTGTGTGGGCTCTGCTTCCCAACCTTTGCCACATCGTGGCACACCCAGAAAATAATATTTTTACTTTGGTGAATGAAGAAGCTCTGGAGTCCCCAGGCCCCAGCCAGCCACCCCAGGGCCCACGGCATTAAGATCCTACCCACCACCGGGAGCTCTGTCCTGGAGTTGATTCCCAAGAGGGGAATTGGGGATCATGTCCTTGGCTTGATTAGGTATCAGCGGCTGTGTCAGTTATCCTCCCCACAGGGGTCTGAATTTTTGCCAACACTGGGCACCTGTCATTGTTTACTTACTGCCAATCTGATGGTTATGATACGGTACTTTGTTGTTTTATTTAGCATTTCCTAATTTCCAGTGCATTGAGTGACTTATGTTTATTGGCCATTTGTGTTTCATCATTTAGCTGCCGGACAGTATCTTTACACATTTTCCCGTTTTCCTTTTTTTCTTTCTTTGTAGAAGTATATATTCTGGATCATATTTCTTTGTGGTCTTATGTTGTAAATATCTTCTCCCGATCTGATTTGTTGACTTTGATACCTCGAAGTTTTTACATTATTTTTTACATTTAGGTCTTTGATCTATTTCAGTCAGTGGTGCTCAACCAGAGATGATTTTTGACCCTCAGGGACACTTGGCAATATCCAGAGGCATTTCTGGGTGTCACAGTTTGGGGGTGGGAATGCTCGTGGGTGGGGGCCGGGGTGCTGCTACATACCGTATGGAGAGTCTCTCCATAAGAAAGAATTACCCGGTCTAAAGTGTCCGTAGTGCTGAGGCAGAGAAACCCTGCCCTAGAGATTCTGACTCAGGAATGAGGCTACTTCCAAGAGTCTGAATTTGTAACAAGGACCCAAGTACCTTAGGCAACTTATGAACAGGCAAGTTTGGGGACCATAAAAATCTAAATACCTTAGTATGGAGAAGGAGAGGTCAGTGAAAGCTCCCTGGAGGAGGTGGGGGAGGGAAGGAGAGAGGAAGTACCTGGTCTGCTGGCGGGGCTGGGAGGGGGAAGCCCGGCGGTCCAGTCCCCCAACTCTGAGCCAAGCCTCCTCCCAGGCACCCCAAAAACCACGCAGACCCCCTTCCTGGGGGCTGGAACATTCTGCCTCTGGATGCCGCTGCCACTCCTCTCTGTTCTCCAGTGATGATGACATATGTAAAGGGCTCACCATCAGAGACCTAATTTGATGGCTGCTGGCGGACCCGGCATTGTGCTCTGTGCTTCCTGTACATTCTCTCATCTTACCTTTATGCCAGCCCAGGGAGGAACCATTTTTAGAACAGGAAACTGTCGGACAGAGAGAGGTTAAGTGAGACACCGACATCATCCAGCAAGTAGGTGCAGAGCTGGGTTTCCAGTACAGGCCTGTGCTGTCTCACTCAACCCATCCCAGAGCCTCCGGGTCTACACCCCTCACTCTTCTTCCCAGCCCTGCCGAAGGGGCCGGGGATCCCAGGTCGCCCCGACCTGGCTTGGCTTCCCTTAGCTTGTCTATATGCTGGGCACTGGAGCTGACTGTTTCAAAGGGATCGATTCCTGCTTTGAAAGCAACTAAAATATTTTGAAGTCAAAATGCTAATTGAAACCTCATGGAGAGCGTGCCTGGCTCTGCTCTTTTTTTTTGCCCTTATTTGTCCAAAGTATGATTCCTTCACCACAAGCATTTCCTGACAGCATTCTTGAGCCAGAGCCCAGTGTCACGGTCCGCCTGTTCGTTTATGGAAACTCTGGACTGTCACTTGGGTAATTGATTTCAGGGGCCCTCGTGCTTTCTGAGCGGCTGCGTTGTCCACGCATCAAAGGCAGACAAAGACATTTTCTTCCCAGAGCAGCTGGGTGGAATTTGTTGCCCTTTCTCCCAAAGACTGAGGTTCTACGTGTCTTCTCAGTTTCGTATGATGAAAAGAGTTTTCCTACGCGTTCCTTGCTTGTTCTTTGTGGTTTAGTTCTGCCTCCCCAACTTGGGAGTGTCCCTGAACCTCTCTGAGCCTCTGTTTTCATCTGTGGAAAATGCAGGGGAATGAGCCTCCATCAGCAAGAACTGTTGGGAAGATAATACGGTCTTTCCATACCTTGTTGGCTCGCTGGAAGGAGAGCACTTGATCCACAGTAACACAGGGGTCACAAACTGGTGGCCAGCAGGCCCTGTTTTGGCTGCCCTGTGGTGGGTTAATGACAGGTTTAAAAAAAAAAATCAGTTTACTGTTCTTTAGAAGTCAGGAGATTTCACAGGGAAATCTGCATTTTTGGCTTCTCCTGGAACCTCAGGGGCTCTCTCAGCCCTGGGCCTCATCCCTGCCCGGCCAGTTTTGGCTGGAGCGAGAAGCGCCCCCTTGTGGGGGGCGGGGAGAGGCAGGGCCTGTGCTGTGGTCCTCCCTGCCCACCCGCACTTGGTCATCCTGTGTGCTCAAGGCCCCTGTAGGCATCTGAGCTGCGGAACAGATGCTGAGTCCGCACTTTGTTGTCTCGGCTGGAGAAAGGAGTGGTTGCATAATGTCCAGTGGGCACTGTCAAGGTGAGAGGATTTACCACACCTGGGAAGGCCTCGTTGTCCTTCCTCGGATCCAGGGTTTGACTCCAGGCCACACATTTGCTTTGTGTTTGCCGAGATTGGGGATTAACTTCTCGCTGTACTCAGGAAGCCATAGCAGCGTGCAAGTGCCAAGCAGAAGGCTCTGGAGGGACGAGACGGGACCTTTAACCAAAGGCCCAGGAACCGCGGACTGAGGAGTAGTTGCAAAGCGGAACGTGGAAATGGCCTCGTTGTCAACTCTCCTGGTGATGGCTGCAGAGAACACTAACTAGTGCACTAGAACACCTGAGCACACTTGGTGGGGCTGGACTCGGGGGAGGCGGGCCGACTTGTGACCAGACGTGAGAAGGTGCCTTGGCTGCACGTGGCCTCCATTGGCCTCTGCCACTGATCCGGGGCCCGGGGTCTGAGGAGGATTTGGGAAGACATAGTGGTCTGAGAGTGGAAACCTGGCTCTTTTCCCAAATTGAGGGAAAGCAGGGGCAGAGAATGATGACTGATTCCTGTGTGAACCTCCTAACTTCCCTGGGCACTGGTGTTTCCTCACCTGCAGTGCACAGCAGGAGACTTGGGTCCCCCTTCCCGGGGTGACCCTGCTTGTCAGGAAGGCCGGGACTTCTCTGTCTGTCTGGCTTCACGTTTTCTCTTGAGATGTACTTGGTCTTCACTTCATCCCTGCTTCCCCTTCTGGTACCTCCTCCTCCCCTTCCCAGGCTCCAGTCCTCTTTCCTCTTCCCAGTAGCACTTGCATTTCAGCGGAGGAATTTCGAGAAGCCGTCGAGCGGGCCCTGCAGGCCAGGGCCAGGACTGGAGACTGGAGAAGACACTGAGAAGCGGCAGGACTCGCCTTGCCCCCACCCGCAGGGCACGATTTCGCACTGTGCCTGGTTCGGGTCAGCAGCTGGGAAGTGTTTCCGTATCTCATGAATGCCAGCGCCATCTCCCCAAGTTAGACTGAACTGCTTGAGGGCAGGGTCTGGCTGGTCACCATTTATCTCAGATCGCTGTTGTTAGCCAGCCACTAAACACTTGTGTGGGGGGTTGGATGGAATTTTCTTTGATGGTGCTGGTGAGTGCCTGGGGCTCACCCTTGGGAGTCAGATGTCACAGCCTGCGGCAGTGAGCCGTCTGCTTCCTTAGAAATGGCTCTGTTATTTGGGAGTCTGAAAAAAAGCATTGTTGAAAAAGGGAGTAGATATTTTCACACCAGAAGCCTTTCCCCTGTCAATGGGATGTGCTCATTTGGACCCATTTTATCCAGGTGTGGGGTAGGCCCTCTTGGGATATTCTTGACAAAGGGATTTTTGAGGTACTTCAGGAACATGCTTTCAGGACCCAGGGGCCGTGGACTTCCCTGGCAGTCCAGTGGTTAAGACTCCGTGCTTCCTTTGCAGGGGGTACCGGTTCAATCCTTCCTTCGGTGTGGCCAAAGAGTTAAAAATAAATAAATAAAATAAAGGAGCCCAAACCAGTGAGTCCGGGGTGTGCTTGTCTGCAGCCAGCGGGGCCTGGTCAGCCCTTTGCTGGTAGCTGGGCAGGTGGGGCCGCGACCGTCTCTGTGGTCCTCTCCCCGGAGGTGGTGGGAGCCAAGAGACACCCCAGCTCTCCTCCCCGCTCCTCCCACCGCAGGCTGGATCCTCATTGACCGCTGTGGGAAGCACTTTGGTACGATACTCAACTACCTTCGTGACGGGGCGGTCCCCTTGCCTGAGAGCCGCCGGGAGATCGAGGAGCTGCTGGCAGAAGCCAAGTACTACCTGGTCCAGGGCCTGGTGGAAGAGTGCCAGGCAGCCCTGCAAGTAGGTATCACCCTTTCTCCCCGTGTGGGCGGGGGGAGCCCCAGACTCATCTGCCTTTCTCATTGTCCCCCTCCCTCATTGAGCTGTTGTGAGAGTTAATGAGTTGACCCCGGAGCTGCTCCCCTCTGGCCTGTGCGACCCCCGAGAGGCTTCCCTGTGATGCTGAGGCCACCTGACTGTTCTCTGGCTTATTTCAGCCCCCATGGTGTTGGGTCCTCTCCCTGTGTGCATTGTAACCCTTCAGTACCGAGCCATGGGGTGTAAAACCTGATCCTTTTTCTGGACTCATTGGGAGACTTATTCTCATCCCACAAGTCATTGTTGAGAGTCCAGTGTAATCTCTACAGACAGACACCCCTCACTCCTCAGCTGGAGCTGGGGCAGGACCACTGGGGTCAAGTCTAGGGACAGTAAAATCCCTACAAAATCAGAACGCTTCTAGATGTAGCCAGCAGCCATTTATTTCAAGGCAAGTTAAGACATGGCAGAGAATCAGAAGAGCCCCTTTGCGTTGTCCTAGGAATTGGATCTGTAAACGTGAGGCTCTTGGGTGGCTCTCCACTGGGGCAGTACCCACAATGCCAGTCTGCCTGAGGAACTGTTATTTGCACAAACCACCCCTGCCGCTACTGCGAGTCTGTGAATTCCCTGTAAATCTAACTGAATGTTGTAGCTTTTACTTTGTTATTTTTTATTTCATTTGTATGTTTATTAAAGTAATGCATGTAAAGCGTTTACCAAGTCAAGTTAGTATTGTAAGGCTAGGTTGATGTCAAAAACACTACCATACGCCTTTCACCCACTCCCACCCCTGCAGCAGCCTCTTTTAATTCTTGCAGCAGTTGTTTACTCACCTATTTCTTATACTATTTATTGATTTTTCAGTTTACCACATTATCTACTGGCATTTCTGTAGAAAATTAAAATTTAGCTCATGCACCACCCCCAGCCACTACCAAACTTGCATGCACATATTCCTTCTCCCAGTATAGTTTATCACAGTTTTGATTAAATCCATACTCAGAGTTTACGTTGAGTCATGTAAATATTGTTAACAGTTGAGCCACAGAGTATACAGTGATTGTTTCCTTTCTCGTGTAACTTTTCAGTTTGCCAGAATTAGTGATTGCTTCATTGTCTTTTGTTTGCTTGGTTTTCTAAGCACACAACCCTAATTCAGCCCTAAATTCTCAGAAACTTCAGTCTCCTTTTGGTATGTTCAGACACATCAGGGAATCTCTGTTTCATCTTTGTCTTAGAGACATGCCCTCTGGGTTCCTTTTTGTGGTTTCTGTTAGTCTGAGATTAAACCTCCGGGACTGACCTCCTAGTTTCTGTCGCCCTTATCCTTCTATTTTCTCAGAGGATTTTTTCAGTTTTATCTTTTCAGCGCTTCTATTGAATTTTTCATTTCTGCTATCGTATTTCTAACTCCCTAGAGCCTTTTCTTGTTCTCTGAGTGCTCTTTTTTATATAGCACGCTGATCTTGTTTCATGGGATGCGATATCTGCTCTCATCTGTCTGATGATACTATTTGAAGTTTTCTTTCTGCTGCCTTCATTGTGTGACTCCTTCTCTTACTTTTTCTCTCTGTTTCAGTTTCAGTCTCATATTTGAGAGCCTTTCCGAGTATAATCTGATGGTCCTTGGTCTGTTGAAATTCAAGAGTAAAGGCTCTGAAACACTGTATATATTGTTGTCCAGTGGGCTTCAGTGGCAGATGATAAGGCTGGCTTTTTCAGTGGGAACTCTCAATGTCAGAATCTGTAAGCCTTTTTTTTTGGAAAGGTGGTTCCCTGTAGAGGAGTCCTCCACTCCCTTGCCTGGCGTGTATAAGCCTGACTGGCTGCCTTCTGAGATCTGAGTAGGAGAAGGGGCTGGGGTGGGGGTAGGGCTCACCATTTAGTGTGTAGATCGTTCACTTAATCCCCCCTTTTCAGAATAGCAACTCAGCCCTGTCCTCTCCTGTACAAACTGCTCCAGGAAAGTGGACTTTTCTCCTGCCCGGCTGGGGTAGGGGATCCATCTGGAGGTCTCAGCAGTGCTTCTGCCGACTAGCAAGCAGCGCTCTGCTCTTGCCCTGAGCCCACCAGCCTTCACAGCTGTGGATTCTTTCCCATCTGCCAACTTAGGTTTCAGCGTTCTCCTTCTCCTTGGTTATCACTCATTTGAGACCTGCTTTCCAGACTTGAATTTTTGGCGTCTTTTGTCTGCTGACCTCACTTTTCCCATTCTTTCTCTCCTTATGGGCTTATAATTCCTCTGCAGTCATTGCAGTGGGGTTTTAGGAGCTTTGATGCAATCATATTTCATCTGCCATGTTTAGGGTGGCTTCCTGGGCTGTGGCTTTTGAGTGGCTTCCTGGGCTGTGAAATGTGTCGTCGTTGTTAGTATTTATATGCCAAGCACCCTGGCATATAACAGTCCTGGCCGAAGAGCGGGTTCACTGGAGAACTCCACTCCTGGTCGTCCCCCATCCTACTTCACTGGTGCTGGAATCTGCCTCTCTTCCCAGCCATGGCTGCCCCATCTCCCCTCGCCAGAGTCCGTCTTTGCCCGGAAGGCCAGCTTAAACAGTTCAATGCTGGGCAGGCCTCCCAGGCTGAAAGCATGTTTTGTTCCAGCAGAACAAAGATACTTATGAGCCTTTCTGCAAAGTTCCTGTCATCACCTCATCCAAGGAAGAACAGAAACTTATAGCGACTTCAAATAAGGTATGGTGGAGGCAACCTTGTGGCATTTCTTTTGCTACCAAAAGTGGTGGAGGTTCTTCTGAGTAAGTTTTGGAATAAAAATGTGCGAAATTGCCTGGGCAAGGCCTGAGAGGGGGTCAGGAATGGGAGCGTACAGCTCATTCTGTGTTTCTCCTGGTGCTGGCTCACGCAGTCTCCCTCTCCAGCCCCACCCCCGCCAGCAGGCTACGCTTACCTGCCTCTTCAGGCGGATGGCAGGCCTCCAGCGCTGTGGGAAGCCTGTGGTCCTTCGCACCTGCACTCCAAGTGACTCTCTTCTTCCTTTTTTTTTAAAACAACCCACAGCCAGCCGTGAAGTTGCTCTACAACAGAAGTAACAACAAATACTCGTATACCAGGTAAGGAGTTGGCCAGAAAAGACATCTGCACTCACACCAGCCAGGCCCAGCTCCCCTCGTTCCCTTCAGATGAGGGCGGCCTTTTTGCACTTCTAGAATGCCCAGATGGATTGATAGATATGAAATCTAATTCACACATACCATAAAATTCACCGTTTAAAAATACACAATTCAGTGTTTTTTAGTATATTCAGAGTTGTGCAACCATCACCACTTACCTAATTCTAGACCATTTTCATCACCTCAGAAGGAAACCTGTACCTGTTAGCAGTCACTCCCCATGTCCCCCCACCCTCTTATCTCCCCCAGCCCTAGGCAACCACTATTTTGCTTTCTGTTCCTATGGATTTGCCTACACCGGACATTTCATATATATAGGATCTTATAATATGTTGCTTTTTGTGTCTGGCTTCTTTCACTTAGCATAACGTTTTCAAAGTTCACCCATGTTGTGGCACGCATCAGTACTTCATTCATTTTATGGCTGAAAAATATTCCATTGTTCAGACAGACTACGTTTTGTTCATTCATCAGCTGATGGACAGTTAGGGTTGTTGCCACCTTCTGGCCATTAGGAGTAATGCTGCTGTGGACATTCATGTACACGTACATGTTTTCATTTCTCGTGGGTGGATACCTAGGAGTGCAATTGCTGGGTCCTACGGTAACTGTAGGTTTAATCACTTGAGGACCTGCCGAACTGTTTTCCAAAGTGACTACGCCATTTTATGTTCCCACTGGCAATATATACGGGTTTCCAGAATGCCTTGTGGCTCTTGGGAACATGTGGCTCTAAATCAGGAACTTACGGGTTGTAGGGGTATTAGATGAAGTTACTCAAGACCCATAAATGGACCCAGGATAAAAAGTCTCCCTCGAGCGGGTCACTCATCCTCTCATGGGGCTCCGTGGGGCTCTCCTCCATGTCCCCCACCTGGTGCCTGTGCCTGCAGACCCCGTGGTTTCACCATTTCATCCCTGGCTGTTGCACAGCAGGGCGTCCGCTCTAGCACACTGGTGAGGAGCGCAGACTTGGAGGCTAGAGCTGTGTTTTTGAGGCTCAGCTCTGCCATTTATTAGTTTTTGGCCGCAGGCAGTCCCCTAATTTCTCTGACCCTTGCTTTCCGTTGAGCTTTGGGGACTGTAGTGCCTTCTTCACGGGCTTAACATGAGGTTGAAAAGGGATGGTGGAGATAATGGGCCCAGTGTGTGGAAACACTCCCCCACTAGCGGTGGCTGTTAACACCAGCTTGTAATCAATCACCTTATCAAATGCTCTTTTGCAGCAATTCTGACGACAATATGTTGAAGAACATCGAACTGTTTGATAAGCTGTCCCTGCGCTTTAATGGAAGGGTCCTGTTCATAAAGGATGTCATTGGGGATGAAATCTGCTGCTGGTCCTTCTATGGCCAAGGCCGCAAGATCGCTGAAGTCTGCTGTACCTCTATCGTCTACGCCACCGAGAAGAAACAGACCAAGGTAAGGGCCTCCAGAGGATGGTTCTGAGTGGCTGGCCTGAAATCTGTATTTGAAAAACTTCCCTTTCTCCTTGAGCAAAATACACTTCAAGAGGGAAGGGCTCTAAAAATGCTTTCCTTGACTCATGACTGCTCATTGTTCAAATATTCATTCTCTTTTGGGCCCTGGAAAGATCCAGATGTAGGCTTGGAAAAACAGAATGGCGTTTCCTTTCTGACACCCAGTAAATATAGACAGTCATACTGCTCCTGGGTTCCTTTTCCGTAAAGGTTGATTCAGACGGGTCCTTGTACCCGTGTGTACCCCGCTGCCTGCATTTTCTCCTCTGTCATCAGTGATCTGATCCCATCAGTGATCTGATCTGACCTGTGCCAGCTCCTTTCTGTCTTCGGCTCGACGCTGTTTCCCACCACACTGGCCCCATCCATCTCACTCATCAGGAGCAGTGCTACCTTCAAGGTCTTGACCTTGGCCTTCTGGTCATGAGCTACTACTTCCTTGTCATCTGTCCTCCTCTTACCCACTGACTTGGGCAGCCCTCCACCCTCACGGGGCCCCCTCAGCACTCCTCGTGAATCTGGGTGGCTTCTTCGCAGCACATGACTCCCTGACTGATCTGGACTCTGGACCCATTTTTATGTCATCCTCTGCAAACCAGTGGACCTGACCTCTCCCTTGGCTTCTGTCCCTTTGCTGTTTTGCAAAGCTAGATTGTGCTGCAGAGTGTGGTTAGAGATCTGGTCCACTGTTAATTGATATTCACTCCCTTTAGGTTTCTGCTTGCCTACCCTCCTCCTTAGGCTATGTGACTGGGTTGTTTTTTGTTTTTTGTTTTCCTCCCTTCTTTTTTTTTCTTTTTATTGAAGTATAGTTGATTTATAATGTTGTGTTAATTGCTGCTGTACAGCAGAGTGACTCAGTTATACATATATACATTCTTTTTCACATTCTTTTCCATTATGGTTTATCACAGGATATTAAATATAGTTCCCTGTGCTATACAGTAGGACCTTGTTGTTTATCCATCCTATATATACCAGTTTGCATCTGCTAATCCCAAACTCCCACTCCATCCCTCTCCCATCCTCCTCCCCCTTGGCAACCACCAGTCTATTCTCTGTGTCCATGATTCTCTTTCTGTTTCATAGATAGGTTCATTTGTGTCATAATTTAGATTCCACATATAAGTGATATTATATGGTATTTGTCTTTCTCTTTCTGACCTACTTCACTTAGTATGATAATCTCTATTTGCATACATGTTACTGCAAATGGCATTATTTCTTTCTTTTTTATGGCTGAATAGTAGTCCATTGTATATATGTACCACATCTTCTTTATCCATTCATCTGTTGATGGACATTTAGGTTGTTTCCATGTCGTGACTATTGTGAATAGTGCTGCTATGAACATAGGGGTGCATGTATCTTTTTTTGAATTATAGTTTTGTCTGGGTATATGCCCGGGGATTGCAGGATCATATGGTAATTCTGTTTTTAGTTTTCTGAGGAAAACCTCTACACTGTTTTCCATAGTGGCTGCACCAACTTACATTCCTACCAACAGTGTAGGAGGGTTCCCTTTTTTCCACACCCTCTCCAACAATTGTTATTTGTAGACCTTTTTCTTTTTTTTGAAGGTATTTTATTTAATTTTTTTGTGTTTAATTTTTAAATTAAAAAAAATTTTTTTTATAGGTCAGTTTTATTTTTTAAATAGATGTAAAATCATAATTTAAAGTTAAAGTGAATCTAACAATGTTAGAAAATAATAATATATAATATCTAAGGATTTAATCTTAGGAATACAATAATGATTCAACATTTTAAAAATCTTAAAAAGTAAAAGAAAAAAGTTTATGTCCTTTTTTTACAATAACTGTACTTCTTCAAAATCTATCGTAAGTACACAATAGACAATTCAAAAGCTTTATTCACAACAATGTTCATAGAGACATTATATATAGCAATGAAAATTAGAGCTAATCTGAATGTTCATCTATAGCTCTAACTAAGCGAATTATGATGTAACCACTCAACTGAACATTATATAGCCATATAATGTTTACAAAGAATTCAGTAGAAAATGCTATGATAGATAGATCCCTGACTTTGTCAGATTTTAAAACTCAGACCTCACTAAGGCTTACTCTGATTGCTCTATTTAAACTTAAAACCAACTTCTGTCCCCCAAACACACTCCTGGTACTCCCAATCTGCCTTACCCAGCTCAATTTTTTCTTTTTTATGTAAAACTTACGAACATCTACAAAACTAGATGATTTACATGTTTATATTTACTACTTATTAGAAATATAATCTTCTACCTTTTCCTATTACAATATGATCTCAACAAGGAAAAGTTGTTTGGTTTGCTGATGTAGCTCAAGTACCTAGAAGTACCTAGCAAAGTTACATATCTTGAATGAATGAATGAATAAGTGAATGAATTTAACGTTAGGGATTTTCATTATTTGTAAATGACCTCAAATTCTATGACTTATGAAAATATATAATTATGTTGAGGGCTGAATTTAATTCACAGGCACCATGAGTCAAATGTATATAGGAGGTGCCTGGCATCTGAATCTCAGTGTGGTTTTGTTGTTCTCTGGACATTTTATGAAGAAAATTACATGCTGTACAACAGCATACCAGTCAGTGATAAAAAGGTAAAAACTACGGATACATGTAACAACATGGATGAGTCTCAAATGCATTAGGCTGAATGACAGAAGCTAGACCAAAAAAACAAAAACAAAAAACCCCCAGTATATCCTGTAGGATTCCTTTCATATAAAATTCTAGAAAATGCACACAATGGTAGAAAATAAGAGTGCTTGCCTGGGGAGGGATAATTGTAATGGGGCATGATAAAACCTTTGGGGGTGATGGAAATGTTCCATATCCTGATTGTGATGGTAGTTTCATGTGTGCATATAGCTGTCATAGCTCATCAAATTGCCTACTTTATGTATGAGAAATTTATTGTACAAAATTCTACGTTAATAAACTTGTAAAAAAGAAAGTTAAAAATATATACTCAAATGGTATTAATGAATGTAAACATTATCAAAACTTTCAATATGAACCTCTGATAAATTTCAAGGATGCTCAACAATATTAAATGAAAAAAAATGAGGATAAAAATCATGTGCACATCATAATTACAACTATGTAACCATAAACAGGAAAAAAATAGAAGAAAATATACCAAAATACTAACATTGGGATTCAACAATGATCATTTCTTTTAACTAATTAATTAATTAATTTGTATTTTTTAGCTTGATAGCTCATTTACTTTTTTTTTTTTTTACATGCAAACATTCGAAACAAAATTTTATCAAACTGGATCCAACAGTATATAAAAAGTGCAATATACAGCATGACCAAATAGAATTCATTCCATGTATGTAAGATTGGCTTAACATTGGAAAATTAATTGATATAATTCAGCCTATTAAACTTTTTTTTTCACACACACACACTGTATTTTATTTTTACAAGAGATAAATAAACTGACACCAAGTATTGTAAATGGATGACCACAACAAAAGCAACAATGATTGCAATTACCAAAAAATTTTTAAATTTTTATTTTATATTGTAGTTGATTAACGATGTTGTGTAGACTTTTTAATGATGACCATTCTGACTGGTGTGAGAATGTAGTTCATTGTAGTTTTGATTTGCATTTCTCTAATATTTAGTGATGTTGAGTATCTTTTCATATGCCTATTGGCCATCGGTATTTCTTCTTTGGAGAAATGTCTCTCTAGGTTTTCTGCCCATTTTGTGATTAGTATGTTTGTTTTTTTTGTTAAGTTGTATGACTGTTTGTATATTTTGGAAATTAAGCCCTTGTTGGTCGCATTATTTGCAAATATTTTCTCCCATCCTGTAGGTTGTCTTTTCGTTTTGTTTATGGTTTCCTTTACTGTGCAAAAGCTTGAAAGTTTGATTAGGTCCCATTTGTTTATTTTTGTTTTTATTTCTATTGCCTTGGGAGACTGACCTAAGAAAACATTGGTATGGTTTATGTCAGAGAATGTTTTGCCTATGATCTTTTCTAGGAGCTTTATGGTGTCATGTCTTACGTTTAAGTCTTTAAGCCATTTTGCGTTTATTTTTGTGTGTGGTGAGAGGGTGTGTTCTAACTTCATTGATTTACATGTGGCTGTCCAATTTTCCCAACACCACTTGCTGAAGAGACTTTTTCCCATTGTATATTCTTGCCTCCTTTGTTGAAGATCAATTGACTGTAGGTGTGTGGGTTTATTTCTGGGCTCTCTATACTGTTCCATCCATCCATATATCTGTTTCTGTGCCAGTACCATACTGTTTTGATTACTGTAGCTTCATAGTATTATCTGAAGTCTGAGATGGTTATGCCCCCTGCTTTGTTCTTTTTCTTCAGGATTGCTTTGGCAATTCTGGGTCTTTTATGGTTCCATGTGAATTTTAGGACTATTTGCTGTAGTTGTGTGAAAAATGTCATGGGTGATTTGATAGGGATCATGTTAAATCTGTATATTGCTTTAGGTAATATGGCCATTTTAACAGTATTAATTCTTCCAACCCAGGAGCATGGGATATCTTTCCATTTCTTTGAATCATCTTCAGTTTCCTTTATTAAAGTTTTATAGTTCTCAGCATATAAGTCTTTCACCTCCTTGGTGAGGTTTATTCCTAAGTATTTTATTTGGGGGGTTGCGATTTTAAAAGGTATTGATTTTTTTTACATTCCCTTTCTCATACTTCATTTTTGGTGTGAAGAAATGCAACCAATTTCTGTATATTAATCTTGTGTCCTGCTACCTTGCTGAATTCATTTACCAGTTCTAGTAGTTTTTGTGTGGAGTCCTTAGGGTTTTTCTCTATATAGTATTATATCATCTAAATATAATGACAATTTTACCTCTTCCCTTCCAATTTGGATACCTTTTATTTCTTTTTCTTATCTGATTACTGTGGCTAGGACTTCCAATACTATGTTGAATAGAAGTGGCGACAGTGGGCATCCTTGTCTTGTTCCAGATTTTAGCGGGAAGGCTTTCAGCTTTTCACCAGAGTATTATATTGGCTGTGGGTTTGTCATAAATAGCTTTTACTACTTAGAGATATGTCCCCTCTATACCCATTTTGGTAAGAGTTTTTATCATGAATGGATGTTGCATTTTTGTTAAATGCCTTTTCTGCATCTATTGAGATGATCATGTGGTTTTTGTCTTTTGTTTATGTGGTGTATCATGTTGATTTGCATATGTTGAACCATCCTTATGAATTTGGGATGAATCCCACTTGGTTGTGATGTATGATCTTTTTTATGTGTTGTTGGATTTGGTTTGCTAATATTTTGATGAGAATTTTTGCACCTATACCATCAAAGATATTGGCCTGTAATTTTCTTCTTTAGTGGTGTCTTTTTCTGGTTTTGGTATCAGAGTGATGGTGGCTTCATAGAATGTCCTTGGGAATGTTCCCTCCTCTTCAATTTTTTGGAAGAGTTTGAGAAGGATAGGTATAAGTTCTTGTTTGTATGTTTGGTAGAGTTTGCCTGTGAAACTGTCTGGTTCTGGACTGTTGTTTGTAGGGAGTTTTTAAATTATAGATTCTATTTCAGTTCTATTGATTGGTCTGTTCAAATTATCTGTTTCTTCTTGATTCAGTTTTGGTGGGCTGTATGTTTCTAGAAACTTGTCCATTTCTTCGAGGTTGTTGAATTTGTTGGCATATAATTGTTCTTAGTATTCCCTTATGGTTTTTTGTATTCCTGTGGTATCCATTGTTATGTCTCCTTTTTCATTTCTAATTTGTTTATTTGAGTTCTCTCTCTTTTCTTCTTCATGAGCTTGGCCAGGTTTATCAATCTTGTTTATCCTTTCAAAGAACCAGCTCTTGGTTTTATTGATTTTTCTATGTTGTTCTTAAAATCTCTATTTCCCCTCTGATCTTATTATTTCCTTCCTTCTGGTGACTAGGTTTTGTTTTTTCTTCTTTTTCTAATTCTTCTAAGTGGTAGGTTAGGTTGTTTATTTGAGATTTTTCTCATTTTTTTGAGGAAGGCCTATATCTCTATGAAGTTCCCTGTAAGAACTGCTTTTGCTGCATCCCATAGATTTTATATGGTTGTGTTTTCATTGTCACTTGTCTCAAGGTATTTTTTAATTTCCTCTTTGATTTCATCGTTGACCCATTGGTTTTTTTTTTTTTTTTTTAATTTTTTTTTTAATTTTACTTATTTATTTATGGCTGTGTTGGGTCTTCGTTTCTGTGCGAGGGCTTTCTCTAGCTGTGGCAAGCGGGGGCCACTCTTCATCGCGGTGCGCGGGCCTCTCACTATCGCGGCCTCTCTTGTTGCGGAGCACAGGCTCCAGACGCGCAGGCTCAGCAATTGTGGCTCACGGGCCCAGCCGCTACGCGGCATGTGGGATCTTCCCAGACCAGGGCCCGAACCCGTTTCCCCTGCATTGGCAGGCAGACTCTCAACCACTGCGCCACCAGGGAAGCCCCGACCCATTGGTTTTTTAGTAGCATGTTGTTTAGTCTCCATGTAATTTTTTTTTCTCATTTCTTTTTCTGTGGCTAATTTCTAGTTTCATGCTGTTGTGTCAGAAAAGATGCTTTAGATAATTTCTGTACTCCTAAATTTGTTGAGGCTTGTTTTGTGCCCCAGTATGTGGTCAATCCTAGAGAATGTTCCATGTGCACTTGAAAAGAATGTGTATTCTGGTTTTTTTGGATGTAATGTCATGAAAATATCAATTAAGTCTAACTGTGCTATTGTATCATTTAGTATTTCTGTTGCCTTATTGAGTCTCTCTCTGGAAGATCTGTCCATTGATGTGAGTGGGGTGTTAAAGTCTCCCACTGTTGGGTTGGCCAAAATGTTCGTTCTGGTTTTCCCATAAGATGTTACAGAAAAACCGGAACGAACTTTTTGGCCAACCCAATATTGTATTCCTGTCAATTTTCTCCCTTTACGTCTGTTAGTATTTGTTTTATGTATTTGGGTGCTCTTATATTAGGTGCATATACGTTGATGAGTATAAAATCTTTTTCTTTTATTGATCCTTTTATCATTATATAATGTCCTTCTTTATCTTTCTTTATGGGCTTTGGTTTAAAGTCTGTTTTGTCTGATATTAGTATTGTGACCCCCACTTTCTTGTCACTTCCGTTTGCATGAAATATCTTTTTCCATCTCTTCACTTTCAGTCTGTGTGTGTCCTTTGCCCTGAAGTGGGTCTCTAGTAGGCAGTGTATTGTAGGCTTTTGTTTTTTTAATCCAATCTGCCACTCTGTGTCTTTTGACTAGAGCATTTAGTCCATTGACATTTAGGGTAATTATTGATAGATATGTATTTATTGCCATTTTAAACCTTGTTTTCCTGTTGTTTTATATTCATTGTCCCTTTTTCTTTTCGTTTTTCCTTTTGTGGCTTGATGATATTCTTTTGCATTATACTTATGTTCTTTTCGGTTTTTGTGAATCTATTGTACGTTTTTGATTTGTGGTTACCCTGTTTTTCAAGTATGTTAAGCCCTTCCTATATATATTTGCCTTAGACTGGTGGTCATATAGGCTCAAACACATTTTAGGGGGAAAAAACCCTACATTTTCTTACTCTCCTCCCCAACATTTTATGATTTTGATGTCCTCTTTTACGTCTTCATGTTCATCCTTTTGCTGTTCATTGTCATTATCATCACTTTCACAGAAAATTTTTTGATTTTTTTTTTTTTTTTAATCTGTAGTGGCTTTTTTAAAAAATTTATTTATTTTTGGCTGTGTTGGGTCTTTGTTGCGGCTCATGGGCTTTCTCTAGTTGGGGCGATTGGGGGTTACTCTTCTTTGTGGTGTGCAGGCTTCTCATTGCGGTGGCTTCTCTTATTGTGGAGCGTGGGCTCTAGGTGTGCGGGCATCAGTAGTTGTGGCACGCGGGCTCAGTAGTTGTGTCGCAAGCTCTAGAGCGCAGGCTCAGTATTTGTGGCACACGGGCTTAGTTCTCCACGGCATGTGGGATCTTCCCGGGCCAGGGCTCGAACCCATGTCCCCTGCGTTGGCAGGCAGATTCTCAACCACTGTGCCACCGGGGAAGCCTTGTACTGGCTTTTTTAAGTGATTTATTTTCTAATTGTGATTTTCTCTTTCCTATAGATTTTTACTTCTTTTCTATTTAGAGAAGACCTTTCAATATTTCCTCTAGGATAGGTTTAGTATCGCTATGTTCTTTTATTTTTTCTTGTCTGAGAAATTCTTTATCTCTCCTTCTATTCTAAGTGATAGTCTTACTGGGTAGAGTATCTTAGGTTGCAGATTTTTTCCCTTTTAGGACTTTGAATATATCTTGCCACTCCCTTCTGGCCTGCAACGTTTCTGTAGAGAAATCAGCTGATAGTCTTATGGGGTGGTTCCCTTGTAATTAACTCTGTTTTCTTCTTGCTGCCTTTAGAATTCTCTCTTTATCTTTAACTTTTGCCATTTTTATTATAATACGTCTTGGTGTAGGTCTTTTTGGGTTTATCTTGTTTGGGACCCTCTGAGCTTCCGGTACCTGGGTATGTTTCTTTCTTTAGGTTTGGGAAGTTTTCAGCCATAATTTCTTCAAATACATTTTCGATCCCCTTTACTCTTTCTTTCCCTTCTGGAGTCCCTATTCTGCGTAGGTTGGCACACTTTATATTATGCCACAGGTCTCTTAGATTGCTTTTGGTTTTTCTCATTTGGCTTTCTATCTGCTGTCCTGATTGGGTGATTTCCATTATTTTATCTTCCAGATCAATTATTCATTCTTCTGCATTATTCATTCTGCTATTCATTGCCTTTAGCTCAGCTTTTGTCTCTGCAAATGAGTTTTCTAATTTTTTTGGGTTCCTCTTTATAGTTTCTAGTTCCTTTTTACAGTACTCTGCATTTCTTTCAATAGCCTTTCTTAATTCCCTCGGTATTTTCATTATCTTCTTTTTGAAATAAGTGCCTATTAGACTGAAGGGGTCTGTTTCACTCTTTGTTCCTTCAGGGGTCTTTTAACTGGGAGTAGTTCTTCTGCTTCTTCATTTTACATATTTCTGTTTGTGAGTTTCGGAGAAACAGTTGTCTACTGTGGTCTTGGAGGGCTGTTTACACGTGGGGTCATCCCTGTGTAGCTTTTGTGAGTTTAATATATTTGGTGCGAGGGCAGTTTTTAGTATGGATGCCCGTGGACTTTCTCTTCAGCGTGTGCTGGTCATTATCCCCTTGATGGGGGTGTGCAGATGCAGTGGCTGATGCCCAGTCCTGGGTTCTTGGTGGCGGCGGGCAGCTCGGGCACACCCCCAGAGCGCACGGGCGTGATGGCATCTCACAGCCACTCCTGGAGTTTGGGCGGGCAGCAGTGGGGGCCCTGCAACCCCTCCTGGGGTCCAGGAGGGAGGTGATGGTAGCCTGAAACCACTCCTGGTGTCTGGGGGTGGGGGGAGGGCACTGCGACTGCTCCTGGAGCCCATGCAGGTGGTGTCCTGCCCTCTGCAAGCGCACGCACAGAGAAAAAGGCTGCAATCCAGATCCCACCCCTCCCCTCGTGCACCCCCCAAACAATGACGACTGGCCTCTAAGGTGGCCCAGGCTTCCCCTGCGTACACCCCCAGCCGTGATCACACTGGATTCCAGCCCCCCCAGTCCGTCTGCACAGCGTGCCAACCCTAGTCCTCTCCCCGGTTCTGATCTCTGAAGCCCGAGTTCCAGCACCCAGCCCCTGCCAGCACTGGCAGACTTGTTTGTCAGGCTGGGGAGTGCAAGGCAGCAGCACTGACTGACTGTGCAGTCCTCCCTCTGCTTTGGCTGCTGCAAACCGGCTGCTGTTTTCTCCTCTGAGGCTCTGAAGCTCTCCTTCTGTCCCGGCCCATCTCCCTGCCGGTGAGGGGGCTTCCCAGGGTGCAGGAACCTTTCCTCTTTTTCACAGCTCCTTCCCAGTGACACAGGTCCCGTCCCGATTCCTTTCTCACTTTCTTTTCTTTTCCTTCTTCTTTTTTCTTTCTTCCTACCCGGTTACGTGGAGATTTTCTTGCCCTTTCAGCAGTCTAAGGTCTTCTGCCAGCGTTTGGTAGATATTCTGTGAGAATCATTCCACATGTGGATGTCTTTTTGCTATATTTGTGGGAGAAGGTAAGGTTCATGTCCTACTATTCTACCATCTTTTTTTTTTTTTTTTTTTTACACAGTCCAGGTCTTTTATTTTCTTTATACCCATCATGCCATGAATTCATAGGGAATGGGTTCCAACAGTTCAGGCTCCTTTCCATTGGTTCTCACGAAGTGTGCTTCTCTGGGTGGAGCAGGCTGGCGCTTCAGCTGAACCCAAGTACCTTTCTCTTTGGCTTCCTTCTTTTTCTGATCATTTTCCTTCACCCGTTTCAGGAAGCTATCTCGGCTCTTAGAGTGCTTAATATGCTCGATACGCACATTAATTCTCTTGGCAAGAATCTTGCCCTTAACTTGTTTGTGTACAATGATGCCAACAGCATGCTGAGTAACATTGTAGACTCTCCCAGTTTTGCCATGGTAATATTTGTGGGGCATTCCTTTTTGAACAGTGCCCATTCCCTTGATATCTACAATATCACCTTTCTTGTAGATTCGCATGTATGTGGCCAAAGGAACAACTCCATGTTTTCTAAAAGGCCTAGAGAACATGTAGCGGGTGCCCCTCCTCTTTCCCTTTGTGTTGGTCATTTTGGCGAATTACTGGAAGATGGCGGTTCCGGCCGAAAAGCTATTCTACCATCTTGATTACGCTTTTTTTTTTTTTTTTTTTTTTTTTTTTTTTTTTAATCATCCCATACACTGTGTCATTTCCTTTTCAACCTATCTGGGGAAATCTGATGACCAGGGACACATGCAGCAGGTCATGCCTCTAGTCACCTTTATACAGATCTGTAGGTCACCTGCTCAGGTTATTATCCTCACTGCAGTCCCAGGAGCCCACAGCTCTGTGTGATGCTAGAGCAGCCTCAAAAGCAAAAGGCAAATGAGAGAAAATCAGACCACAAAGTAGAAACCAGAGTTAAAAATCTTTTTTTAACTTCTTTTTTTTCTTTAAAGGGTACGTGTTTTTTTTGTTTGTTTATTTTTGGCTGCATTGAGTCTTTGTTGCTGCGTTCAGGCTTTCTTTAGTTGCAGCGAGCAGGGGCTACTCTTCGTTGCGGTGCGTGGGCTTCTCATTGTGGTGGCTTCTCTTGTTGTGGAGCATGGGCTCTAGGCACACGGGCTTCAGTAGTTGTGGCATGCGGGCTCAGTAGTTGTGGCTTGTGGGCTTGGTTGCTCCGTGGCATGTGGGATCTTCCTGGACCAGGGATTGAACCCGTGTCCCCTGCATTGGCAGGCGGATTCTCAACCACTGCACCACCAGGGAAGCCCTTTTTTTTTTTAACATCTTAAAACATTTGATTCATTAGTATTTAGAATGTATCCTAAAAGGTATGTATTGTTGTAAGGTAGCCAGGAAGGGAAAAACACTGAGTTTCTTTTTTTTCCTTTCAAAGATAGTGGGGGGACCAGAAATGTTCACTTTTCCTCCTGTGTTAACAAGACGTGCCTCTTTTCTTTAGGGCTGTGAATTCCACCTGTAACTAGACTCTCCATTTTGTCATAGTTTGGTTTTTTTATATACATGGATTGCCTCTGCCCTTGGATATTCAAAAGCGAACCATCATATTGATTAAACTTTAAAATAGTGACTTTACGTTTTTAGAGCTTAACAGCGAGCAAAGGCACTGAGAGACCTTGTGGTCGGATCCCAGCTGTGTATAGGTTCGTGGACGGGTTCCGGAGTGAGCCTGTGCTCACGTTTGTGCAGCTGGTTAGCGGTGGAGCCGGGATGGAGGCCAGAGCCCCTCTCGTGGCTCCCTCTGCTCTGCCTCTTGTCCCTGAGGGCGCCTTCCTTTCTCCAGGGACTTGGTGTCGGGATGGCTGCCCCTTCAGGGACAGTTTCCTCTTCTTCCATCCCGTACTTCCGGGAGCTGTGCTTTGGAGCTGACACTCGTGGTTCGTTGTCTCACGTAACTGCACAGATGTTCCACTTGGGTTTTTGCATAACCGGTGTCTTCCCTGGCAGAACATTTCAAGTGCTTTATCATTTCTTACTGATTGCCTGGGACCCACCTCTAGTTCACGGCGCCTGACCCCGAAGGGCAGTAAGCACACGCAGCACTTTACTGAGTGGGAGGGATTGTGTCCATTTTATGAGGGTCCCCAGCTGGTCCCTGTTCAGAAAGGATGCTCCTTTTAAGGTGTGGAATGCCTCGTGTACAGGGGTGCAGCCCTGATTGTTAGAAGCAACACATTGGGAATGACGTAAATGTCCAAAGGAAGGCAAACTGGGGGGCAGAGAGGGCAGGGAGATCTGTTTCACTGTATCCCTTTTGTCTCTTGTGAATTTAGTGCCATGTGTAAGTGTTGCGTATTGAAAATAAAAACTGCTTTAAACATAATAACGATGGTCTTACAGAGTCTTAGGGGCCTGGTGTAGACAGATGGCCCTGCTCAGAAGTCCTGGGTGGCGGCAGAGGTGGTGGGGTGGGGGGTTTGAGATGCTAACGTACCTGCCTTGTGTTTTGTGGGGCTACAGGTGGAGTTCCCTGAAGCCCGGATCTATGAGGAGACCCTGAATATTTTGCTGTATGAGGCCCAGGATGGCCGGGGACCTGACAACGCACTCCTGGAGGCCACGGGTGGCGCGGCCGGACGCTCCCACCACCTGGACGAGGACGAGGAGCGGGAGCGGGAGCGGATCGAGCGTGTGCGGCGGATCCACATCAAGCGCCCGGACGACCGGGCCCACCTCCACCAGTGAGCGGGCAGGGGGCCCCCGAGCGCGCCCGCCCGCCCTGCTCCTCCCTGCTGTGCACGCAGATCCCCCGAGAGCTCCCGGGCCTCCCACTTCCCCCGAGTCCGGAGAGACTGCATAAAAAGCCAGATGACGATTTTGGTATTTCTCGACCAGGTGAATGGATTGTCTCTACCCAGGTGAACACACCCCTGCTATTGAACAAGCTGGGTCCCAGGTCTCTGCCTTCCTGAGAATCCGAGAAGCACTGGAGCCAGGCTCTCCTGGTTCTGGAGGAAGAGGATGAATGGGTGTGGTGTGTATGTGAGAACTTGTCTGCAGTATTTATTTCTGTGGGTGTTGACTGCCTCTTGGAGCTTCTCGGGTCGCCTTCCCTCCAGGGTTCAGTTTGTCAGCTCTGAGACGGGTCCTGTAGTCGGCGGTCACCAGCGGTGTCTGTGAGCTCAGTGTTTCCTGACTCCACCCCAGCACCCTGGCCCCATCCCCGTGCTCGGCACAGGCTCCACGGCTTTGCGAACAGCCCATCCCGCCCCGGGCATCGATCCTAGAGCTTGTTGAAGAACCACAGCTCGTAGCGGTGGAGACCCCACCTGGGGGGTTCCTGCCTCTCAGCCGCTGTTCCTAGTGTGGCTCTGGATGCCCAGCTCCGTTGAAGGGGCAGGCCTGTTGCCCCTTCTGCTGATCTGTGGTCTGGTGCTTGTTGGGACCCCGCAGGGTCTGGCCAGGAGCAGAGCTGCCCCTTCCTCTGCCCTCCTTGTTGACCCACTCCATTCTGGGAAGGCTGCCTGGCCTGCTTACGGGCATAGCGCACAAACCACTGCCCGGTGGGCTCCATTCCTTCTTCCTTGGCCTTCTGCCCCGTTAAGCGGGACTTATTGCCCCCAGCGGATGCCCTGCCCTTTGCTTAGAAGAAATTAAACACGGCCCCAGACTCTGTTCTGGTGTCCAGACGGGACCACTGCTCACACCAGCAGCCTCAGGACAGCTCACCTGCTGTCAGCGCAGCCGTCACCTGGAGATCCCTTCCTGTCTCTGCCTCTGATTCTTACACAGTGTGGAGTGGCCGTCGGTGAGCAGACGGAGAGGACGTGCAGATCCTTTTGGGTCCGGTCAGTGTGTGTGTTCATGTTTGTTTAAGGGATGTGTGCGACTGTGGATGAGGATGTGTGCCCATGGGGCCTGGGTGGCCCGCACTGGAGCCCTGCTGCCTGCACGGCGCTCGTGTGGGACGGACGTTCTCGGTTACCTACCTCCCCGTCTCCTCCGCGCCCGTGACGCACAGAGGGAGTGGTGACGAATGTGGGTGGTTGAGACTAGGCTGATAGAGTAGTTCCAAGGAGATTCGGATGTGTGTAAGGTATGGATGGGTTTTGTCTGCTATTCAAGGGAAACGTTACCATTTTATACCAAAGGTATGAATACGGGCAGCCTTTGATACAGTGTATTCGAACAAAACGAGTTTATATTTTGAAATGGTTTTTACAGCTTAGACTTTGTACATCCTGCCCTACTTGTGACAGTTGTATGCCTTTATTTTGTATCCAGCAGCAAAGCCTACAATAAAACTTTAAAACAATCATGACCCAACCTAAAAATCATGTATCGGGTAGATGCTTTTTAAACTGTTGTGTGGGAAACTTTCATATTAGGCCATTTGGATTTTATTAAGTGTTAAGGATGGGAGGGGAGGGGGCTTAAATAATGTTTTGTAAATATTTTATACTGTTTAAGTTGTAAACACCAACCCTGCTGTTTGGGTTGAACTTTTTTAGAAAGTTAAAGTGAATGTCACTTCTGATGTTTTCTGTAGGAATGGAAAAGCCATCATGTAAGTTCTGTTTTTCAAATGTTTACGTGACGAGTAACTAACTTTGTGGAACAGTCTGATTAGTTGGGGCTTCTACACCTTCTGACCAAATGTTTCTGGCCGTCTCTCTACTTTCACATTTCCTTCAACTTTGCACTTGTCGTTTGGAGTCTTTGCTTCCCTGGGATATGAACAAGTTCATGAAACATTCCATGGTGAGTGATACTGTTTGTTAGTTGCATACAGCCGTGAGCTGACCATGACAAAGTGTTGGCTGGTCCAAGCTCTGTTATCAGACATATTCTACAAAGAATAGATTTCTTATGTGAGCACTAAGGGCAACAAAAGTCAATATTTGTATTTAAGAACCGTCCCAGTAAAACAAACACTGGCCTAAGATTTGGTGAAGAGCAAAGTTTTATTACACTGTAATAACTTACTTACAATGGAAAAAGCAGAACAGCTTTGGGTCCCTCGTCATGAAGCTTTTTTTCAAGTAAGTCATCTGATTGTGGTGACTGGGGGCCTCGCCTCTCCATCGTCCTCCTGCAGTGGCTTAGCAGGGCGGTCGCTGTGCAGGTACCCCCGCCCTCCCTCTGGAATGTGTGTTCTCTAGGGCTCCACCCAGAGTCACTGTAACACGTGTGTGTCACTAACCTTTCTGTCTCTTTGTGCCATGGAAAAAAACGCTATGAGCTTCAGAAGTAGTCACTGTATGTTGTACAAGCATCTGTGGACATATGTAAAATAAAAGTTATATAACGCTTCCACTTAAATCTGTTTTTCTGGGTCTTTTCAGAAACACCCAGCACAGTCCAGCCACTGAACTGAAGTGCAGTTCACAGGAAAGAGAGCAGAGCAGAGAGCCCACCTTCTACTTCACCACCTAAAGGTTGCTGCTCAGGGTGGAAAAGATGAGTCATTTTTCCATAGTGTTTGAACTCAAACACTGGAAGGAAGTCTTGGGTGGAAATGCTGCTGGGCTTGTGAAACAGCAGTCGGCTGCTGTTGCCTCCGACTGCAGGTTTGGGGTAGGGAGAGCTACACCTCACCACGTGGAACCTAAAGCCGTGAAGGAATTGGGTATGTTTCTGAGTTTCATTTATTTAAAGCAAAATTCAAATTTTGCAGCTTTATGCTCTCAGACCACGTATAATACTTCATTGTGTCTCAGAGGCAGCATGACAGAGAATCTGTCACCCCCCGTACTGACATGTTCAAGTGCCCGTCAAGTGTAGGTCCTACTGGGGATGTTTAAAATCACCCCCTTGGGTGACTTGAGTTTGGCTCCCTGAAGAGAACATGTAGTGCGACAGAACACCTGAGGGTTTGGCCTTTGGCACAAGATGCCACTCCGCTTCTTCAGGGACGATCCTTTTCCTAGAGCTGCTGGAACCTTTGCTTGAAGGTGTCGCTAACTGGACCAAATTCGAGCTTCCTGGGTGCTTTCCTCAGCTGCAGCAGAAACGGCGATGGGAGAGATCAGACGTCATCCTCCATCAGGACTTCATGCAGACCGACACCTGGGGAAGGTACACGCTGAGGCTTAGAGGTCTCTCCTGTCACTCAGGAGGAAGCAGTTAGCAGCGCAGCCGCCCGCATGGTTGAGGCGGACGTGGACAAGCTGCGAGCAGCCAAGCCCCGTCACCCACACCGTCTCCTGCCCCACCTCCCGTGAGACAAGCCACGTCTAGAAATGGGCTCACTGAGGCCTCGTAGCTTCAGCCTGAGCCAGCCAGGGAGGAACGTGGGTAAGTTTTAAGACAGCATGTAAACTGAAAAGTCACCTTATACTTTACATTAAAAATCATGCTTCAGTATTTTAACTTGTCCCCGAAGGAGTTAACTGTGTTCGGGGGCAATTACGTGTACTCTTTGTCCACAAAACAATTTCATTGTTAAATGTGTACGAGACAGTCCATGTTGTTAGACCATTTTTTAGTTTGTATATACATACCGAGTATTCATAATTTGCTACAGACTACGTTTTAAAGATTCAGCCGCCTCAGCTTTCAGTTTGTCGTTTCCCAGCAGAATTGGATCAAACTTGCTAGGGAGGGCAGAGCACCAAGCACTCAGGCTTGACTTCTTAAGATGCACCTCGTTCCCAAACCTCTCCTCCTCAGTCCTGGGATCCTTGTGTTCCAGAGCCCAGGCCTCACCCCTAGCCAGTTACGTCATGGTGTCGGGGAGTGGGTGGGGGGAGACACAAACACTGGTATTTTTCTTTTTTTTTTTTTTTTTTTTATTAATTTATTTATTTTTGGCTGTGTTGGGTCTTCGTTTCTGTGCGAGGGCCTTCTCTAGTTGTGGCAAGCGGGGGCCACTCTTCATCGCGGTGCGCGGGCCTCTCACTATCACGGCCTCTCCCGTTGCGGAGCACAGGCTCCAGACGCGCAGGCTCAGTAGTTGTGGCTCACGGGCCCAGCCGCTCCGCGGCATGTGGGATCTTCCCAGACCAGGGCTCGAACCCGTGTCCCCTGAATTAGCAGGCAGATTCTCAACCACTGCGCCACCAGGGAAGCCCCAAACACTGGTATTTTTCGAAGCTCGCCAGGAGTTTCCCCCGTGGAGACTCACTTGAGAACCACGTGATAGGGCATGAGGCCTTTGACATCCCATGAAGAGTTGGGCTTTGACATTTAATATTGAGAAAAGTTTAATGTCAACTTCTGGTTCACTGACAAATGTGAGTAGACTGTTTTCCTTTTCATTCAGTGTTTGAATCTACACCTCTAGTACCCATTCCTTCCTATTTTTCAATGTAGAATCAGGGACAGAGGGAAAAATAAACTAGATAATGATTCTGGTCAATCTACAGGAGGACTGAAATTGGGAGAATTTTAACCTATAGTCTTATTTAAAACTGCTTACACCTCTCCCTCCCCAGACACGGCCACTCACCACTGTTAACTGTCCGTTTTTATCTTTATAGATTTGTTCTTCTGGTCCGGTGTCAAAAACTATTGTGCCTTCTTTTCCAGGACTAATATAAAACTGTAAACTTAAAATACACAAAGTGATAAATTACTGACATATTTTTTCCCTCAGCTTTGGGTCTGCAAAAGAAATTCACTTGTGACGCTTACTAGTTTCAAGATCAAATTCCTGTTTCATTACAGAGTTTTATTGTATATTTGAGTAATTGAAAGAAAACCGTTTCTGCAACTGGGAAAATGGCCACGCCTTCCTGTAGTTAGTTATTTTCAAATCAGTTTAGCACAGTTCTTCCACAGGCATCAACAGTAGAGGTGTGGCTGGCACCTGCTCTCGCCCAGGGGGTCCCCCTTTCACTGGGTGACAAATTCTCTTAGGACCATAAGCACCTCCTTTGAAAACTAGATGGTGAGACCACACTTTTCATTCCCTTTGGTGAATAAGTGATCACTGACTTCATTTCTGTGGAGCCCAAGTCCTAGGGGGGTGAGGAGGGAAGAAAGCTGGTGATCGGAGGGGGCAAGGGTACCCCACCCCTTGTGGGTAGGCAGTTCTTACTTTGCGGGGAGGGGCAGGCCTGGGTGAAACGATTAACATTTGCGTCTTCCTTGATCTGTTAATAGACACTTAACATTGAATGACTTCCTGATACAGATGAAACCACCTACCTTCCCTGAACAACATTTACAATGTTCTCCTTCTTAACCAGCATGACGAGTTTAGTAACTGCCTCAAATATGTGTTTGCACTGTAAGACGGCATCCCCCTGCGGCAGAGAGAACACGGCCGGTTCAGTGGTAGTGGCTTCAAAGAAGAACATCACTGAGGTTTCACTGGGGGCAGCTAAAGATTTTGGCAGTGTTTCCCTCTGTTAGCAGCCCTGTGGCTGTCAATTACCTTTTGCTTGTTGTCTTCTGGGGAAACGTGAATGACTAAGATTCCATCGCTGAAGCTGCTGGTAGAGACACCTTAGGACAGAGCCAAAGTTAGGGGCCAGGAACTGGACAACTTGACATTAATACAGAAAAAAGAGGCATGCCTTGGGGGTCCCCAACCCCAGGCTTTTTCCCTCCTAGCTGGGCCAAGTGGGGTGGCCCAGCAATCAGCACCTGTGCTCGGAATACAAAGCTGCTCCCTGTTAAAGATGACTAGTGTCCGACCTGGATGCCGGAGTGAGATGCCGTTGGCATTTATGCCAGAATAAGAGGCACAGCCTGGGCCGCCCTGGGTTTTGTGGGCACTCTTCACTTAGGTCTGTCAATGAAAGGCTGCTTCACTGCTGGTGTGCCCGGGAGCTGAGTCAACCCAGTGAATTTTCTGAAGATTGCCTGCTTCTTACCTTTGAGCGCAGGGTACTCTATTTTCTGCTTGATTTTGGCAAGTTCCACCACGTAAGCTGCTTTCTGAGTGAGAATGAGTTGCCTCTGCCGTGTCTTGAAGCCTTTCCTGTCGTATTTAATGACCGGGATACCGTACTGCAAGGAGGTGACCGTCACTACGAGGGGACGCTTGCTTCCCGGGGGAGGGCGGCAGAGTACCGAGTGCCTTGTTACTCAGCCTCTGAAAACGTTGCTTCGAGTACCCCAGCGGAGAGGGGCCCAAACAGATTTTGCATAAATGGATTTTCCCTGAACCCTGGCTCTCTGCATGAAAGGCTGTGATTCCTGGCTCTGCCTATGGCGTTGACCTTCAGAGGAATTCAAGGCCACAGCCACTTGCCTCACGGGGCTGCTCTGAAAGGTCAGCAGAGATGAAGACACTCTGCGGGCGTTAAGAGCCCTGACAGCCAGAGGGTAATCCAACCTAGTCACAGGTTTCTAGTCCCCAGGGACCAAAGTGACCGAGCAGCCACCAGAGCCACGGTCACCAGCTGCCGCATGCCAGGCCGCAGCCTGTGCCCTTCACACCATCAACCCCTCCGTCCTCCCCATTCACGGAAGGATGAAGGCACCGAGGGTGTTAGTCATCTGCCCAGGATCACACAGCTAAGTTATGAAACCCACGTCGGCGCCCAGGCACACTGCTTCTAATAGGGGATGTTTAATGATTAAGTGTATGCCTGCATTTCGCTCAACTTCATCGAAAGCCAAACACAGTTCCTGGGTGACAGCTGAGGACCATGGAACAGCCACAGGTGCCTAATCGTCACATAATCGTGATCCCTATCATCTTAACACCCAGAGCATCGCAGCTGAGAGCCCGGCCCACGCACGCGCACCCCTGCCTTTAAATAGTGCTTCCAGACCCCCTTCATGTAGCAGACAGACCCTGTTCTCAGACCCCACAGGGGAATCCTGTCTCAGGCAAGGACACACATTTCCTTACCTGGATTTTCTCACTGCTGATGAGTTGAAGCACTTTGGGATTAATGTCTCCTTCATCTAAGGAAGCAACCAGAACACAGCGAATCATCACTAAGTACCACCCCTGTGCACAAGCCACTGGCATCTGCTGGTTTTCTGTCCCTCTGTGACCAAGACCTCAACCTGGGAGATAGATAGCTGTCAGGAAATGCGGATCAAGCATCTTCCTTTGACTTTTTTTTTTTTTTTTTTTTTAAATAGGGAAAGTGAGCACATAGATGGAAAAAGGGACTTACCTATTCGGCTGT
Organism: Balaenoptera acutorostrata; assembly: GCF_949987535.1. Lineage (NCBI taxonomy): Eukaryota > Metazoa > Chordata > Mammalia > Artiodactyla > Balaenopteridae > Balaenoptera > Balaenoptera acutorostrata. The sequence goes on along the minus strand of NC_080076.1, from coordinate 74,818,161 downwards.
TGGCAAAGGGTTGATTTAAGCTTTCTGCATAGCCTTCTTTCTTTCCCCTGAATATTTCACTTGTAACCACCTTTTGCTGCATCTGGTAATACACAATTAAAAGTACAAAATGGTAGCCATGAGGCTTTTGGGGACCTAAAGAGGTCCACACTAGTGCTTGCTTTCCTGAATAAGTAAGGCTCCTCAAGGAGCCTTGTCTTCCTTCTGCATAGGAGTCAGAACACATAGAAGTCAAACACATTTGGCTTTGGCCAAAATGCTCCAAGAATTCTACTGATTAGAGTCTGAAGTTGACACTTATGCTTGTCTCTACTTGCACTGACTTCCTGGAAGTGGAATTTTCAGAGCTGAGAGTTTCTCCTAGGTCAGAGATCCCAAACTGCAGCCCGTGGGCCAAATCCAGTCAAGTTTTTTTGGAGTGCAGCCATGCCATTCATTTACAGGTTGTCTCTGGCAGCTTGTGTGTACCAGGGCAGAATAATTTCAACAGAGATGGTGTGGCCGGCAAAGCCTAGAATATTACCCTCTAGCTCTTTACAGAAAAAGTCTGCCGACCAGCAAATGAACATAAACAGAACCACGCCACCAGCGGAGAAGGGGCCCTGCATGCTTTGCAGTTCAGAGGCCGTCTAGATGGTGTTCCCATGGTTAACAAAAGAGCGATGCTACTTTTAACAGCTGCCAGTTAACGAGGGCTCTGTGCTAAGTGGTCTACATGCGTTTCATCCTCAAAGCATGTATGAGGCATGAGCCTTGTGTGACCCTTGGCTTACAGGTAAGATGGTGGGTGAGGATTGCTGACTCTCAAGGGGCTAGCACCCACCCCTCCAGCATCCTGCCACCTGCCCGCAACGCCACGTCCCTACCAGGGCTTTCCTCTCGTCTGTGATCCCTCGGCAGTACTTCCGGACCAGGTTCCTCATGCACATTTTCCTGAGCAGATTCGATGCCTGTGTGGAGAACATTCTTCTTTTCCACCTGCTTCCCTCACCCGCCCCCGCTTTAGGCTTCAGCCGCCAAAACAGAAGCTTTGAAAGCACAGCTGAATTCAGTTTGAGGTAAAGGACAGTGTTAATGTTTTCTAGTCAAAGAAAGCAGCTCATGTTCCAGTCTTGGGCTCACTGTTCACTACTGCTAAACTAGTGGTTCCTAATCTTGAATGAGTTTTGAGTCACCTGAGTTGCTGGCCAGGAGGTTCCTAGAGACGCTGATTCAATGGGCCCGGGTTGGGGCCCAGGAATCTTAGTCACCCCCACTCTGCGCTCCAGACACAGAGGGTCCCCAGAGCATCTTCTGAGAAACACTGTTCTAGGCAACAGTCCCTAAACCCATCTGAAATGTTACATCAAGGACAGAAACCATTCAAGAGTGCTCTGTTGAAACAGACCTCCACGGGCTTTATAATTCTAGAGAGGATATATGAATTCTGAGGAGTTAAATTCCTTCGGCATCACTCTTGCAGGGAAGTGCTTTGTCTGCTGAGGCAGCCCTTTCAAGGCAAGGGAGGCAGCACCAAATAATATACAAGTTAAGCTCCATCTGTGCCCACGTCATTTGCAACGTGAGTTCTGGAACAGTCCTTACATTTTCCAAGATGCCAGGAGGCCTCAGCCAGCTCTTGTCCAAGACGTTCTTTGGGACATGATACCGAAGATTCAAGATGTAATTCTTCCGCACGAACACGATGAACTCCTCATTGTCAGGACAGAGGGGCTTGTTGCGATTGATGAATCCCTTTATGAACCTAAGCAGGAGAGAGTTTTGTTAGTTTTCTATTTCTTCACTTCCCATTTCTTCACTGAAACTTGTGTTCTCTCCCCCACTGGTTTGATTCAACGGTGGCCAAAACGGTGGAGATTATTTTGTTCGCCAAGTAGGGCCACAGGCCAAATCTGGCCCAAAGATATGTTCTATTTCACCCACACCATTTTTTGTTTTGTTTTGAGTGACTTGAATTCATTGCCAACAACAACAAAAAACTGGGAGGTATTACATGAAAGCCAGATATCCAGCTTTCCTTGAAAAAAAATCAAAAGATCTGCCAACACTGGCCTGGCTGCAGTCTGCTAACGTGGAGTAGTGACTGCCCCTCTTAGGTGGACTGAGCTTTCCAGTTTGCCGCAGTCCCTACCCTACCTTATTGCCTTATCCCAGCTCATGAGACTCGCTGGCCCTGCCTGGCCTCAGAAGGCATTCAGCTTTGTGACTTTTGAACTAGGCTAAGAGAAACAACAAACATTCTGAGTTGTGATCACTGTCAAATTAGGGAGCTCAGAGGAAGGAGATGGAACAGAATTCCTAAGGGTTGACATCCTGCAGGGAAGATTACTTTTCTGCCCAAAGCCAAAACCTCCAAGTCCATGACCACCCTCTGCAGCACAATAGCACTTAGAGACCTTTCCTCCCTACTGGACCCAAATGAGAACTTACTTTCTTATAATCTGCACAGCCCACTTTCTCCTTATGGCCTCCTTCCGAGCTAGGGCTCCACGCCAGTGGGCTTCAAGTTTAATGGCTGAAAGAGTTCACTGCTGGCATTAGAAGGTGAGCACGATCACTTAAATACAAAAGCCTTTTCCAGAATTATTCACCCACTCCACAAACACCTGGATGCCCAGCACAGCACTCCGCTAGCCCTCGAGACGGAAAGTGGGATGAGAGTCATCAGTCTCTACCCGGACGTGCCCAGACGGACAGCTGAACCAGAGTGACAGAGGAGCAGAGGGTGCTGGGAAGCTCCAGAATTACGCAAGGGGGTCAGTTTTCTGAGGTCTTTTTGAGGGACCAGAGTGGTACTTGATGGCACAGATTAGTCTTGCCCCTGCATTTGCTTTGTCTCACCCCGTGTTTAGTTTTAGTTGTCTACATTAAAAAATGGGGATACATAAATTGGGACACACAAAAATTAGATTTCTGGCTTGTGTCCCAATTTTTAAATGCTTTTCAGATTTTTTTTCCAGTTAACTCAGATATTCAAAATGCTTTTCTTTTATTCCTCATGGCCACAGTGTTACAAAAACAAACAAACAACTGGAAACAACCCAAATGTCCATCAACAGAACAGCTAAATTGCGGTATGCTCGTATAGCGCACGGGTCAGCAAACTGCGGCCCTCGGGCTGGCCACGTGTGTCTAAGTAAAGTTTTATTGCAACAGAAATGTTGCAGAAGAAAAATACAAACAGCATAATTTTATGGAGTTCAAAACATTCCAGCCTACAAGTATATTATTTAGTGATGCATCCATAGATGATAAAATTATAAAGAAAAACAAGGAAATAATGCAAAGTTCAGAATAGTTGTGTGTGTGGGGGATGCTGAGAAGTGACTGGGGAGGGACAAAGTGCAGGGGCTGCAAGTGCACTCATGGTGTTAGTAACCTTTAAAAACAATTACTCTTTAAACATGCATGGACTTCCCTGGTGGTGCAGTGGTTAAGAATCTGCCTGCCAGTGCAAGGGACACGGGTTCGAGCCCTGGTCCAGGAAGATCCCACGTGCCGCAGAGCAACTAAGCCCGTGCACCACAACTCCTGAGCCTGTGCTCTAGAGCCTGCGAGCCACAACTACTGAAGCCCGCATGCCTAGAGCCTGTGCTCTGCAACAAGAGAAGCCACCGCAATGAGAAGCCCGTGCACTGCAACGAAGACCCAACTCAGCCAAAAATAAAAAATTAATTTTAAAAAAACATGCATATGTTGTGGATCAAATAAAACATGTCTGTGGAACAAGTATAGGCTGCATTGTTATGTAGAGTAAAAATGAGGCCCCAGAACCGGACCCTGAGAATGCCCGACACCAAGGCTTCAAGGCCACGCAGGCGAAGAGAATGCTCAAAGGAGCCTCTGCGTCTAGGTGCCACGTGGATGAGAGGGAAACTGTGGTCCATGGCAAACCTGAGAGGTCCTGTTCAGTTCTTACCTGCTTGTCTTTTTCTCACGTATGCTCTCCTTTCCAGGCAGCCTTTGTACGTGGCTTGGATTCGCGCAACTTAAAAGAAAACAAAACTTTTGGTGAAGTGGCTTTCAGTTGTGCAGCTTGGTAGTTGTGACCTTCAGAGGAGGTGTCAGCAGTGGCCCTAGGGGCGTGCAGCATAGAGGTGAGAGAGGAAGCCACGGGATATGACAGGACAGAAACGAGAGAGGGCAGGTTACGTTCAGCCTGAGTGCCAGAGCTGGCCAGTAACGGGGGCTCCCTTTCTTCCTCTTGCCTCCCCCCAGCTAAGGAACAGAACCACCACCTGGAGGGCTTGCTGGCCCCTGGTTCTAGGCATTATATTTCATCCTCCCACCCAACCCTGCAAGGCAGGCGGGCATCAGCACATTTCACAAAGGGGCTCACAGAGCCAGGCGGTGAAGACCCTTGCCAGGCGCGAGGCAACCACGCGGCTGTGAAGCAGGAGTGTGAACCCAGGGCTGTGGGACCACACACGCGCCCTTAGCTCCTCCATTCACAGTGCGCCCCCTGCACCCGGTGACTGGGGTCCCCCTGCAGACCGAGCTCCCCGAGGGCCCCGCACACCAGCAGCATCGCATCCCCTGGGAGCTGGGTAGAAACGTTAACCCAGGCCCCCGCATTCAGCACCTGCCCACGAACCCGACCTGGGTGATCCGTGCCCGCTGCCGGAGGGGTCAAAAACAAACCACCAAGCACAGTGGTTACGAGCCCAGGCCCTGAAGCCAGACAGACACACACTCAAACCCCAGCTCTGCTGCTGTTGGGCCTCAGCTTCCCCCCATGTAAAGTGGAGATGATAATACCACTCGTCCACAGGTTTGTTCCGAGAATACAATGAGATCATGAATACGGCAAGCACTGAGATGATTCAAGCAGAGCTGGTCTCAACAGGCCAGGTGAGATCTCAGAGGGGAAGCCCCTACCCCCTGGTAGTTTTGATTTGTGATTTTTTGCATTTTCCTCCCGTCTAAGTTTTCTTATTTACCATTCACAACAAACACCCTGGCTGTGGGCTTTGCAGCTACACCTTCTGACATCAGACACTTATACAGATGAAGTTTTAAAAAAAACCTTCATTTAAGGGGGATGGACTCCGTGGGTTTAGGTCCTGGTGTGGCACGACAAAGTTGGATCCAAACTAAAAATGAGGCAGAACTACAGCATTTAAGTTTCCAGGTGCATCCATGACAGCCCTCCAAACATAAGGGATAAATACACCTGTATCTTATAATCTTGTTGCCTTGTTCTGGGTTAAGGCATAAATTCACCTGTATCTTATAATCCTATTACGTTGTTCTGGGTTTCCAAAGCCAGTGCTTCTAACATATCAAACACTCATGTTTAAGATGTTTCCCAAGCTAAGCTTGTTCATATCACATTCTGTTAAAATCAGGGCAGGAAAAAAAACCATACCTAATTGATGTTTACTAAATTCAAAGGCATCTTCAGTAGCAAACAGAGTTCTGGGGAAGCGAATGAATATTTTGGTTCTAGAAATGAAAAAAATGTTTTAATTATTAACTGGTCATCACCATCTGTAGTGGATTCAATAGTGTCCTCCCCCCGCCCCCAAAGTCACATCCACTTAATCCTCAGAATGTGATTCTTATTTGGAAATAGGGTCTTTGCTGATGTCATCAAGGTAACGATTGAGATAAAATCACACTAAATCCAATGAGAGTGTTCTTATAAGAGAGAGGGAAAGACACAGAGAGACGCAGGGGAGAAGGCCATGTGAAGACAGAGGCAGAGATTGGAGTGATGCTGCCACAAGCCAAGGAATATCAGGAGCTTCTGGAAGCTGGAAGCAGCAAGGAAGGATCCTCCCAGAGAGACTTCAGAGGGAGCACGGCCCTGCCAACACCTGGATTTTGGCCTTCTGGCCTCCAGAAATGTGAGAAAATAAATTTCTGTTGTTTTAAGCCAACCAGTCTGTAGTTAATTCATTATGCAGCCCTAGGAAGTTAATTCACCTTCCTAACCCAAAGTGACTTCCCTGGGCTTTAAAAAGTGATGACAGAGAATATGGGTCTAAGTTTAGGAGAAGATCCCATCAGCCAGCAAAGATAAATTATAGACATTGAGCTCATATTGCCTGCCCTCTCAGGCTCCCCGGCAACCCACCCTTTGAGGGAAACTTCCCAGGCCAGCCACTGGGGGGCAGCAGTGCATCGTGCCACGTGAACCCATCAGAGGTTTTATACCGGGGACAGATAACACCTCTGACCTCCCTGACCCACCTCGCATTGGATGTGCTAAGCCCTATTCCTCAGAAATCTGGCTTGGAAAAGTAACTGCTCCTTGGAGCAGGGCCCAGAATAGAAGAATAAAGGATGGAATGGGGCCAGGGTGGTCATAGAGGGCTATGTACAAGTTGGCAGGGAAAGCCCACTGACACATTCAAAGGCAGAGATCCCTGACGCTGGAATCTCTGCGGCCTGGCAGTAGATCCTCTTCATGTGTGGGCCCTGTTCTTTGCAATCAAATGAATGCTGACCAAAATGTCTAAGAGAACAGATGAAAATTATCCTGGTTCACCCCACTGAGTTGTGCCTTGACGCTTTCAATGTGTACGAAAAGTCCTGCTCAAGGACAACAACTCTACAGTAATGATACCTAGAGTTCTAGAACACCACTTTGTGGGAGATGCTAGAGGAGCTTTCTCATCGCAGAAGTCCTAATATCCCCTCTGAGAAGTCATGCATACATTTTGAACAATGAAAGAATCTAGGCAGAGAGAGATTAGGGAATTCGCACTGATGCCCTCCTCATTTTGTGCAAAAAGAAGCTCATCCCAGTCTCCAATGCAGGTTTAGAACCCAGGGCTCCTTTATACTTAACCTCCTCCAATAGGCAGCTATGTAGCCTTTCTAACCATTTAGCTCTTGTGATACGGTGCTTTATAATAAGAAATATGTATTTGGTCTTTGCCCCGTTCCAGTGTCACAGCTCCCAAAACCCTTGTAATTTCCTAAGTGATTAGAGCAATGGGGCATCTTTTGTTATAATCTTTTGGGTTTTGTTCCTGAAATAGCTTCAAAGTGATAAAGGGGAAATGGGTGTCTTTTAAAAAATTCTTTTCCATTATGGTTTATTATAGGATATGGACTATAGTTCCCTGTGCTATACGGTAGGACCATGTTGTTTATCTATTTTATATTTATAGTAGTTTGTATCTGCTAATCCCAAATTCCCAATTTATCCCTCCCCACCCCCTTTCTCCGGGTGTCTTTTATTATTTATAACAAACCCCTTTCAACCACACCACACCTGAGTTTATGCTAACAGCTGATGTTTGGAAAGGCCCTAGATAACCTAAGGATGGGAACTGGTTGCCAGGGAAACCAACCTTGAGATTAGAGGGTTGGAACTTTCAGCCCCACTCCTGGGGAGGGGAGAGGGGCGCGAGGTTGAATGAATGACCACTGTCCAGTGAATTTATCAATCATGCCTATGCCTCTATAAAACCCCCAAAAGGCATGATTTGGAGATGTTCTGGGTGCACCTGGAGAGAGCATGGGACCTCCGCACCCCCTCCCACATACCTTGCCCTGTGTATCTCTTCTATCTGGCTGTTCCCAAGTTATATCCTTTTGTAATAAACTGGTAATCCAGTAAGTAAAGTATTGTCCTGATTCTTTGAGCTACTCTAGAAAAGTTAATCAAACCCAAGGAGGGGGTCATGGGGACCTCCAATTTATAGCTGATTGGTCAGAAACACAGGTGACAAAATGGACTTGTGATTGGCCTCTGAAGGGAGGATGGACAGTCTTGGGAGACTGAGCCCTTAACCCGCGGGATCTGACACCATCTCCAGGTAGACTGTCAGAAGTGAGTTTAATTGTAGGACACCCAGCTGGTGTTAGAAGTGTGATGGAGTGTTTTGAGTGTGAGGGAAGCATTGAGAGTAGAGACACACAGGAGAGTTTTTTCTTTACAGAGATGCATTTAAATTGAGTGAATGCAAGTATCTGCTTATAAATCTACGTAAACTCCTGAAGAATGAATCTCCAGGCTCAAGATGGATACAGATCGATTAGGAAAACATTTTGACAGCGATTTCCGGGACACTCACCTCCCTAACTTGTACTCCTCAGGTTCGTAGCCAATGTACTTGATCAGCCGCTCTACGCCCTCTGCTGGAGGCCCGTGCCAGTGCGGCCAGGTGTCTGGGCACAAGGACTTGTACCTAGGGAGGGGAGAGGAATGTTTAGGAAGCCGCAGACCTTACACTAACTAGCTCCCCTTGAGGTCAGCTTCACTCCGCTGGGCACACCAACCACTCAGAATAATAGAGTAAACGCATCACAGCCACTTCCTAGAATTCAACGATATATACTCAGCAATAAAGAAACAAGAGGGGGGCTTCCCTGGTGGCGCAGTGGTTGGGAGTCCACCTGCCAATGCAGGGGACACGGGTTCGAGCTCTGGTCTGGGAAGATCCCACATGCCGCGGAGCAACTAGGCCCGTGAGCCACAATTGCTGAGCCTGCGCGTCTGGAGCCTGTGCTCCGCAACGGGAGAGGCCACGATAGTGAGAGGCCCGCACACCGTGATGAAGAGTGGTCCCCACTTGCCGCAACTGGAGAAAGCCCTCGCACAGAAACGAAGACCCAACACAGCCATAAATAATAAATAAATAAATAAATAAAATTAAAAAAAAAAAAGTGAGGGGGTTCGTTTAAAAATAAAAAAAAAAGAAACAAGAGGAACTGTTTCAACAGGGTAGGAGGTTCGGCCTGTCTTCATAGAACAATGACCTCACATCAGACACTCTACCCAAGAAACTCAATTCTGCTCCTAGGTGTATACGCAAGAGACACGAAAACATATGTCCGCACAAAAGCTTACACGTGAATATTCAGAGCATCATTATTTATATTTGACAAAAGGTGGAAACAACCCAAATGTCCATCAAGAGACAAAGGAACGTATAAACAAGTACAGTCCAGCACGGGAAGAAAAGGTATCATGCTTGATAAGTGACGAGGGATTTTTCAAGGGTAAATTTTGGACCCAAGGTTGACTTAAGAACCTGATTTCAGTACAAAATGCAACTCCCTTCTAATATGTGGTCGCAATAAAGATAACCATGATGTCTGTAATGTAATGAAGAAAGTGAATGCAGAATTCAGAAGTGCCTGTGGACGAAGGCTAGAGCGACACCACTGGAGCCCCCGGACCGGAGCCGCACTACTTGGGTTGGAGTCCAGCTCAGGAGCCGGACAAGTCGCTTCACCTCCTCGCTTTGCAGCATAAACAATGAATGGCAGGACCTTCCTTGTGGGGTCGTCACGAGGTTGAAATGAGATACCCCATGGAAAGTATTTGGCACAGTCTGAGACTTCAAAAGCTGTTAGCTACAGTATTCCTATTACGCTTCTTTCCCTTAATATCATTATATGGTTTGTATTATTTTAAAATCAAATGTCAAACCGTTAAGAACATGTTTATTTTCCTGGAATTATACTTTATGAGAAAATCCATTAAGGACATCGCAATGAACTGAATGTTTGTGTCCTCCCGCCCCCAAATTCATATGTTGAAGAATCCTAACCCCCCAATGTGATGGTATTAGGAGATGGGACCTTTGGAAGGTGATTAGGTCAGAAGGGTGGATCCCTCATCCTTGGGATTTGTTCCCTTATAAAAGAGACCCCAGAGAGCTCCCTTGCCCTCTTTCCACCATGTGAGGATGTGATGAGAAGAGAGCAGGGTGCAATCCAGACGAGGGCTCTCACCAGAACCTGACCGTGCTGGCTCCCTGATCTTGGATTTCTAGCCTCCAGAACTGTGAGAAATAAACTTCTGTTGTTTATAAGGCACCCAGTTTATGGTACTTTGTCATAGCAGCCTGAACTAAGACAGGCATTAAGTGTCACATGTTCTTCCCTGATGACTTCCCGCTGTTACTGCCACACACAAAGGTACAGACACATGCCAACCCCAGGGAACGCAGAGCAACGCCAGGCCCTGCTCCCTCCTGTCTGGTGCAGGCCCCTCACTAGCACACACCATCAAAGCTGTCTAAACATGGGCTAGACAGACACAGAGGAGATGGGGAGATGATTTAAATGCCTGCAGGGTAGAGGGACTCATAACTTCTGTCCTTTTTAACTCTGAGATGCAGTCGCTCCCTGATCAAGGGAAGCAGTGCCAGGGAGGGTGCACACATTCGGACATCTCCAGCCCATTCCCATGGGCCTCTCCTGCCTTCCCCTGGGCCACTGTCCTGCAGCAATGCCAGCCTCCTAGCTGGTCCTCAAGCTGCCCAGTTCCCACCTCCAAGCTCTGCTGCCCAGACAGCTGCCTCCAAATATCCTCATGGCTCCCTTCCTTACTTGGAGAGGCCCTCCTGGACCACTCTTTCCCCAACCCGGATTCATTTTCCTTCAAAGAATGTACGCCCCGCCTGACCTCCTATATCTCCCTGTTATTGCCAGTAGAAAGTACACTCCATATGGGCAGGGGTGGGGTCTGTCTTGTTCACTGCTGTTACCCAGCACCTTGGACAGTGCTGGTACAAAGCAGGGGCTCACTAGTATTTACAGAAAGAATAAACAAGCCCGACAGCAGCAAAGTAGGAAAAAACGCAGGAAGACTGGAACGGCAAATGCCTGCGTGTTTTGGGGCCGGGGTGGGCAGTAGCTGCTGCTTCCATCTTCACTAGACTTCAGATTCAGAAAAATGGATGAGATAAGGGTGAATGACAAGTCGCTGATGAGCAAAACTGGTATGTCAAGGAGGTTCTCCCCACCTAACCCTAACCCACCACAAAAAAAAAAAAAAAAAAAAAAACCCTGGCAAAAAGACTGGCAGATCCTCAAACAAACACTGAGTTATCATCTGACCCAGTAATCTACTCCTAGGTATGTGCCCAAAGAAATGAGAGCATATGATCACACTAAAACTTGTACTTGAGTGTTCCCAGCAGCATTATTCAGAATAGCCAAATAATGGAAACAACCCAAATGCCCATCAACAGAGGAATGGATAAATAAAATGTTGTCTGTCCACACAATTGAGTATCATTCAGCCATAAAAAGGAATGAAGTGCTGACACATGCTATAACATAGATGAACATTAAAAGCATCATGCTGGGCTTCCCTGGTGGCGCAGTGGTTGAGAATCTGCCTGCCAATGCAGGGGACACGGGTTCGAGCCCTGGTCTGGGAAGATCCCACATGCCACAGAGCAACTAGGCCCGTGAGCCACAATTACTGAGCGTGCGCGTCTGGAGCCTGTGCTCCGCAACAAGAGAGGCCGCGATAGTGAGAGGCCCGCGCACCGCGATGAAGAGTGGCCCCCACTTGCCGCAACTGGAGAAAGCCCTCGCACAGAAACGAAGACCCAACACAGCCAAAAATAAATAAATAAATAAATTAATTAAAAACAAACAAAAAAAAGCATCAAGCTAAGAGAAAGAAGCCAGACACTAAAGTCCATATATGATACGACCACACTTGTATGAAATGTCCAGAATAGAGAAGTCTATAAAGACAGAAAGTAGAGTGGTGGTGGCTTAGGGCTGGGGCAGGTTGGTAAGGAGTTAGGGCATTTATAGCTAAAGGGTATGAGGTTTCTTTTTGAAGGCATGAAAGTGTTCTCAAATGGACTGTGCTTGCATAGATCTGTGAATACCAGAAACCACTGATGCTTTAAGTGGGTGAATTGTACATTCGGTGAATTATATCTCAATGAAGCTGTTTAGGAAAAGAAAACCATGGCTATCCACTGGCAGTGTGGTCCCCAAATGGTGACAGATGAAAGAAAAAAGGAGAGAGGACAAAAAGGAGAGGGGGGTGACAACCAGCCTCTGACTCTAGGCTGCTTGAGGGTCCCACGTTTCCTTCCTACCTGCCCTCCAGACGGGCCTCCAGTGGGACACCTGTGATGGTGTTTCATCTGTGAGGATTGGGATGGAGATGCTTATCCAAATGTACCTATAGCGTAGAGCAAAGCCGGGCAGAGATTTCCAAGGCTGGGGTCCCGGGCCCCGCTGAGCCTTCCAAGGTAGTATTTGGGGTGGGGTTGTCTGTAACTCTTTTCACTGTTTCTAAAACCCAAAGACACTTATACTGTTTCTCAAGATAGAACCACACAGGTCAATAAAATCCTCCGTGTATTTAGCTGAAATTGTATCAACTCAAAAGGTTAATGCTGACGATACTCATCAGAGGTTTAGATCAGCAGGTAAATCATTAAAAAACAACAGTGAGGAAAGAGATGGTTACTTAATAAATGCATATAAACAGATATTAATTATCAAGACACGAGGCTCATGGGAGAAAAATAAGCAAGATCCGTGGGTAGAGAAAAATCTGAGATTAAATGAGGGGCTGAAAATAAGAGCACCAAAAAATGATGAAGTTTCAGAGCACAGGATCTTGATGTAAATTGCAAAATGCGAGGAATTGGATTGAAAATGTAGCCTCATGCATGTGCTTTTTATAATTATGAAGTTGTACTTCAAAAGAAGCCTAATATTCACAAATGAACCTATCTACAAAACAGAAATAGACTCACAGACATAGAGATCAGACTTGTGGTTGCCAGGGGGGAGAAGAGGAGGGAAAGGGATGGCCTGGGAGTTTAGGGTTAATAGATGCAAACTATGACATTTAGAACGGATAAACAACAAGGTTCTACTGTATAGCACAGGGAACCATATCCAATCTCCTGGGATAAACCATAGTGAAAAAGAATATTAAAAAAAGAATGTATATGTGTGTATAGCTGAGTCACTTTTTTTTTTTTAAACATCTTTATTGAAGTATAATTGCTTTACAATGGTGTGTTAGTTTCTGCTTTATAACAAAGTGAATCAGTTATACATATACATATGTTCCCATATCTCTTCCCTCTTGCATCTCCCTCCCTCCCACCCTCCCCATCCCACCCCTCTAGGTGGTCACAAAGCACCGAGCTGATCTCCCTGTGCTATGCGGCTGCTTCCCACTAGTTATCTATTTTACATTTGGTAGTGTATATATGTCCATGACACTCTCTCACCCTGTCACATCTCACCCCTCCCCCTCCCCATATCCTCCAGTCCATTCTCTAGTAGGTCTGTGTCTTTATTCCTGTTTTTTTTTTTTTTTTTTTTTTTTATTTATTTATTTATTTTTGGCTGTGCTGGGTCTTCGGTTCGTGCGAGGGCTTTCTCTAGTTGCGGCAAGTGGGGGCCACTCTTCATCGCGGTGCGGGGACCGCTCTTCATCGCGGCCCCTCCTGCTGCGGGGCACAGGCTCCAGACGCGCAGGCTCAGCAGCTGTGGCTCACGGGCCCAGCCGCTCCGCGGCATGTGGGATCTTCCCAGACCAGGGCTCAAACCCATGTCTCCTGCATTAGCAGGCAGATTCTCAACCACTGCGCCACCAGGGAAGCCCTTTATTCCTGTTTTGCCACTAGGTTCTTCATGGACTTTTTTTTTTTCCCCTTAGATTCCATATATATGTGTTAGCATACGGTATTTGTTTTTCTCTTTCTGACTTACTTCACTCTGTATGACAGACTCTAGGTCCATCCACCTCACTACAAATATCTCAATTTCGTTTCTTTTTATGGCTGCGTAATATTCCATTGTATATATGTGCCACATCTTCTTTATCCATTCATCCGATGATGGACACTTAGGTTGCTTCCATGTCCTGGCTATTGTAAATAGAGCTGCAATGAACATTTTGGTACATGACTCTTTTTGAATGAGTCACTTTTCTATACAGCAGAGACTGGCACAACATTGTCAATCAACTATACTTCAATTTAAAAAATTTAAAAAATAAAAAAGAAGTCTAATATTAAGTTAAAATATGAAATTACTGATATTCAACCATGTTGACCCACAAAAAGAACCATTTTATTATGCTTCTCTTGCGAGTGTAACAATGTGTTGTTTTCTTGGTAGCACGAACGACATGCAGCCCAACTGCACGCACAAGCAATTTGGGCCATAGTAGTAGTGGTGGTGGTTATATGATTAAACCCTTACAAACTCCTCGAGAGCAATTTAATCCCCGTGTTACACATGAGGAATTAGGTCTCAGTTGGAAGAGGAAGAATGGGGATTCCCACCCAAGAATCTGTGGCTCCAATGCCCATGTTATCACCACTACACCTGTGTCTCTGGACAGCCCATGAGGCCAAGGGGATTGCTCCCAGACTGACCGCGCTGAAACCAGCACCCATGGTCGCCATGGGAAGGGTCTTCCCCAGCCAAGTACGACCCCAAGCGTGCATGTCCCACGTCTGCCCCCTGGAGGCAAGTCTGTGCATGGCATCTTGTACTTCCTAGATTCCAAGAAGTTAGGGGCTTAGCGAAATGAAGAGAAGGTGGCAAACCAAGTCAGCTTCCTATTCTCTGAAATGTCAGTGTTCATCACTGTCACCGCTACAGCAGTTAAGAAGCAAACGGAGTTCCCTGGGGGACAGCCTTTTATTCATCGCCACACACTTCACTGGCTTCAGATCAACAAAACAAACTTTACCTTTGCAAGAAATGCTCGTATTTCCGTCGGTACGCAAAGCCGGCCCGTCTCACCCGCAGGTGCTCCATCAGCCCCAGGTACTTGACCTGATGCCTTATGAGGAAGTCATCGAACTTGCCTTTGGAAACACAGAAGGAAGAGTGACGGTGAAGGACCCTGTGGCTCTGTTTCAACCAAGGCAGACCAGAGGCTGCAAGCTGACGATCTGTGGGCTGGGTCTGGCCACCAGGCATGTTTTGTTAGGTCCTAATTGTGTTTCTCTTAATGGGGGAATTTTACAGGAAAATCTGAATTTCTGGTTTCTCTTGAAAATCCATGAGATCTGGCCATTCTGGGCCTAGAGCCCCACATGGCAACAAATGGCCCTAAGGAAGGAGGACTGCCCCTTTAGACAGGGTGTGCCCTCTCCAGTTGGCCACAGTCCCCTCCATTCCCTATTGCATTACAGCTGGTCTGCTTCACTCATTCGCTCTTCCTGCCTGGATTCTATAAGCCTTTGACTGTACAGCTTTGTCATGAGACCATGGCACAAGCTTAGAAAATACCCAAGTCATAGACCATTTTGGAAGATTCTTCACTGGCTGGAGAGAAGCAGTATCGCTTCCCCTCACCTCTGAGGTCTGCTTGGCTCAGCTGTGTTAGTCCTGAAACTGGCCACGCTCTGAGCAAAGCTCACACAGGACCATGAAAGAAACCCTCCTCCTTATTCATTTGTCTTCTATTATTTAATACAGAGAACAAGCAGCAAGCCTGTGGTGGTTTTCAGGACTTTCCCCACCGTCGTCTTGGTTTTCCTCCCAGCCTCATTTCCCTGACCTCAGTGTTCTGAACAATTCACAACTCACTGGGTTCTTTACTCTCGTTGGGCTTGATGCAACGGATGTATGAAGGTTCCTTAGAGATGAGAATTTCCAGAAGGCTGCTCAGACTGTTTTTAAACTGAGTTCCCACCTGCAGGGAGAGAGAGAATGAGCTAAACAGACGCCGTTGCTCCCCATTTATACAGAGAAGACTGGTTAAATCACAAGACTGGCCCTTTAGACCCAAACACTCGACAGACTGTTCTACTCGTTACCTGTCATGAACTGTTTTGTCCATTAAGAGAAGGCTTTGAATGTCCTGGCCTGAGAAGCCCAAGCTCAGTCTGGTCAAGGGGAGGCTGGACGAGCACCTTTCCAGGATGCTTCCCTCCCTCGGCGAATACAAAGTGAGTACCTCGTGGGAGCCCTCATTGCCGCTGAGCCAGTCACCCTCCACCACCTTCCTGTTTCCTTGTTACCAAGCTTCCTTTATGACACTCGCACTACTGTAATTTCTTTCTTTATTTGATGATACAGTAAGTCCCCTACATATGAACAAATTACGTTCTGAGAGCACATTAAGTCCAATTTGTTCATAAGTCCAACAAAGTTAGCCTAGGTACTGAACTAACACAATCGGCTATGTAGTACTGTACTGTAATAGGTTTATAATACTTTTCACACAAATAGTGAATTAAAAACAAACACAAAAAATAAGAAAACATTTTTAATCTTACAGTATAGCACCTTGAAAAGTACAGTAGTACAGTACAACAGCTGGCATACAGGGGCTGGCATTGAGTGAACAGGCAAGAAGAGTTACTGACTGGAGGAGGGAGAGGAGGTGGGAGATGGTAGAGCTGAAGGATCATCAGCAATGGGAGACGGAGGGCGAGCTGCAATTTCACTCACGCCTGACGTTGATGGCACGCACGTCTGCATCTTTGAAAGTTCGCAACTTGAAGGTTTGTGTGTCGGGGACTTACTGTATCTTCCTATACCACCTCCCACTAGATTGTAAACCCCACGAGGGCAGGAACACTGTCTGTTCTGTTATTGGTAGATACCCCTGTGCCCAGCACAGTGCCTGACACACAGTAGGTGCTCAATGAATGTCTGCAAATGAACACACTGGTTCTAACCTTGGAAAATATATATTTAGTAGAACAATTAGAGAGTGATACTTCCAAAAAAAGGAGAGGACAGCTTAAAAAGCATAGGTAACTAAAGTACTTGCACCCTCTGGGTGATTTTTGCTACCTTTCCAATTTTGCACAGGCATTTCCCCCTGCCACTCACTGTTGGTGGCCTTCTCCGGTTTTCTAACTCGGCCACCCGGAAGCATTCCTTCAGGATTCTGTTTTTGGACCTGCACAGCACCTGTAGGTAAAGAGAAATGAGTACCACATTTGCTGCTTCAGAAATCATTAAGGGGTCTTCAGGAAAGTTCACGTTAAGTGTGCACAATGGACCAGAGCCATCTGCCTTGGGAGCACTTGAAGAAGAAGAGGGGAAAAAAACACAATCATAGAGACTTCCCTGGTGGTACAGTGATTAAGAATCCGCCTGCCAATGCAGGGGACACGGGTTCGAGCCCTGGTCCGGGAAGATCCCACATGTCTCGGAGCAACTAAGTCCGTGTGCCACAACTACTGAGCCTGCGCTCTAGAGCCCGTGAGCCACAACTACTGAGCCCGTGTGCCACAACTACTGAAGCCTGCGCGCTTAGAGCCCGTGCTCCGCAACAAGAGAAGCCACTGCAATGAGAAGCCCATGCACCGCAACGAAGACCCAACACAGCCAAAAAAAATTAATTAATTTAAAAAAAAACCACAATCACATGTAGAAGAAAATGTTCAAATACAGACCGTCCCCGACTTACGATGGTTTGACTTTACAGTGGTGTGAAAGTGATGAACATTCAATAGAAACCATACTTTGAATTTTGGTTTTTGATCTTTTCCCGGGCTTACAACACTCTCATGACGCTGGGCAGCCCAGCAAGCCACGGCTCCGTCAGCCATGCGATCACAAGGGTGAACCACCAATATACTCAAAACCATTCTGTTTTTCACTTTCAGTACAGTATTCAATCAATAACATGAGATATTCAATAATTTATTATAGAATAGGCTTTGTATTAGGTGATTTGGCCCAACTGTAGGCTAATGTAACCATTCTGAGCACCTTTAAGATGGGATAGGCTAAGCTATGATGTTCAGTAGCTAGGTGTAGTCAATGCATTTTCAACTTATGATATTTTCAATATACGATGGGTTTATCAGGATGTAACCCATGTAAGTTGAGGAAGACCTGTACTATATCCAGTGCTCTGTCTACTTGGTGAGGCCATCTGATTATTTTTCCTTGGACATGATGAAGCAGTAATTATTTCCAGTCCAGCTAGGCTGCTACAGAACAAACCAGCTCTTTAAGAATGATCTCCAAGATATGGTGTTAAGTGAAAAATAGCAAGATGCAGGACCACATGCATAGTGTGTATGAAGAGAAAAGAAAAAGGGGGAGACACACACACACACACACACACACACACACACACACACACACACACACACACACATGTCCTGGTCTGTCCCATCCCTGGGAGGATACACAATAAACTGGTTAGAGCGGCTGGCTCTCAGGAGAGGGACTTGGTGACATGGGTCCAAGGACATCAGCTTTGGTATGTCTGATTTTTCCTTCTGTGCATATCTTTTCAAAAATTTTAATTTGACACACACAAAAAATCTTTTTCCTTATAGCCATACGATGGAGGATGATTCAGCCTTAAAAAGGAAGGAAATTCTGACACATGCAACAACATGGATGAAGCTTGACACCATGATGCTAAGTGACACAAGCCAGATACAAAAGACAAGTACTGTGTAATTTCACTTATATAAGTACCTAGAGTAGCCAAATTCATATAGAAGGTAGAATAGTGGTTGCCAAGGGCTGGAGGGGAGGGGGAATAAGGGAGTTAGTGGTTAATGGGTACAGAGTTCCAGTTTTGCAAGATGAAAAGAGTTCTGGAGGTGGATTGCACAACAATGGGAATGTACTTAACACAACTGAACTGTGCACTTAAAAATGATTGACATAGTAAATTTCATATTATGTATGTGTATTTTGCCACAGTTAAAATTTAGAATTTTTTTAAACTCACCCCAATTTTATACTCCCAGTGGCATGAGAGAGTAAGTTGCAGATAGGAAATTTTAAAAATTAGAAAGCACCCATCTCAGAAAGTACAAGGAACTTCAGCCCTGGTGGAAAAAGTGGGAGATTTAGAGATTCTTCCTGTGGGAAGCACCCTCCCATGGATGGGTTTGTGAAGGGGATGGGCAATGCCCACAGAGGGGAAAGCCACAAGGGGAATACTGTCTCCCATTTGTCCAACAGGACCTTCCACTCCAAGAGGAAGGCATCAACAGACCCACTTCACCGATGGGGAAATCTGCCATGAGACCCCCCCGCTGGGACAGGGTCAGGCTGAGACTCAAGACCCAGAGAGCACCCGCCTGGAGCAAACATCCAAAGTTAGGAATCGCTTATCCATCCTGAATCCCAGAGGTTGGGACAAGTGGTCCTAAAGTGGTAGAGAAAAATAGGGAAGGGCAGAAAACACTCCTGAGATGAACCATTTGCGTGTTCTCTCTGAAAATGTCTCTCTAGGTTTAAGCTTTTTATAAACCAAGCTCATTAAACACGATCCAATTTTTAAAAAACAGTTAACTATTTTAATACAAAATAAAGGCTTAAAAAAACCCAAGGTTTCTCTGATCAGTGAGGCATATGAAAAGAGATGGGATTTCATTGGTAGCCCCAGGGGCATATCCTGGTTCCAGCCCCACCTTGAGATATGACCTTGAACAAGTCATGATCTCTCTGGGTCTCAGTTCTTCATCCTTGGTTTGTGTCACCCCAGTATATTCCCACTGCTCCAAGACAAGATCTCTATTCCTCCCTGGAGACCTCATCCTGCTGAGCTCTCAGCCCCCTCTAACACTGCCTGTCACTGAACACATGCTGAGCTCACCTGGGCCTCGGGGCCTTTGCACATGCAGGTCCCTCTACCTGGAGTAGCCCCTGATCTTCCCAAGTCCAAGATCCTTCTCGTTCAGGTTTCAGTTCAAAGTCACCTCGACGAGGGTGTTTTCTCTGACCACTTAGACTAAATTTAAAATGTCCCTCTCAATCATAGCTCCTTTTCTTCATAGCACTTCTCACTGATGGATAACTTAATTGTGTATGTATTTATTCTCAGCCACTCCTCCTTCCCTCCCCACCCTGCCCCCACCCCCCGATGATAAGCCCCATGAGAACAAGGACTGTCTTGTTCACCACTGGGACCCCAGAGCTAGCACCATGCCTGGCACACAGGAGGGACACCACACACATATGAATGGGTTTGTTGAGTCAAGTGTTCATACAGATGATCTTAAATGTCTGTTCCAGCCATGACATGCTGGAGTTCTAATATAATGCATGGAAGAGAAAAGTCCAGAAGGCCAAATCTACCCCAAAATTAGTATCACAGGTGATATCTCATAACCATCAGAAATACATATACTTAAGTTTCAGACTTACTTCTTTCAAATGTCTGTAGAGGAGATCATTGTTTTTTTCCAAGAATCCTGTAAAACATTGAATGAGAAATCCCTGAATCAATGTTTTTGACTAAAAATACAATTCCGTCCCAACTGATTGCAAAGGGAAATCCTAAAAATAATCTTTTAGCATTAGCGTTTCTCAGCCTTGGCAATACTGGCATTTGGGGCTGGATCATTCTTTGTTTTGGGGGCTGTCCTGTGTATTGTGGATGTTTAGTAGCATCCCTGGCCTCTACCCACTAGATGCCAGGTCTCTAGACACTGCTAGATGTCCCTGGGGGATAATGCCATCTTTGATCAAGAGCCAAGTCCTCAGGGCTTCCCTGGTGGCGCAGTGGTTGAGAATCTGCCTGCCAATGCAGGGGACACGGGTTCGAGCCCTGGTCTGGGAAGATCCCACATGCCGCGGAGCAAATGGGCCCGTGAGCCACAATTACTGAGCCTGCGCGTCTGGAGCCTGTGCTCCGCAACAAGAGAGGCCGCGATAGCGAGAGGCCCGCGCACCGCGATGAAGAGTGGCCCCCGCTTGCCGCAATTAGAGAAAGCCCTCGCACAGAAACGAAGACCCAACACAGCCATAAATAAATAAACAAAAAAAAATTAAAAAAAAAAAAGAGCCAAGTCCTCAGAACTGACTTATAGCTCACATGCTACACGCGAAACCCCGATGAGCTATCACGTGAATGTAGAGTCTTCCGATGAGCTATCACATGAATGTAGAGCCTTCACACTGAGTATTGTACACGTGCCCTAGTAAAGAACTACACATACAATGAATGACATTGAAACAATGGAATGGAGCTGAATTCCAAGGGCGGCCAGTTGAGATTATGTAGATGGATGAGAAAATCACCCCCACCACTGACAAAAATCAAGCTCAAGCATTTGGACTAGTGGTACCCAATGGCATCAAAGGAAGACACGTTATTTCCAATTTTAAAACTTGGCTTATCAATGCTCACTTAAAACCTAGCCAGTTAGTAATTAAATTAGTAACTAGATGGCATTATAAAGCCAAAACCAGCTAAAGATGACATGCATCAGGAAAAAAAAGAAAAAAGATGCATCAGCAATGTCTAAGATACAACCTTTTTAGATGACAATTTGGACTTATCAAAACTAACATTTTGGGACTTCCCTGGTGGTCCAGTGGTTAAGACTTCGCCTTCCAATGCAGGGAGCGCGGGTTCGATCCCTGGTCAGGGAACTAAGATCCCACATGCCTCATGGCCAAAAAACCAAAACATAAAAAACAGCAGCAATGGGCTTCCCGGGTGGCGCAGTGGTTGAGAATCTGCCTGCCAATGCAGGGGACACGGGTTCGAGCCCTGGTCTGGGAAGATCCCACATGCCACGGAGCGACTAGGCCCGTGAGCCACAATTGCTGAGCCTGCGCGTCTGGAGCCTGTGCTCCGCAACAAGAGAGGCCGCGATAGGGAGAGGCCCGCGCACCGCGATGAAGAGTGGCCCCCACTTGCCACAACTAGAGAAAGCCCTCACACGGATACGAAGACCCAACACAGCCATAAATAAATAAATAAAATTAAAAAAAAAAAAAAAAAAAACAGCAGCAATATTGTAACAAATTCAATAAAGACTTTAAAACAACAACAACAACAACAGAAAACTAACATTTTTATTGAGGTAAAACATATATAACATAAAATTTACCATTTAAACTATCTTTAAGTGTATAGTTCAGTGGCTTTAAGTGAATTCATATTGTTGTGCAACCATCCATCCATCTCCAGAACACTTATCCTTTTCCCCAACTGAAAATTTGTACTGGTTAAACACTAATTCCGCATTCCTCCTCCCTGAAGCCCCTGATAACCCCTACTCTACTTTCTGTCTTTATGAATTTGACTACGTACCTCACGTAAGTGGAATCCTATAGGATTTGTCCTTTCGTGTTTGGCTTATTTCACTTAGCACAATGTTTTCAAGGTTCATTCATGTTGTAGCAGGTGCCAGAATTTCTTGCCTTTTTAAGCCTGAATAATGTTCCATTGAAAGGATAGAATACATTTTGTTTATCTGTTCATCCATCGATGGACACTTGAGTTGCTTCAACCTTTAGGCTATTGTGAATAATGCTCCTATGTATATGGGTGTACAAATATCTGTTCGCGTTCCTGCATTCAGTTCTTTTGGATATATGCCCAGAAGTGGTCAAAAGGAACTTTTGATAGAATCTTTAACTTAGCAATGCCACTTCTGGGAATTTATCCTAGGTATATAATGTGCACAAATTGGCTAAGTGGAATAGACAAAAATGTCAAACACAGCAGTGTTTACAAGAGACAAAGCTGGAAACAACCAGAGGCCATCAAACAGATGACAGGACACAGCCCCACAGGGAGTACCTGTAGCTTTTCAGAAGAAATGCAGAGGAGCCTGTTTGTTGCTATGGAGAGCGAATGCAGGTCTGGAGGCAAGAGGCCTGGGTGTGTGACCTTGGTCAAGTTATTTAACTTCTCTGAGTTCAGTGCCTCACAGATTAAAAGGGGGCTAATAAGGCTACCCACCTCACAGGGTGGTTCTGTAAGGTCTAAGCGAGCTACAGAGGTAAAGCATTTGGGACAGTGCCTGGCCCATAGTGAGCGCTCAATGAATATTAGTTGGAGTCCAAATGATTGCCAATATCCATTAAATGAAAAATGCAAAAGAGATAACCCAAAATAACAATCTGTGTTATTTAGATGTGTGTGTGTGTGCACACGTGCATGTCTCCACGTGTGTAAGTATATGCATAAGACATTCTTATTTTCCAGTTGGTTCTTGTGGTTACCTCAGGGAGAGACTAAGAATAAAAGGGGTTTTTAGTTTTCCTTTTGTACTTTTCTGTACTGTCAGAAATTTATAGCCTTACATGTGTATTACTTTATTCTTTAAACAAAAATCAATAAATTATATACGTAGAGAGATTTGTCCTATTTAAAAAGTTTTTCTTTCTTATACCACTCTGTACTTAAGGGAAAAAACCTAATATACAGTATTTTACTTTTTAAAGATTTTTTAGCAAAATAAACTTATTTAGAAGCAAAAATTATCTAAAACCTAAAGCAGAAGTGGCAAAAGAAAGTGTTTGAAAAATGCTTTGGAAAAAATGTTCACAGCAGCATTATTTATAATAGCGAAAAAGAGGAAACAACCCAAATGCCCATCAACTGATGAAGAGATAAACAAAATGTGGTGTAAACATGCAATGGAATATTATTTGGCAATTAAACAGGAATGACAACGTGGATGAACCCTGAAAACATTATACATTATATAAGTGAAAGAAGCCAGACACAAAAGTCCACACGTTGTGTGATTCCATTTCTATGAAATGTCCAGAATAGGCAAATCTACAGAAACAGAAAGAAGACTGGTTTGTTGCCTAGGGCTGGGGGAGAGGGGCTGGGGGAAAATGGGGAGTGACTGCTAATGAGTAAAGGGGCTCTTCTTGGGGTGATGGGGAAATGTTCTAAAACAGAATGTGGCGATAATTGCACAACTGCAGAGTGAATATACTAAAAACTGTTGAACTGTACACTTTAAACGGGTCAAATAGATGCTATGTGAATTATCACAATAAAGTGGTTATATATAAAAGTAAAAACTTTTAAAATGTTTTTAAAATGGCATGTTTGCACGCAGGGCTAGGGAACATTTGAGACAGATGTGCAGCATTTTTTCAGTGGACTCGGGGGCACCTGCATGGCTGTGACCTGTGACCTGTGCCCTACAGACACTCACCCTCGGTGCAGTATGTGACCTCTCCCGCATAGTGGAAGAGCTGGAACTCCATCCAGCCAATCCTCTTTCTGCCCTTTGGACCTGCCAGCTTCCGGCTGCAGCAAGACAGAAATAGACACGAAATGAAACTTTCTACTTCACTGCAACCAAATGCACCAATATATAAAGCAAAAGAGTTGTTTAGGATTGTGACAATCAGCTGAAGGCCAGCACTGAAAGCTAACCACAAAGGGCAGCTCCCAGGAAACCTTGCCTCCTATTTCTTCTGGCTACAGACCAAGGTCTCTCTAAAATTAGATCCTTCCTTCTCATAAGCACCGAGGAGTGGGAAAAAAATACATGAGTCACAGAAACACATTTATTTGTACAGTGAAATAACTTCCATTTTTCTAGGTGATGCCGAAAGTCAGTTTTACTACTTTACATTTTTATGATGCTGAGAGACTAAAATACTGATGAAACATTGTTTTTCAGATCCTGGTGATTCATAATTTTTTATAAATTTTTTGAAATGTATATACATATATATTATGTACACATATATCGCAGTGCACAGCTCAATGAATTTTTGCAAAATGAATTCTTCTGTGTGACTCGCATCAGATCAAGAGACAGAACATTACTAGTCCCTGAGAACCCCCAACCTTGAGCCCTCTCCAGGTACAACCTGACACCTAACAGAAGAGGTTGTTTTTACCGGGTTTGATATTTCATAGAAATGGAACCATATAGTATGTACTCTTTTGTGTCTGATTTCTCTTGATTACATGCTTTTGTGATTTACCTACATCATTGCATGTATTATACATTGTTCATTCTCATGGCCATATATTATCCCATTTGTGAAGATGTTACAACTTATTTTCCCATTCTTGATTCATATACTTATCCAGTTCCACTTATGTATCCTTTCAATAGTCTATAAGGGGTTTGATGAAGCCACTACAATTTATTGAATCTTTACTATGGCCAGATATTTCACTAGGTGATTTATGTAGTCATTTACAATGCTATATGGTAGGTATATTAATTATCCCATCTTGTAGAAGGGGAAACTCAAACTCAGGAGTATTGCTTGCCCAAAGTCACGTGTCTAATAAGTGGCTGAACTGGGATTCATAACCAGCTCCCTACGACTCCAGAGCACATGCCCTTAAATTCTCTCCTCCTTGTCTCAAAGACTATGTTAAATTTCTAGTTGATTTTCTGGGGTGCTGTAAATGCTCTATGTCTTCATCTGTGGGATGGTGATGTGGGTACGCACAAATATAATAATTCATCTGGTTGTACAATTCAGATCTACATACACCACTGCATGTATTTTATGCCTGAATTAAAAAGAGGCATTTCATGCATGTGGACATGTCCAAAATGAAATGATGAATAAAGATACAAAATCTTAAAAAAAAAAAATTCTACTTGGAATTCACATGACCTTGACCCCTACCAACAAAAGTTGTGCAGTTGGCGTATCATCATGATATTTCTAGGAATGAAGAAGTATCTGTACTCTTGGAGAGCACTGTCCATATATCCAAGATAATGGAGATACAGTTGACCCTTGAACAACATGGGGTTTAGGGGCACGGACCTCCACACAGTCAAAAATTTGTGTATAACTCATAGCTGGCCTTCTGTATCCATGGATTCAACCAACAGGGGATGGGATCACGTAGTACTGTAAGTATTTACTATTGTAAAAAAAATCCCATGTATAAGTGGACCCACGCAGTTAAAACTTGTGTTGTTCAAAGGTCAACTCTACGTGACCTTCCCCCATGCAACAGCCTCGCAATGAGACACCTACGTTTGGAAGTGTGCGTGCTTGCCCACTTTCTCTTCCAATCTCTCCAGGAAACTCAAGTCTGTAGCAGGACCAGGACGAATACATTCTTCATCCTACAAAACAGAAAGAGAAGTCTCTGTTCATGGTACCACCCTCCATCAATTCCAAGTTTAAATGCTCCCACCAGCTGGGGCAAAATGTAGTGGATTGAAATATATCATCTCACACAAGTTCGGGTGAACATTTCTGGGGGAGGAAGGGTAATCCATCACATGTGCTCAGCTTCTCAAATCTGATCAGGGAAGCTTGGAACCAGAGAGACTGGAAATTTCCATGAAAAGTCAACTCTTCCACCTGTCTGACGCCTATGTCCAAAGTCTTCCCAGGGACACTTCGCAGATTTCATAACCAGCTGTAACACTCAACTTCATTGTCTCTTAACCACTCATAACCAGCTGGCCAAGAACATACCCTCTTTTACTAGGAGCAAAGCCCTCAGGGAAAGCAAGCCGTAAAGCTAGTTGAGTCTAACCTTTCCTGTTTCACAAGCTATGTCTATTTCCTGTTTTGGGTCCTCAACAGTGATAACATTTAATTGACCATCTTGAAAAAATGAATCAACCCTGGAGCTTTTATTAAAACAACAAAAAAGCTGGGTTCACGTTGGTGAAACAATTCTTACAAAGCAACATTTCTATGCTTTCTGATTCCATCTATGGCAAACCAAATAGAAACAAGTACTTACTACTAAGGTATTTTAAAATACTAGTCTAGCAATCTGCAGGCGCATTGAACGTACATGTACTAGCTTACATCAGTCTGTGCTTCCTGGACGTCCACGCAGCTTGTCCCCCTTCAGGTCTTTGCTCAAATGTCACCTTCTCAGAGAGTCCTTCCTAGACGATCTTACCTAAAATTGAACCCCCCTCACCAGCACATCTAATCTTTCCTGCTTTTTTCTCCATTGCACAATCTGTGCATTTTGCCCATTGACCTGTTTATTGTTAGTCTCTCCATGCTAGAATTTAAAGCCTCTGAGTGCAGCTGTTTTGACCTGTTTTGTCCACTGCCGTGTCCCAAAGCACAAGGCAGAATCCTGGCACAAAGTAAGCATTCAATAGGTATTTGCTGAACAGATAGAGTCTGAATGCTTGCCATGCACCAGGTATAGTTCTAAGCCCTCTGCATGTATTATTTCACTTAATTTGTCCTTACAGCTCCTGTCTGAGGTAAGTGCTGTTATCATTGGACCCATTGAAAGATGATGAAATTGGAGCTCAGAGAGGTTAAGACACCTACCTAAGCTTACACAGCTAATAAGCAGTAGGGCTGGGATCTGAATCGAGATGGTGCCCATGTTCCTGGCGACTACAGTTGCCACCCATCAATGTCCCTGGCTGTGCTTTAGAATCGTGGGTTCACACAGCAGTTAGTTGTCGGGGAGGCAGGAGTAGGAAGGGGACCAGTAATTCTCATTAACAGGGAGGCAAACCGTAGTACAGATGATCCCGAATGGAAGGCAAGGCAGGGAAGTCATTTCTCACTGGCCTTCAGAATTTATTAGAGACATTGATGTTTGAAGTGGAACAATTGTGGATTCGAGGACCCTGATATTCTCAGAAGTCACAATAGTTCAAAAGAAGGTCACAGGCCCACCTCACGGAGCCTCAACTCAGGATCTGTGGATATTCTTTTTTTTGTTTTTAATTAATTAATTTATTTATTTATTTTTGGCTGTGTTGGGTCTTCGTTTCTGTGCGAAGGCTTTCTTTAGTTGTGGCAAGCGGGGGCCACTCTTCATCGCGGTGCGCAGGCCTCTCACTGTCGCGGCCTCTCTTGTTGCGGAGCACAGGCTCCAGACGCGCAGGCTCAGTAGTTGTGGCTCACGGGCCCAGTTGCTCCACGGCATGTGGGATCTTCCCAGACCAGGGCTCGAACCCGTGTCCCCTGCATTGGCAGGCGGATTCTCAACCACTGCACCACCAGGGAAGCCCCACGGATATTCTTTATAAAGCCTTCCTTTAAGTCTTCTGGCTCCCTGCTCAGTGCCAAGCATGAAAGCAGCCCCTCCCCCAAGTGCCTAAACCAGGTCCCCAGTTCCCTGGCTCATCCTTCCATGTCTATGGAAGAGAGACACGCATGCTTTCATTATAAAAGGTCTTTCCTTGTGATCTCCTGATGGGCTATAATTTAGGTCTGTGAATCTGAACAAGAGGAGAAAGCTCAGCCTAAAGCCTGGAGCAAAAATTCAGCAAAAAAGTTCAACTTGCATCCTTCAGTAATCCCGTGGATTTCACTCTTAACCCTTTGTAAGCCTGGGTATTGTAAATACCATTGAATGGGCCCCAAGTCAATGTTAATTTTCTCACCAGAATGGAAATGATTCCTTTGTGTCTCTCTTCTACCAAGTCACAGATGATCTTGTTGTTGAAATACTGAATTGGCTCCCACTAAAATGACAAAGATGAAAAAAATTCTCCAAGAAGGATTAAGATGAGCATCAAATATAATTCTTTTAAATTGAGTTTCCAACTGTTTTTCCCAAATCTGATTTTTATCTCTAACATTTCAAAAAGAATACTTGCTGGATTTCAAAATAACTTCCCACGAAATAAGCAGAGAAGGAGTGAAAAATAATCCTTAGTACTAATCCGGAAAAATCTCCAATGAAATAATATTTCTCAAGTAAATGTCTTTGCTAGGTTAAGAAATCAAATGAGGAGAAAACATCGAAACATTTACCTCTATACCTTCCATTTCATATTCTGCCTGTTCCGCTTTTAGGGTTCTCTCAATTAATAGTTGCTGGAGTTTCTCATTGCAGTAATTTATACAGAACTGTTCAAAACTAGAGGTGCAAAAGATTTAAGTAACTAAAGCTACGTGAGTAGACCAAGTTTTAAAAAAATTGCTTTTACTTATTTTTAAGGATGCTTTTCCATACAGAAAAACCAAAGCCCTTATTAAACAAATAATTTATTAAATAGATCAGAAGAGTCAAGCTAAAAGACAGTTGCATTTTTTATAGTTATTCCGGTTCTAGAAAAGTCTATTAGGTAGGGGCTATGCAAATCTGGAGAATTTCTAGAAATAGAAAAATGAATTCCAATAACATCAGAGATGCCATAAACCAGACTCAGACCTTAAAGAAAAACAAAGAACCAGTGGGTAACAATGAACTCACCCATTCTTGTCAAAGACTTCAAACCCATAGATATCCAGCAATCCAATCACAGT
Organism: Balaenoptera acutorostrata; assembly: GCF_949987535.1. NCBI lineage: Eukaryota > Metazoa > Chordata > Mammalia > Artiodactyla > Balaenopteridae > Balaenoptera > Balaenoptera acutorostrata. The sequence continues at coordinate 74,789,535 of NC_080076.1, read as the reverse complement.
TTTCCCAGTGAAATCCTAGTCAAAGTAACACATACCATTAATCATTAAGGTTGTTTACTTTGTGACACTCAAAACCTGGTAGCTGTCCCCGAATCTGGGACTTGGCTATAAATCTCATGCCTTCTCTCTCCAGCAATGGCTCACAGAAGAACCTTAGGGTAGAAATAATTTTCCCAGCCTGCCTCCTCCTGCCTGCAGCCTAGCCAGATCCCATCCCAGCTTCCTTATCCATCACCGGAGCAGTGAAACCTTCATCTTCCGATTCACTTCCTTGCTTCAGCCCTCTCCAGCCTCCCAATCCCACATTCAATTCAAAAAAAAAAAAAAGAAGATAGAGAAAGAGGGAGAAAAAGAAGAGGAAGAGAGAGAGAACAAGGAAGGAAGGGAGGAAGGGAGGGAGGGAGGGAAGGAAAGAGGGAAGCTATAAACAGCAGGAAGGAGATGTTTATCCAGGAGAGAAGGCAGATACTTTGCATATCATTTTCAACAGAGGACCAAGTGCTGTCCAGCAAGGATGGCTATTTAAAGAGAGCATGCCTTTTTATTAAGGGACACAATTTAACATTGTATATGATGTACTGAGTCAATGTATCCAAATCTGTCCTTTGCATGCTTCCTCCCTGAGTCTCACCACATCTATGTACCCCATTGCCCTCATATCATTTCCTTCATTTCCAGCTTTGAGTAAACTTCCTTTTTAATTTAAATAACTCCACTTAAAAAGGAAACATGCCCATAGGGTAAATTCGAAGGAGTCAGCCTGTTTTTTCTTATACACATTAAAATATCCTGTTAAAAGGAAAAGCTTCTGTATATACTTAAAGCCACCTGGCATACTTGAAATGCTGTGTGTCCCACACTTGGGGACACACAGCCAAGATCATTCAGCATGCATTTTTGTGAGCCTACTGTGTGCTAGACACTGGAAATGTAGACGTGAAAAGACACCATCCCTGCCCACCAGGAGCATACAGTCAATTCTCACTAATTCTTTAGAGTAAAGATACTGGTTATAAAACATTACCATGTTAGTGAGCACATTACCTAATGTGTGTGGACCAACCTTGTTCACTAAGGAGGAATTGATTTTGTTGACCAGCCAAGTAAATGTTCGTCCGTAAACGGCCTTTGCCATTGCATCTCTAGCGTAGGCAGAGAGTTCTAGCGTCAATGGGCATATCACCTGAGAAGAAAGACAGGTACATCTTTACAGAGGTTAAAAAAATTAAAAGGCCTCCTGGGTGTTCAACCTAGGCTTTAAAGATGACTAGGGAAGGATGCTTGCTGGGGAAAGATGCCCCTCCCGCCTGTTCTGTTTATGCTATTTCTTGAGTGCCAGGCACTGTGCTGATATACAGCCATGACTAAGACAAACAGTTCCAGCTGTGGGCTCATATTTGGCAGGGGGACATTCAACAAGTCACACAAAGAAGCATCATGTTGCTCTCAAGCTGAGAGTGACAAGTGCTATAAGGAGATACATATGGTGTTTTAGGGTAGGGGTGGGATGAGCAGGGAAAGGACTTTGAAGAAATGATCCCTGGGAACTGAAGGATGAGGCTGGGCTAACTGCAAGAAGCATAGGGAAAAGTGTTCCAGCAGAGGGAACAGCATATGCAAAGACTCTGTGGAGGGAAGGCAGGGCGAGCGTGAGGCACAGAGAGCTTGTGATGGTGGGATGTTGGGGGATGGGGAAGTTAAGGCAGGAGATGCTGACAGAAGCTGGACCACACAGGACCTGGTGGGCAGGATTCAGGAGTCTGGCCTCCCCTAGGGCCACCATCCTGCTGGCAGCGGTGGTGGGAAGGGCAGGTACATTTCCACCTAGAGCCATTTTTACCTCCTCCGTTTTGGCTTCAATCTTTCTATGGGTGAGAGCTTCCAGAAGGACCCATGGGTGGACCCCTAGGAGCTGAATAAATGGAAATGAAAATGCCATTCAGTAACCCAACTTTACTCACTAATAAAGAGTTTCCAGGTCCAGGTGTACCTGCCCTACTAATTGTGCTTTAATGCAAAACAGATCATATTTGGTCTTTCAACCAACTGGCTTTTACCCACTCCCTCATCTACCCCCATGCTCTTTAAACCTCCTAACCAGTGTCAGCTGGGAGAACAACGATGTGAGCCATTTGGGACATGGGCGTCCGGCTGCCTCACTCCCCTCCCCCGCCTCTCCATCTCTGAAAGTGTCTGCTCCCCCTGCACCGGGGCTCTCGCAAGTTGGACCATCACCTTGCCAATCCGTTTGATCTCGTGGGTGTCTGGTATGGAGGCCCAGCCTTGCTGGTTCTCTTCAAAACAGATGTTCCCCAGGTGTAGGACACTGGCAATAATTCCAAAGAGATTCTAGGAATGTGGGAAGTGGTGAGGAGGGCAGGGAGAGAAGACGGTGGCCGCCTAATTGATAAATGTCATCAGAGGAGATACCCGAGGGAGAACTCCCCGCCCCTGAATTCCAGCCTGGAGCTCACAGAACGAATGGAGTTTCCTCCTTCCCCAGATATTAAGGGAAGCCGGGAAAGAGCCTCGGCGGAGGGCAGGATGATGCCTCACTCAACTCCAGCACAAGACACTGCTATTATGATATCACCCTGTGCCTCCCCACCAATCTAATGTTCCAATGTCATGATCCCAGATATATGTGTGTATATATACGTGTGTGTGTATATATATATACACATATGTGTATATATACATACATATATATATTTTTTAAAATTATATCCTGGTCCTTGAAAGATCAATAGTTTAACAATCCCCGCCCCCCACCCAGAAAACAAGGACAAAAAGATGTAAAAACAAACTGTTTATAAATCCTACAGTTTGGTCCAGTTTGTTCCAATATAGAAGCATAAATAAATGATATTCCTAGCGTTCTAGGGGATTAAATATTTGAGATTGGGTTTAAGGGGAAGAGGAAACATGACCACCTGCTGGCACCCAACACTGGGAAGATTCAGGGCTGCTGGATAAAATGCAGAATGCCCAGTTAACATTTGAATTTCAAGTAAGCAATGACTAATTTTTATTTATTTTTTTTCTTTTTTGGAGTAAAATTGCTTTACAATGTTGTGTTAGATTCTGCTGTACAATGAAGTGAATCAGCTATATGTATACCTATATCCCCTCCCTCTTGAACCTCCCTCCCCCCACCATCCCACCCATGTAGGTCGTTACAGAGCACTGAGCTGAGCTCCCTGTGCTATACGGCAGGTTCCCACGAGCTATCTATTTTACACATGGTAGTGTATTTATGAGCAATGACTAATTTTTAGTATGAAGTTTGTCCCATGCAATGTTGGGACATACTTCTACTAAAAAACTAGTCAGTGTTTATCTGAAATTCAAATGTACCTAAGTGTCCTATGTTTTTATTTGCTGAATCTGGCAACCCTACCGTGTAATCACCGAGAAACCAGGATGGTTTCCTCAATCCCAGACCTGAATACTGGCATCTCTGCCCTTGGGGGGCTCATACCTCAAGATCATCTTCAGTAAAATCGATGACAGAAAAGGCATTGAAAACTGTTTTCCAGTCGTTCTTGTCATTAATAGATGACTCTTTGGCACAGTGGCCCTGTTGACACAGAATTGGGTCGCTTAACAGCATTTTTATAAGGACAGTTAGGTTTATAAACACCTACTCCTAATCAAAATGATTTTCTCTACAAGCACGAAAAAGCTAGTTCTAGAATGTTCTGAGCTGTGAAAAAAATGGGTTCTATTCTAACTGTTTAGCACCTGACGATTTGCCAACTGCAGCTTTTTTCAAATTTATTTGTAATTTTGTTTAAAAATCTGTCTGGGAAAACTTTCAAAGTTACATATTAGTGGTATATCTTTAGTGCGTTTTTAAAAATAGGTTTTCTTGCCATTTTTGCTGAATAAGTTGGAAACACTTGTCTCAATAGATATCTGCTGAAACATACAGGAAAATGACAGTATTTAAATTCAGAAAACAATCTTGACACACTTAGCAACCAACATCAGAAACTTCACTGCAGGATTTCCTTCACTTAAGGAAATAAAAGTTTGGCATCTAGAGAAACACAGATTCTACAGGAAGTGTAATAAGACTTTTCCCATTAACTCTAGAGGCTGTCTTTTAAACAAGTAACAGATTACCAATATCACAATTTAAAGAGAAAACCTTCTAGATGAGGTGTTTTTTTTTTTTTTTGCTTTTGTAGTGCAGAGTATTCTTAGTTTCCTGATTATCTGAAGATTTGTTATCTTAAAAGAGTTCCTTGTTGCATGGGGAAAACAAAGGTGTCATATCATGAAAATATTCACCAGTGAACTGGCCAGTGTTAAATCTGCAGCCTCCCAAATATCCCTGCCCACACAACTAGCAACATCTGCTCTTGCCTCTCCAAGGGCAGGGCAAGTCTAAGTCAGTCCTCAGAGGACACCTAGAGGTTTGGAAGCAGTGCAAATATACTACAAAGCAGTCACAAAGTTTGCCAAAGTTACAGGAGAATATGAAATCGATTAAAATAATACTGGTGAATTGCTTGAGCCATTTCCAAAGCCTCTGTGGCATGAGGATCTGGCCAAATTAATCGGGCCAGAAAAAATCTGCAAGGATAAAGGCATGATACATTCCCAAAGAGAGTGATTTGATAATCGAATGGTTAGGAGAAGCCCTACATAAATGAAGTCCTCTTAAATGGATGAAATCCATCCTTAATGGATGAAGTCCTCAAAGAGTGTAACAAATTGATCCTCTGATCATGCATGCTATGAAAAGCCAAAGGTGATGTTCCCATACAGCTCTGTTGGAAAAATGAGGTCCTCAAAAAGAAAGAAAAATCAAATTTGATTTATTCTTTGTTCTAAGAATTAGTACAAAGTTTGTTAAGTATAAAATGAGATTATGAGATTCTTTTATCTTCCTGATTTAGCTGCATTTTTCAAAATAAATTTCCATCAAGTCATCTTTTCCTCCATGATTTACTATGATACGCTGGTCTTCATTTTACAATATTCACTTTATAAGACCTGGCTCTCTTTCTTAAGTGATGTCCCTGCTTTGTACTCTGCCAAGTGACCTCTGTTCAAGCCAGGCCCAGAGAGAAGAGAAAAATCCAAAAATCTTGGGGCAAAAAGGTGCTGGTGACATCAAACACAGAGAGGTGTTATACATCCTGAGCGTCCCACACCCTAGTGCTGGTTGCAAAAAAATTAGTGCTGGGAAGTTAAATTCTGGAAGCCACTTTGTACAACACTACATCCTAGGATTGCTCATAGAAATGGCCTGAACCATTTCTGTAAGGGAGGACGCTCATTCATTTTGCAGAAAACAGTTCTCGGGATGGAAGGCAGGAAGGTGCAAAAAGTCTTTTCCAAACTAGTTCTGAAAGCAGAATGAAGTACCACAGGTTGTGGACAGAGATAGACAGTGTGTTTCTATCACACTAGACCAGAAGTTCTCACCTCAGCTGTGCATTAGAATATCCAGGGGATTCACTGAATTGCATTTAATCACCAAGGAATGTTTAAAACAACCTTGATGGAAAATATTTCTACAGTGGAAAGATCTGCCACCACCTTAACCTAGTGATCAAATTCGCATCACTAACAGTGAAGCAATGGACAACATGTGTCTGCTGAGATGATGCAGGATGTCTACGCAGGGCACCTATGCAGTGTCCTTACCAAAAATATTTAATCTCAATCTACTGCTCTAGCATCTTCACACTGTTAATTTTATGAAAAGAAGTAAGAGTCTAGATTGAAAGAAACATAATAACCGATGCATGATTTTATCTTAGTTGGAAGAAACTGCTATAAGATAGTATTTTTTTTTTTTTTAAAGACAATCAGATGTTTTTATTTATTTATTTATTTTTGGCTGTGTTGGGTCTTCGTTTCTGTGCGAGGGCTTTCTCTAGTTGTGGCAAGCGGGGGCCACTCTTCATCGCGGTGCGCGGGCCTCTCACTATCGTGGCCTCTCCCGTTGCGGAGCACAGGCTCCAGATGCGCAGGCTCAGCAGCTGTGGCTCACGGGCCCAGTTGCTCCGCGGCATGTGGGATCCTCCCAGACCGGGGCTCGAACCCGTGTCCCCTGCATTGGCAGGCAGATTCTCAACCACTGCGCCACCAGGGAAGCCCTATAAGATAGTATTTTGAGGACAATGGAAAATTTGACTACGGACTAGTTAGTAGATGATATAAGGAAATTATTGTTAATTTTTAAGGTTCAATATGGTAGCACGGTATAAGAAAATACTCTTATTTTTAGAAGCTACATGCTGAATTATTATTTGTGACGGAAGTGCCATAAAATCGCAAATTGCTTTAAAATGGTTCAGCTGGGGCTTCCCTGGTGGCGCAGTGGTTGAGAGTCTGCCTGCCAATGCAGGGGACACGGGTTCGAGCCCTGGTCTGGGAAGATCCCACATGCCGCGGAGCAACTGGGCCCGTGAGCCACACCTACTGAGCCTGCGCGTCTGGAGCCTGTGCTCCGCAACAAGAGAGGCCGCGATAGTGAGAGGCCCGCGCACCGCGATGAAGAGTGGCCCCCACTCGCCGCAACTGGAGAAAAGCGCTCGCACAGAAACGAAGACCCAACACAGCCAAAAATAAACATAATAAATAAATAATAAATAAAAATTAAAAAAAAATAATAATAAAATAAAATAAAATGGTTCAGCAGAAGTTAGATGATGGAGCAGATATAGCAAAGTGGCAATAATTTTTTAATGTGAGGCATGTAATGATATTGATTCAACTTTTCTGAAAACTGAAAATGTTTATAATTTTAAAAATTATAAGAAAAAAAAAAATAAAACCACCCTGATGTCCAGGTCTTGCTCTAGACCAATTAAATATGAATCTCTGGAAAGTAGAGCCCAGGCATTTGTGTGTTTCAAAAGCTCCTTGGGTGATTCTAACTTCAGCCAGGGCTGAGAACCACTCACCGAGATATTGGTTACTGTACCAAGATGATATACCTGCCAGGCGTAAAAGGAGGGGTCAAGAAACCAATCAGTAGAATACCTCCACAATGGTAATGAGAAAGTTATTGAACATCCCACAGAAGTCCCCCAAACACCCCTGATCCCCCCCTCCAAAGGACCACCAGAACCAGGTCTTTCCAACCTGTGAGAGGTATTTATACAGCTGGGGGTCTCGCTCAAGTCCCAGGTAAGCAAGGAGCTCCTCTTCTCCACCCTCTAGCAGCTGGTAGAAGATGTGGAAATTCCGCTCACCCTGATTTTGATAGACGACTCGAGACTTTTCTATCAAGTAACTGATGATATGCCCGCCTACAGGAATGCCCTTCAAAAGAGAACAAAAAATTCGGGAAAAAAACCCAACAATAATCAAACCACTCTCTTACTGGTGTCTTCTGATGAACTGAAATTCTGAATTTGAATCAAGCCTGATCTAACGATCTTCTAGGATTAGTGTTTTCTGGGTTCCCTTTCAAAAAGAGTTTTGCCTACGCCCACGGTCATGAAGATATTTTCTGTGTTTTCATCTAGAAGCAACTGTTTTACCATCCATGTTTAGGACTATGATCCATCATTATTCAATTTTTGTATATGGGGTGAAGTTGAGGCCAAAGATCTCTTTATCCTCCATATGGATTTCCAGTTGACCAGCACCATTTATTAGAAAGATAATTCTATGCATACTGAATCACAGTGGTGCTTTGGTCATAAGTTTGGTGACCATATACATGAGCGGGGCGGGGGGAGGGGTCTTTCTCTACTCTCTTCTGGTCCATCAGCCTCTTTATATATTCTTGTGCCAACATCACACTTGTCTTAATTATTGCTTTAAATAAGATAGCCAATAAAGGGTTTGTGTTCCAGGACATATATAGAACACTTGCAAATCAATAAGGAAAAAAACCCAGACAGCCCAATGAAAAATGAGCAAAAGACTTTAACATACAAGAGGGTCTTTAAATGACCAACGGGCAAAACTTCATTAAAAATCAGGGAGATACAAATTTAAACCACAGTGAGAAACTACTATACCCTACCAGAATGCCTAAAACTAAAAGGACTGACAATACCAAATGTTGGCAAGAGTGTGGAAAAACTGAAACTCTCAATTATAACATTGCTGGTAAGAACCCAGCAATGCCTCCTCTGGGTATATACCCAACATAAAGGAGTGTGCTTATATCTACTAAAAGAGGTACAAGAATGTTCACAGCACTATTTGCAATAGCCCCAAATTGGATACAACCCAAATGTCCAACACAGGAGAACAGATAAATGGTGATAAAAGTCGAGCAATCAAAAAATGAACAATTCCATGCAGCAACATGATTGAATCTCACAGACATGTTGACTGAAAGAGGCCAAACACAAAATAGAACAATTGTATAATTCCATTTTTCTGAAGTTCAAGAAGCAGCAAAATGAATCTGTGATTATAGAGGTCAGAACAGCAATCACCTTTGGGAAGGGGGGGTATTGTTAGAGACAGGTAGGAGAACCTTCTAGGTGCTAGAAATTTTTATATCTTGATCTGAGTGGTGGTTACACAGGTAGATTCATATGTAAAAATTTATCAAGCTGTATGCATGATTTGTGTCCTTTTTACTATGTGTAGAATTTCAATAAAAAGTGAAAAAATATATATCATTATTAAATTTTTTTCAAAGTCTATGCACACACCACCAGAAACCCATGTTTCAGCCTCTGGGAAACCCTGAGTCAGTCTGTCCTCATCACCACACTGAACGCTCAGCCAGTTACTGTTCTCTAGCCTAAGTGTCACTTTGTCACTTGGAATTATATGTCCTTGAGAACTTTGTCTACCCCTCCTACTTGCATTAGCTTCATTTAAACTCTGTGTACAACACAATCACACTCATTCATTATGTGTTGTCTCTGGCTACTTTCATGCTGCAAGAGCAGAGTTGAGTAGTTGAGACAGAGGCTATATGGTCCATAAAGCCTAAAATATTTACTATCTGGGCCTCTCTAAATAAGTTTGCCAACCCATGTCATATAATTATGTATACATAAGCAATATATTGTTTACTTTGGAATGTTTTCAAGTTTTATAAGAAATGGCATCACACTGACACCCAGTACGTTCTCATGACCCGTCTACATTGTGTGTAGCTGGCATTCACATGCTCTCACTGCCATAAAACATCTCATTGTGTGATCATCCGCAATTTGGCCGTTCTCCTGTTGATGGGCATTCAGCTCTCTCGAGATGTGTTGGTTCTTTTCCAGTCCCTTTACCATCGAGAGCAGTGCTGTTGTGGGCATGTTTGCATATCTGTAGGAATATCTCCAGGCGTAGAATGGCTCCACCTTAGATCATGTGATTTCAACATCACAAGATGATACACTGTTTTCCAAATGGGCTGTACCAATGTACTTCCCGCCAGCAATGTGTAAGAGTTCCTAATGATACACATCTTTACCAACACCTGGTATTATCAGACTTCTTAATTTTTGCCCACATAGTAAAATATGTCATCGTGGTCTTTATTTGCATTTCCTAGAACTAGCACTAATCCTGGATTTTTCAACTTTTTGAGCCAATAAATGCCCTTCCTCCCTTAAGGTGCCTTGAGATGGGTTTCCATTGCTGGCAAGTTAAGGGGTTCCCGTGAAGCAGTAATAAGAACTTCAGTGTACCTTAAAGTCAAACTGTATGTCCATGTATTTTCCAAATCTGCTGGAGTTGTCATTCCGGAGTGTTTTGGCATTTCCAAAAGCCTTGGAATACAAAGGGAGGGGAGACTGAACCAAGTTGTCATTCACTGCCATTTAAGTCATTAAGTGTCATTCAGTGTCATTTAATGTGTCACTCAATGACATTAGGTGTCATTCAGTGTCATTTAAGTCATTCGCCATGCTCATCGAATTCCTGACCCTAAATGACATGCTCATTGGAGGAGGGGAGGGGGAACCAGGAATGAAAGCCATACTTTATATTCTAAGAAGGAATCGCTATTTACAGAGGATTTGATGCCAAATATTGGGGTTGGACCCAGAGAAAAGAAGGGAAAAATATCTTCTCCCTAGAATCCAATCTAGGAATAGATTAGAAATGGCCTAAGGAGAGGTAGATAGGACCCTAGGCCCTTGCTGTTCTAGACGGGCACAGTTAATGGCCCCGATCACCAGACACCTTCCTATATCAAAGATGTAAATTGTTCAGCCCAAAGTTCTACTGGGAAAATCCCTTTAACCATAAACACCTTTTACACAAAGAGCAACCAAAACACAGGAGAAAATAACGTGTTCAAAATCATCCAGCAAGTCAGTGAATTGCAATAGTAGACATAATAATCATCAAAATGATTTTAATTAAATAAAAATATTAATGAATAATAAGAGTATTATTTTAGTGCTTACTAATTCTGCTGTGTGCTTTTTATGCATTCATCTTGTTTAATCCTCAAAACCTCTTAAGAGGTAGGTACTATGAGTAGACCCATTCTCCAGATGGGAGTGATTGCAGAAGCTTGCTGGTGCATGACTGCCCCAGGGTTAGTCTCCATGCCTGCTAGACTTCAAGGTCATGCCCTTCAACCACAATATTACCCATGTGATCCACTGCCCTCTTCTTAACTTCCAGACCTGCCCATTTTGACCGACCTACCCGAACAGAAGATTCTTCTTACTTAGTGACCTCCCTGGAACTGCCCTCTCTAGGTCCTCAAAGATCGCTCACCTCCAGCACTGGATTGGAGAGTAGCAGTCTGTCACGGGCTATTTGTAGTGACTCAGTCATTGGGCAGGTCACTGCAAAATACTGGAGAATCTTCTTGGAGGCCTCTGTTTTCCCTGCCCCGCTCTCTCCAGAAATGAGGATGAAGTGGTTACTTAGCTCAGAGCACATCATGCGGTAAGCGTTGTCAGCTATGGCGTAGCTGGGGAAGTAGTGAGACAGAAACGCAAGGAATGGAAGTGACTATAACCCTCCTTCCCTTGACTCTGATGCCCACCAGAGCAGGAGGACAAAGTACCCTTCCTCCCAGAAGCCACGTCCAGATTGTGGTACAAGGCACTTAGTTCAGACAGATAGCAAACCTTCACCATGACCCATTGACTGATCACTCACAGAGTGTACTAGATATCAAAACTCTAACAATGGAAGAGTTACAGTGAAGAATTGGGGCAGGAATAAAAAGATTTTTCAAAATTTACCAATTTAAAAAAAATCTATCAACATTTCTTATAAGAATAAGTTACATACTAAGTTACATCCCCAAGAGATGCTCTATTAACTGTAGGTGGAAATAACATCTTGTCTAAATATTGAGTAACTCAGTAGATATAAGATCTCATGTTTTCTTCCCTTCAAAACCTAAAGTACTAAGAGTATAGAGGCAGGAAACCAAAAAGATTTGAAAAGTTCTGTGATAGCTTTAGGACAAGAGGTAAAACTAGTATAAGGGTTTTATCTACAAGATCAGAAACCAAAGCATGAAGGTCTCTCAAGGGTATAATCTTAGTATGTGGCCGAGTTTGAAAGCTGGGTATTTCAGAAATCACTGGTGGTGGTGAGGCAGAAAGGTTCATAAATGCCTTGGGAGTAGAATAGGTGAATCACCAAGAAAAATGAAGGGAGAACCTAAATATTAGCCCAGAAGTCGACCAAGGAGGAGAACTGGGAAATTCAGCAAAGCCCAAGTCACATATAGACCAGGCAGGAAATTGCCTTTCTTATGGATCTGCAGCCCTGGTAAGTTCCTACCAATGGGCATTCTTCTCAGCTGCCAGGACATTCAGGTACCAATAGAAGGCACTATAGCAATCCATTTCCAAGAGAAGACACCTCTCTAGCCACATTTAGATTTCTCAGGAGTCATACAAAGATTCTATTTCTCATCATATTTAAGCTTAGATTTGATAATGATCTGCTGATGTTTTCCACTCTGTTGAAAGACTTGTTTCAGAAGAAGGCAGCAGTTTAAGTGAGATACACAGCCTAATGAGCATGCATCAAGGATGTAGATGGTTGGGTGGATGGATAATGGATGGGTAGGTGGATGGATGGGTAGATGGATGGGTGGGTAGATGAATGGATGGGTGGGTGGGTGAATAGGTGGATGGGTGGGTATGTGGGTGGGTAGGTGAATGGATGGGTGGGTGGGTGGGTGGGTGGTAGGTGTATGGGTGGGGTGAAGGGAGAGAGGGGAGAAAAAAAAAGAGAGGTAGAAAGAGAAAAAAATACTCCTATTGCTGACCTCATGGGTGCTACTTACACATGCGGTGGCAGTTCAAAGAAATTGACCCCTTGATAAAGTTCCATCTGGCTCACAGTGTAGATTCCAAGCTCCTGGTATGGGTTCACAGACACAAGGAGGGTCCCAATATATGTCTAGAGGAATAGACCAAAGCACTAGTGAGGAATTTCGGGGTGCAAATGGCTACAGCAAAAGACCATCACGTGCTATAATCCCCTTGTGTTCCTCCAGTGCTGGGACTATAACACGATAAATAAGACAGGTGGGGAGGGGGGTCTCTGCTGTCATGGAACCTACATGGCATAGGCGGGCAGACAAACAGCCAAGGGACAAAGACTGCTTCAATTAGTGTGCTAAGAAAGGCATAAATAGAGTAATGAGTGAGTGAATGACTAAGGAAGGCCACCTTAGCTAGTGGGCTTTGGGAGCCTTCTCTAAGGGGATGACATCTGAGCTGAGACTTGAAGGATGATGAGCCCGTCATGAAAAATGTAGGCAGGAAGGGCATCTCAGGCTGAGGGGACACATGTGGCTCTGCATTGGAGGCCAGCGAGGGAGGGGAGACTAGAAAATGGTAGAGAGGATGTTGGGGAGGGTGTGAGTTGAGACCATACAGGGTGTCAGGAACTGGGGGTTCATTCCACATGCAATGGATGTCAGAGAGCCCACTCCCCGCTACTGAAATGAAACACTGCCCTGAACTATTATGTAAAAGAGATGACTTTGAGGGTGTACACCATGATCTGATTGATTCATGTTTCACAAAGGTCTTTCTGGTGATTGAGTGAAAGCAGGGCAAGCATATATACCTGCCATCTAAAACTGGGCAAACACTCCCACTACTGGCATTTATTTCTCTAGATCTCACTGTTGGATTCAACTAATATTCAAGTGTTTGAAGTACTTATATTTGTAATATAGCCACTAAAGAAAGCTTCTTGGAATATGATTATGAATAAAAGTTCTAAGCTCTTATATATAAAAATAAATATTTAGGCTCCTTTAAAAATACATCTGGAGCACGGGCTCTAGGTGCGTGGGCTTCAGTAGTTGCGGTGAAGCCCCGCACCGCAATGTAGAGTAGCCCCCGCTCGCTGCAACTAGAGAAAGCCTGCGCGCAGCAATGAAGACCCAATGCAGCCAAAAATAAATAAGTAAAATAAATAAATTTATTTTTTAAAATCCCAGTATTTAAAACAAATACATCTGGTACTCAGCTATAGAGAACAAACTAGTGGTTACCAGTGGGGAGAGGTGGTGGGGGGAGCAAGATATAGGTTTGGGGGTGGGAGGTACAAACTACTGGGTGTAAGATAGGTTCAAGGATGTATTGTGCAACACGGGGAATAGAGCCAATATTTTGTAAGAACTGTAAATGGAAAGTAACCTTTAAAAATGGTATAAAAAATATATCTGGTGTTTTCAGATTCTGAGTTTGTTGTTGCTTTTCATTTCAGAGTCTCAAAGACTGGAGGTACTCAAGCCTACATTCAATTATGCTAAAATCATTCCAACAATTGTTTCCAATCTCTAGGACAAAGCCAAACAGAGAACCGGATCACAGATGAGTATTTTGACTAAAACTCTGCACCGCTTCCATCAGTAGAAATCTTCCAGGATAGAACACAGTTTCTGAAATTTACCTGTTCAGATTGGAAACATTTCGTTTATCCATGATGATCCTATCATCCCGCTTATACTTCCCCAAACCATGCTATTTCTCTTCTGCTTATACATAAACTTATAGATGAAATCTATTTCCACGATTAAAAATGTATACTCTGAGAAACACTTTGCTTGTTTCTTTTGGTAACCTTGGTTTCCACATGTAGACTAAGCCACGGGCACTATTACAAACAAAATAACTATAAGAAAAAAATTTTTTTTTATTTTTTAATATTTTTAAACTGCTTCTGATCATCTCATTTACTCTTAGCAAAAACTAATAAAAGTAAACAATGACACACCCACCTACACAGACACACACACACAGAAACACTGTTGAGTGCACCCTTAAAGGAATTTACCTGAAAATCGACCAATCAAACCAAGGTGGAGTGATAAATGGAGATCTTAATAAAAATTGACCACTAGAAGCAAGGAGACCAACTTGAACAGAGTTCTGGTAAAGTACTGCAGTCTTGACCCTTGAAGATTCCTGGGATATGGTGGACATCTCTTACTTTTGCCTGCCTGGCATCAAGTCCCCCTTCTTCCAACAGATTCCTCTGAGAGAACATCTCCAGCTCTCAGGCCATATCATGAGGTCAGGGGGCCACTGGCCTCATCCCTCACCTCTCTAGAAGTGGGTCTGGGAATAGCCTGGCCAGTCAGAAAATTCCTCATTTCTACCTATGGGGATTGGTTCAGAGATAGACACATGACCCAACATGGGCCAATCAGAGCCAACCATTGTCCGTCTCCCAGAAGACTTGCTCCCTGCTCAGTAGCAGCTTTAAGAAGATAACATATCAGCCTGGTTCTGCCGGCAGCCACCTCGCCACCATGCAGAGAGGCTGCTCCAGAAGGAAACTGACGCAAAAGAAAGCAGAGGGATGGAAAAGAGTCCTCAAGACATCACCCTAGACCCTAGATCTATTTCTGGAGCCTGAAGTTACATAGGTTGATAGATTCCCTCTTGCAGCTTAGGCCGATTTAAGTTGGGTCTCTGCCACCAGCAGACATAAAAGTCTTAATTCAAAGAATCAAAGTGCACCTGACAGTGGTCCCTCGACACCTCCCTTTAACGGCTAACCTAATTAGAGTGATACTGTTCACGACCATCGAGACAAGACCAGAAGGGAGCCACCACTCTAGGAAAAACAGCTGAGAAATGGGTTACATTACATAGATGAGGTTCTCGCTGAAACGCTTGCGAAGATTGTCCAGAAAAGCAGATTCACTGGTGTAGGCATCCAACAACACAAAATCCTGCACCCCGACCTTGTCCCGGGCAGTCAGCGCGCCTTCCATGTGCAGACGAATGTGCTTCCGCCCCACTTCTTCTTTCTACAGGAAACAGAACATTCCTCAGCAACTCACTTATTCTGTCATTTTTATTGCACGTCTAAAATGGAAATAGCAAGATCCCAAACCCTGGGGATAGTTGAGAGCAGAGATTAAATCATGCTCTCTTCATTAAGCATTTATGATCCAGTTAGGGATACAAGTAATGATAGTAAAAGCAATAACTGTAGTAACAGCAGCTGCTGCCAGGAACTGAGCATTTACTATGTTAGTCACTACACTAAATGCTTGACAAGCATTATCTCTATTGATCCTCATTCTGACCCTATGCTCTTATCATGCCCATTCTACAGGCGAGAAAACTGAGGACAGAGAGGTTATAAAACATGTCCAAGACCTGCCAAAAGGCAGAGCCAGGATATGCACCTAGATAGCCTGGCCCTATAGCCTGCTTCCCTGACCATGATGTACTCACTGAATGTTAGTTGCCTAAACTTGCTATGTAATTCCCAGATGAGTGATGAGAACGTTGGTCAGAAGGAGACTATCTTGTTGCAGAGGAGTATTTCAACATCAACAAAGGACAAACTTGGAGGGTCTCCTCCCAAAGGCTGGGCTTCAGACCTCCCCGGAGAAGGTTGGTGGCAGCCCACTGGATGGTGGAGAATCTTGCTAGGTTACTAAGGCCAGACCAGGCAGCAGAACAACCCTCCCAGGAACAGACGAGCAAAGGGAGCCAGATCACCGCTGGGCGGGAGACCTGGTGCTGCCCTGTTTGGGTTGGGAGGGCCGCGGGAAACAGCTCTCCAGGGCTCAGGTAAGCTGAGGCGGGGGGTGTGCAGAGGGAGTGGGGAGCTGCTGTGGGTAGGAGGGCTGGAAGTGTGTGATGTCTGTACTGGGAGGACTGTGGCAAGGTGGTCACCAGGCCAGGGCTGCAAAGTCACAAGGGACGCCGTGCTCTGGGTACACAGTCCGTGTATGTCCGCCCCGCCACATCCCACTGTGCAGCTGACAGCAGCTGAAAGGCAAGGAAAAGCAAAACGTCGCAAAAGGAGCCGTGAGGAGAACCCTTCTGCTATTGCAATGTCCTCCCAGCACCTTCTAGTGACAAAGATTGACATTATGCCCTCTTCAAGGAGAAATGCTTAAGGAGTCCACTTCATTATCCCAGAGCAGGTACGGAAGGGTGAATTTGGATCTGAGAGACAATAAATGGACACCTGGCACATATGGCTGTGCAAAGGTCCTAGAATAGCTGCAACCATCTTGAAAAAGAAAAACAAAGCTAGAGGACTCACATTACTTTAAATAATCAAGACTGTGTGTCAACTGATTTTTGTCAAAGGTACCAAAACAACTTGGTGCAGAAAAGGAACATCTTTTCAACCAATGGTGTACAAACAACCGGATATCTATAAGGAAAGATTGCATTTCAACCCCTACATCAGACTACATACATATGTATATTATACAATAAAATATATTGTACAATATATTATATACATTTATATATGTATATATAAGTATATAGAGTTAATATATATTAATTTGAGATGGATTTTAGATCTAGATATAAATGCAAGATCCGTAAAGCTACTAGGAGAAAATAGAGGGGAATATCTTTGCATCCAGAGAAAGGCAAAATTTTCTTAGGACACAAATAACTGTAAGAGACAAAAAAAAGAAATTAGAACTTCATCAAATATAAACCTTCTCATCAGAAGATACTGTTAAGAAATGAATCAGCAAGCCATAGACTGGCCAAAAAATGTTCATGAACCATATACCTGCAAAGAATTTGTATCTAGAATAAAAGACTCCAACAGCTCAGTTAAAAAAAAAACAAAGAAATTGGGCAAAAGACTTGAATGGATGCTTCACAAAGGAAGATAGACAGATGGTCAATAAGCACATAGAAAAGTGCTCAACATCATTAGTAATCAGAGAAATGCACATCAGAACCGCAATGAGATGCCACCAGAAGAGTTCAAATGAAAAAGACCGACGACATCGAACATTCGCGAGGATGTGGAGCAGACAGAACTCTCATACATTGCTGGCAGGAAGGTAACGTGACGGAATCACTGGGGAAAAGTCTGGCAGTTTCTAATGAAGTTAACCAAACCTCTACCCTTTCATCCAGCAATTCCATTCCTAAGTATTTACACAAGAGCAATGTAGACATATGTCCACAAAAAGACTGGAACATGAAGGTTTACATTAAGTTTATTCATGATGGCCCCAAACTGGAAACAATCCAAATTCCTATCAACTGGAGAATGGTTGTGGAACATCTATACAATAGAATGGGTACAGCAATAAAAGAGAAATGACAGGTATGCACAATGACACAGACATTATGCTGAGTGAAAGAACTCAGACACAAAAGACTGCATGCTGTATGATTCCATTTATACGACATTCTAGGACAAGCAAAACTAATCGACAGTGAAAATCACAACAATTGTTGCCTGGTTATAGGGGGACTGCCTGGCCAAGGACATTTTTGGAGTGATGGAAATATACTCTAACTTGAGAGGACTCTGAGTTACATGGGTGTATCTATTTGTCAAGATAAATGGTTACAATGTTGTACATTATGATACATGTAAATTTTGTTTTAAAAAGAACCATAAAAAATAATCAAGTGGGGAGAGGATGGAGAGTAGGTGGAGGTAAAAATGATAACAGGGTGGCAGAATGTTCATAATTGTCGAAGCCAGGTGATGGGTACAGGAGGGATTATACTCTTCTGTTTACTTTGTATTGCTTGAAATTTTCCATAATGAAAAGTTTTAAAAAACAAGATCACCACCAGGTGTCTCCCTTCACTAGCTAAATGGAGCTAGAAGGCGCAATCACCTGCTCTCTAAGAATGAAAACGATGCATTTAGATCAAACTATATTAGTGATTACAAATATTCCCGTTTTAAATATTTTTTATAAGGGAGGCAGTATAGTATAGTGATGAAGCACAAGGACTTTGGAACATGAGTCTGTCCAGTTTCAAATCCTTGGGAAAGTCTCTTAATCTCTCCAAGCCCCAGTCTGTTTCATGTCTGTAAAATGGAATATAATTATACCTACTTCATAGGGTTATTGGTTTGAACAGAACCATGGAAAGCCTTGGAACAGTGCCAGATACAATATCAGCTCTGTGAGTACTGGCTTCTGTCCTCATTAATACTAATAATTAGATTATTAGAAACAAGACCATAATAAAGCAAAAAAGAAATCCGCT
The DNA here is from genome assembly GCF_949987535.1 of Balaenoptera acutorostrata. Classification (NCBI taxonomy): domain Eukaryota; kingdom Metazoa; phylum Chordata; class Mammalia; order Artiodactyla; family Balaenopteridae; genus Balaenoptera; species Balaenoptera acutorostrata. Next base: position 74,771,143 of record NC_080076.1, on the reverse strand, counting down.
GGTAAGTAGTCAACAAGCCCCATATTAAATTAGGAGTGGGCTGGAGTCTGAAGTAATCTCTGGAGCTGTACCCACAAATATTACTGCAGTTGGATCTCTGCGGGTGGAGGGTGCAGAGATTGTAACAAAGCTTCTTTCTTATTCCAGTCCTAGAGATGGGAGCTGCAGCATGCTTACAGGAGTGAGTCCTGCAGTCAGCCCCAGCGCCTTATGCGACTTGCAGCCCAAAGAGATTTGACAAAACCTCTTAGATTAAGGAATGTGACAATAATTTTAACTTGCAAGGGCCAAAGCACAGTCTACCCATGTCAGCCTGGAGTTTTGTTTGTTTCAGTATTTCAATTCTAATATCTGGATTTCTTTTATCTAGTTCGTTTCAAAATACCTTTAGAAGGGTGTGAACTAGCTAGAGGATCCTAATGATATTGACAAGAACGGTCAGAGGGATGAATATTGGAGCAGAAGAGGGAACAGTAATAAAGAAATTGAAGGGTTTCAGCTTTGACCAAAATGAAGACGATTAAGAGACTTTATCAAGAAAGAGAACATTAACACCATAAATGACCAGATAAGAGGGAAATTAAAGAGTGAGAGGTCTTTACTATACCTGTGAAAGAACTCCATCTTTGGGGTGATAAAACTGTAGTAGATACCACCACGCAAACACACACAGCAGGGATCACAAACTCTGCTACCTAAAGAGCAGATACTGGGATTCAATCAAGCTGCAGGTGGCCGGGACTCACTTCAGACTTGGGAGTGAATGGCCATCTGTGTGCAGCCACTGCTCAGTTTTGGCTGGTTGACGGATATAAGGCTTGTGTTGCCAAATCTTCCAATTCCTCAAGAAAAGTTTAAAACGTACAATTTTATGTAAAGTCCTATAGCATGTATTTAGCCTCGTGGGACACTAGTTTGCAAGCTCTGCAGCAGACACTGCAAAATAAAGCAGGCCACCCTTTGTCTTGGATGGTTTAGGTATTTCACTCATCTGAAGGCAAGGGATTCAATGAGATGCTCCCAACGGGACCATTGTTTTGGAAGCATCATGTTGTCAATGGTGATCTGATCATATCACCTTCTACACCACCTAGTGCTTGACCCAGTGTGTCCGGGGGATGGAGGGCAGTGGGGGAGGTGGACACAATGTGACTAAAGATGGTGAGATGCTTTGGCAGCGACAGAAATGCCTGCCAGATATTCCATGGGCTGCCCCACATTTCCCCCTTGCAGTTAGGTGGTGTCACATAACTACTTCTAGACAACAGGTTGTGAATAGAAGTGACATTTGTGCCAGACCCTTTACTGGGTTATTAGGACTCCTTCAGTGCTGCAATGATTGAGAATTTCTCTCATTGAATGGATGAGCCACAAAACCAAAACAGCCTAGATTCCTGAGTCATCACATGGAGAAGTTCTAAAGAATCATCCAGACCCTAGTAGACTTTGTGAACACAAGAAATAAACTTCTGTTATGGTAAACTTCTGAGAGTTGGGGGCCTGTTTGTTACTGTAGCCTAAGGCTGCTTAACCTGACTAATACAGATGCCAAAAGGCTTCTCCATTGGTAGAATAGCAGTCTGAATGTGAACCACAGCTCTTGCATGTTAAACTCAGCCAACAGGTTTGGCTACTATCCTTAAGCTTGGAAAATGAGAAGGAGGCATTTTTTTAAGGGAGAAAATAAGCCCTAGAGTTGTAGCTTTTGAATTTTATTTTATACTTCAGAACACTTTGTTCAAGGTAAGTCATAAGAAACCTCAATATACAAAAATTAAAAAGCGGAGCCTTTCTGATTAAGGTGGAAGGGAAAATCTCCTTGGGAGAGAGTCTGAGGAACCCTGAGGGCAAAGGAGAGTTTGCAAACCCCTGCATGTCCCCTGTATCATGTTCCCCAAGCTTCATTATTTGATGACTTCCTTTACATTTATAGTCATATTAGTATACCACCAGTACTATTTTTTACCTCAAATGTTTCCTTAAAGTGTTTTTTCCTGTAAATATATACAGTTAAAGTTTTATTATGAAAAAATGTTCACACAAAAGTATCAAACGCATCCCAAACCCAATGTACCCATTACTCAGCCTCAACAAATACCAACTGACGGCCCCTCTTACTTCAGCTGTGCCTCGCCACTCCTCCCGACACTGGAGGGATTCGTTCAAGGTAAGTCACAGATACCATGTCACTATCTATAAATATTTCAGTAGGTATCTCTAAAAGGTAAAAAGCTCTTAAATTATATGTACACAACACCATTATCATATATAAAGACCTTCACAATAATTCCTTAATGTTAATTATCATACACAATCAGTGTTCAAATTTCTCTATCTTATATGATTTTGGTATAGTTGGATTGCTCAAATTAGGATCCGAACAAGGTCTACACATTGAATTTAGTCAATGGGTCTTTCAAGTCTCTCTTGTTCTGTGGGTTCCCTCTCCTTTTTTCTTGCAGTGTATTTGTTGAAGAAATAGGACAATTTGTCCTGTAGAATTTCCCACCTTCTGGATTTTTGTTGATTGCATACTTATGGGGTCATTTAACATGTTTTTCTTTGCCCTGCATTTCCTAAAAACTGGTAGTTTGACCTAGAGGACTTATCAAATACAGGCTTGAGTTATTCTGGCAAAAAGACTTTATAGGCAGTGAAGTGTACTTCCGGCGGAAGGCACATAAGGTCTCACTGTCATTTGAGATGTCAGTGCTCTTATACACATTGCCTAAATCCACATTTTCTTAGAAGACTGCAAAAAAAATGGTAATGTTCCAGTTCTACCACTTCTTCATTTATTAGCTGGGATCTTTCTATAAAGAGAAACCTTATCAATTACTTGGTTACCCTGAGGTACAGTTTGAAAAAAAAAAAAAAAAAGGCAGGATAAATGCTTGATTTCCCATTTTCAGAATAATTAGTTGGTTCTGTAGCATCCTTCAAAGAGGACAGTGAGTTTTTAATATTATGAGCTAGTAGCTTTAAATGTATTTGATATATTTCATTCCGTGGCAATTATTTTTCCTTACTGATGCTAAAATTATCCGATTTTTGGCCAGTGGGAACCTTTTAAGTTGGCTCTTGAGTCCTTTTGACATGGCCTTAATAGTCTTTGATAGCTTCCCATGCCTATCAAAATGCCAAGCTGTTTTTAGGTTTATTTTATATATTTTCAACCCAGATCTTGAATCTACCCAAGGAGCTCTGGTTTCTTTCAGTGGGGAGGTGGTAGATACCATAATCAGACACTAGGGGTGCTCATTGCCACTGGGTTGATCATTTTCTAAAGCTTTTCACTAGAGAGCAAGGAAGTATTCTTAAAATAAAATACATCATGAGTTTATTCTGATTCTACCAATTCATATACACAACTAAGGGGCTTGTGCTTAACCTTAGTTTGCTTATATCTCTTCCTCTTTCTCCTATCTAAAATTCCAGTTCAGTGACACAGTCAATTACTCATTGGCTTTATTCCACAATACACACAACAGTCTCAAAATAGCAATACGAACACCATCATCAACATGATTACTGAAGAGAGTTCGAAATTTTTAAAATTATTCGTCTTCAGAATGTACTTCACTGGGTTTGTATAGGCACATTACTGTGTTTTTAAGCTCCCTTGAAATAGTTGATTTCCATGTGGCCATCTATACCAGCAACCAGATACATATTTAGGTTCATTCCTGTTGTTTTATTGCTTATTTGGGGAGACTAATTTTAAAATTTTGTTTTATCATTATGTAAAATATATTTAATGGTGCCAAAAACAAAATAAGGCATATTCAAAGAGCTAGCTCCCACGCCTGTCCCTTCCACCCTATTCCCTTCTTCCCACAGTAAATAACCATTTCAAAAGCTTTAAAATGCTAAAATTGTTTCTTTTCTTAAATGGAAGCAAATACACACGTAGATCTGTTTCCCCCCTTTCTTAGGTATATGCTTGGAAACTCTACATGCTATGTTTCCACCTGTCTTTTCATTGGGAAATCTATCCCGGAGATCCCTTCAGAGTTGTTTATAATGACATTCCTCATTCCTTTTTAGATGCAAAGTACTCCACTGTATGTTCATACTATACAGTTGACCCTTGAACAAATACGGGTTTGAATTTTGTGGGTCCACTTAAATGCAGATTTTTTTCAAGAGTAAACTGCTTTTCAGCAGTACTACAGGACCTGTGGTTGGTTGAATCTGCGGAGGATCAACTATAAGTTATAAGTGGATTTTCGACTACACAGAGGGTCGGCGCCCCTAACCCCCATGTTGTTCAGGGGTCAACTGCACTATAGTTTATTCAGACAGTCTAATAGTGGAAGACCTTAACTAACCTCTGTTAGCAACTGACAGAAAACAATGGCCAAAAAATCGGTAGGACAGAGAAAATCTAAACAGCACAATTAGCTAACACAAGTATAACACTACACCCAACAATCGCACAGTATACATTTAGCACATAGAGCACTGACAAAAATTGACCACCACCTGGGTCATAAAGCAAATCTCAGACTTCAATGGATTCAAATCATGCACAGCTTAATCTTGATTAAGCCTCACTGAACCTGATCAGGCCAACACTTCAAAAGAATAGAACTTTCTGAGATGACGAAAATATTCTGCAGCTTCACTGTCCAATGCAGCCGCCACGAGCCATACGTGGCCTCTGAGCATTTGAAATATGATGAGACCGAGGAACTGAAATGTAAATTTAATTTTAATTAATTTAGATTTAAGTAGCCAAAGGTGGCTAGTGACTAGTGTTTAGGCTGCACAGGTCTGGAATCTAATTTCCAATTCAAAGGAAAACAAAGAATGAGAAACACTTTAAAAAAAACGCTTCCACCACAATCACCTAAATCCAGACTGGGAAACTCTATGGAACAAACTATCTAAGTTTCTTCATCATTTGTGGAAGAACACTGGAAGATAGTCTGTATATTAAAAGAGTTGAAATAGGAAAATGCAAATCAAAATCACAATAAGCCATCACTTACTTCATACCCACTAGTATGGCTACAGTCAAAATGTCAGACAACAGCAAGTATTGGCAAGGAAGTGGAAAAATTGGAACCCTCACACACTGTTGATGGAATATAAAATGGTGCAGCCACTTTGGAAAACAGCCTAGCAGTTCCTCAAAATGTTAAATATAGACTTCCCATATGACCCAGCAGTTCTCCTCTCAGGTATATACCCAAGAGAAATGGAAACATGTGTCCACACAAAAACTCATATAGACATGCTCACAGCAGCATTATTCATAATGGCTCCAAAGTGGGAACAACCCAAATGTCCATCAACTGATGAATGCAAAAACAAAATATAGTGTATCCATACAATGGAATGTTAGTTGGCAATAAAAAGGAATGAAGTACTGATACATAACATGGATAAACTTTGAAAACACTATGCTAAGTGAAAGAATCTAGTCACAAGAGGTCACATGATTCCATTTATATGAAATGTCCAGAACAGGCAAATATATAGAGATGGAAAGTTAATTAGTGGTTGCCAAGTGTTAGTGGGTTTGGGAGGAAATGAGAAGTGACTGCTATAGTATAAAAGTTTTCTTTTTAAGGTGGTGAAAATGTTCTAAAATTGATTTTGGTGATGGTTGTACAACTGAATATACTGATAATAACAAACTTGAGTTGTATATTTTAGAGGGTGAGTTGCCTGAATGGTATGTGAATTATATCTCAAAGATCTAACAAAAATCAAGATCTAAATGTGAAAGGCAAAACTATAAATCTTTAGAAGAGAATGTAAAAGTTATCTTCATGACCATGGGGTAGGATTTCTTCATAATTCATACAAAAATATATCAACCATAAAGGGAATGACATGCAATCTTGACAGTATGAAAATCAAGAGCTTTTGTTTATCAAAAGATAGTTAAAAAGTGAAAAGAAAAGGTACAGGGTGAAAGAAAAACTATTTCTAACACATAAAGAGAATTTAGGGATAAATAAGAAAAAACAACCAGCTCAATGACAAACAAGCATTTTTTTGAAAAATAAAATGGCCAATAAAAATACAAAATAGGCAAATTTTTACCCCAGTGGAATACAACTGCATACTTAACAAATTGGTAAAAATTTAAAAACCTGATAGGACAGGATAGCAAAAATGTCCAGCAACAGAAATTCTCAAACTCTGTGGATAGGAGTGTAAATTGGTACAACTAATTTGGAAAACAATTTAGCATAGCCTAGTAAAAGTTGAGGACACACACCCTATGACCAAGCAACTTCATTCCTCTTGTTTATGTGCAGTGAGGCACAAACACAAGAAGCACTCAGCAGCATTATTATTTGTAACAAGCTAAAACAGGGAACAACCTCAAGTTCTAACAATAATAAAATACATGGCTATCACTATCACAAAATGCTATAGTCATACCAAACAGTTATACAGAGCACCATGCACTACCTCAAGTACTTTTCATATATGAATTCATTTGAAACCTTTGAAACCTTTCAACAACCCTATGAGGTAACAGGTACTTTGCTCCCATTTTTCAGGTGTGAAAACTGAGGCTCAGAGAGGTTAAATAACTTGCCACACAGATAGTATAGTTGACAGAGATTCAAACCTCAAGAGTCTGATTCCAGAGTCCATGCTCTTTTTAACACACTCCAGAAGCACACAAAACAAGACTTCAAGAAATGGAAATACATGCCAGATCCTGGATAAGGAGATTCAACAAAGAGGTTTAATTCAACCACTATGTTGTGCACAGCTGTGAAAGTGAATGAATCACAATTAGGCTCATCAACATGGTTCGATTTAAAAAAAAGGCAGCATCGTTCAAAGAAAGCAAGTCACATAAGAATATACACATATATGTGTAGTTTCATTCTGTTTTAACCAAGGTCCCAAACAAGCAAAATTAAGCAATATGTTGCTTAAGGATACATTCACAGGTTACATTTCCAACTACCAGGAAAACCAAGGATTGTACTTAGTATCTTACACTGGGTGGAAGCATATAGTTATTATTCTTTAAGTCACACACATACATATTCTTTTCCATGTATGGTATTTTGCAATAAAAATATTTTTAAAAACTAAGCTAACCTCATTTAGGTATATCAATACTAAATTCCTCAGTAAGTGATTAGTAAACAGAATTCAATGTAACAATAAAGGAATAGTAAAACGTGACCAAGTGGGATTTATTCCAGGAATTAAATATTAGAAAATCTATTAATAATAGATCTACTGTATCAATTGATCAAGAGTGGAAAAACTATGCATCTCATAGATTCTGAAAAGGCATTTGATAAAGTTTCATTTCATTCTTGATAATTACATTTATCAAAAACAATAGGGCTTCCCTGGTGACGTAGTGGTTGAGAATCTGCCTGCCAATGCAGGGGACATGGGTTCGAGCCCTGGTCTGGGAAGATCCCACATGCCACGGAGCAACTAGGCCCGTGAGCCACAATTACTGAGCCTGCGTGTCTGGAGCCTGCGCTCCGCAACAAGAGAGGCCACGATAATGAGAGGCCCGCGCACCGCGATGAAGAGTGGCCCCTACTTGCCGCAACTAGAGAAAGCCCTCGCACGGAAATGAAGACCCAACACAGCCATAAATGAATAAATAAATAAATAAATAAATAAACCCAAAGTTTAAAAAAAAAAACAAAACAGTAGAAACCAAAACAAATTCCAGAGGATCACAGATTGAAACATTAAAAAAGAAAATTATAAAATAAAATATTAGAAGAAAATACAGGTGAGGGGAGAAATGCCTTTCTAAGTATGATACAAAATTCAGAAGCCACAGAAGAAAAGACTGATCAACTACATAGAAAAATTTCAGCCTAGGAAAAACATCATAAGCAGAGTCAAAAGATAAAAACAATTTTGGAAAAGAATATTTGCAACTCACAGCTCAGACAAATGACTCATTTCCTTAATATAAGAGCTTCCATAAATCAATAAGAAAAAGTTGAACACGCTTCCACATGCATACACCCCAAAAGTGGACAAAGGATATAAACAATAGTTCACAGAAAAGAACATGAAAATTTGTCTTTTAAACAAAAGGAAAAAATACTTAACTTCTCTCCAAAGAGAAATGCTATTTAAAATATATCGAAATACTATTGAAATATCATTTCTCATTTTTAGCAATTTGATAGGTAAAGTTTGAGAACATACTCTTTGTGAGAGTATGGCAATGAAATGTAATTTGCTATTATATTTTAAAAATTAAGTACACATTCTTTGATGCAGTAATTCTATTTATATTTATCCTATTATATATGATCTTGCAAAGATAAAATCCAAATATTCATCAATAGGGAAACAGGTAAATTAAATTATGATACATGCGATACAATGGAACTCTATAAAGGTACAGAATCTCCCAAATAGGTTGCTACCATGTAACGTGAGGTCACAATATTTCTTTAATAGATTTGTTGTAAGGATATGAGGTAGCACCAAATAAAAAGTAGTCCCTCCCACAGAAGTAGTAAATAATAAAATAACAATGTATGTAGTAATAATAGTGAGAATTGACTAAGTTCCTACAGCCAGTAAGGGGCTGAGCTGGGATTCAACACACAACTGTCACTCCCAACGCATTCTTCTTTCTCTACTCAATTTGGCCTTTTATGTAGCAAATGCAAGTGTTTTTCTATATCTGTTTCAATGCTCCAACATAGTACTTCATCCCTTTCATATAACAGGTTTATCTGCATCTGAGTGAGAACCACAGATGTGTCCTGCATTTAGAGCTTCCGGTTCTGTGGCAAGGAGATTGTTCTGGAACCTTGAATAGATTTGCTCATCCTACTTAAACCACAAAATAAAACCACCAGATACAATGGCCTCAAAGCCAGTTCTAGGGCTGTTTCAAGGATCCCTATGTGGTTAGACTTGAGAGGTACAGATGGGGACCCCCAAACTTCTCCAAGCCCCCCTATCTTGGATAGATTGTAGCTTTGGCTAAAAACTCACCACTGGACCCCTTTGCTTTGCGTTCGATTGTAGTGCCTAAAGTTGATGGGACACAGGTTTGAGAAGTTTTGGCAAAAAGAAGTGAACTGAAAAGAAAAAGCACACGAAGTTCCGGGGAAGGCACATCTCCGTGGTCTGGGTGGTAGTGGGTCTCAGAGAGGCATCTCACCCTCCTTCTGTGATGGAGGATGGGCCACAAATGCACCCTGGGTGCTGGTGCTGGGTCCTTAGCCTTATGTTAACCATCTCATCATCTCATTTATTCCTTACAAAGCCCCATTACAAAGATAATAGCACCTATCTTGATTTTTCAAAAGAGGAAAGAACTATCTAAGGCCCACGGATGGTAAGTGAGGGAGGCTTGACTCCAGAGCTCTTGCACCCAACTCCAAGCTTACCACCCGCCCCCACGGGGCTCCAAGTGCCAGAGGGGAAAAGTATGAGATGGAAGAAAAGGATGGGAAGAAAAATCCCAAAGCCATTCTTTAAATAGAAGCTTGATCTCCTTTGGTTTTGCCTACATACTGCCACTTGCCTGGGAAGCATTTTCAGTTTTGCAACAAAATTGTAATAAGGAACATGCCCCGGATTGAGCTACGTTACTGCCATTACTACTCTTGCCTGTGCAGTACCTGACATCTGGGCCAAAGACTACCTATTGGTGCTCAACATCAGTAATATTTAAATTCATACAAATGAAAATAACAGCATCATGCTTTTACCAGAAAATATCAAGTAAGGGATAGAATAATACACAATACTTGCAAGGTTGAGGTGAGATTAAAACCAAATACACTGCAAGTAGCATAGTAAGTTTTGATTCTCTCTAGAAAGGTAATGTCATATGTAAAAAAAAAAAAAAAAAAAAATCATTAGAATAATTATTATACCTTTGGTCCAGTAGTGCTGTGCCTGAGAATTTCTGCTAAGGAAATATTTCGAACAACTGATGTTTCTATGTTTCTGTGGTGTTCTCTAAAATCGACATTAAATTTACAACAGTAAAGAGTCAAGTATATTACACCAACTGGAGAGAGTATGTATAGAGATTAAAGTAATGTTTATGAGATTATGCAGCCAATGTTTTCTCCCTTTTAAGGGAGAGCAGCAGAGTACAAATGTATATGTGTACTGTGAGAGCAAAATATACATGCAAATATATGCTAATAGTTCCAGACTGGACTGGGATGTGGGCCAGACAGAGTTACATGCGGTGACAGGTACAGGTACTCGGTTGTCCACACTGTTCCCACTTCTTGTGTCTGTCTGCTTTTCCCATTGCCTGGTCAGACACTGAGTCCAAGAGAATTGTTATTTCTTTTTCCTATTGTGGTACTAAATGTCTGTTTTTGCTCTCACAGCCCCTGTACCTCCTCCTCTGACTACACCCCTACCAGAGGTGTGTCCTCTCTCCCACTGGAAGGTGTCACGTGGTCCAGTCCAGTAAGATGCTCCCACCTTTAGCCAAGAAGAGGGTGGAAGACACAGCTCAGACTTCCAGATTTCCCTCTCCAGGGACTTAGACCTTGATTGCAGGAATATAAAGAAGGGAAATGGTCATTACTGACAGCTCAGTTTGGAGGTCACCTCAGTGTCTACCACTAGGGACTGAATAGCATGGGAGATGCACCCCAGGGAATCTTTTTTTTTTTTTTTCCTCCCCCGGCCGCACTGCAGGCATGTGGAGTTTCCCCGACCAGGGACAGAACCCATTCCCCCTGCAGTGGAAGCGAGGAGTCTTAACCACTGGAACACCAGGGAAGTCACAGTATCTGGAAAGATATTACATGCATTATGTCAGACAAAGAAACAAATTTACCCTTTAAGCAACATGCAAAACAAAGCTACATGTTGCATGTGGATATAGCCATATTTAAGGATGTGTTCCAAATGCCCTGAGGGGGAGGGAATCTCTAATTGGGAAGGTGAATGGAGGGGAGAAGAAGGAGGAAAACAAATCAGGAGGGAGACTTCACAAAGACCACAATGTGTGATATGAACTGGGGACACTCCATCTTTGTCACCTGCATCTAAGGTCAAAAGAAAAGAAACAAGTAATTCCTTTTTGGCCTAATTAGGGTTATTTCTATTGCTTGTAACCAGTGAAATAAGACATAATGTAATAGGGAAGAACAAATCTGACTCCATATTAGATCTGTTCCTTTTCCTGTGCTTAGTCATGCTGGCTCTGCATCTTTTGTAAAAGAATTTTGCCTATAGCCTGAAATATACAGGGTAGCCTATTCTCAGGGCTCTGACCTTTAAGAGTCCATTCACCAGAGATAAAAAGTTGCAGAACAGAGAATTTGTCTTGTTGGAGGTTTACAGGAACATGGTGACCTGACCTATGTGGACAGCTGCAAAAACAAAGGATTCCCACACCAAGAAGTTTGCAACAAGTAACCATGGCCCTCCCTCACCTTGCCTTTAAAAGTGCTTTGCTGAAACCCTTCAAGGACTTTGGGGTTTTTTGGGCACAAGCCCCCGTCTCCTTGCATGGCCCTGCAATAAACCCTTCTCTGCTCCAAACTCCAAGGTTTTGGTTTGTTTGGCCTCACTGTGCATCAGGCACATGAATTTGCGTTTGGTAATGATAACATAATGGATAGAATTTTTAAAATAAATTCAGTAGAAAAAGGATGATCTTTGGGCTCAAGCTAGAGCTCAAATATTAAACCATGAGGTTCAATACAGGGATATGCCCTTTCAATAAATCTCTCGATCAGTGGCGCCCTGCCCTCCCTCAATGGAATAACAAGGACACACCTTGATGTTCCTCAACAGTTATTTGGTGACTTGTAGCTTGTGAGTAAAAGCTCTCACTTTTGCTGACAGAGTTACAAAGCCTTTGGTGGCTGAGCAATAAAGGCTATTGCATGTCTGCTTTCTCTTTCCAAACTTAAACTGGAAGCAATCTGCTCCATCCAAAAGACAATCATTAATGAATCCAGTCACTGCACGTTTCAGTTGTGACTTTTGCTGGGTCCAAGTCTGACCTTTTTCTATTATTGACTCAGTTGTTTTTCTTTGTACTGATGCAAGATCAGCAACAAGGCCTACTTTCATTTTGTTCTAAGTAATAGTATCTGCACAGTGATGCATTCGGTTTGCTAGTTCTTTTCCCCAATACACATGAACACACAACTATGCCATCTCTGTACCAGTTAAAATCATCTAGATGCTTCCACCTTGTGAAACTAGTCTGATTTTTTTTAAAACTGTAATTTTTGTTTGCAAATGCTCAACAAACGATTAAAAAAAAAAAGTCATGAAAATCCAAATAGTGATTATCTTTAGTGGCTATGAAAGGAGTTGAATGAAAGAGGCACATGAGGGGTTTCTGGGGTAACCAGGATGGTGGTTATACGGGTGTGAACTTTATAATAATTAATCAAACTGCACATTTATTTATACTCTTTTCAGTGTGTGGGTTATACCCCACAATAAAAAGCCTTTTAAAAAACATCGCATCTTGGGGCTTCCCTGGTGGCACAGTGGTTAAGAATCTGCCTGCCAATGCAGGGGACACGGGTTCGAGCCCTGGTCCAGGAAGATCCAACATGTTGCGGAGCAACTAAGCCCGTGTGCCACAACTACTGAGCCTGCGCTCTAGAGCCCGTGAGCCGCAACTACTGAGCATGTGTGCCACAACTACTGAAGCTCGCGCATCTAGAGCCCGTGCTCCGCAACAAGAGAAGCCACCTCAATGAGAAGCCCACACACCGCAACGAAGAGTACCCCCGCTCATCGCAACTAGAGAACGCCTGTGTGCAGCAATGAAGACCCAATGCGGCCAAAAATAAATAAATTAAAAAACAAGACCAAAAAAAAAATCACATCTTAATCGTCATGTTTCCTCTCAAGATAAAGAATGTAGGACAGCAGTGCCTGTGAGGAAGTGCACACTTCTATTTTTCATTTATTCTCTATAAAACTTTAGCTGGGAAAGCTAAGTCACTGAGAAGCCTTGTTTCACCTGGAAAATTAGTTAGACTTGTGAAGACAGCAGGTAACCAGGATAAACCAACAGAGAAAGACTCGGGGGATGGAAGTTATGTTCACGTTATCGGAAAGGAGATCAATACTCTGTTGTACCTGTTAAAACTGTTGATTTTTGTATCTATTTCTAACACAGAATACTGTGGCTGTGTCTCTTATCTAAAGCTTAAGAACCAACAAGGATTTCAGGCAGCATCTTGCAAGCAACACCCACTTCTGTCGACATCTTTAATTTGCAGATGAGAAATGCGTATCTGGTCTTTTTTTCTTAGTACAGTACTTCAATATGATTAATCCCATGGAAAAAAGCAAGACTGTGGATGTCTTTGGCTACATCCATGAGGACCAAAGAGACTTCTTCCAGGGAACAAACACATTTACCCTCGACCCCATGAAGGCAGATGACCAAAGAGTTTGGAACATTACCTTCCAGAAAAATTTCGCCAAGCATCGGACACAGCTATTCTTGTCCTCAGCACCCTCACGTTAGTATTAGTAAAATTCCAGGGAAAGAGAGAGAAGACCCTTGCTGTGGCAGTTGTCTCACTGGCAACAAAACAGTATTGAAACTCTGAAGTAGATATCCCCGCACCAATTCAAGCAGCACAGAAACTCCCATTAGTTTTGTCATAAACCGATTAGAGCTGGCACACAAACCCAAGGATCTCAATGCTTAGACGCTGAATAGCCACTCAAATCCCAATAGTTTGCCCCGTAAAACCCACTGGGAAGTTCTTAATAAGTTCACCACAAGGTGACATTTGAAATACTCTGCAGTCACATATTCATCCACATGCATCCAGGAAAAAAATAAAATGAAATTTAGCCAAGAGAAAGTGCCAACCACCCACGCCTGGGACATCTTTGCTTGTCTCTAAGAAACAGTCTCCAAGAGTTGCTAAAGGAGGACCGTCCGTCTGGCTGCCGGAACAGGACAGAGGTCGGGGGGGAGCTGCTACCCTTTCCCAAATCAAAAGGGGGGAAAGTAAGTGAGAAAATCTCCCGAGTTCAAACATTCCTTTAAACCCCGCAACTTTAAATACTAAATGTGTTTCATGGCTGCCATCTTGAAAAACATTAGTTTGCCAAAAGCGGCCTTTGATTCCCATTTGGGATGGAAACGCTTGCAGATAATCCATTGAAACAGGTCCGGCACAAAGGCCTTTTTGCAACAATCACGGTGCTTGTGAAGGACAACATTTTTGTGCGCAAAATAAAACATTTTAATGCGCTACAATCCATTACACATATAGTCCTCCATTTCCTTTCAGTAATTATTCATTAGAAAACATTTAACGTCACTGTGGATTTCACACTGGGCAGTCTGGACACAAAGAACAAGAGATGGCCCATTTATAAGGGGCTGGGGTCTTCTTTTCTAATCTGAGAAACTCCAAGGAGGTGGGGCCCACAGGACACAACAGGCCGGCTAAATTGTGCGGTTAACGGTCAAAGCCCCCCTGCCTACTTTGACACTCATTTAAAGATGACAGGGAACAAAAGAGATTTGTTCTGTGCAACCCTTTCTTGTTACGCAGTCTACATTGGGCTCCGCACATGAAACCCGCCCGATATTTTAGTCCACCTGCCAGCTCCCTCCCGCCCTCCTTGACTCTCTCCTCTGCTACTTT